>NW_020664372.1:27665028-27711759 GCF_002925995.2 Terrapene triunguis | reverse complement strand
GTGTGTGTGTGTGTGTGTGTGTGTGTGTGTGTGTGTGTGTGTGTGTGTGTGTGTGTACCAGCTTAACTATGAAAGATATTTATTGCCAGGTAATAACCATAGGGGAGCCAAACAAACAAAAGTTATAATATTAAATCCAACTTAAATTTGATTATAAAAGTCAGGTTTAGAAAACTATAACTGATCACACAAGTCAGGGTCTGAAGGCTATACCTAGGGCGAGAGAGAGAGTTGGGTTCTCATCACTCCGTGAAGCTTGAATCGATCAGGGTTCCCAGGTGGTGGTGGTAGCTGATGGTCTGGAGTGCTGGAGACACGAAGAGCCCCCAGCATGATCAGTCAAGAGAAGAAGACCCAATGGAACTGATGCAGATTTTGGATCCAGGCGTCAGAACGCTTACTTGAGCATGGGTAGGGGGTTTTGTAGGGAAACAACAATGGTTCAAGGGAGAACACTAGATTTGTTTATGGGTAAACTGATGGCTCAAGGGAGTATACTAAAGTTGTTTTTGTTCAGGGTAGACAATAGGAACTGATCATTCCTGGCTATGGGTGGTGTTTCTTGGAAGGAGCTCACAATGCAGTTAGGCAGCTTCACTATTCTGGATACCAATAAAGGATTTATTACTAGAATTGGTCTGACAACTACTGAGCTGGATGTGTGCAGGTGTGGGTTCATTAACATCTGGAGCAGAGATCCCCCATCATGCAGTGCTTCCCTGCTTTTCTGGTCCCAGAGTTCAGTGCAGTTCTTGCCTTGAAATCTCTGTTCTCCATTCTGTATGCTAATGGAGATGCATCTCTGTCCCATCTCCGATGCAAATGAGGCTAGGGGAGTTTCCTTAATCCTGTCACCCTTGTCTGGAGGGGTTTAGGTGTGTCTCCCATGGCCTTTTCATTGCTTTTTGTAAGTCTTTCTTCTGATCGGTTTTGGTTCAAGCAGAGGCTGGGGGGCGGGGGAAGATCTTTTGTGAGTCAGACAAGGTGGGTACTGCGCCCTGGTTCCCCAAGAACAGAGCTGCTAGGTAAGAGTAAATAAACTTGTTTGTCTGAGTGACTGGCTGAACAAGAAGTAGGATTGAGCGGACTTGCAGGCTCTAAAATTTTACAGTATTTCTTTGATTTATTTTGTACATAATTCTACATTTGTACATTCAACTTTCATAATAGAGATTGCATTACAGTACTTGTATTAGGTGAATTGAAAAATACTATTTTTTTTTACAGTGCAAGTACTTGTAATCAAAAATAAATATCAAGTGAGCACTGTACACTTTGAATTCTATTTTGTAATTGAAATCAATATATTTGAAAATGTCAACATTCAAAAATATTTAAATAAATGGTATTCTATTGTTTAACAGTGCAATTAATCACGATTATTTTTTTAATTGCTTGACAGTCCTAGTCACAATGCAAAACAACTTTATTTTGTAGAACACCTTTCATAAAACCTATAGTACAGAATTATTTACAGAGTCAGATAGTGAACTAGGGCAGGGGGAACGAGTTTAGCAGTGCTAAGCAAAGGGTGAGGAGGTGTGTTTTGAACTTAGATTTGCAGCAAGAGCCTTTGATGCAAAGAGGTACAGGAAGTGGTTAATGTGCAAGCTCCCCTCTCTCCCATGCTACTCTGAAAATGGAGCCTTCAATGAATGTGAAGGGAAAACCTGTGACAGTGTACCCCATAAGGCTTTATGGGGGGGGGTGTGCTTATAAATGTCAGTATGACATAACTGGAATATGTTTTGTGCTGCCTGTGCCATGTAATATATCTCCATAAAGGTTATGGTCTACTATATCTATTCATCCTATCTGTACACATATATCATTTTCTACTTGAGGTTAAGAATATGGCCTGCATACTTGTTTGGTTTCTAAGTAAGCTTTGTGAGGCATTTGATCAGTTTCTTTAGGAAGGAATTTGCAAGGTTAAGTACCTGATCAGGAAGCACTTGAGAAACAATGCATCTTGGAATGCTCCAATCCACATAAGAAGTCTTCCTGGAGACATACAAGATACCATGTGGACAATGGCTTCGGCCTGTAAAGACTGAGTCATGCAGGGACATGCGACTTGCCCAGGTGACTCCAGAACTCCATCTTGGAGCTGGACTTGCATAGGAGAGAGGAGGGGGGTCTCCACCCACAAGAGAGTCTATTTAAACCTGGGGGAGACCCCTCCATTTTGTCTTCAGCTGGCTAAAGAAGGAGCCTCTCCACCCCACTTCCCCCCCAGGATACTTGAAGGAAACTGGAACAAAGGACAGTAACTACAGGGGGTGTGAGTGATTGCTGGACCCAGGCTAAAAGGAGATTAGCCTGTAAAAGGGAGCATTCTGGAACTGGTGAGGATCTTATCTGTATTTAGTTTGATTAGACATAGATTTCCGCTTTTTATTTTATTTTCAGGGCCGGCTCTGGCTTTTTCGCCGCCCCAGGTGAAAAAGCCTCCGCCCCCCCCCCCCCCCGGAGGGCGGCGAGCCCTGGCAGGGGCTCGCCGCTCTCCCCGGGGGCCGGAGCGCTGCGCCGCCACCCCCCTCCAGGTGCCGCCCCAAGCACCAGCTTGGGTGCCTGGAGCCGGCCCTGTTTATTTTGCTTGGTGACTTACTTTGTTCTATCTGTTGCTACTTGGAACCACTTAAATCCTACTTTCTGTATTTAATAAAATCACTAATTAACTCAGAGTATGTATTAATACCTGGGGGAGCAAACAACTTTGCATATCTCTCTATCAGTGTTATAGAGGGTGAACAATTTATGAGTTTACCCTGTATAAGCTTTATACAGGGTAAAACGGATTTATTTGGGTTTAGACCCCATTGGGAGTTGGGCATCTGAGTGCTAAAGACAAGCACACTTCTGTGAGCTGTTTTCAGGTAAACTTGCAGCTTTGGGGCAAGTTATTCAGACCCTGGGTCTGTGTTGGAGCAGACGGGAGCGTCTGGCTCAGCAAGACTGGGTGCTGGAGTCCTGAGCTGGCAGGGAAAACAGAAGCAGGGGTATTCTTGGTACGTCAGGTGGCAGCTCCCAAGGGGGTTTCTGTGATCCAACCCGTCACAAAACCTATCCAGGAAATCTGAAGCATCAGATTGGCAGGTGGTGAGTCCATAACGGGCCAGTAACTGTGGGAGGAGGGGTGGCGGGGAGAAAAGAAACTTCTAATTATTTTGTGATTTGCTTTAATTTAAATCAGAGTCTAATTTGTTGTCACATGGGATTAAGAATGGCTGCACAAACAATTGTAATGAATTCAGGGTGTTTCAAAGCCAAAGGCTAAACCTGGATTTATCATTGGCATGTGCTTTATTTAGCTTTCTAGCCTGTGCGGGGCTTTTTTTCTTTTCTTTTTTTTTCCCGCCCAGAAAATTCCCTGCTTTAAAGTAAGCTAATGAGAAATAAATAAAAATGAAGCAAATCTCAACTTAAATTGAGATACTATATTTGGATGGGTATTTCAAAGTCATGCCATAAGCAGCTGTACCTTATTCCATGCCATTTCATATTTTTCTGTCTGAGCAAAGAGAAAAACTGTTCTCCACTATAACATTGATTTGGACCTAATCTGGAATAGCCTTTTTTATTAATATTATACTAAACCTCAGGAAATGATGTCATAGGGCACATATTAGTGCCAAAATACATATGAAGTCAGTTGATTCCATTTATTAAGACCATACAAGGCCTTTGACCCTTTTACAGTGCACAAGAATTGGGCCAGCTGGCTTACAGACATTCTTTTCTACTAAATCTGCTCACTCATATCTGTTAGCAACTTTTCATTTCATCAGGGCACAGGGAGTACCAGAATCATAGCAGAGTTTAGCCTGATTAGACGGCAGGGCTGGCCAATAGAAATGCATATTGCGTTGTCATATTGACATGTTCATTATAGGTGACTGCTAACAAACTCTCCGCTTTTTTAAGGTAGGTCAATCTTATACTGCTGAGAACCTGGAAATAATCAAACCAGGAGTCAGTTCTGCAAACTCACATTACTTTATAGGCCAGAAAACTTTATTTGGCAGGAGCTTGTCACTGGCAAATATCACCTGAGTACAAAACCATTTATGTATGAATTTTCAAAAACTTGTGTAGGCACACATCCCTTTATGGTGTGCAAATGGGAGACGGGGGTGTCAATGATGTTCAGAGGGTTTGGCTGGATGCTTGCACAGCATATGCATGACAAAAAAATCAGAGGGTGCATATGGACTGTTTTAGTGGACTGAACCCCACACTTCCTGAAGCCTATATACATACATATCAGACATGTTACATACAAACAAATACAATCTGTGTTGCATGAACAGGCTGGCTGTTTGCAACTCCAAGAAGAACTTTACTGGTAGTGGCACTACTCAGGGGTCTTCTCAGGATTCCTTCCTTCCAAGGAACTGCAGCTCACCAAGCTGAGGGCTGTGATGCTGGTAAACCAAGTGCCAGTTCTGGTCAAAGCCATACGTGTTAGCTCAGAACTGACAAAGTCATAGCTGAAAACCAAACCAGCTGACTTGTAGCTATTTTGAATAGAACTAACATACATTCTTATAAAAGACTAGTATCAAGTGTTTAGACCAGGGGTCGGCAACGTTTGGCACACGGCTCGCCAGGGTAAGCACCCTGGCGGGCCGGGCCAGTTTATTTACCTGCTGATGCAGCAGGTTCGGCCGATCGCGGCCCCCACTGGCCGCGGTTCGCCGTCCCGGGCCAATGGGGGCGGCGAGAACCCGTGGCCAGCACATCACTCGCCCGCGCCACTTCCCGCCGCTCCCATTGGCCCAGGACAGCGAACCACGGCCAGTGAGAGCCGCGATCGGCCGAACCTGCCATGTCAGCAGGTAAATAAACTGGCCCGGCACGCCAGGGTGATTACCCTGGCGAGCCGCGTGCCAAACGTTGCTGACCCCTGGTTTAGATGCTTGTAAGTTGCTGCATGCATTAATCTCACTTGCAATGTCTGTACTCCAGGCTTTAAGAAAATATGTAAGTTTTGCTTTATAACTTTGAAAATTTTTGCTCTGAATTTGTGAATCCAGGCATGGGAATCATCCCCCTTCTGCCCATTCAGGAAGCCTATCAAGATTAAAGAGGCCATTAAGAAACACTGGGACACAAAGGATTGGCGAATAGCATTTCCAAGGTGTGATAGGGCCATGTACAAGAGAGGTCACTTCATAGACTGGAAATGTAAGGTCATGGTTACAGTACAGAATTATATTGACCTAAGTTATGTCGGCATATAGCCACCACACTAACTAAAACGCTTCTTGCGTGTCCACACTATGCTCCTTGTGTCAGCGGTGTGCATCCTCTCTAGAAGTGCTTGTACCAACTGTAGTGTCAGTGTGGGGCATTGTGGAATGGCTTCATAAGCAGTGCAGTGTCTACACTGACACCATGGTTGACCTAACTACATCAACAGTGACTGTACACCTCTCAGGGAGATGCAGTTATTAAGTTGGCGTAGTGGCACAGTTATGTGATTTTTAGAGTAAGTGACCATTTACCACTAAGTCCAACTTGCCTCGATAGCAAGATAGACTGGAAAACCTAAGGAGACTTTCTAACTCCATGGTAAGACTGATATATTGATCCAAGAGTTCACATTTGCTAGTTAGATGGTGAAATCTAATTATAGAACATACTAACAATTTGGGGTGTCTGGCCTGATTTTGATAGTCTGACTGAAGGAAGGCACTCATGGTCATGAGCCACTCCAGACAGTGTGATAAGGGCATCATGGTCCAGGGAAGATAATTACTAGGTAAGTATTGATACAACATTGTACTTACTCATTTATACAGTTCTCTAATGGCTTATT
This sequence comes from Terrapene triunguis, assembly GCF_002925995.2. Lineage (NCBI taxonomy): Eukaryota > Metazoa > Chordata > Testudines > Emydidae > Terrapene > Terrapene triunguis. Next base: position 27,705,935 of record NW_020664372.1, on the reverse strand, counting down.
AGGTTAAAACTTCCTTTACAGGAGACAGATGCTTCCCTCTTCACTTCTGGTTCATGCTGTCAGTATATCACCCTCATACTCTTGCAGAAGAGAAATTCATCTCAGCTTTTAAGGACCACCAGATCTGAGAGAGAGACGGACAAAGAGACAGAGTGAACTAGTTAGTTTATGGTGTCCTCAAGATTCTGTTCAGATGTCTTGACTAGTCAGGTGAGAGACCCTTATATAGACCTGAGAGGGCCAATATATGATATTCCTGGACTATTCTGCACTTTACACCATTGTCATGAATGTGGGGGCTGGGAGAGACACCCTTGACTGATGAGTGATTTTGCTAGGTTCAACTGTGATAAAACCAAGAAGTGAGAAGAAGAGTTGTGCAGGAGTCCTGAATGGACTGATGCCAAGGGCTCTGATCCTTTGAGGAAAATATCTGAGATGAGCTGCAAATTAAATAATACATAAAAGGAAATAAACATCCAGAATCAGCAGCAGTGACAAGCTGGAACCTAGGATAATACCTAGATTCCCAATCGCATTGCAAAATCACCCAGACAATAGTCACTGACTTCTTTTCACCCTGAATAGCTTCACTTTTTGTTCTTAACATCCTGCCACTGCCTGGCTTGCCTGCTTCTTCACTGCTCAGCTTCATTCACACCCACTCACAATGCATCTCACCTGTCTCAGTCCTCTTGCTACCTCCATCTCATCACCCTCTCTCATCCCTCCTTCCCCTTCACTTTGTCTCCATCTCACCTTCTCTCCTTACCCTTCACAGCTTTTCTCCCATGAACACTGCCTCTTTCTCACATGCCCAGTTTTCCTTCCACTATCTCTAGCCTGCTGTCTCCAAACACTCTGAAATCACTGGGTAATACTTAGTGTCTGAGGGATTTTTGTTGTTGCTGAGGAAATAGAATCTTTAAGAAACATGTCGTGTTAAACCAAATAACTACAGGCCCTTTCTGTTTGAACCTCAACCTTCCTTCAAGTAACCCCACCCCTTCTCTTGTTGTCTTCCTTGTTCTGTTTTGTCTAATCTTAGTCCTCTTCCTCCACGCAGGAGCCATTTACCTGTGTAAAGTTATATGTGTAAGTGCTTCCAGGATTTGGGACTTAGACTGTAAAAATAATCAGGCTGTGGCTAATATTTCTTTGTTTTATAAAGTTCCTAGCATCAATATTAATAGTTGCAAAAAAGATGAAGTGCTACTCTGAGATGCAGCTATTCAGACATACAAAGGCTCTACACTGTGCATGCACCCAAAATCATAGCACACCCCGGTATTAGTCAGACTATTGCCAGAGCTATTTTTAGCAAACCTAAGCACTCATATAAATCTTTTCTAAAGAGATAAATGCCCATTTCTTTTAAACTTTGTTTTTTGCTTTATAGACTGGAATGAATAAATAAGAAGGCCAACAAAAATAAAAATGTATACTTACAAATGTCATGATAATAGAATGCCAGATCTCCACCCCATGTTAAATAGCTGTCATACAGACAAGTGAGTTCACCAACCCACACAGTGAAGGGGATTAGATGATGAATTTTGTTGTTTACATACACAGAGATTTGGGATCCCCAGTGGAATTCACAAACTACATTTTAAATCCTTTAAATCTTTGTCACTGCTGCCTACTTTCATCTCCTCTCCTAAATGGAATGTTAAAACAATGAATTTCAAGGGAGATTTTAAAATTCACTGTAGAAAAATAGGGCACTCAGCAGTTTTCAAAACCAGGTACAGAAGGAGCTGGTGTTACTAACAATGCCTCCTAGATTAAATTTTAAATGTGCTCTGAATAAAGAGTTTATAGCAGGTGGCTCAGGCTTAGAACAGCAAGTTTTACTTAAAGTTGGCTTATAGATGCTATCTTGTTTCTTAGTAACTTAATGGTTTCTTGAGCCTTCTGACTCATCATCGGGTAGTTGTACACTTTCACAATAGCTTGAAGCTTTACTCAGCCTTAATAACACTGTCCCATTCGGTACAATTAAAAAGATCCTTATGCTAGCATGAGATTTATTGTTCTTGCAATAAGTGACTTTACAGGATTCGCTTTCACTTACACTAGTGTAACTCCTTTGAGTTCAATGGGGTTACTCCTGATTTTACACTAGAGTAAATAAGAAGAGAATCAAACCCAGAATATGTAAAAATTGATCTTTCAGTGGCAAAGATTATTTTGGATTCAGGTACTTAACCTAAAGGTGTACTGCCAATGGTGAAACTGCTGAAATGCCATAAAAGCTAGCCTGCTAAGTAGTAGGAATCAGAAAATTTTCAAAACAGTGCTACCAAAAACCATATTTAAGCCTGCAATGGTTTTTTAATAATATAATTATTTTCCACTTTAAATATCAGAAACTTTCACCCAAGTCAGTGCATCATTGTGTGTGTTAGGTCTGTCCCAATGGGATTTTAAACTTATGCTTTCATTCTAGACTGTTGTTTTTTTTTTCTTCTTCTTCCATTGGCCCACCCTGACAACAGAAGCATATACTGCCTACCCATCCCAGTGTTGTGCTGTATGTAGCTTCTGGGTGAAAGGGAAAACAGTCACCCACCTAGGTCCAATTTAATGGCCACACTAGCTCTTGAGCAATGCAATCCTCTACCTGCCCACTGAGTCTGTGGTTATGCACTCCTTCCCCTTCACACCTCCTTCCTTTGCATGAAAGTGCAAAGATCCTGGATTTGCTCCTGAACTCTCACCTCCTGCATTTTTGCTACCAAATGGTTTTGGTTTTGGTTTCAGTGAAGAAGACCGCATCGTGTGAGGTACTTTACAGACACTGGTCACAGCCTAGAAATACTTCTGCCCTTAATGGCATCGCTAACCAAAATAGCATCCCAATTCTGTCATTTAATCATGAGCAGCCAAAACTACAGATTGTACCCAAAACAAGTTCTGAATCTCCTTTCCTTTGTTATGAAGAAATCTTCTCCGTGATGACTTGAGAGAAGCAAATGTGAGTAGAACTGAGGTAGGGAAGGGAGAAGGAAAAATAATGACGTGTAGTAAGTTCCCTCACTCCCATAAGGCTCTGGAGCCTGTCAACAGATATTCCAAAAGGTTGGTAGCATGCAGCTAGGGAGGATGGTTGAGAGTAAGGCTGAAACCAGCTATTCTTCACACATGCTTCCCTAAGGGGAGTCAGTATTTTCCTCAGGAATTCATGTGACAACTAGAGAATCACATTACACTCTCGCCATAGTTCATGACCTCTTTAGAGACTGGAGTGGTGTGTGGGGGTGGGTGGGTTTTGCTATTGGCAGAAAAGCTCCTAAGACTCTTGTTGACATGGTAGAGAAGAGGTGGGCAAACTACGGCCCATGGGCCACATCCAGCCCATGGGACCCTCCTGCCCAACCCCTGAGCTCCTGGCCTGGGAGGCTTGCCCCCGGCCCCTCCCCTGTTGCTCCCCATCCCCCACAATGCTCTGGGCAGCCAGGCAGCGCAGCTGCAGATCCATGGCCTGACCCGGTGCTCTGTGCTGCGCAGTAAGCAGGGGGGTTGGTCAGGGGGTGGGGGTGTGGATAGGGGGGGGGGTGGTCTGGGGGCAGGGAGGGGGGGGTTGGATGGGGCAGTGGGGGGCAGTCAGGGGCAGGGGTGCCACAGGCAGGCAGGGAGAAGGTTGGATGGGGCAGGGGTCCCGGGGAAGGGCAGGCAGGAATGAGAGGAGGGGTTGGATGGGGCAGCGGAGGGCAGTCAGGGGTGGGGGTTTGGGAGCAGTCGGGGACAGGGAGCAGGGGTGTGTGGATGGAGCAGGGGGGCCATGAGGGAACTGGGGGTTGGATGGGGCAGGAGTCCCGGGGGGGCATCTGGGGGCAAGAAGCAGGGGGGGGATAGGGGGCGGGGACCAGGCCATGCCTGGCTGTTTGGGGAGGCACAGCCTCCCCTAACCGGCCCTCCATACAATTTCCAAAACCCAATGCGGCCCTCAGGCCAAAAAGTTTGCCTGCCCCTATGGTAGAGTGTACAAAGAGCAGATATGGCTCAGGAAGTGTGATGCTTTCCTTTCCTTTGGGGAATCTGTTGATTGACAGTTGTGCTGGCCATGCCCAACCTGGGAGGGTGTAAACCCCTCCCGTGGAAGGGAAGAACATGTACAAGTCTGAAATGAAACATGCAAAACAATTTCAAGTAGCTGTATTGTTTTTCCAATTTTTCCTACCATCTGTGTTTTTTTGGGTTTTTGTGTTCATCAGGCGGAGAATGTAAGAGCCATAATTTATCTATTCAAAGCTAAAGTCCCTTAACAGAGAGTATGGGTGCATGTGTGTGAGGACAAGATGGTGGTAGCTTACATTTTCTTAAACTTTCATGATGAATTTCATGTATTTTGCCAAGCAAACAAAATAGACAAAAGAAACATGAAATAAACAGTCACAAATAAAGCTGTTCATCCTTCCTAACTCACCAACCAAATTTCTTCAGATGTCCTAGGGGGCTGCATCTCTGCTTTCTATTAATATTTAAAATCTATCTTCTTATCATAAACTGTACATAAGAACGGCCGTACCCAGTCAGACCAAAGGTCCATCTAGCCCAGTATCCTGTCTATCGACAGTGGCCAATGCCAGGTGCCCCAGAGGGAGTGGACCTAACAGGCAATGATCAAGTGATCTCTCTCCTGCCATCCATCTCCATCCTCTGACAAACAGAGGCTAGGGACACCATTCCTTACCCATCCTGGCTAATGGCCATTAATGGACTTAACCTCCATGAATTTATCCAGTTCTCTTTTAAACCCTGTTATAGTCCTAGCCTTCACAACCTCCTCAGGTAAGGAGTTCCATAAATTGACTGTGCGCTGCGTGAAGAACTTCCTTGTATTTGTTTTAAACCTGCTGCCTATTAATTTCATTTGGTGACCCCTAATTCTTGTATTATGGGAATAAGTAAATAACTTCCTTATCCACTTTCTCAACATCACTCTTGATTTTATATACCTCTATCATATCCCCTCTTAGTCTCCTCTTTTCCAAGCTGAAGAGTCCTAGCCTCTTTAATCTCTCCTCATATGGGACCCATTCCAAACCCCTAATCATTTTAGTTGCCCTTTTCTGAACCTTTTCTACTGCCAGTATATCTTTTTTGAGATGAGGAGACCACATCTGTACACAGTATTCGAGATGTGGGCATACCATTGCTTTATATAAGGGCAATAATATATTCTCAGTCTTATTCTCTATCCCCTTTTTAATGATTCCTAACATCCTGTTTGCTTTTTTGACCACCTCTGCTCACTGCATGGAAAACATAACAATTCAGCCGCTGGCATGCTGTGACCATGGCCTGTCACCAGATTGTCTCATTTCCTTGTACCCCTCCCTCAGTCTGTGTCAAGCTGTAGTCTCTTGTTTTATACTTGAACTGTAAGCTCCTTATAAATAAATTAATGGAGATATCCTATCTCCTAGAACTGGAAGGGACCTTGAAAGGTTGAGTACAGCCCCCTGCCTTCACTAGCAGGACCAAGTACTGATTTTGCCCCAGATCCCTAAGTGGCCCCCTCAAGGATTGAATTCATAACCCTGGGTTTAGCAGGCCACTGCTCAAACCACTGAGCTATCTCTTTTGTTCTTTTTGTAGGTATTAGCTGTTCAGGAGAGAAGCCAGTGGAGATCCACCTCTAAGGAATCCTGTTGTAAAAGGTGCAGGGGAAGATGTGAGTCTGTGTACTGTTCGTTTAAAAAGGAAAAATGTGCAAGAAGCCAAGCCAAAAGGGAGAGGAGGGCCAAGGAAGATTCTTTTGGAAGCTCTACAGTAAAGCAGACAAGACAGCTTTGGGCATTTTGTCTTCCTTATTCTAATGGAGTGCCTTGTTTAAAATCCTAACTACTGAAAGACCTCTCGTGGTTTTCTTTACTGATACAAAGGTTAATGCCCTGCTTATTCGTATAAAGGTCTGATAACAGCTTCCATGCGTTCTCTGAGCCTCTGCTTGTGACAAAAGCATGCATATTTGTGTTACTTTTTAAAATGTTAATACTCATCAATATTTTTAAGATCAAATGTTATAGTTACTTTGATTGCCTTCCTCATTTATAAGTACTATTTCAGCTTTACTCCCTACTGCATACATTAATAATATGATTTATAGTTGGCTCCTCTTTGCATTAAGATTCATCTGAGGTTTGGAATCTGGTAAAGCATTCCATCTGGTCAGTCTACTTAATGGACTCATTAAATTGAAAGTCTGATAAAGAGCTGAAGTTTGACTATTTTTTTTTCTTGCCTCTTATTTTTGCTGGCTCAGGAATGAGGCAAGTGAAGACACATTGTCATGTCACAAAAAAAAGGAGTCCTTGTGGCACCTTAGAGACTAACAACTTTTTTTTTGCTGATACAGACTAATACAGCTACCACTGAAACCTGTCATGTGACAGTGGCAAAGAATTTCAGAGTCACTTTCTTCTAACACTGAACATGGAATTTGATTTAAATAAAAAAAATGGTGCTATCCCTAAAGCTAATCTCTGTGTCTATATGTACTTCATTTCACAACTTCTCTTAGAGTTTTCCCAACCACCTTTCTGCCACAGTTTTAGAGAAACAGCCCACATACCTTCACATGATGCAAACACCATAATTTAATTGAATACAATTTTATATACGTGCAAACAGAAAATTCAAAACTTGAGGTACTTCATTTGCATGGATTGCATATTTATTTTCCATTTCTTTCTGCTGTATTTTTTGCTTAATCTGTATTTTTTTTTAAAGAAATGAAATATTTGTTCAAAATATTTAAAGCACTAGTTATTAGGGTAAAGTGGAATAATACCAGCATGCAAGCCTCCATTAATACTGTGCTAATACATGATGTAGGGCATAAAGGTGGACTGGCATATGCAACACCCAGATACTTTTGACCCTGTCCCTATCCTGGATATTAACCGCCAACATTGTCAAAATGTGTAGAGTTTTGGGGGATCTTTTGGGGGGATGGAGGGGAGTGCATGGTATGTAGACTAGAGTTGCCAAGGAAATAAAACTCAATCACCTATTGTCTCAAGGCTCCCAATCTAGTTTTAACCCTAGATCCATTTACAGGCCAAATCCTGTTCACCTTCTGCATGCAAGTAACCCTAATGAAATCAAAGTGCAAAGTATTATTGCTACAGAGAGGTAAGTAAGGAGAGCAGTACTTGTCCCTACCTTGTTATCCATATTTTATAAAGTTTACACTTGACATAAACACTTGTGTTGCCTAGCAATTTTATTAAAGAGCTCTGAATAATGCATGTTTGTGTACAACTAACAAGCTCAGGAGGTTGTATTATGTTAACAGATGCACTGCAAATCTTTCCAGTTCAAAAACAGTTTGATTACCAAATCGCTAGACTGATCCAATATGTATGCAGTCAGATTGAGTAATAGTCTTCAGCATATGAAATAATAATACTTTGCACATCTGAAGCATCTTCTGTCTGTGCACCTCAAAGTGCTTTGCACCTATAAATAATTTAGATCTCAGAGTACCTCTGTTCTGCAGGGGACCTAATCCAATATTTTCACCACCTGTATGCATGTATGTTGCAATATACGTGCCCAAATAGACAATGTAATACTGTTACCACTAGCTCTTCTCACATGTAATAGCACTGCTGGACCATATTATCATAACTTGAATTCCTCAGTGGTTTATCTCATAGCAGGATAATCTTGTTACAGATGATCTTGTTTACTGAATAGTTTCAGTGCAAGACATTCTCATTCATGACTAATCCTGAGGATTTGTCACCTAGGATCAGGGCCGGCACCAGGCACCCAAGCTGGTGCTTGGGGCGGCACCTGGAGGGGGGCGGCACGGCGCTCCGGCCCTCGGGGAGAGCGGGGCCACAGCAGGGCTCGCCGCCCTCCCCCCCGGTGCTCTGGCCGCCCCCCCGGGGCTCCGGCCGCCCCCCCCCAAGGGGGGGGGGGGCGCAGCCGGAGGCTTTTTCGCCTGGGGCGGTGAAAAAGCCAGAGCCAGCCCTGCCTGGGATCTAAACTGTAACTGAATCCCAGTAAAAGAAAGAGCCCATATGTAGCTCCCTTCATTAGGCTACTAATCATGGCACCCTCTTCTAAAGTCTGACTCTGTATCTCGGAGAAAAATATAATTCCTCATGACACAGTAGGGCTTCTATCAAAACAATCAGTCTGAAATTGACTTTTCTAATAGTATCATAATGCTGTAAAAATTAGTGTAGGAAATTGAAATGCAGAGGAAAAACGGTTGTTTGCTGGTCTATTATTTTAATACGTTAGGAAGCAGCATGATTGTGTATTGTTTATTCTGATGATCTTATTAACTGGGCAACTTGTTTGAATTAGTTTTTTCTCTATAGCCAAGAACAAATACAACAATTTACAAATCTTTATTAAGATCACATCTGTGGAGCAGGGAAAAATAATACCATTTTTTGCTAATCTGAATTGCACACATTTAAAATCTAATATTGCTTAGGCTGGTATAAGTAATTGCACAGTGTAGGGAGCACAAAAGCATCAAAAGGATTTAAACTTTATAAGAGCTACAGTGTTGACAGAGGTAATATAAACAAGATTAGGTGTGATGATGCAAAGCTGTGTGCAGAGGGACAGATTTAAATAGATTGCAAATTGATCTCTTAATGTATTAAACAACCAAAAGCAATGCAGGATGGTGATGCAGAAACAGACTCTTTTACAGTCTAATTTTTTTGGTAGGAAGAAGGAACACTTAGTGAATTACAGGAAAAGGGGTTCTCTAATTCTGAGGCACTTCAGCTAGTTCCCATCCATGGGAAAGTACACACAAGGACATGGTCACTTCAATGACCTCAGCAACAAAGTCTGCTATAAAAAAACAATTATTCTGTACTGTTGTGCAAATGACTTCATGAAAGTATATGGACATCAGAAAATGGTGGACATTCACCATTCAGATTTGGTAAGATACAGAATCAGATTTCTAAACAGTTTATGCAAGTTAATATTTGTAAATGTAACTCCACTGTCAAAATGTGAACTTCCCTTTGAAGTGCTGTCTCATAAGGAGAAAAAAGACAACATGATGCAGAACTCAGCATTGCTAGATTTGCTGTCAGTATATATTTCTTGTTGATATTTAACATTTCCTAGTTAAAAATACTTTAAGCTGCTAAAGCTGTAAATATTTATTTATTAAGAATTTTGTAATTTACTGGAGAAAATGTTAGAAAACCTAGCTATTCATAATTAAAATTAAGCTTACATTAAAAAACAAAGCCAAATATCAGAATGCACCACTAATGTCACCCTAATAGCCTTAACTTTTCCCCATCAGTTACTCACTTTGTCACATAGGAGACGTTTTAGTTAAAGAGATTTTAACTAAGCTTAGGGAGTTTTCAGTCTGTGGCTATGGATATCTGAAATCCATTAAATCCACTTCATTTACATAGTTTGGCAGTGGCATTGAGAGCTCTAGAGTAAATTATTTTGGTTTTGTAAATATTTGTCTATGATGCACAAGTGTGGGGTTTTTTTTTTTTCCCCCCACCAACCTACTTTACCAGTATATAAACTATCTATTTCTGATCCAGCCCTTTCCATGGAGAGAGAGTGTCAAATGGAATAATCCTCATTGAAAATAACAGATTAAAATAAATTTGAAGTTTCTAGATCAAGTCATTTAGGAATGATGACAAATTAAAAAAGTTATTTTTAAAAATTAATCTCACATTTTGCATAAACTGCATTTATTCCCAAACAGAATGATCAATTTGCATCAGAATTTCTAGAAAGAAAAACTACCTCTGCATAAAATCAAAAGTATATGAAGTTCAAAGTAGACTGCTGTAATTTTGAAGTTGAGCAGCAGCTGTCAAGAGCTGCTTCATAATGGCACTGACTTTAGCATCAACTACAAAAAATTGTGCTTAGCATTAGATAATGCATGACACCTTCAATGCATTTTACAAACATTAATTAAGTAATATGTAATGTCAGATTGTGTCTAAATTGCAGTGCTCTCTGGTATGTGAATAGAGAAGCTACATTACAGCCTGAGCTCCCTCAGAATTCTGACTGATTTGGCTGGAATTCTTCCAAGAGAGAGGCTCCTACACAGTCTGTGCTACAGATACAGCGCCACCAAACTTGCAACAGGTACAATCTGTGCTTCCATCTGTGCTCATCCAGCTCTATTGGCTAATGAGGAGAGGAAAGCTGGGCTTTGGCCTTCTCTTTCTCCTGTCCCCTCTGCCAGTGATTCCAGATATACGATCACAAGCATCCACAGAGTAGAATTCTTAAGGGCTTTTGAAAAGCTGAATTTGAAAGCGATACCAAATGTATTCTTTGTATGAAATGATAAAGCATTTAGTAGAACGCTGAATGTTCAGAAAAGTTGTTTACCAGATATTTGAATTATGGCAAAAAGGTTGTCTCATTTCTCCCACCCCTCTTAACTTGCAAACTCCATACTATTTTCCAACTTCACCTGGAAGACCAATAAAATTACACCACTAAAGTCCTCTCAAATTCCCTGATCTGATTCAGGCATCAGCTGATACTTATGCATAGAAATAGCAGTTTGCAGGCTTTTCAAATGAAATATTTCTGTGTGCTGTAGAAAATAATGGGAATCAGGGTGATGAGCTGCATTAGGGAAAGCAAAGAGAGGAAAAATCACTGTTTAGCTTGAATAAATCAATACCAGTATGTAGATCAGGGATAATATTGGGATTTTAAGCTTGAGAAGGAGAGGACAGATGGAGAAGGCTTTTATAGACCCAACATTGCTAGTAGCACAGTTTAAATTATTAAGAGCCAACTCTTTTAATAAAACCCTCCCTGCACTCACAAGAGAGAGAGTTGTTTTTTTTTTTGTTTTTTTTTTAAAGGCATCTTCTCACCAGGCAGGTTTTTTCCCTGCTCCAACAGCTCTCTGTAAAACTCATTCTATAAAGTAACCCAAGTGCTTCTGAGAACTGAATTTTCTTGAGCTTGCTTTGAAAACTTTGATACAATTTGTGAATGTACAAGCTTTTATTTATCATGTGGCAATCTTGTCCAAGACAACGTGATGTCTGAGCTACTTAGTTTGTGTGAAATCATGGGGTGAGTGAGGGGAGGCAAATAAGGAGCAGAAGGCACACAGAAGAAATATGCTTCATGTTAATAACCAACATGTTTAAAAAATAAAGACCAAATAAAAGTAAAACAATGGAAGTAGCAAGGTAAATATGAACAGTTTAAAATATGATCTTAATAAAATTTATTTTTAAAGTGTGACAAACACTAATAACCATGAATACTTTTTATTTTTGTTTTTTGGTAAGAAATATGATGAGAAATGCTAGCACACATTACAGTCTAGCTATTGCCACTGATATTCAGGAGGAATTGCCACTTCTTTGGGGGTAATTATCAGAGCTGGGGAATTTGTGGAAACAACTATTCCTGAATGTGTTTGAGAATTTTGAATCGCAGTGCAATGCAATGCGACCTTTTGGTTAGCTTTTCCACAAACGTTTGTACAGCTGTTGTTTGTTGTTATTTGCATGAATGCCTAAGGAAGGACATCTTATTCATGTCAATACAGAGATGTATGCTTGAAGAAACTTATTTATTTGTGAATGAGTGTAAGCGGGAAGAACTCTCCTAGCTCACGCTGGCTTTGTGTGTTGTAAGGGAGGCAAGAGAGAATAAGACTGAGAGGACCAATGATTTTTGAAAAAGCAGCTGTGTCATTCGACTCTATGCCCCCATCCCCAAGACGAACAAAAAAATGTTCCAGAAGGCCTGGAGCTGTCTTTCTTAGTGCCAGGGCTGGCTCCAGGCACCAGCTTAACAAGCAGGTGCTTGGGGCGGCCAAGGGAGAGGGGCGGCACCTGCGGCAATTTGGGGACAGCAGGTCCCTCACTCCCTCTAGGAGCGAGGGACCTGCCGCTGACCTGCCGCCACCGATCGCGGCTTTTTTTTTTTTTTGCTTGGGGTGGCAGAAATGCTGGAGCCGGCCCTCCTATTGCCTCATAGCAGAGCATTGACAGGAATAGACACTTTCTCAAATCTGGATTTGCAGTGTGAAAGGTTCAAGCCCTCAGCTGTGTAGACATTTTGGGCTCTGAAACCTGGAAAGGGGGTGGGTTTCAGAGCCCAAGCTCCAGCCTGAGCAGAAATGTCTACCTGGCTATTTTTAGTGCTGTTCTGGGAGCCTGAGTCAGTAAACCTGGCCTCTGAGACTCACTGCTGCAGGTGTTTCTCTTCAGTGTAGACATACCTGTCAGTCATTTTAAGGCCCTGATAGGGCCTCACTCTGCCTCTCCCACATCCATCCATGGCAAAAGTGGGCACACTCGTATTGTTTTAGAATCTAAGAAATATTTAACCTTGCTGTACTCTTTCCTAAAGTGAGCATCAGAGGGGCTAATACTGTCATACCTACAAATAAACATAGACCAAGATGCTTCCTGAATAAATTAGGAGGAAACCCCTCAAACCCATCAGGCTCAAGCTAACCTACACTAGAAGTGCTACAGAGGCACAGCTGCACTGATGCAGCTGTGCCATTGTCGCATGTCTGGTGAAGATTAGGGTGACCATACTTCCTAAAAGGAAAGCAGGACACTGTGCACAGCAGGCCTGAGCCCTCCCCATCCACAGGGGTGGCCTGAGCCACTCACCTGAGCCCCTCCCCTCCACAAGACTAGAGTTGCTCGAATGCTGCCTGCCCTCCGCAAGAGGCTGTCACCAGTTGCTGGAACTCTGCCTGCCCCCCTGCGCAAGCGGGCCATTTGTCCCATTTGCTCTTGGGGGCCGAGACAGGACTTAAAAAAGGGACTGTCCCAGCCAAAACAGGACACATGGTCACCCAATCAAGATGCTCTAAGCCAGTGGTTTTCAAACTTTTTTTTCTTGGGACCCAGTTGAAGACAATTGTAGATGCCCGCCACCCAAGGGAGCTAGGGTGAGGGGTTTGGGGTGTGAGAGGGGCTCAGGGCTGGGGCAGAGGGTTGGGGTAAGGGCTACGGGGTGGGGCTGGGAATGAGGGATTCAGGGCACAGGAGGGGGCTCAGGGCTGAGGCAGAGGGTTGGGGTGCAGGAGAGGGTCAGGTCTCTGGGCTGGGGGTGCAGGCTCTGGGTGGGGCTGGAGATGAGGGGTTTGGGGTGCAGGAAGGGGTTCCAGGTTTGGGGGGGCTCAGATGGGGTAGGGGGTTGGAGTGCTGGATTGGGGCACAGCCTTATCTCTGGTGGCTCCTGGTCATCAGCGCAGCCAGGGTGCAGAGGCAGGCTTCCCCCTGTCCTGGCACCGCAGACCGCGCTGTGCCCTAGAAGAGGCCAGCAGCAGGTCTGGCTCCTAGGCGGAGGCATGCAAGCAGCTTCGCGCGACTGTCACCCACAGGCAGGGCCAGCTCCAGGCACCAGCTTGTCAAGCAGGTGGTTGGGGCAGCCACTCCGGAGAGGGGCGGCACGTGCAGCTATTTGGCGGCAATTCGGCAGACGGTCCCTCACTCTGGCTCGAAGCGAAGGACCTCCCGCCGAATTGCCGCCGCAGATTGCGATCGCGGCTTTTTTTTTTTTTTTTTTTTTGGCTGCTTGGGGCAGCCAAAACCCTGGAGCTGGCCCTGCCCACAGGCACCCTCCCCCCACCAGTTCCTGGCCAATGGGAGTGCAGAGCTGGTGCTTGGGGCGGTGGCAGCGTGCATTGAACCGTGGCCCTCCTGCCTAGAAGCCAGACCCACTGCTGGCTGCTTCTGGGGAACAGCGCAGTGTTGAAACTGGTAGGCACTAGCCTGCCTTAGCTGGGCAGCACTACCAACAGGACTTTTAACATCCCGGTTGGAGGTGCTGACCGGAGCAAGGTGACCCAGTGCCTTACATGCCGCAACCCAATACTGGGTTGTGACCCACAGTTTGAAAAACACTGGTCTAAGCTGATGGGAGAGAGTTGTCTCATCAGCATAATAATTCCACCTTTATGAGAGGCGCTAGCTTTGTTGGCAGGAGAAGCTCCAAGAGCACTGTCAACACTGGTGCTTAGGTTAAAGTAACTTTTGTCACTCAGGCTTGTGGATTATTTAAATGCCTGAGCAATATAAGTTATACTGAAGAAAGTGTTAGTGTAGACAAGTTCTTAAAAGTGGTCATACTCACAGGGGGTGGGGAAACGCTATCCTCATAGTTCTCTAGAGTCATATCTTAGAATAGACCATAGGGAAGAGCTGGCTGAAAAATTTTTGTATTTTTTTTAATGAAAAATGGCATTTGACCTAATCAAAAATGTGCGTTTGTTAAAGTGGTTCGATGGAAATATTTGAAATGAAGTTTTCATTTTGAATTAAACATTTTTGTTTCAAGGGGAGGGGTAGAACATGACTCTACTTACTTCATAATGCTCAGGGAAATAGCAGTTGCAGGGAGCTTCCTCACCTCTGTCCTCCCCCACCCCATTCTTAGTCTCCCGTTATACCTGGATACTCACACTTGATCCCACACTTGACACAAGATTGTGGAAGGAGGCAGGCAGGCAGGGCCGGATTAAGGTTATGAGAGGCCTAAGGCTAATGGGAGGGCCTAAGTATGAATTACATATTGCAGGGAAAAAAATGAAGTCAAACTTTTATTTACTTATATATTTACATATTACTTATGTAAAATTAACAAATTTAGGCTACTCTCACTACACTCAATTCTTCAAACAAACATTCTTTTCCCCTAGCTTTAGCTGTGGCAAAGTCATGAATGATGTCATCGTAATTCAAAGACCTGACAATTTCATTCTCAGTGTTCAAGAGGGACAAAGCACTGAGATGCTCGAGTCATAGTGGATCAGAGGACATTTTTGACCCTGTTTAGAAGAGAGAAGGAACATTCTCCACTACAGTTAGTGATCATTCATGACAAATGCAGCGGTAATGCATTGTCAACATTTGGGAAATGTTTTATCACATTGGATTCAGTGATAACTCGGTACATCCAAATAGATTTGTTTTCATCATCTTTTCTCTCTATATCTGAGAGTGATGTGAATTCAACAAATTGAAGACATTCTTAAGTAAAAGCTACTGGGAGATCATGTGGGTACTTCTGACACAGATGTTTGATACCTTCACTGACTTCAGAACTTGAAATGTTAGGCAAAAAATTTGTCAGTACACTAAATGTTTTGTCAATATTTTTCTAAGCCTTGATCCGATGGTCTAATGAACTCTTCAGTTTGTTCATGATTGTAATGAAGGCCTCCTTGTCACTGAATGAGTGGGCAGTTGCATCGTCACATGTCTTCTGTCTTTTGCGGCGTTTGGCTGACTTATCCTCGTGGTTAGCAGTCCTTGCAGCCCCCTGAATTTCATACTCATCAAAACTATCCCGCATTTGTTGAAGAACAGTTCCAAGACTCCTCATCAGGTTTACAGCAGTGGAAAGGTCAATTTAAACAACACTTTGCAAGCTTAAACTGCACCTGATGTATGGCTGAAGTGTATCATTCCAAACCTCACATAAAATACCAGTTTCCAAAGTGTGCATTGCATCACTCAGGATCTTTGCATCTTTTCTTGTTGCTGATTTTTGAGATTCATGATCCTTGATGCTCTCTAGTGCTTCAAGGATGTTGAGGGTATCCCAGAACAACTGCATTCACAACTTCAGCATTGGCACTCCACCGTGCCCCTGAGAGTGATTTGGGCACTGGGCATCCCTTTGGTAGTGAAGCTCTAAGAATCATTCAATGACTGGTTGATGCAGAGCAAAAACTGTACAATTCTTGGACAAATCCAAAAAAAGAAACTGCTTCAACACAACTATCCACAGCAGACTGGCCAACAAGGCTGAGTGAGTGTGCAGCACATGGTATGTAATCAACCAAAGCATTGTGCTCTTTTATCTTTGCCTGCATCCCTGAATATTTGCCAGTCATATTATTTGCATTGTCATAGTTTTGGCCATGACAAAGGCTGATGTCAATCCCATTTTCGGTGAGGAAATCAAGTAGGTATGAGGCAAGTTTCTCCCCAGTGGCTGGGGATGTTTAGGAAGGTCATGAAATGTTCAACGTGGCCTCTGGGTAGCACATAACATTGGATGTGTCACATGTAAATCAGCTGACTATCATCTTGCGTTAAGTCTTTTTTTTGCCAGCAGTGCAATGAATTCATCACAAATAGTCTTTGATAGATATGATGTATGGCCTTTTCCACGATTTGTGTGTTCATTGATATGCTAAGAAAGGGTCAATTTAGCGATTAGCTCTAGAACGCCAAGGTAATTGCCATTGTGTGTCAATCCAAGTCTCATCTGAGCCATGGAATGGCAGACCACGCTCAGCAAGAAAAGCTATGGTTTCAACTACAGATCGGAGAACATTCTTCCAATAAGCACGAGCTTCCAAAAACTGGTTTTCCATTTGGGTATCAATTCTGCTACTAAAACAACAAGGAGTCTGGTGGCACCTTAAAGACTAACAGATTTATTTGGGCATAAGCTTTCGTGGGTAAAAACCTCACTTCTTCTTCATTCTTCTTCTGCTACTAATTTTCTTTTGTGCACAGTAGCTGCTAACTGACAATGTATGCTGCTCACTCATTGCATAATTGGTAATGTATGCAGTATTCCTCCAATCATTGAAGCCTTCGCAGAACATTCCCCACTTTTTGATATCAGAAAACAAGCGGCAATACAAATAGTACACTTTCTTCTTAGAAGGCAAATAGATGAGCCATTCTCACTTGCCAATCTGTTTGTTAGACTGCACATGTTCAAACATTGATTTGGTCAGATAACTATTCTGATCGGTATACTCTGACTTTGTCAATGAAAAGTCAGCATCTAGATTCTGGCATTTCTGTGGGCCCTTCTCAGTCCAATATGCAATGAGATCTTGAGAAATCATGTCCCACTAGCCTTGATCATTAGACAAGTATATTTTTGTATTACTATCACTGGGAAAGTCTTCAGAGGAGTGGCGTGAGACTGCAGCTAGAGAAGTCACAGGAGGCTGCTCCTTTTCATCAGGCACAGCAGGTTCACTTGGGCTGGTATTCGCCTGGACTTCCTCATCACCAGACTTAGTAGGAGGAAAAAATGTTAGGAGAGGAGGAGTACCTTTCAGCACTACATCTTGTCTTTGCCATCTTTCTTTGGCCTCCTTCAATTTCTGCCATCCTCCTTTCTTCAACATGGTTTCTATTGTCCAGTGTAGGCCTACTGTGTACAAAGTTCAATATTGCTTGGGGTCACAAACACTTAGCCCACAAAGACAAAATCACAGCCACCATAAATTGAATTCACAATCTTGATGGATTCATTTGTACAAAGCAATATCTAATTAGACAAATTTCCGATGGCCCCGCAACTGTCGCTCAGCTGTTACTTCAATATGGAATGAACGGCCTACAGGAGGGCCTAAAAATAGGAGGGCCTAAGGTTATAGCATTATTAGCCTATGGATCAATCCGGCCCTGGAGGCAGGGGAATTATAGGACCCCATATTCCTTCATGTGGCTGAGTAGCTCTGAGCAATCCACTAGCCTTAAGTAAATATCATTATATTTGAGAAACTAGATCCCAAATGAAAAGTGTTTCTACTTGGAGATTGAGCTATACACTTGTTGTTGTGTTAGTTTGCCTTGCACATTCTTGGTACCTTTAGATCTTTTTTAATCCATTATAATTAATTATTTGCCAAATAGCATACCAGAAAATCATACTTCAGTATACCCTTTTTGTGAGCAAACTATTATTATTATTTATTTTTACCTTTTTGTTTCTAAAAAGTAAATGTATTTATTTGGCGTATGCAATCTGGTCAAGCCAAACCACAGCGTTCTTATCAAGAATGGTCAAGGCACGAAAACCTCCAGGAAGTTGAGTCATTCTGCAGTCCTCAACAATGTGTGTCATGGTTTGTGGCTGCTCACGCTGACATAGTGGACTGTCTCTAAAACATTCTAAATGATCTATACAGGATATACATGGAAAGTTACAAAACAAGGCTATAGAACAGTGGTTCTCAAAGCCAGTCCACCGCTTGTTCAGGGAAAGACCCTGGCAGGCCAGACCAGTTTGTTTACCTGCCGCGTCCACAATTCGGCTGATTGCGGCTCCCACTGGCCGCGGTTCGCCACTCCAGGCCAAGGGGGCAGGCTGAGGGATGTACTGGCCACCCTTCCCGCAGCCGCATTGGCCTGGAGCAGTGAACCGCAGTCACTGGGAACCGCGATTGGCCAAACCTGCGGACGCGACAGGTAAACAGCCTGGCCCGCCAGGGGCTTTCCCTGAACAAGCGGCGGACCGGCTTTGAGAACCACTGCTATAGAACACACACATGCTGCAAAGTAAGAATACTGTAGAAGTGTGTGTGTGTGTGTGTGCGCACAATTGCATGTGCTTTCCAGATTTAAAGGCCCAGCCCACTCAGGCAAAACAGTAGAATATTTGCTGAACTGGAGTCTAGGATTTGGCCTTAAATAAGTAAATGCATGGAACTTAGAATAAAATCAAAGGTCCAGATTGTGCCCTCATCTGAACGCGCAGGTTGTATATCCACTTGCAACTTCAGTTGATTCTAAGGTTGGAATTGAGCTTAATGCATGTACTATTATGAGAAAAATGGGGGCTGGAAATCAATTTTAAAAGACCAGTCAAATGCATATATCCATTATTTAAAAAATATTGAAGAAATAAAAATATCTGACTCCAGAGTTCTCCCTCCAATGAGATTATCTATATGAAGGATGCGGTTAATTAATATTTATTTAATAAAATTGTATTGTGGATGCTCTTTCTTAGAGCAATATTCTCAAATGAACATTAAAATGTATTTAAGAAACTATCCTAATACCATACAGTTAATTTATTGATGCTGGAATATATACAAGTTACATGTATTATATTATTGATGAATTGCTAAATTCTTTATATTGGGAATCCATATCCTTTCACCTCTTTGGAGTGATGTATTTAGAGCTTTCTAGCTCTGAAGTGCTTTTTAACATAACTAGTACTTCAATGGAAAACGTCTGGCAATTACAATGCAATACATCTGCAAACAGAATGGATTTTGTTCTACTCTTAACTCCAAAAATGGGAACTTCAAAAGATTTAGAAAAAGATGTATAACATATGAAAATACATATCTGCCATATATAAGGACTAGTTAACTAATTTTCTTGCCTGTTTTTTTTGTTTGTTTGTTTTGTGTTTTATATAAATACTACATATAATTCTTTGAATTCAAACTCATAAAAACTGTTGATGAGATTCGGCTTCAGAAGAATGTTTCCTGAACCATAATATTTCAAAAAACACATTTCTGGAAACTTTGCTATATTAAATCTTAATAATATAGGGGTCTGGAGCAATCATTATTGAGTTGTCATCAGAGTCTACAGGATATAAATCTAAACAAATGCCTCTAGTATAAAAAGAATTCCTTATTAAAACCACCTTTCTTTTAAGACTATATTACCTCAATATGTTATTTTTGTGTGTTTTTTAGCAGGGCTTCTTCTTATGTCCCCATAACTAGTTAACTGCCAGCTTGAGTTGCATCAAAACTAGAGCTATTAGGTCTGTGAAAAGCTGCATGACAAGAAATGTTACATTTTAAAGAAAAGCTTGTCAATTTGCTGATTATATGGAAACCTTAATTAAAGTCACTGGAGTCTCTCTCTTTTTCTCAGGCTCAAGAAGTGAAAGCAATTAAAGTTAGTATTGAGTGGTTCAGTCCACACATTTTCTTTTTCCTCATTATATTGTCTTTGATGATCCTTTAAATAAAAACCCAATTTTTTACTCCATCTGTGTCCCAAGTCCAGTGATGCTAACAAACACTTGTGAATGGGCTGTTCCAGGTCTGATCTTGACTTTGACATTTGATGTCAATTTGGTGAAATTTACTGCAGTTTTTAAAATATTTTGTGGAGGGTCTAAGAACACCATATTGGGGTGGAGCAGTAGTGAAGCCATACTCAAAGTTGTTTCAGAAAATTGTGGTTAATACGCATATATATATATATAGAGAGAGAGAGAGAGAGAGAGAGAGAGAGAGAGAGATACCCCTCTATAAGCCGAGCAGCTAGTCAAAGTTCAGAGCCTTGGGAAGGTGACAGTTGGGAGGAGAAAGTGGTGACAGTCAGGTATTTCTTTGGTGCAGTTTTGTTTATGTACAAAGAATGTACAAAGTTCTGTGTCTCTGGACTAGGGTGACCAGATAGCAAGTGTGAAAAATCGGGATGGGGTTGGGGGGTAATAGGAGCCCATATTAAAAAAAAAAAAAAGTCATCCACAAAATCAAGACATCTGGTCACCCTACTCTGGACACAGAAGGAATCAAATAGCAGGAAACAGCTTCTTTTGCCCATAGCCCCAAACTTCTTTAGTCAGCACCAGATCCAGAACCTTCCTTTGGACTTCTCCAGGGTCCCATTATGCTTACAGGCTGCTGCTCGCCTTTTTGCCCCCTCTGAGTCTTCCTCCATTTCTGCATCTTCCCGGTTTCTGTGTGTGAGCATCCTGCTCTCTCTCTCACAGGTCACAATCTCTCTCTCTCTCTTTCTCACACACACGTCACAATCTCTCTCTCTCTCTCTCTTTCTCACACACACACACACACACACAAACTATGTCACAATACCCAATGGAACCCCCTACCTACAGGGTACTAGTTTTTGAGCAAAATATAGCTGCATCTACACTACAATAAAGATCTGCGGCCTAGCCAGGGCTGGCGCGGGTCAGCTGACTCGGGCTCAAGGAGCTTGGACTACATGCAGTGTACTGGAGCCCAAGCTCTGAAACCCCACAAGGGGGGTGGGTTTCATATGCCTGGGCACCAGCCCAAACCCAAACGTCTACATTGACTGATTTTTAGCCCCAGAGTCCAAGCCCAGTCAACCCAAGTCCATTTACCTGGGCTCTGAGACTCAGTGGCTCTGTTGCTTTCTTTCTTTCTTTTTTTTTTTTTTTTTTTCTTTTCTTATTGAAGTGTGGACTTACCTACAAGGCCTTGTTTTAGGCATGGCTTCTTAAGTGTTTCTGACAAGCATCTGAAGTGAAGGATTTGTTCACACCCAATTTCAAGAGGTTTCACTATCACACCATAGTCAGAGATCTGCATTAACTGAATTTATTTCATGTGATTTACTTCAGATTGTGTTGCCACTAAATAGAAAAAATGCTGTCAGGCCAAAGTTAATTTTCAGTGATACCCCATATGGTTGGTAAGTTATCAGCTAATAATGCTTCCATGAATGTGTGTCACCACCATTACCTAAATACCCTTAAGTATTAAGCTCTTCTTTTAAACAAGGCAGTTTCCTGCATGTCCAATCATTCTAGGCTGTCAATCCAACATGGAATTTTTACCATTGGCCTATTAGCATCTATTCATGAATTTTCAAAGCCTTAGCAGGTGTGTAAGGAATTTCTGATGCTATCTTATTTCAAAACAAGAAAGTTGCCATCTGCTTCTGTCATGCAGGAGGAAAGTTCAGTTAGTGGCAGCTGACATGTAAATTCCAGAGCTGTTGAGCCAGCAGTTCCAAAAACTGTTTTTGTCAGTTATCAGATAGTTAGGAACAGCCATTTGGTATAATGAAGCCAATTATCAGGAAGTTGTTGTGTATTGTTTTTTGTCAAGTAACTCAGCACGTTTGAAAAGTTTACAAAACCACAAGGATTATCAATTATTGTAAAACTGCCAAATAGTTTGAAACCTGACACTTACTTTTTTGTTAATAATTGTTTCCAGTGTGCAAATTGACTTATTTATTAGGCTTTGTGATAGTGATTATTACCCTAAATTTGATTATAAAGTTTTTTGGGTGTGACACACTAGCCAACGTTAGCTTCAAACGTTACAAGAAAGCTACTGATTATTTACAAATAAATGGAAAAGAGACAACTTATTGGCAACCTGATTCCAGATATGTAAATTGACCTATCAGAGTAGGGTTATTGTGTTATAATTTGAAATACATCTGAGGGTCACCCCATCCAAAAGCCACTGACCAAGATGTGCAAAGGCTATTATCTTATAGGTTGTTATATTATTATAATTATTTTTGTATAATTTACTAGTTCAAAGTTTCCCTTTCCCCAGATATCTCACTGGGTGTTGTCTAATGCCCAAGTCAGTCTTTGAGCTGCAAGCGCCTCTCGTGACTTTTTGAAGAGATGTATTTAACTCCAGCCTGTAGGGGTGCATGTTAGACCAGGCCCACTGGATCTGAAGGATGATCAGATCTGATGCTCAGGAACATGCCAGCAAACGTGGACTGACCTGACCAACCAGCTTTAAACCGACAGGACCCTCTCCTGAACATCTGTCTGTCCTGCCCAATCTCAGCCTCTTCACTCACTCTTGGTTTCGTTCAGTCCTGGTTTCTCCCCATCCCTCTGGTTGCCCTTTGCCCTGTCACCCTTTTTCTCTCCAGTTACTCCCGACTCTCTGTTGCTCTCAGTCTCCCCCTACCTGCCTCTGTCCCTACTTCTCTGTCCCCCTCTTCTCACTGTCATTTCACCTCCCCCTGAAAGGAGGGCCACCTCCACCCACTTTCTCCAGAGAATGACAGTGCATTCATCCTGAACACACCTTTAATAATATATCCCCATACAGGGTCAAGTCCCTTTATCATATTTACATATACCAGAGTTCTCCAACGTCTTGCTCACAACGGATTCTGGAGACATTACAATGTCATTCTATATGCAGAGTGTGTGATATGTACTACAGTTTGAGCATCACCTATGGGACATTTTTGAATATTTCCACTGATGTCAGTCTTGCAAAGAGCAACAAATCCAGCTTTCTGATAGGGCACCAGAGTGACAGTGGTGTGAACAAACTCCTATACAAGATCTGGCATTAAACTCTGTTCCTCTCCCTTTTTGAACAACCAGACACTCCTGTTAAAGATGCCAGAATTGCAATGGAATGGAGCCACTTGGCTACTTGCATTTTATTCATGTGGATCATCATCATTTCCAGGAAGCAAAGCAACCAACTCCCTTCTTCATAAATGGTGTAATTGCCTTTAAATATCCAGAGAGAAAGAGACTGAGTGTACAACTGCTAGAGCTGGTGTCTTGTAGGGGACAGTCAAGTTTTCTATCTTGCTCCTAATGGGTCTATGGCTGAAGACAACACATTTCCTTTGTGTGTTCAGATGCTGACTGAAAAAAGATTATTTTTACTTGTGGTTTGAACTGAGATCTTAAGATTACATCACATTTTTAATGCATAAAGGAAGGATGGTCCTTTATTTTAAAGCACAGGTCTGAGGGTTAGGATATATGTGTTCTAATCCTGTGTCTGTCACAGACTTCCTGTGTTATCAAGGGGAAGCTGCCATGATGGAAAGACAGCTGGGTCAAATTGCAGAGAATGGTGTTGGTCTCTATCATTATGGAGGGGGGCCACTGGGCCAAACCTGAATGGTGCTACAATCCAGTGTGCCAGGTCACAATGCCACTTGGTTTGGGGGGCCATTTCAAATCTGGATTAATTTCACACTTACAAATTATATCTAGACAGTAAGGCATAAAATAGGATATTTCTGGAGGACTGACTATCATGACCGGTACACAACTGGGCACTAGCTTGAAGTGCAATTACAGTGGCTCTATTTTCATAAACACATTTAAAGCGAACACTTGGGAAACATATCCAGCTATGGACATCAGCAAATCTTACAGGACAGATTTATACTGTGAGTGACTCAGAACAGAGACCATCTCTGATTATATAATTGTACAGAACCTAGCATGATAGGGTCCTGATATCAGTTTGGACCTTTAGTCACTATCATATTACAAATAATACGATAATAGCCATATAGTAGGTTGATAAATGTTGTGACCCTAAACTGCATGATTTTTTATAAAACAATGTAAAACTATAGCTCATTTCAAGGACACAGGCATTTAAAATTAATGTCTGTTCTCTCTAGAGCTAGTTTCAAAGAGGCTTTGTTTAATGATCAGTTTATGTCTGTAGAAATGTATTAGCCACACTATAGCTCAGTATATACAAACAGAATTACAGGATAAGAATAAGGAGATACCAGCTGCTGTCCTGTGCAACTGCAATGCTTAGGAAGAATGTATTAGTTCCACAGAAACCAGGGTTTATACACCTTTTGAAAACAGGAGTCTCCCACAAACATCTGCTTAATATAAAAGGAATCCTACCAAGTTCCATGGCACAGCCATGTCCTCTTCATGATTTACAGGCTCAGGCTTCAGCCCGTTGACTCCAAAAGAACATCAGAATAAAATCAGAATAAATCCTCATTATGCAAAGTATTTAACAAACCAACTAAAATACTAAGCTATCAAAAACACAGTGTTATTTTGAACCATAGAAAATACTCTATTCCAATTTGGTATCAGGCAACTATCCACAGAGGTGGTCTTTTTTTAAAAAAAAATCTTACCTTTTAAACTTCCAAAAATGTGTACATATTTTTTTTCAGTTGTTGAAAACTTTTGACCAGCTCCATAGCTGCTATTTTTTGGGTGTAGTTTTTGTTGGTAGTGGTGTTTGGTTTTGATTTTTTGGTGAGTGGGAAGAGATGTCGTTTTGGAAAAAAAATCACCTGATAATAAGAAAGTATGCCCTTAAAATACACAGCTTTCTTATGCTATTCTAGTAGGAAGCTGGCTTGATTGTGTAACTTCTTGAATAGTCCTTGATTTGCCCCAGCAAGGCAACAACTGTTGCACTGAAAAATGTGCCTAATCTAAAACTCTGCTGTGCTAATTTGCATTTCTCATTACAGCAGGTAAAGAGGAATGATCATTTCCAGCTATTAGTGATACAGTAATGAGCAATATGTCTATTTCACTGATGGTACCTATCCATGACCATGTGTGCCTTGAATAAATGTGCAGGGAGTGTCTTGCTGCTACATCCCTCTTAGTCAAATCACAATTACACAAGACCCTTGGATAGAAAACCACAGGTGGCAGAAAGCCAAACATTTTCATATGTTGAACACATCAGAGAAAAGGAGTAGCTATTTTCGGGGAACAAATACATAAATGCTTATAAGAAAGAAAACATTTCAGCATTTCTGAAATAAATGCAATTGGGAGACATAATAGTGAGGAATGAGCAATTATAAGCCTGTAGCAAGCTTGGGAAAGAACAACAAAAGAAAAAAATGAAAATACAGTCACAAATCCACAGAGAGCCTTGAAAACTCCCCTCTCACACTTCAAGAGCCAAAAGTAGCCCTAGCTTTTCCATCAGAGATGATCTTTTGGGTTTGGCAGAGAGACCATTATAATGGGAGCTAGAGGAGCAATGTATCTCTTTAATACCTATTCACCATGGAATCTTGAATTCCTTGGAGAACCTGGCTTATTTTTATTATAGGTGGATCACATGACAACACCTGTAGCTAATCTATATTACTTATGTGTTTCCATTCTAAAGGATCTTTTTCAGTTGCTATAACTTTCTCAGACTTATACTTTTGGGGCTAAAGTTTGGCCACATCTGGGTGATTTTTTTTCTTTAAAGTTTTGAGCAAAACATTTTAAATATTATCAATTATTGTATGAAGAGAATTAAAAACATATTTTGACATTAAATAAAAACATCGTTATGACCTTTATTTACCAGTTCTATTGTCTCAGCAGCTTGGGGTAGACATTTGCATTTTGGCACTGAGATGGAAACCATCTCAACCTAAGTCAGAGATGTGCCTGTATGGTTTGGCTAAAATCTATTTTAGGTTTAGCAAAATTGCAAGAGTTTAAAAATCAGATGTTGTGCACATGCATTCATTTGTAACACATGATAATGGTTACTATTTTTTTAACTAATGATCTCCCAACATTCCACTAAGGAAGCACATGCATTTTTTCTGTATGTGCTCTGCAAGGAATTTCCCATTCAGTCTGTGATCTCTCAATATTCCATTGGCCCTGTCTATGTCTGAGAAAGTTGAGTGGAATTTCTGATTTAATGAGCAGGTGTGTGTGTGGTAGGCTCTGTGAGCATGGGTATGTTGCTCATGGAGCTCTGTCTAATTTCATTCCAGTATATGTAAACGTGTATGGCATGAGGCATGATTGCTTTGCATTCCATATATCTGTGGGTGCATTCCATATATTAAAACTAGTGGGGATGAGGAGGGGTAAGGGAAGAGGGTTTTAGTATCATCATCTAAAGGGTACTATCTTATTCACTGTGCAGAGGGCCATCCCAAGGCCTCTGCAACACTGCATAAATAGGCCCGGTGCTGTCCCTCACCAGTGAGTGAACTTTCATCCCTGATGAGGAGTCAGAAAGGTTCATTAAAAAGCCACAATCACATAAGATATAAATCAAAGATCAAAGCCACTAGTATCAAAGCCTCTAGTATAACTCTGAGCAGCCTCAGAATTCTGGGTTCAATAGCAAGTCAGGAAAGCAAGGATACCATCAAATTTATGAAACTGTTAATACCTAAACTGATGGAATCATATTGATATATTATTGTTAGGTATTCAAAAGAATCTCATCAAAGTAGACCTTTGGTGGAAGGCACCAGATATGTTCTGATTACCACTGTGACACTGCACCCCATATTCTTCATAATGATATTATTATGATATTATTCTGACAGTTATGATGTATTTTATGCAAGATAAGTCATGTGAGATGTCATGGGAAAGGTTATGATTTGCTGAATATGACTATCCTATTTGTATACATGTATCATTTTGGTATCTGAAGTTATGACTATCGACTATGTATCTGTATTTCACATGTAGTCACACCTGTGTAATGCCCACTAGACAAGATGTTTTCATTCTAGACAGAGGGTGGGGAATGGTCCATTAGGAAAACAATAGGCCTCAGAAGAAGCTTATCTCCCAGTTGGGGAGCCTTTCTGAGGATGCCACAGACAGCCTGTGAGTGATGGCTGCTATGACTCTACAAGGACATGTGATGAGACCACATGTCTCCAGACTCCATCTTGGGATGTTAGTGTTTTTCCATAGACCGGTCTGGGAATTAAGCATTGAAACAAAGGGTTGCTGCCATATACAAAAACTGCATAAGGCAGGGAGTGACATTGTCTGTGGTTCTGCACTCCCCACACAAGAAGACTCCTGGAAACACCTGAGGAACAAAGACTGAACTGGGGGAAATGCTGGACGCAGGCTAAAGGGATTTCTAGGCTGTGAATGGAATAGCTGGAGATTCCAAGCTGTAAGCAAGTGCAGCTTGCCCCTGAAGAATCTGCAGCCTGCTTGTATCATCACTTAGGGTGAGGATCTGCTATTCATATCTAATCTGTTTAGTATATTAAGCTTAGATTGCATTTTTTGTTTATTTGCTAGGTAATCCGCTTTAATCTGTTTGCTATTCCTTATAATCACTTAAAATCTATTGTTGTTTTTGTTTTTGCATTATCTAAACCAGTGTGTGGGAATCCTCACTCAGTGGCAGAAGGTTGTTGCATATTCCTCTCCACATTGAGGGAGGGAGCTAATTTTATGATCTTATGCTGTACTGTTCCCTGTGCAGTGCAAGATGTATAATTTTGGATTATACTCCAGAGGGGGTGCGTGCCTGAGAAGCTGGCTGTTACCCTAGCTGTCGCCTTCCTATGCAGGGGCTGGTCAGAGAGCCTGCCTGCATGTAACTCCAGCTGGGTGTGTCCCCATCCCTACCTGTACATATGCTGGTGAAAATGCAAGATAAAGCCTGGAGGCCTTGGCAGCTTGTCACAGCAATATAGTGTAAAAGGGAGCCCAGGCTGGTGGATCAGGGGGGCTTAGTGGTACCTCAGTTCCAGGTGGCATCCTGGGGGATCCATCAAAGTGTTAATACCTAAACTGATGGAATCATACAATGGAATGGTACAATATTGTTAGGTATTCAAAGGAATCTCATTAAAGCAGACTTTTGGTGGAAGGCACCAGATATGTCCTGAGCACCACCACCACCACCACCAAATGCAATTACTGGCAATTTACAACTTTGCAATTAAAAAAAAAAAACAGTTCAAGCTTCATTTTTCTCTGGAATGTGAAGCTTTGGGATTTTGTACAACGTTGTGGATTTCAATGTGCAAAAAGTTTATGGAGTAAGTTAGAGTCTGATTAAAACATTGGAAGTTTGGAGGACCTGCAGGTCTCGTAAACAGACAAGTTGTTGATCAAATGATATTGAACTGACATAAGCAACTAATTACTTACAGGCAAAAACAACAAGGAGTCTGGTGGCACCTTAAAGACTAACAGATTTATTTGGGCATAAGCTTTCGTGGGTAAAAACCTCACTTCTTCGGATGCATAGAGTGAAAGTTACAGATGCAGGCATTATATACTGACACATGGAGAGCAGGGAGTTACTTCGCAAGTGGAGAACCAGTGTTGACAGGGCCAATTCAATCAGGGTGGATGTAGTCCACTCCCAATAATAGATGAGGAGGTGTCAATTCCAGGAGAGGAAAAGCTGCTTCTGTAATGAGCCAGCCACTCCCAGTCCCTATTCAAGCCCAGATTAATGGTGTTAAATTTGCAAATGAATTTTAGTTCTGCTGTTTCTCTTTGAAGTCTGTTTCTGAAGTTTTTTTGTTCAATGATAGTGACTTTTAAATCTGTAATAGAATGACCAGGGAGATTGAAGTGTTCACTTACTGGCTTATGTAAGTTACCATTCCTGATGTCCGATTTGTGTCCATCCCTTTATCCCTCCCTTTATCCCTCCCTTCCCCCAACAACATAATTTTATAAGCCTTCATAAACTCCCAATTTTTCATCTCCTCCCATGATTCTGGTAGGCAGATTTGATAGGTCCGGATTTGATCCCAGGTTTTGCAGTCCCCATAAAATAATCAAAATAAAAGCTGTGCTAGATCTTTGATTGTAATTTGCTTCTATTTAAAATAATAATTTATAATTGTAATAATCACACTGATGATGCTAGCAAATAACTGTCCCCTTACAACCTGATATCCACACTTCACCAGTCTTAGTACTTGGGCCGATAGTGAGTGGAGCAAACTCCAGCAGAACCAGCCCAAAATATTTCAAAGGCTTCAAAGACTTTCCTGCTTTTTATTATAGAATTAAAAGGCACTGTGCAGGATATTGTATCTTACTCAAAATAATTAATAGCTGATAATCTTCTAGGTCATGGCAACAAACTTTTTATGCGTTGTTTAAGGCTAGAGACTATTAAATTAAATATGAAGGGCCAAATCCTGAGCTGCTGTAAACTGGCATAGCTCCATTGAGGTTTGATGATTTACACCAAATCTCACCATACAGTTTATTTTACTTGACAAATAGAGGCAAGAGATGTAAAATTGTAAATAATAGATTATTAATAATCAACAGAAAAAAGAAACAATAAGGTAATAATTGTATTTTTTTATATAGAACAGATTCAGTGTTTATTATAGAAATCCTTTGATCTATGAGGCAGGTGGACATGCTTTGGAGCAAAATAAGGAAAGCTTCCCATTGCCACTTAGCCAATGAACCAAATTCTGTTTGATCTACTAAGCAAACCACAGAACCCCATCAAACTCAGTGGTGTTGCACAGAATGCAAATCATCACCTTTCTGGAAGGCCCACCTCTAAGTCTGTTTGAAAGCAATTCAGTCTCCATGCATTTCCGTCCTTGGCTTTTTGGCTTCTGTTGTCAATAGGGATGACAGGGTTATCCAGTCAATCTGCTAAGACCAATATAGAATTGTTCTCAACAGTGTATTTCCTAGTTCTTTGTCCAATCCTGTTTTAAATGTTTCAAGATAGGCTTCACCCTGGGAGACAATTCCATTATATTATAGATCACACTGCCAGAAAATATCCATTCTTATTGAGTCTAACGTTCCCTAAATTCATCCCATTACTCCTATCTCCTTGCAACCCTTAAATAATGTATCTCTCCTTGGTGCTTGCCTATTGCATTTTTCCATATTAAATTGCATTGAGTGATATAAAATTCAGTTCAACTGCTAAAATTTGTATGAGATGATGGCTACTATGACCTTTTGTTTTCGGTACTTACTGCAAGCATAGGAAACTCTCTTCCTCATCTCCTAACATTCCATCAGAAGAAAGAGAGAGTTTTCATTAAACCTGCAGAATAGGCCCCCAAATCAAAAGGTCTGCACGGGCACTGGGACATTTGGGAAAGCCCCAAGAGCCTCTGCATAGCTGTTGGTCCAAACCCCTGTCACCACAGTCTGCACAGGAGCTGGGCTACCATTAGCTGGCTCCTTCCCTTCACTGCACAGTTGCAGCTGCAGAAAGGAGTCCGCAAATGTTAATGCTCTTTGAAGCAATACTAATGTCAGAGCACACATCTGCTTTGGTATCGTCAGGGTCAGCAGAAGGGGAGCTCCTCAGCTTCAGAGACCTTGCTTCTGCCCTCCGAAATTTTAGCCGAGACCTAATTCTGTGGTGCTCTAGTTGAGGGGCTTCCATGTGGTCCGACAGATGCTGTGGAGGGACAGATGCTGTGAAGCCAGTGCCCCTCCTGCACATTTCCCTTCCACCCACAGGGATTTAATTCTGTCTGTGGGTGGAAGGGCTTGGAAAAGTAGAGGGGAGAATCTGGCCGAGGGATACAGTTCTGCCTTTAGATCACTGTTAAATATATTAAACTAGAATATCCTGCTGAAATAAAATGCCTTAAAGGTCTGGAGGCAAAACTCTGCATACCACAGCCAACCCCAGTTCTACCTGGTTAGAATGTATTTGGACTTTCACCAAGCTTTCTTTCTGATTTTTACGACTCCTTCATTCTGACTACTAAGTAAAACCAGAATTCTTTCAGATTCCTGGGCAGTTTGCCACCACTTTGGGCCATGGGGCCAATAAAAATCATTAGCAATACATAAATTTTATCCACTGGGCTTTCCTGAACATGTGCAAGTGTTCATAAGGTTAGAGCACAGAAATCCACATGTGTCTTATATGCACAGAATACCTTTAGTCTAACCAGTTTAGAATACCTTCATATGGTTATATCAACATTTTATATCAAATTAGGACAAGTATGTGGTTCAAGTACTAAATAATAACTATGATTAGAAAAACCTATTGCTAATAAATTGCAGTAGATAAAATAATCCATTTCAGAATGCACCAGATTTACATTGTTCAAAATGTTAAGTATACATTTTTAGACATAACGATTAAAATACTAATAATTATTGGAATTAAAATAAGCATATGCATGTGAATAGATGTCAAAGTGTTTTTATGGGAAATTTGGACTGTTTGTTAACAAAAAAAAGTTTACAGCTTTAAATTTTTTGATAAAGTTAATTTTTTATGCAGAGACCATTCTATAATTTTATAGTTTGCACTGCAAGAAAATTTCCATACTTACTGAGTCTAAAATTCCCTACATTTCCTTTCCAAAGTAACACTACAGTCTGTCAAGGACCATTGTGGCCATGGGAACAGCCTAGCACTGATGTACCATTCCAGTTACAGGCTAACACTAGTGACTATGTTCAGCAAGAACACTGACATCTTGAGTGAGCAACAAATTGTAGCATAACTTATTCAATGAATAAAGCTCCTTAGCAGCAAAACACATTGATTTTTTTAACAGATTTGTTCACTACTGATAATTGTTCCGTTACTGATATTTTTGAAAAGCAAATCTCCACAAACTCTTCACTAAAACTAAATTCTGCAGGAATGGGATTTGAAGAGCATAGGGAGAAGACATAATAGAAAGAATATAAGAGCAACTTAAACTTTGTGTTTTCTTTCCTCTTTTTCACTTGAGAAAGTCTAGAATTAAAAATACCTGGGTTTCTTCCTAACTGAAGAGTTGGACCACACTTACTTATGGTGTGGTAGTCCCTCTGAAGTCACTGGGATTACTTATATCAGCACTCATCAATATGAATAATGGTTGGCTGCACAACTGGATGGTGAAGAAAAATGAAAGAGAGAAAAGTCGATTTTATTGTTCTCCATTTACCAGGATTTACATTTATTTTTTTTTCTTATCACAGTCACACAGAGTAATTGCATTTGTTTGGATATTAGTGAATGTTCAGTCTTTTTTCCATAGTGTACTCTCATCTTTTTAAGCTCACTTGTTTATTTGCCTTAGTTTCCGGGCTCTGGACAGGTTATTTTTGTAGAGGGAAACTATTGTGTATTCTCCATCTCTCGTACAACTCTGTTTCAGGTAACTGCCAGGTGCACAGATTAAATTCATTGTCACAATTTTCTAGCACCTTCACAGCTCTGCCAGTGAGGCAGAACGTCAAACAGGCAATCACATGTGTGTGTGATCAATGCCAAATGTTCATTCTCACATCTCCGTTTTAAATCTTCCTCTGAATCAATTGTGTTCATAATTATTTTTATCTTTGGGAAAATGGCCCCTTTTAAAGCATCACAATTTTGCTGGTCTGGACTATGTCAGGTCTGTGTAACCCACTGGTGAGTGTGGGCTTCAGGTCCCCCTTTGTGCCAATCCACAGAGTAAACCTAGCCAGGCATTGATCACTTGAACCTGGGTAAGAACTAATGTTTAGTGCAATGATAAATTCCTCCTTATGTGTGAGAGAGAGGCCTAATAATTACCCTATGTTGGCAATACGTCAACTTAGAAAAATATCTACAACTTGTAGAAACTCCAAGGAATCTTTACCACTGGTAGCATGAGACCTCTACCATGCAATTTCCCTTGCACTGCTTGAATCAGACAAACCTGAACTTGTATTCAAGTTTGGATAAGTCCCTTATTGAATCCTGACCCCTCTATTAGAGTGTCTGTTGGTCCTTGATATATCACTCATAGCAAATTTCCCTTCACTCAGGGTTTAAATGGCACAGCATGCAAGATTTCTCTTTCAACAAAAGTGTTTTTTAGACTCTAGGACAAAGTTCTGAGCTAAATTTACTTGCATTAAAGCAAGTATTCTACACCTGCATAGGACAAGGTTTTGGGCATGTGAATGGGAACAAGTGCTAGGAGAGATGGTAAAGGGAATCACTTTAAATTAAGCCTCTATTCCTTCTTACCTATGTGAGAACCATAACACACTTTTGACTACTAGCGATCAGTTTTATTGTATATGAACAGAACAGCACTGTATGGATATAATTTCCATGGCTTTTTATGGGTGGAACATTTACTGTAAAGAGAACCCCATAGCACAGGGGTCGGCAACCTATGGCACGCGTGCAAAAGACAGCACACGAGCCAATATTTAATGGCACGCTGCTGCCTGCCAGAGTCCCGGCAGGCAGCAATGTGCCATTAAAAATCCTGCCCAGCCCGGCACGCTCTTCTCCACCCTCCGCCCCCCCGCCCCCTCCTGCGGGGGCAAGGGGTAGGGGGCAGAAGCTTGGTCCTGGAGGCTCCCCTGCCTCTTCCCACAGTGTGCTGGGTTCCTGCCCCTCCTCCTCCTCCTCTCCGTCCCTCCCTCCCTGCTGGCTGATCAGCTGATGGCCCTTGCGAGGGAGGGGGTGGTGGAGGAGTGGAGTCAGAGTGCTCGCTGCTCCCGGCGGAGGCAGAGAAGAAGCGGGGGCAGGGCCTTGGGGAACGGGGTGTGTGTGGAATAGGGGCATATCCCCTCCAGCCCCCTGCGGTGAGCACCCTACGATCCCAGCCCACACCCCCAGCCCTCTGCCCTGACTCCTCCTTACACACACCCAGTCCTCTGCCCTGAGCCCTGCAGCCCCGCACACCCCCAGACCCCTGCCCTGATCCCTGTACCCCCCTCTCACACACCCAGCCCACTGCTTGACTCCTTCACCCCCCATGACCCCAGCCCTGACTCTGGCACCCCCACACATACCCAGGCCCCCCACACCCAAGGCCCTGACACCTGCACCCCCCTCATATGCCCCCAGCCCTCTGCCCTGGCTCTTGCACACACCCCACATACCCAGCCCCCTCACACCCCATGCACCCCCCACATCCTGACTCTTGCACCCCCACATCCCCACCCCCACCGTGAGCACCAAACGGGAGCTCCTGCACTGCCCCCCACATTCCCACCTGCACCCCTTGAACCAAATGGGAGTTGCCCAGGTAAGCGCTCCACACCCAAACCTCCTGCCCCAACCCTGAGCACCCTCCCTCATTCTAGCTCCTGGCCAGACCCTACACCCCAACCCCCAGCCTGCTCCTTCACCCCCAGCCTTGTGCTCAGTGCACTCCCACTCTCAGCTCAGTGCAGAGAGAGAGGAAGAGAATGGGCCAGAACCAGGGAGAAGGTAGGTACCCACTGTATGTGGGCAGGGCCGGGACCCCAGACCGGCAGCGGGCTGAGCGGGTCTGGCAGCCGGGATCCCAGCTGGCAGGAGCCGGCGGATGGAACCCCTGAGCGGCAGCGGGCTGAGCCACTCAGCCCACTGCCAGTCTGGGGTCCCAGCCGCTGGCCCTGCACAGCCCGCTGCTGGTCTGGGGTTCTGGCTGCTGGTCTGGGGTTCTGGCTGCTGGACCCTTGCCAGCCAGGGTCCTGGCTGCAGGCCCCGCTCAGCCCGCTGCCAGCCTAGGTGAACAGAACCCCAGGCTGGAAGCGGGCTGAGCAGGCTGGTGGCGTAAGATCAACATTTTAATTTAATTTTAAATGAAGCTTCTTAAACATTTTGAAAACCTTGTTTATTTTACAATACAACAATAGTTTAGTTATATAATATATAGACTTATAGAGAGAGACCTTCTAAAAAACATTAAAATGTATTACCAGCACGTAAAACCTTAAATTAAAGTGAATAAATGAAGACTCAGCACATGGCTTCTGAAAGGTTGCGGACCCCTGCCATAGCAGATATGCTTTTCTATGAGGGATAGATGAGTCTTTTACCTTTCATTGGCGATGATCCTTTTTTGTGTAGAGTATTTTTATAGGAACAAGTTGTTGCCAAAATTGTGTTTTAATACTTTTTAATTAATTTGGCTGAACAGCTAAACACACCACTTGGCTTTTACTTTTTTTCTCTTTCTATTGAATGTTGAAGTATGGAGCTGTAGAATCAGCCCCATGTAAACAAAATAAATTATACAGTCATGTTTCTTGAGCAAAATATAGCATTTCTCCTCTGATGAATAAAACACACGTTTTACTTTCAAGACAATGCAGAACTATCATATTTTATACTTTAAAGAATGATTATACAAGTATATTTCAGAAAATTTTTAGAAGAACAGGCTTTCTCCAATATCAAAGTATGTCTGTTGATAAATGGCTTTGTATGTGTTCTGTATTAATATTAATCATAAAAGAAAAGTATGGCTTTTTTATCCAACCTTATGGAATAGTCATGCATTTAGGCAGAATATAGATTAACTGCAATATGTTTATAATGTATTTATTCCAAGCTTGTGCTGCAGATGTATGAAAAACTTGACATTAAAACTACCAGAATTACAGATATTTTACTTATTCTCAAATTCATCCATATAGTTTGCTTTCAGCTATTCTATTTACAGGTTTAATATCCATTTTATATATTAAGTGTCATCCTTTCCCCCTTGCCAAGGTGTTCAAGGAGACAAGCAAACAACTGTATAATACAACAAAAAGTATTATTGTTCATAAATAGTATTAAGAGTCCAGTTCTATTCCACTTATTGTTACATGTAGTTCCACTGAAGTCAATGGAACTGGAGTGGAAGTGGCAGCCTTCACGGGGCCCATTCTGTTCAGTGAGAATTCACAACAAATGCCTTCAACTCAGCGACTGAACATCACTCAGCGATCTCCCGGTCATCAGAGCAACTCAACAAATCTTAAAGTTCCTCCTTAAAGCCATACCACGTGCCAATGTGGAACTATTTAGTTTTTGTGAGGTAAATGGTATTGGCTATAAAATATACAGTGGGAAAAATCCTCTAAAAAGAGAGCAGCGTCGGTGAACAAAGGGCAGAGCTATGCAGTTTTTTTATTACTTAATTGTATGTGTCTTAAAATATCCCTTTTTGAAAAATATGTATTTTCAAAGGCACAAAGAGCAGTTAGTTGCCCAACTCTAATGGAAGTGGGTGGGAGGTGGGTGCTAGATCCCATTAAAGCCTAAAGAAAAACTCTGATTAATTTAAGGGCTTGATTCTGCATCATTAAATTCCCATTTGAGTATCATCTCCTCTCTCTCATTTTCTTTAGATATACATATCAGAGGGAACATCAAACATGTATTATTGTTGTGAAGATTTAGTCTGTGGTCTTCCTGCCCTGTTTTAAAGATTAGTTAATCTGAATTACATATCTGAGAATATATTTTTTTTCATTTCTAAAATATATTCCATCCTGACATCATCCTAAAAGAAGTGCACATGCCCTCTTTCCCTTTAAGAGAATAATGAACTGCAATCTATTTTGACAAAAGAAGATTAAATCCATGTTCTTTTGTGCATAATCATGGAGAATTTGGGAGCCTGAGTCTTTGTTGGCACAACTCTCTTGACTTAAGTAATGTTACACCAGAAAAGATTTTGGTCCTGTGAATTGAAATTCTTCCATAGTATGTGGGTATTATTATATTATACCAAATGTTTCTAATGCAAGCCTTGACTGAATTATCTGTTTCTTTTTCCCCACAGGATCTCAGTTGATCTTTAAACTCCCTCAAATGTAGGTCTTGCCATCTCAAAACAAACAGATCTGACATTTTGCAAATACATTGTTCTAATCCGCTAGTTCCCTAACTAATATCAGTCATTGAACAGAGTTGATTAGCAGCTCTGCATGAAGCCTCTGCCTGTTTGCAGAGCTGTCGGCTTCAGCCCACTCTAGTGTATCACAGAAATGAAGTTAAAGTCAACATTGCCATGGCAGGGAAACAGGCCTATACCGATTTAACCTGGAAGCCAATGCAAGAAAAAAAGTTTTCTAATGTAAGATTGTTGCTTTTCCATGATAAACTGAAAAAAAAAAATATTTTCAAAGTTTAGTCTAATTCTAGTGGCACAGAAAAGGAAAAACTTAGAAAAGGTTTGACAATTCTGTCAGTAATGAAAAAAATGCTTAAATCATATATAATGATGTTATAACACAGAAGTTATAACATCAGCTCTGCTTAATGATGTAGTACAAGGACATAATTTAAAGCCTATCAAACCTACTCATAGGTTCTTCTTCATTAGTTTAAGTCCTGGCCTGCATTTGTAGACCAACTTTAATAAAGTATGATGTGTGCTATTTGATTTACCTCTACAAGTTCAAACCCCCTTTTCATTCAACTCATAAGTGATAGCTCAGATATATATATAGGTGCACCTGGTTTTAAATTATCCTGTTATCAGAAAGCAATAGTGTATGTATCCATACACATATACACATGGATGCATACATATATGTATGGTAGCATACACTATTGCTTTCTGATAACAGGATAATTTAAAACCAGGTGCACCAATCAGGGGAAAAAAAAAAAAGAATCCTGACATCATGTGTTGACGAAAAAAATATCTCTTTGGAAATCAGGAAATATCAATGATTTACAGTTCTGACATCACTCTGTGATGTGTTGCTTCATTTTACAGTAAGTGACAGCATTTAATGTTCTACATAAATTGTCTTAAAGTGATATAATTCAGCATAAAATGCAATAAAAAGCATAAAAATACAGAAAATTGGTTTCTAATATTAAAGCTTGGATTCAGAGATTGCTGGGGGGGGGGGGGGGGATAGACTGACTATACCAAAACAGTTTCCTGGATTTGGAGGAACTAGTTCTGTACATGAAAGAATCACACAAAACATCAGCAGCTCACAGTAAGATTACACTGGAAGACTCATGCCGTCAAGCATACTGTTTTCTTTTATATCCCCAACACACTCCATGAGGTACATAAACTAAACACAAAACTTCATAAAATATAACAAAACCAGTCAACATATTTCAACAACCAATTATTTTTATAATGTCCCAAAGAGATTAAACCTTTTTATTCTTCTTCTTTTATTTGGCTTTTCAGAAGCATATGAAAGGAAATGTGGCAACCTGGATAGGAGTTTTCAAGTCTATCCTGGAGAGCTCACCATACCCTCTACAAAGCAGAAATATTTTAGCTGTTCAGTAACAGATGGATGAATTGGCAATTTGGAGAAGGACCTCATAAATGAGTATTTCCCTGATAAGGAGGGCGTGTGTAGTAGTTGTCTCTCATTTCTGTCCTCTAGAGAGTGATCATCATGTACAACTTGCAATTGAAAAGTGACCTCGAGTCAGAGAATATCATTTTTATTGCCATTGTAATCTTGTTCCAAAATAACTTAATTATTAAGCTGTACTACAGAATATGCTTTCTCCTACAGTTCTGTTAACAGTCTTTACTTCTCAATGTTTATTTAATAATACTCTAGTTGGTGCATACCAAATAACATCTATAAGGTATCCCCAGTATAGTATTTATAAGGTATGTTCTGTGTTACATGTGAAACATACACATACATAATAATTCAAGCCTAGATTATGCTACTCTTACTCTCCATAAATGGTATCATACTACTTTGTGGAGTAAGGTACTATTCAATGTGAGGTAGGGTGACAGAATCAGGCCCAAGCAAAAAGCCAGATTTTAATATCCTTATTCACAATCAATATTATATTACACAACTCAAGTCAATAGGAGTATTTGTAGAGCTAGGTACTACTCAAGGTATAGCTGTCATAATCTGACCCTCCACAAAATTAAAATAATACTTATTGTAGCACTTACTTACACAACACCTTACATATTCAAAATGCTGTACATCAGGACTGCTTCTAATCTTTTTTCCAGTCCTCTGCCTATATTCAATAGCAAAAAACTATGTTAACTCAGAGTTAAGGTGACTTTACAGAACGCTGAGTTGAGCAATATTCAAATTTCTAAAAATCAGGAAATGCACAGTTATGGTTGCCCATGCAGCCTTAACTCTGCCCTCTCTCAGCAATGCCCCAATATGCCCTGTTAAGACACATACCTTTACCTTACCAACCCCACAGTTGCTGAAATGTACAAGCTTTTCACCTCCTTTTACAACCCACTCACTCACACCCTCAGGAGTCCATCAAACAGAAAGAAAGAAAGAAAGAAAGAAAGAAGCTTGCTCACACCACATTCCTTCTACCCTCTCAGACCAGTGCCTCATTAAGCACATACTCACAGTGGTCATTGGCACTAAAAGAGGAGGTTCCAGATCCTGGCATACACTCACACAATTAGCCATCTCCCCAGAAAGAGTACCACATGTGTACAATTTAAGACCCATGTCACAGAATTTTACAACTCCCTTACATTTACTCACAGGATACTAGCTCAACATACACTTTCATTTTCACTAAAGCATTAGAATTCTCCCATATTCCACCTCACTGTTGACGGTATCCTTTGTAATAAAAGTCCTATGCCTTGTTACTGACACAGCCTACACAATTCTGCACAGGAATGATGTGCACTGAATTCTGAAGGTACACATTCACCTCTTCCCTTTCCTCACACAGAAGAGGTGGAACACATAGATCGCCTGATATCACAATCACAGCTCTGTCTACAGCTGGCTCCAGCGTTTTTGCCACAAGCTGCAAAAAAAAAAAAAGCTTCATTCTTCGGCGGCAATTCAGCGGCAGGTCCTTCCCCCCGAGAGGGACTGAGGGCCCTGCCGCCGAATTGCCACCGAAGACCCGGTCGTGTCGCCCCTCTCCGTTGGCCGCCCCAAGCACCTGCTTGCTGCGCTGGTGCCTGGAGCCGGCCCTGCCACTCTCACACACCTTGCATAATCCACAGATCTCACAAACATACCAAGCAGCACTAACTACTGCCTCTACCATTCAGTACAGCTACACCTGATACCAACCACACTCACTGAATCTGAAGCACATGCAGATAGTAAATGCTTAGACTGTTCTGGTATCCCAGCTTGCTACTAACAATACCCTTTATAATAAACACCCTGGGCATGGCTAATTATATAACATAAACCATTCTGCATTGAAATGATACATACTGGATCCTGATTACCCCATACAGCTGTTCCCTTAGCTCACACACATTGGAGGATGCAAAACATAGATCTCCTCATACCGTAATCACAGCTCTATCAATTGTCATGTCCTCATGTCACAAACATACCTTTACCAAGCCAGCCCAACTGCTGTCTCCACCATTTACTGTAAGTACACCTAACACACTGAATGCACCTGGAGCATATGCAAATAATTTCCATTGGCCACTGCCCGCTCCAGGGGAACAGAGGGTAGGTGGTGTGGGCAACCCCTTTCTCACTCCCCTCCCTTTTTGTTCTTCAGTAGCGTTAGATGGAATCTTGTGTGTGGGAGTGAATGGGTTGTAAAAAGAGGTGAAAAGCTTATACATTTCAGCACCTATGGGTATGTGTGTTAATGGGGCTTGTTGGACGTTTCTGAAAGATGGTTGAGTTAAGGTGCATGGGCAACCTTCACTCTGTACTTCCTGTTTCTTTAAGAAGCTTGAGTTTTGCTCAACTCAGCGTTCTGCAAGAGGATGACACTACCAGAAACCTTAAATCTAATTTTTTTGCCATTTAATTTCCTACGTTTTTAAACATGAAATGACATGTTGTTGGTAGGAGTAGTCATTTAGGGAGATGTACATATCACGTCTCTTAATTTGCATATTGAACCAGCCAGCCTATTCACTTCATTCCCCCTTCAACCCGGCTCCCTCCTCGCTCCTGTACCAATGTCTTCCCCACTGCAAGCAGGGAATGCATTTCCCTGAAGTCCTCACTGCCAGGTATAACAGCATTTCTAATGCCATTACTTCCCTCCTCCTATAACCTGACTCACATGCAGTGTCTGGCATGAAGGACGACTCCTTTACAGTGGATGGTGTTCCTGGTTGCTTCACAATGATTGGGATGTAGAGTTTGTGACGGGTTGGATCACAGAAACCCCCTTGGGAGCTGCCACCCGATGTGCCAAGACTGCCCCTGCTTCTGTTTTCCCTGCCAGCTCAGGACTCCAGCACCCCGTC
>NW_020664372.1:27662031-27665018 GCF_002925995.2 Terrapene triunguis | reverse complement strand
GCTTCAGTAAGTTTTTCTCAGACTGGACACCTTCCAGGCCTGGGCACGATTCTTTCCCCTGGTACAGCTCTTGTTCCAGCTTAGGTGTTAGCTAGGGGCTTCTCCATGATGGCTCCTCTCCCCTCTCTGTTCTCTTCCACCCCTTTATATATCTTTTGCATAAGGCGGGAATCCTTTGTCCCTCTGGGTTTCCACCCCCCCCCCCACTGGAAAAGCACCAGGTTAAAGATGGATTCCAGTTCAGGTGACATGATCACATGTCACTGCAAGACTTCATTACTCACTTGCCAGCACACACATATACAGGAAGACTCAAAGGTAAATACAGCCATCTGCAGACAATGGGAGTCATCAAGATTCCAAACCATCCTTAATGGCCCACACTCTACATAATTACAATAGGCCCTCAGAGTTATGTTTTATATTTCCAGTTTTAGATACAAGAGTGGTACATTTATACAAATCAGATTATCATACTCAGTAGATTATAAGCTTTGTAATGATACCTTACAAGAGACCTTTTGCATGAAGCATATCCCAGTTACATTATATCACTTATTACCGTATTTTCTCTAAATCTATCCCAGTTACATTATATTGACTTATTATTATATTTTTATAAAACCATGTAGACTGCACAACGTCACAGAGTTTATGGCAGAGTCAGTGAGAGAAATCACAGACAGGGTTTCTGTTCCAAAATACTCAGTTTTATGTTTGACAGAAAGATCCTCTAACACCTGTCCAATAGATCTTCCCTCATATTTGAGGAACAGAGAGGTATGACAGCTTATAACTTTTCTGTCCATACAGTACACATTTTCTGGTCAGCCAGGAACTCTCCAGTCTCCAGATTAATGGTCTTCCAATGCTTATTAATAGCTTTCATATTGTTGATGTAGAAATTATTCAGATGCTAGTCAAATCAGAAAAAACTCTCAGCTCCTGGAAATGAATCACTGATGTGGTCCAAATCTACTCTCTCATACATTGTATGAGATGCATACCAGGAATATGGCCTGGGTCATTTCCACCCTCATGAACCACCACTGTGTCTGTCAGATCACAACCTCTTAAATTACTGGTTAGATGCTGGAGAATGGGCAAAACGTGATGCAAATGCTGGCTACTTTTCTCCACCCAAATCAGCCTGTAGTCATCAATCGCCACGTCATGGTGTACTCCTGGCTCTTCCGCAGACTTCTGCAACCTCATGATCCAGGAATTGCCCAGAATCCACATGTAGCCAACCCTGGCAGTGGACATATTTCTTTTCCCTCAGAGGTCAAGGTACTATCAGTTCCAAACCTTTGTGCTTTGTAGCTTTGGAACTCCGCGTTAAGCTGTCTATCCCTTAGATCAGTAAGTAGCAGTTGCCACCCAACCACTTCCCTAGGGGCTAGTAAAATACTGATTTTTCTCAAACAACCAATCCAA
This sequence comes from Terrapene triunguis, assembly GCF_002925995.2. Taxonomy (NCBI): domain Eukaryota; kingdom Metazoa; phylum Chordata; order Testudines; family Emydidae; genus Terrapene; species Terrapene triunguis. Next base: position 27,663,581 of record NW_020664372.1, on the reverse strand, counting down.
GACTTGCCTGCCACCTATCCTCATAACCTGCCCCCTCCACAGCTGCAACCACCCTCCCTCTACCTGTCTCACCATCCCTACTCCCTCCATTTACAGGAAGTGACCTGTCTCCAGCTCCTCCCCACCCGATATAACAAAAATTTGGCTAGACCAACTGCTGACTATTCTGCTGTGTTCATCATAAACTTCCCCATAAAATAAAACCACATAATATTTTAAGACATGACATTGCAAGCAACATACATTATTAAATCTTCATTGCACAACTGTACAAGGGTTTGAACTAGAGACGATGGTGTCACTAGGGGCAATGACATGGGCACAGTCACTTGAACTACCCCAGGAAAGCATAACGTGGTTGCATAGAAACCATATCATTATTTTTCTTTATAGGTGCATGTGCTTTGTAATCCGTTCAGACTGCATATCTATGCAAGTGAGGAAGTGAACAACATGTTCTTAAATACCATTCACATCTTTGGTCTTCCAAAAACCTAGTAGATGCCCTGCACTAACTTAGGTAAAAATTGTCCAGCTAAGACCATTTGGATGAGCATCATGGCAATAGTTTGATATCTAGCTCTGTGTAAAAACAAACAAAAAATCAACAAGAACAAAAACCCTAGAACCTTTTTGAAAAATGTCTGGAGTGTGGGGGGTGGCTTATATCTTCAGAATCCCTGGCTCAAATGACCCCACATTTGGGTCATTAACCATATTCTGCACTTCCATGAAGCATAGGAAATCCATGAATACTCACAGGTTTCAGAGCACTTAGAAGTGTTGTCCTTTAAACAGGAAGGATGGAGGGAAAGGGTTGCTCTACACATCCCCCTGCAGCATAGTAGGCTCTGAAAGGTGTGAAATGGCCCATTCAGCTCAATGTGATATTCTCAGCTGAATGAGAACACCCTCTGGAGATGAGTACAACCTGAAACAATAGCTCTGAGCCATGGAAACTTCTCCATTCATCTCAATGGGTTTCCCATCCCACTCCTCAGTGCCTTTAGAGCCTGTGAGATACATGATGTATGCCCATTATCACTCCTGACTCAAAGGGGCAGGACTTCCCCAGATGTTGTCTCTCATATGGGGGGCAGAGAAGGGGGCCTCAGACCCTCCCTAAAGGGCAAGCCCTCCCAGAACCCAGCTCACATGAGGGAGGTAGTGAGGCATGAGGCAATGCATCGGTGTGTGTGTGTGTCATGCAGGGTCCAGTGTCCAGGCGGGGAGCAGAAGGGTCAGGGCCAGAGTCTCTTCCAGCAGTACTGGGATGCTGCCTGCTGCAGTGCAGCAGCTGCCTGGATAATTGCCTGGGACAACAGCCGAGTGAGCCGGAACCCTCCTGCCCCCTGTCAAGGCTGTATCCCCACTTTGAACTTTAGGGTACAAATGTAGGGGCCTGCATGAAAACTTCTAAGCTTATCTACCAGCTTAGCTCTGGTCCGCTGCCACCATTTTAAGAATTCCCTCCCTGGGAAGCCTTGAGAAACCTTTCACCAATTCCCTGGTGAACACAGATCCAAACCCCCTTGGATCTTAAAACAAGG
>NW_020664372.1:27629977-27662021 GCF_002925995.2 Terrapene triunguis | reverse complement strand
TTTGGAGTTTCTGGCCAGGAGGGATTCCATAGCACTGTACACAGGAGAGCAGCCACCCTTCCCTTTATAGTTATGACACCCCCTCCCCTGGCATGCTCAGCCCCTATCCCCGGAAGCTGAACCCGGGCAGGGATCAGGCTGCCTCTACCGCCTCTCCCCAGCCAGGCTCTCTCCCAGGTAGCTGGCTATGCTGCACAGACCAGTGACCGGGAGCGGCTCCGTCCCACTCCCCACACAGGCCTGGCTGCCAGGGAGAGCAGTCAAACATGCCGGAGCAGGACAGAGCCCTCTCGCCCCCTGTAGGTAATGTGAGACATGGAGGGGGTGGGGAGAGCACGGGGTCCCGGGATGGGGGTGGGGGGGCAGAGAGGAGACATGAGGGGAGGTCACATGTCCTCCCCTTTAGCTTGTGCCCCCACCCAGTATGGGGAGGCACTAGTCTCAGCTCACATGAGGGGACAGAGAGGAAAGCTCACACCCTATTTAGAGGGACAAGAGCCCCTGCAAATCTGGGCACACACATGGGAGGAAAGGATATGGTGCTGACAGATGCCCCGTCACTATTCTTCTCCAATATCAGGAGGTAGCCGTGTTAGTCTGTATCCACAAAAACAACAAGGAGTCCGGTGATACCTTAAAGACTAACAGATTTATTTGGGCATAAGCTTTCTTGGGTAAAAAACCACTTCTTCAGATGCATGGAGTGAAAGTTACAGATGCAGGCATTATATAATGACACATGAAGAGAAGGGAGTTACCTCACAAGTGGAGAACCAGTGTTGACAGGGCCAATTCAATCAGGGTGGATGTAGTCCACTCCCAATAATAGATGAGGAGGTGTCAATTCCAGGAGAGGCAAAGCTGCTTTTGTAATGAGCCAGCCACTCCCAGTCCATATTCAAGCCGAAATTAATGGTGTTAAATTTGCAAATGAATTTTAATTCTGCTGTTTCTCTTTGCAGTCTGTTTCTGAAGGGTTTTTTTGGTCAAGTATAGCTACTTTTAAATCTGTTATAGAATGTGCAGGGAGATTGAAGTGTTCTACTACTGGCTTTTGTATGTTACCATCCCTGTTGTCCGATTTGTGTCCATTTATTCTTTTACATAGGGACTGTCCGGTTTGGCTAATGTACATGGCAGAGGGGCATTGCTGGCATATGATGGCATATATAACATTAGTAGACGTGCAGGTGAATGAGCCCCTGATGGTGTGGCTGATGTGGTTGGGTCTGCTGATGGTGTCGCTAGAGTAGATATGGGTACAGAGTAGGCAATGAGGTTTGCTATAGGAATTGGTTCCTGGATTAGTGTTTCTGTGGTTTGCTGTGTAGTTGCTGGTGAGTATTTGCTTCAGGTTGGGGGGTTGTCTGTAAGCGAGGACTGGCCTGCCTCCCAAGGTCTGTGAGAATGAGAGATCATTTTCCAGGATAGGTTGTAGATCATTGATAATGTGCTGGAGAGGTTTTAGCTGTGGGCTGTACGTGATGGCCTGTGGTGTTCTGTTATTTTCCTTGTTGGGCCTGTCCTGTAGGAGGTGATTTCTGGTTACCCATCTCGCTCTGTCAATCTGTTTCCTCACTTCCCTAGGTGGGTATTGTAGTTTTAAGAATGCTTGATAAAGATCTTGTAGGTGTTTGTCTCTGTCTGAGGGATTAGAGCAAATTCAGTTGTATTTTAGGGATTGGCTGTAGACAATGGATCGTGTGATGTGTCCTGGATGGAAGTTGGAAGCATGTAGGTAAGTATAGCGGTCAGTAGATTTCCGATATAGGGTGGTGTTTATGTGACCATCACTTATTTGCACTGTAGTGTCCAGGAAGTGGATCTCTTCTGTGGACTGGTCCAGGCTGAGGTTGATGGTGGGGTGGAAATTGTTGAAATCCAGGTGGAATTCTGCAAGGGCCTCCTTCCTGTGGGTCCATATGATGAAGATGTCATCAATGTAGCGCAAGTAGAGGAGGGGCACTAGGGAACAAGAGCTGAGGAAGCGTTGTTCTAAGTCAGCCATAAAAATGTTGACATACTGTGGGACCATGCGGGTACCCATAGCAGTGCCTCTGACTTGAAGGTATAAGTTGTCTCCAAATCTGAAATGCAGGGCTGGCTCCAGGCACCAGCTCAGCAAGCAGGTGCTTGGGGTGGCCAACTGAGAGGGGCGGCATGTCCGGCTCTTCGGCAGCAATTCGGCGGTGGGTCCCTCACTCCCTCTCAGAGTGAAGGACCTGCCGCCGAAGAATGAAGCGATCACAACGTTGTTTTTTTTTTTGCTGCTTGGGGCGGCAAAAACCCTGGAGCCGGCCCTGCTGAAATGTTTGTGGGTGAGGACAAATTCACAAAGCTCAGCCACCAGGTGTGCCGTGACCTAATCAGGGATACTGTTCTTGACAGCTTGTAGTCCATCCTCATGGAATATTGGTGTAAAGAGCTTCTACATCCATGGTGGCCAGGATGGTGTTTTCAGGAAGATCACCAATGCATTGTAGTTAGTTTCCTCAGGAAGTCAGTGGTGTCTCGAAGATAGCTAGGAGTGCTGTTCTTCTCCAGGAGTTCTTCTCCAGTCTCCCATCACTCACCGTCATGTTCCCCTTCCCAGTGTACCACTCCTCCCCTTCCTTAACCCCCACTCCTCCCCTACCTGAGCACGCAAACTCTGTCCCCTGCCCTACTACCCCTTCCCTCCCCACAACCTCCTCCCCCTAACTGCAAACCCCAATCTCCCTGTTTCCTCCCTCCTCTGCTCTCTAATACTCCTCCCAGGAAAAATTCACACATCTGTTTTTTCTCCATATACTTTGATTACATTTCTCCCAAAATAAAATTACCACTCATGATTAATAAATTGTAGCAACTTTCAGTTACTGGATCCAAAACTCCTGTCTCAGACGGGGTCTTGTGATTAATTAATCCTTAGTGATTTTAAATGAAGGGTGAGTTCACAGCCATCAAGTGGCCTGTGATTCATCCAGTCATTAGTGCCTCTCAGATTAACCGTACAAGATAGCAGAAGGAAACCAATTTTGGGGTGGTTGGGGCTTGTAACTCAACAACCTTTTGGTTCAATGACCCTCAAATTTGGATCACTAATGCTACCCAGCACTTCCATTAAGCACACCAAATTACAAAGCAATCTGAGTAACCATTCAGATTTTGGAGCATTTACAGGAGTCAAATATGAAAACATATAAAATGGCAAGAATGAAAACCATCTTGCTGTTTTTCTGCATTGGCACATGCACACTGTAAACAATGTACAGTGTCTTAAATGCCATTCACAATTTGGGTCCTCCAAAGATTTAGTGGGCACCATGCACTACCTTGGGTAAAACTCAACAGATTGGGACCATTTTGATTCACATCACATCAATAATTTGATCTCTAGCGCTGCACAAAAAAGTCCAAATAAACAAACAAACAAACAAAAAACACCTAGAAACATTTTGGAAAATGACTATTTTTTCAAAACTTGTATTGCCACAACCCATAGCTCAAATGACTCCAAATTTGGGTCACTCATCCTACCCTGCACCCTCTGAAGCATACCAAATTGTAACAGAACCTAAGCATGTTGATTTTAAAGGATTTTGAAAGGTTGACTTTTAAACAGAAGTTGAGATGCTACTGAAATTATAGTGGCACTGCTACACCACTACAATTCTGCTCTTAATATCTCTTCTGACTTTATATATTTGTTTTCTGCCAGGTATTTATTGCTTTTGATACTTTTCTGTCTGGTACCTGTAAATATTACTGTATACTTTTGGGATCTCTCAAAACTGTGGTCTTGAACACCTGTTAGTTGTGTAGCTTCTTATATAGAAGAATTAACAGTAATTGGATGTTTGTTGTTTCTTGCAGTTTTTCCTTCAGAGGTTAAAAATTTTCCCTTTTCAATACACTCTATAGATTTTAATATATGCTTGTGTGTTGTTCAGAGTGCACAGTACTAAGAATGTTTTTGCCATCTGCTCTAGGAAAGAACTCTGTGACTGTTTGATGCAACTTCTTCCTCACTCCTAGGCAGTCGCTTACTTTTAAAAAAATTTAGATTTCCAGAGATCATGGATAAACATTGGGATTTTCTCCATCTGTGCAGAGGAGATGTGAAGATGATGTGGAAATATAGCACTGAAGAAGCTGGACTCTGGGTGACATGATTCTTAAGGTTGGTTTGAAAATGGAAAAAATATTGTGAATAGTTGGAAGGTATCCCTATTTTTTTTTTACCAAATCCTTTTTTGAAGCAGAGAACCCCTGTGTAGCACAGAGTTCATTAATATCGTTCATTCACAGTGACCATTTTAAAGGGAAATTAATGATGTTATTTTCAGATACCTAAAGATATAAGATCTGGGACCAAGAAAAGAATTCTTCATTTACTTACTGTGGAGAGGAGGTACAACAATTTGGAACTTCCAGACACATCGTGGCACAGCAGTTCTGTACTCTGTCATTTTTTGGCACTCTCAGGTCAGTAGTACCAATGGACAAAGAGAGAATGGGAGATGTTACCACATTGGTTCATAAGAACATAAGAACGGCCATACTGGGTCAGACCGAAGATCCATCTAGCCCAGTATCCTGTCTTCCGACAGTGGCCAATGCCAGGTGCCCCAAAGGAAGGGAAAAGAACAGGTAATTATCAAATGATCCATCCCCTGTTGCCCATTCCCAGCTTCTGGCAAACAGAGGCTAGGGACACCATCCCTTTCCATCCTGGCTAATAGCCATTGATGGACCTATCCTCTAACTTATCCAGGTTGTTTTTTTTTGAGCCCTGTTGTAGTCTTGGCCTTCACAATATCCTCTGGCAAGGAGTTCCACAGGTTGACTGTGCATTGTATGAAAAAAATACTTCCTTTTGTTTGTTTTAAACCTGCTGCCTATTAATTTCATTTGGTGACCCCTAGTTCACGTGTTATGAGAGGGAGTAAATAAAACTTCCTTATTTACTTTCTCAACACCAGTCATGATTTTATAGACCTCTGTCAAAGATAGATAACTGGATAGGAATAATGCTCCTATTTTAGCCATAAGGAACTGACCTCAATAGGAACTCCTAAAAGAGAACTCTTTGATCTCTAAACATGGTGGTTTCCATTTCAATAGCTGACATTTACCTAGAGTTATCAGACATTGGGGCAGGATCTCTAGAATGCTGCTGTTGAGTCCATACACTTAGAACAGAATGTTAATGGATATTCATAACAAAGGGAGCATAGGAAGTGGGAGGAATGGGGCACTGTGACCCCTGGACACACAAGGGGAATCCTTCTGAATAGATTTTCTCCTTTCAAATGAAAGGTGCTGCCAGCTACACCCATGGAAATGTTGCCCTTCCCTGGCCCCTAAAATAATCTCTCCAATGGTCTGGGACTCTGAATGGAGGGAAGGGTGGCAAACACTGGGAGGGCCAAGGCAAGAGCTGTGCATCATTTCACCCTGCATGAGGCAAATATCTCCTAGGAAATGTATTATAAGTGTAAGGTCAGAGCTGCTGAGGATATGGAGCTGTGAAGGCACAGGGCCCCACAGATCCACATAGATCCTGGGCATTTACAAGCCCGGGAGCAGGCCCAGGGCCTGTTGTGTGGAAGGTAGGGCCTACCCCCAACTTATCCCTGCCAGAACAATGAGAGAATCCTTGTGAGGGGAACCTCACAGCATTTATCTCCCTGGAAGCCCCTTCCATGGGGCATTTTATCATAGGAGGGTGAGGTCATCCAGACCATATATATTTTACCAATAAGAGCTTTCCTCCAGGGATGGGGAGAGGCTGGAATAAAATGGACTAATGTTTTACTCAAGACAGTTAAGAAATAGTCCTACAGAACTTTATGGACACTAAATTATAATATTTGTATAGGTTTTTGACCCCCTCCTAGAGAATTAAACAAAGAATTATCTCTCCTATCAAATTCTATATGAAGGTTGAAAAAAAACTGTAGAAATAATATTGTTCTTTATTTAGGCTTGTAGGTATTTAGAGTAATGTTTATAGGCCCCCAAAGGTGCACTCATAGTTTGAAAACCTCTGTGCTAAAAAGGAAGGCAGTAATCTGGGATGTCGCATGACCTGATTTGCCCCACCCCCATGCTGCCCCATTCTTCCACTCCTGCGGCTTTGTGTCCTGGGTAGCTGCACTGCTTGCTCTGCCCTTGGTATGGCCCTGCATATACACCCCTATCACCACCACATGGAGAGTGATCTTTCAAGGACAAAGAATTCACCTTTATCCTCTGGTAGTGAAATTTTCTCAGTTGAGGTGACATAGATTCATATAGTTAAGAAATGAATTTACAAAAAAGGCAGTTATTGCCTTTATATCAAGCTAAATTAAGGGTTTGAACATTGATAATGATGCTAAAAGACAGCTAGATTGGCAATATGGCATAAATGATTAATTTGAGATTAATGAAGGTTCTCTGCGTATACTGCACAGCAAATGGAACAACCTCCTCAAGACTTTGTAAAGTAGAATAAGGGATAAGTACAGAGGGTGAAATCCTAGACCCGCAGAAATCAAGGGTTTAACTCCTACTGACTTCAGTGGGGCCAGGATTGCACTCAAAGAATACATCTATCATACTTTTTTTTCATAATAACATGAAGAACATCTCTGAAGCACTGTGCTATTTTTCTTTGGGATACAGGATAATGAAACTTGTATTATGTTGGATCTTCTGTGTTGAATTCTTTCATATGTTGTAGACATGCTCAAAATTAAAAGGTTTGGGAAAATGTGATCACATTGTTAAATATAATCACAAAACAAAACTCCCTTATGATTCACTAGTAATATTATTAGGTGTCTCGGTTAGTATAAAATATGGTCTGAATGAACAAATTCAAAACGTATCTCTTATTAATTAGCAGCTTGCTGTGAAATCACAGCAAGATAGAAGCAAAAAAGGCCCTGAGTATGAAAAATTGGTTAGGGAAAATATGGGCTATGTCAGAAATGGCAAAATTATAATGGATATTAAAAATAATTATGTTGGAAACTTTCAGGTAGTTTAGCTAACTTTGGATACATTTGTTATAGAAAATTTGACACAAATTCTGGCCACACTTATTCTTAGTGCAGTTAATAAGAGATTAGAAATAGAGTTGGACATAAATCAAATCCCCAGATTCTCAGTGTGGGGAACAATCACAACCATGTGTGGATCAAAAGTTTGTTACTCGGTCCCACTCTTTGGCAGTATAGTTTTGACAGACAGTGGAAATATCTATCCCATAACTGTATGGAAGTATTGCCTACCATCTGCCTCTTTGATTTAACAATTTGTTTTCTTGGCCATCCTGTGTTTGAAGGGAACAATTTTATATCCTTGTAAATAAAAGTTTAACACATAAACTAAGAAGCAGAGAAAAATATTTTTATTTTCTTTCATCTAGTTTGCTTTAATTCTAACTCACTTAAATACACAGTGTGCCACCCTCACTCACATTCAGTAGTGGTTAGCTCCTTGAGCAAGTCCCAGTCTTTACTTTCCAGACCTCCAGTATTCAGTGGATTTTTAATGAGATATTTCACATTTTTGGTAGTAACTCGGCCACTTCATTCTTAAATGCCTTGCCTTCAGAATCTAGCCTTCATGAGGTCTTGTTTGTATTTAATTTATCAAGATGTTTCAGTGTCACTTCAATCTCTCTCTGTGCCTCATTTTATTTACTCTAGAGAGGTAGTTTTCTCCCCAGCTTCATCTCTGGTGAAGTCTGATGAGCAGAAAGCTTCTCTGCAATGTCTTTATTTTCCTTAACAGCTCCCTTTATTCTCTGCTAATCCAATGGACCCACCAGTTCTCTATCAGCCTTTCTGCTTTTGACTTGCTTAGAGATTGTTTTGTTGTTTGTGTTGAAGTTTTTGGCTTATTGCTCTTCCAATTCCCTCTTCACCCTCCTGTTTTGTGTTTCCCTTTTTACATTTTACCTACTGTAGTTTGCAACAGAGGGTCCTGTGGCACCTTTAAGACTAACAGAAGTATTGAGAGCATAAGCTTTCGTGGGTAAGAATTTCCATTACTTGCATCTGAAGAAGTGAGGTTCTTACCCACGAAAGCTTATGCTCCCAATACTTCTGTTAGTCTTAAAGGTGCCACAGGACCCTCTGTTGCTTTTTACAGATTCAGACTAACACGGCTACCCCTCTGATACTACTGTAGTTTATGTTCCTTCCACTGGTGTTTAGTGGATACCTGTTAGTCCTGAAAAATCTCTTGTACTTCTCCATTGGAGCACACTGGGTTGTTTTTCTTTATTTGTTCAGGGAAACTACGTCCATTTTATAACTCAATTGTGGTGTGCTGGTGACATGGAAGAGTGTGGGAGCAGGTGTGCATCCACGACAATGGTCGGGCTTCACTTCCAAAAAACTAGAAATACTGACTTTAGCCCTTAACACGTGGCTTAAGAGGAGTATAAGCCATGCACCTCTCACTAGCATGAACCAGTTTGTACCTCATGTGTTTCCTTCTTTGTCAATTAGGGATTATAACAATAACTATCATACAGTTCTATTGCATGGATAAATTCATTAATGTGCATATATCACTGTAGGACACTCTGATGGAAGATTCTATTTTATTCTGTTCTATAATGGTTCTTATACCTCCCTCATCACTGCCGTATCTGAGTACCTTCCAGTAGTGCATTAAGTGATGTGACTAGCATCTAACACATGTCGTTTGATTATTCTCTCTCACAGGGGTATACTAAAAATATGTATAGTATTATTAGGGCATGGTATGCCTTCTTGGTAGTTTCTAAAAATGTAGTATAATTTGAACACACATTTTTTTGTGTAAGTTGCCAAGGAGCTATAATTCAGTTTACTGTTTTTCAGTATGAGTTAGAAGCCAATTTCATGATTGCTTGTTTTCAGAGCTGCCTCTTTACCACCCTTCAGCACTGATCCCCATCCTTCTCTCTGCACCTCTGGAAACATTTGTTTTTCTTTTTCACTGTGGGAAAAATTGTGACAACCTTACTTATATGAGCACATTAGCACAGGTAGGGCAGTGATCTGTGCACCCACAGGTAGCATGGATGCTAGCATGCACGAAGGAATTGTTCAGCTGCACACCCAGTACCGCAGAGGGTGTGCACCAAGCCAATGACTGAGTCAGAGGCAACATGTAAATAGAGATGGAGATGTGTGCCAAAGGCTGTGAAAATACCCTCTCTGTATAGAGCATGCAATACCTGCAAGCAGTAGGTGGTACACAGCCTCAGATGTAAACGGTGCCGGCTGAAACGCGGGCCAGTGACCATACATGGTGCATTCTGACTGGAATGCAGGGCTTGGAATGGATGTTCCATCCAGCTGTCCCCAGAGGTCCTTTTGCTGACACCAAAGCTGAGAGCCATAAATAAGGCCTGGTCTACACTACGACTTTAATTCGGATTTAGCTGCGTTAATCCGAATTAACCCTTCACCCGTCCACACTACAGAGCCAGTTAATTCGAATTAAAGGGCACTTAAAATCGATTTCTGTACTCCACCTCGACGAGCGGAGTAGCGCCTAAATCGATTTTGTTAATTCGAATTAGGGTTAGTGTGGCCGCACACCACCGAATTACTGTGGTTAAAGTAATGGGGTAGTGTGGCCGCACACCACCGAATTAATGTGGTTAAAAACCGAATTAATGTGCTTAGTATGGCCGCGCACAATCGAATTTATACAACCTGTTTCCCAAATTCGAATTATCTAAATTCGGATTAATCCTGTAGTGTAGACATACCCTAAGCAATGTTCCTATGGCTGAGTTGTTTGCCACATCACTCATACAGTACATGCTGTAGTGAGCAATGACATGGGCAGAGTATGGCTTGACAGGACATGACTGTGTTATTTCCTCTGGTGAGTTAGGAAAGCCCTATTTTCTCTTTACACATGTGGCACACTCTGCTGATGCGTTGTATGGATGGGAGCACCTGCACGAGTAGCATATGGAGCTGGTGGTGCAGGGAGTCACAAGTCATGATCTAGCTTTTAATAAAAATCTTTTTATTCTTTTCTCCATTGTTATAAGGCACATTTGAAAACAATAAAAATGTTTAAAAACAACAACAAAATGGCTTCAACTTACCCCAGTGCTGAGAATTGAAACTTCAGGCTGTGTATGATAGCACCCACTGTGCCAGGTAACTGGCCAGCTGTTGAGAAATTCCAACTATTATCGTAATGTAGAGTGTTAACATATTTATCAGATACTTGAGATGAAAAAGTAGTACTTCATGGGGACTTTTTTCCTTATGCCATCTGGTCCTGAGGTGCCTATTACATCTATTATTGAATCATTAAAGTCAATGAGGTGAATAACACGATTAAACTTGTTTACTTGTCATGTAACAGTCGGTTAACAGTGAAATGTAACTTCTACTTTCTGTTCTACAGTGTAATAAAAATACATCTCTGCTCCACTAAATGATACCTAAAATTAATGCCAGATAAATATCTTTTAATTTATAGTGTAATTTAAAAGTACATTAATTCTTTTAGCTCAGTTCTACATACTAATATTGTATCACAGTCAGTATGATGATTATTTCTTATAATTAAAACAATAAAACATAAATAAGTGTCCGTGAGAACAGCAGTATACACTCATCCTGCCACTCTCCTAATCATTTGGTTGCACAGTTACGAAGACCTTGCACAAAATAGGGATTTATTCATGCAAATTGTACCAAAGGCAGGAAGATGTAAATCTGTTTTATATATAAAAGCCCAATTTGCATAAACAGAGTTGGGACTATATCATTAGATACCCTCAGAAATGTATGAATAAGCAGTTATTGTATTACTTTAAAAAGGATTATACTTTTCTCTTTTGAATTCCTTATATTAAACTGAAATGTAAATAATATGGATTATACTCTGATCTGCTTGAATTAAACATTAGCTATTTAGAAAATCTAGCCATGCACATGTAGAATTCAGTATAAAGGTTTTAGCATCTCATAATAACATTATCCTAGCAATTAGGAAGTAAAGATGTCCTTATGTATTTCTTTTAAGACCTTCCTTTGGGATCTGTAAATTTAATAACTTCACATATTTTAGGGCCTGATGCAAAGCCCTTTGAAATCAAAGAAAAGAAGATAATTGACTTCAGTGCGGTTTGGTTCAGAACCTTAGTGAACTGCAGTTTTATAGAGATGGAGATGCCCAGACATTATGAGAAAATTAGAACTGGAAAACTATCAGAAAAAATTTCCATGGATATTTGTGCAAATAATACACTGAATTTGCCTTGACTGTGTTCACATTCCCTTTGTATTTGCTTTTCCAGAATATTCATTTGAGCAAGTTTTCCTTGTTTGAATGTTGCTGAATTGTGCATTCATTCAAATATTTGTGCCAGAAGTGTCTATTGGCCATCTTGCAAGATATCTTTTTATTATGTTTTTAAATATAAGTTGGTAGCATGACTTAGCAGAAAAAAAAGTTGTAGTCAGCAAATCTAACAACAAATACTGCCATACTGGGTCAGACGAATGGTCCATCTAGCCCACAATACTGTCTCCAACATTGGCCAGTACCAAAACTTTGGGGGAGTGTACACAACAGGGAAATTATGGAGTGATCCACTGCTGTCTTCCCTCCCAGCTTCTCCTTCCTGCCAATCAGAAGTTTAGGGTTGCTCATAACGGGGTTACATCCCTGAGCATCTTGGCTAATCTTTTCTCATACTAGTTATGCTTTTGGCCATCCCAGCATCCCATGGAACTGAGTTCCACAAGTTAATTATGCGTTGTGTGAAAAAGTTCCTCCTCTTGTTTGTATTAAACCTGCTGCCTATTAACTTAATTGGTTGACCCCTGTTTTTTGTATTGTGGTAAAGGGTAAATAATACTTCTCTTTTCACTTTCTCCATACCATCTTTTCCTTGAGGCTTAGTATTTATAATAAGAAAGGAGAGTAAGTTTACGTACTGGAAAAGTGAATGCAAAAACTCGCCATCATATAGTTAAGCCTTGGATATGGTACTCTAAATCCCGGAGCTCCAGGACAAAAGTGATCAGCCCAAAATCCCACAAGTTGACTCACAGGGAACCTCCTGAATTTTTACTCTCCATCTGAATTTTTGGGTTCATTCTTTGAGGCCTTGATTGAGTAAAGCATTCCATTCTTAGCTTTAATCACATGCTTAATCCTGTCCCTATTCAGCAAATCACATAAGTATGTGCTTAATTTTAAGCATGGGAGCAGTCTCTTTGATTTCAAGAGAATTTAAGCACATGCTTAAATGCTTTAGAGAATAGGGATAGATTTAAGCCTGGGTGGGTTTAAGTGCTTTGTTGAATCAAGATCTGACTTTTGATTATTAACCAGTAACATATATATTTTGGAAGACTTTGTATGCCTTGCACTCATGTCAAGCTTTATTGTGGAACATTACCAGGAGTCAAATTATTCCAACATTTGTTATTTGTATAGGCAAAATTTGTTCTGTTAAGAAACATTATATATAAATTATGAGTTAGTATAAAACATTTTATCACTGTGGTCTGATGCTATTTGTACTCTTTAGTCTACTAACACTTGGAATGTTTTTATGTATGATTGGAACAGATGTCTTTGTATCCTGAAAAATAGGTATGAAACTAGATAAGAAAAAGGGAGTAAAGTATATTAATTTTCTACTTGTCATAAACAATACACTATAAATATGGGTTAAAGTGAACAGACGCAGATGATGTGATCTGTAATTGCTGTGATACTGTTCCCTGAAGACTGGTAATATATGAACATCTCTGTTTGTGCTGATTTTTCTATGGTTAATAAACTGATTGAGTTGAGTTATCTGATGTTTCATTAATCAGTAATCTAAACCGAAACCTAATAAGATTGTGACCATCCTGGGTGCACCCAGCCACAATATCATTTATGGTGTATCTTCTTTCTCATTCAAGGCTAGATTGGCACCTTGCAAATTGGCCTTAGTAAAGGGGCCGTACCTAGTCACAGTACTCCAGAAGCAGAGTAGGAACTGAATTGTAACTCAGAATCCCACTGCAGTTCCTGCTTCCTCTTTTCTCCAGGAAGAAATTCAGCTGTGCTGCTTAGCGTGTTGAAGGATGAAACTCGGGCTCTACCCACTCCCCATCTACCAGCATAGGAAGGAGAGCAGTAGTCCCATAGCAACTGGTCTCCCACCTTCCCACATTGTGACCTACCTACAATATATGATTAAACTCTCACGATGAAATCCTGAACACAGTGAAGTCAATAGTAAAACTTCATTGACTTGAATAGGGCCAGGATTTCACTCTTAGTGAAGAAGGCACTCACATTTAGTCTGGAGAAGAGAAGATGGGGGATGGGAAGAGTATGATAACAGTTTTCAAATACATAAAAGGTCGTTACAAGGAGGAGAGAGAAAAATTGTTCTCTTTAATCTCTGAAGATAGGACAAAAAAGTAGTGGGCTTAAATTGCAGCAAGGGTGATTTAGGTTGGATATTAGGATAAACTTCCTGTCAGAGTAGTTAAGCACTAGGGGAGTCATTGGAGATTTTTGAGAGCAGGTTAGACAAACATCCTATCAGGGATGGTCTAGAATACTTAGTCCTGCCATGAGTGCAGGGGACAGGACTAGAAGACCTCTTGAGGTCCCTTCCAGTCCTACAATTCTATGATTCTATGATTATTCTTGACTATTGAATCCTTTTTAGGAAAAATGCTGCTAACATATACTCAGATTCAAAGAGGTCATGAGCTCCATCCTCATTGAGGAAAACACATTCCAAGAGTTATGGCCATTACCTTTTATCTTGATTGTATTTATCCATGAGCCTATGGTATTCTTTATTCTGATGTACCTCCAATGTAGAGATGATTTTATGTTTGTTTGATTTTTCATTGGGTAAGACATGTTTTCAGTCATTTTTGTTTTGTTTTTTTCTTTTCCTCTGTTGATTCATCATTTTGATTTTGTTGTTGTTGTTGTGTTCAGTGGCTCTGTGAAGTTATATATTTCTGTATATAGTGTTTTGCCTGACTAATGCATGTTCAGAGCCCTATAGGTGTGAAAGAGGTTTGTCTCAGGATGATTTTCTTTTCTTTTCTTTTTTTTAATAAGCAGGCCACTGGCCTGAGCTCAATGGCAAACATATACTGTATTGACATTCATGGTTATATTCATGCTAGTATGCTTTTCATCTCAACTATATTTCTTTCTACAACCTGTTTCAGCTCTCCAGCTAGGGACTAGAGTATGGATTTTCTTTATTGTAGCTACTGTATTGGTTAATTTTGTTTCACTTTTATTTTATTTTGTTTCTATATTATTATATTGAATAAATTGGTGATTCAGTTACTCATGTAACAACACTGAGAATTCAGATCAACTCCATTTATTAGATTAAGAAGAAAAAGTATATTACGTTACTAGCACCATAACATAGCTATCTGCAGTGTGTCTTCCACTTTAATAATCTCTGTAAAAAATTAAGCCACAGTTTTAAATAAAATTTTGAATAAATATGAAGCTTTTATAAATATTAGAATCAGTTTGGAAGTTCTACAGAGCTATGGTTGAAATGATCTAGGGAATTCATTGAAATTTTGAGGGGTGGATCATTTTTATTCATTTCCCCTTATGAAATCTGCTACTACGTCAGAAGTTGAAGAGAGCAATGGTGCACATTCAAAAGTTCACAAACAGGTGCACAGCAATCATCTTTATTAGCTTTGAGTTGCAGAGAGATGATAGAAAAGGACAAAGCAGGAAGATGTGGAAAGTGCTACAGATTAGTTAAAACAAACACACACACACACACACATACACCAGGTCAGGTGAAGACAGAAGTGGACACAGGTGTTTATGATCTGGTTGCACCTCTAATTGCATCATAGGAACATGTAACGAGTCCTGCTTCATAAGGTCTTCCACCCAGAGAGATTAGGAAGAGGCTGTAGTCTAAGGGTTTGTCTACATTTCAAACACTACAGCAGCACAGCTACACCACTGCAGATGCATCTCTGTAGCACTTCAGTGTAGACTTACCTAAACCGATGGGAGGGATTCTTTCATTGTCATAGGTAATCCACTTCCCTCTGAGGTGGTAACTAGGTTGATGGAAGAATTCTTCCGTCAATCTAGTGCTGCCTACTCAGGGACTTAGGTTGGCTTAACAACACTGTTTACACCAATGTAGTGACACCAACCTAATTTTCTAGTGTAGACCAGGCCTTAGGGTATGTCTGCATTGCAGTCAGGAGGTGTGATTGCCGCATGGGGCAGGGGCTCAAGCTAGCTGCTCGAGTATGTATCTAGAATCCCAGGCAGAGTGGGCTAGCCACTATGGTGCTGTTCTTGTTACTTGAACTAGCTTAGATCTCAATGGCAGTGTAAAGTATATGTGAGACCACCGTCTTGTTTTCAGGGTGATGACTGGGCACTGGAAGATGGAGAGTGGGCAGTAGGATTTGGCCATTTCATCATTTTAAAACACTTTAAAAATAGTAAAATAGAATCCCCAGAATTTATTTATCAGAGAGGATTATACATTTTTCCAATTTAAAGATGCGATATTCAGCCATGTTTGAATTATTTAACCTACAACTATCAGGGGGGAGGTGACAGCGAGGCGGGGAGGGAGAGTTCAGATTTTATTTATTTAAGCAAGAAAGTTGCATTTTAATTTCAACAGTCCCCGCAGTTTAAAAATGGTTGAAGGGATTTGGCTTAAACTCTCCAAACACATACAGTCCTCCACCTCTTGCATCTGCCAGATGAGGTAGGTAATGGCTCACATCACGCATCCAATAATGCTTTCCCTATTCTCAGGACATTCTATTAATTAACAAGTGTTTAAAATTGTTTCCAGATACCCCAAATTTAGGGACAATTGCCCCAAAAGTATGGCATGTTGTAATAAGAATAGGTTATATTTTTTCTATTATTTTGTAATTTTTATATCATGCTGGTTCTCACTATAGTAATTGTTACGATAATTTTAATACTACTTATTGAGTATGTTGAAAAGCCTTCTTCTGTACTCCTTTACATTTCTGAAGATCTTCCAAATACCTGCTTAAAGGATTGGAAAATCAACCTCATTTTAAATATTGTTGAGCCATCTAAATGGGAAGGAAGCAAGAATGGTCAATTAAACAAATTACTTTTTTGGTTTGAAAGGACCAAGGAAAATCATAAATACAGGCAAAGACCACCCTGTTTTTTGCTATGTTAACTAAACAAACACATTCAATCATTCTTTAGTTGACTAGAGGAAAATTCAAAGATGATAATATCATGGCCATAGTTTACTTCTCCTGGTGGGGAGAAAATATTTCACTGTTTACTTGGAAATAGAAGCTGCCAAGTGAAACTGCAGTTAGCTCTGCCTATATCCCAGGATCCCTAAAAAATGAGGGTTGAGAGATTAGTATTTAAACTAAAACTTACCCCAATTGACTGTCATTGTAAGTTCTTTAGAATCTTCATTAGAGACACAAGGGATTGCTCTAATTTTGATGGTTATTTTTGACCATTGGAAAATCTCGTCTTAATGCAGTGTTGGTTAGAGGGAGTAAGGGTGACAAAAATACTGCAAAGAGGGATGCAATCATTGTGTAACATCCTCACCAGCTGTTCTTAGAAGGAGGCAGAGCCAAAAGAATAATAAAAAGCTTGAATTATAATCTTTCTCCAGTCACGGTTTCTTGTTAAACGCTGCTGGAAACTCGGATTGTGTATTGTCATTTGTGCATATCAGTTATAGTTTGTTTGTTTTACTATTTCCTATTTCTAATTCTAGTCCCTGCCTTTTTACAAACACGCTGTAAATAAATCCACAGCTTCCACATAGCCATATCTCACTGTTTTGACTTCTGATCATGAACCAAAAGAAACCAAGATCCAGTACTCTGACAGGTTTTAAACTCACAGTAAGAGCTAGATTGTAACTAGCCCTGCATCAGGAGGTAGACAGCATAGAAAACCTAAGTCACCCCTGCTCCTAATATATTTATTCTTTTTGATGGATCAAATGTGCTGAACAGGACAATCTCTCAGAACATCTGCAATCATTAAATAACAATTTATAATTTGACTCAGTGCCAACAGAGAATATGCCTCACCTAAAAACCCATCAGAAGGAAAGACAGTGGTTAACATTTTCAGCAGCACCTAAGTACATTAGGAGCTGAAGTCTTAATGAAAAATTTCACTTAGTCACTTGGGTGTTTTGGAAAATTGTACCCAGTGCATATAGTGGTCTTGCAGTATGCCTGGAATAGCAACAGGTACCAAGACTCATCTCACATAGGCCAAGATTTTTAAAGATAGATGGTTAAAGTTAGGCTCATACATTCATATTTAGATGAAAAATAAATGACCTACTTTTCAAAAGTACTTAGCACCCAGAAGCTCCTACTGATGTCAAACACAAGTATGAATTTAGGACCCCAATTTTAGGGAACCTAAATGACTAAACCAAACCTTGACTGTTGCTTTTTATTTGTCTCAATGTCAGCCACAAAAGGTAGCATCTCACAGCACATATGTGGAGAAGCATATGTTGTGAGGCTGCTCCAGGAAGCACGGTGCCTGAGGAAGGAACAACAAGGTGTTAGGGACCTCAGGTCTTGTGTGCCGGTCCACAGGGCTCTTAGGAACTAGTACGTTCCAACCTGCCACTCAGTGACCTGCTAACAATTGCCAGAAAATAAGCTAAACCTGGACAAAGGACTCCAGTCCTGGAATCTGATTGGCAGAACACTGGGGGTCCTGACTGGTTCACAGCTTCTATAGAAATGCTAAGGACTGCTTCCCATGCAATACCTGTTCTTGATCTCCTAGTAAGCTGACTCTGCCTGCCTCCTGCCATCTGACTCCCGGTTTGCCCTCTGGCCTGTCTCAGACTCTGATCTGGTAACCTGACCCTGCCATCCTCCTGACTTTTGGTTTTGCCTACCTTGGACTCTGACCTCTTGGTACCTGACCCAGCCTGACTCTCGACTTCTACTCTGACCATAAGGTCAGACCGCCCATGCCCCGGGCATGACACAAGGCCTCCGGGAGCATTTGGAGAGAATATCCAGCATCAACTACTGCTCCCACCATCTGTTTACAAGGGAGAGAGTGCAGTCACACCACATCCAACCTGTTCTGCTGATCGGAGTAGAGCAGATTAATGGCCTGGTCTTTGCCCTTTAACTCCTCCTAAAGGATTTCTAGTAGCATAGCCAGGCTGGAAGAGCCAACATATTGGCTGGTCTCTGCACATGGACACAGAAGGCAGAAAGGGAAAGACTCCTTGTTCCCTTTCTTCCTCCCCATTGCACATACATGCAGAGCTAGATGCACAGTCCAGCAGGAAATGCACCTCACTTGGCATATTCACAGCCATGAAGGGGAATGTCAGCAATATGTCAGTAAGACTTCTTGCAAGTTCTAGACAAGATGAAAAGGAATCTCTCAGCTAACAGTCACGTGGTACGTCTACACTAGAAATTCTACAGCAGCACAGCTGTAGTGGCACCATTGTAGTGGAGACACATACTACAGTGACAGAAGGAGTTCTTCCAGCACTGTAGTAAATCCACCTCTTTAATAGGTGGTAGTTAGATCCATGGAAGAATTCTTCCATTTACCTAATGGTATCTATCTGGGGGCGTAGGTTGGCTTTACTACATCACACAGGGTGTGAAATTTTTCATAGCACTGAGCCATGTAGTTAAACCAACCTAATTTTGTCATGCAGACCAGATTACAACCTTTGCAGGAACTTCTGAATGAAACATAAATTACTCAGTTAATGAGCAATTAAGATAATTGATGTTCATTGTCTGAAAAGAGGTGTCACAATTTGAAAAATAATGGATGTCTTCAAAGTTAATGCAGAATTATCAGCAGTACCTAAGGTACTGGAAGAGCCCCTTCTGTGCAGCAAGATAAATTGAGACAATAGCTTTGTCTACACAAGAAAACTATCCTGATTTAATTAAGGGCACATCTACACTACAAACTTTGGCCAATGCAAGCTATGTTGGCATAAAGCTGCAGCAGTTAGTATATCACCTTGGGCACATACATATTTGGTTCCTTGTGTCGGCATTGTGCTTACTAACCAGCATTCCTTGTATCAATGCACAGCACGGTGCACCACGTGTAGGTATCCAAGTGTGCAACTCGCCACTGTCCAGTGCAGTATGTCTTCAAAAGTTTTGGAAATAGATGGTGAGGCAGAAACAAGTTGTGCAGGTGTGCCTGGGAGCAAGGGGTCAATTTCCCAGTATGCAACTTTCTCCATATCGTATTGTTATTGTTATCCACATCCTATTACTGCCATGCTTTAAAAAAAAAAAAAATCCCACCAACCCGTGCAGCCCTCCTTGCTGTTCACCATCTCTGACAGAAGTTTGGAACCTGCACAGCTCTGCACTATTGTCATGAGCATTGCAAGCTCAGGATGCACAATCCTCTTGTAGTTGCAGAACTGCAAGAAGAGCTGTATCAGCAGGGAACGTGATGATTTCGTGGAACATAGATTGCTGTGGGACATATCAAAAGCCATTTCAAGCTTATTGTTGGTGTTCACAGAGCAGCTGCAGATGGTGGAGTGCTGCTTCTGGGCCTGAGAAACAAGCTCTGACTGGTAGGGTCACATCTTAATATAGGTTTGGGATCACGAGCTGTGGCTGCATAACTTTTGGATGCAAAAGGGCTCGGTCTATGTGCTGAGCATGCACCAGCTATCCATCGCATGGACACCAGAATGAGAACTGCACTGACAGTGGAGAAGTGAGTGGTGATCACACTGTGGAAACTTGCAATGCTGGATTGCTACCAGTCAGTGGTAAATCATTTTGGAATTGGCAAATCCATTGTCATGAAAGTGGGCAGGGCCTTTAATCATCTCTTGCCATGCAGGACTGTTTCTCTTGGCAATGTACAAGACGTAGTGGATGTACTTGCAGCAATGGGGATCTCAAACTGTGGTGGAGTAATAGATGCCACACATATCCCTATTTTGGCACTAGCCCATCCTGCCCCAAAGTATATCAACAGAAAGAGCTGCTCCTCTATGGTTGTGCAAGCATTGATGGATCACCAGAGATGATTCACTGAGTCATTGTTGGCTGGTCAGAAAAGGTGCATGATGCTCATATCTTTAAGATCACAGGACTGTTCAGAAAGCTGAAAGCATAGACTTATTTTCTCAACTGGACCATTACCAGTAGTGATCCTGAAGGATCCAGTCTATCCCTTGCTCTCCTGGATCATGAAGCCATACACTGGCCACTTCCGCAGCACCAAGGAAAATTTAACTACTGGCTCAGCAGGTGCAGAATGACAGTTGAATGTGCTTTTGGTAAAGTCAAGGGATGCTGGCATTGTTTATTCACAAGATTAGGTCTCTGAGAAAAATATCCCAATGGTTAGGGATGCCTGCTGTGTCCTGCATAGTATCTGTGAGGCAAAGGGGGAAAAGTTGCCACTGGGGTGGAGATGGAGTGGCTGTCTGAGTTTGAACAATCAGATACAAGGGCTATTAAACAATGCGGAGCTATCCAGCTGAGTGAAGCCTTGAAAGAGCTCTTTAACAGTGAGCCCACAGTAATGTGTAGTGCTGGACTGGGCTGTAAATGGCCCTGCAGTTTTGGGGCCTGTTAGGACATGTGTGGTGCTTGTTGCATGTCTAGGAGTATAACACTCTCAATGCACCTATTAACTTTGGGGGCTTGCTGTACATTTAGGATTATTACACTGTCACTGGTCCTATGAGTTCTGTTACACTGTAGAATAGCAAGTAAGTGGGTGCTTCCAGTACCATAAGGCATTCTGCAAGGTATGTTGTGAACTAATAAAGATGAATTATGTTCCAAAGGATTTAATTTTACTGAGTAAAAAAACAGTGGGGAAAAAAAGCTGTGCAATTTAAAAGTAAATACATTAAAAACTTAATACATTAATTGAACAAAATATAATAAGGGGAAAGAATATTCATGTCCATAAAGGCTACACATACAACAACAGTAGCTCTCACATGTCAGTGTATGTGAAGCTGTGGTTGTCTTTACTTCCCCCTTCTTTGGAGTGCTAGGGGTAGGGATGCAGCCCTGGATGTCACTTACAATGTTGAGGGGTGGTATAGGGAGGTCCACAATGGAGTTCTCCATGTACTGCAAAAGGAGACAAGCCCGTATCTGTTGAACCAGTAGGTCCACAAGAGCCTGCAGCATCTGTATTTGCTGCCATAGAAGCACTGTTATGTCTTGGTGCATCTCCCTCTCCTTTTCCTGCTGGGACACCTGGGCCTTTCTCCTATCTGCTTTTTCACCCTCCATACAATCTGCAATAGTCACCCTCCAGGTCCTCTTCTCCCAGTCCAATGCAGCACTGGGTTGCAGGATCTCACTGAATATGTCACCCTGAGTCCTCTTCTTTCTCCTCCTTATTTGGCTCAGATGTTGCAGGTATGGAGGGGGAACACCTCAAGGCCACAACAGCAGCAGCTACAGATAACACACAGAGGTCCCATTGTCAATATAGTCACAATAGAACGTGAAACTGAACATTCAAAACTCCCTTGCCTTGCTCCCCTAAAGTTTTAAACATGACATGCTTATTGACACTTCTTCTTTGGAGTGCTTCTGCATGGCACCACTCACAGCACCAGCCAGGGTGAGTGTGGCCCACCACAGGGGAAGGAGATGAGGAGGGAATTCTCAAACACATGAAATGAAGAGTATAGGGCAATGGCACTGAATGCTTGCACCGTTTTCCACAGGAAATGGTGATGTGAGCTGATATCTCACTCCTGAGGGTAACAAAGGCACAGACAGCACAGCTGCTGCAGCATCCTGAAGCTTCCTGGGTCCATATGCCACTAGCTTGTTAACTGCAATAGTGCCTGCTGAAGTTATCTCAGACTGGCATGGGAAGGTATCCTACCATGAAGGAAGAAACAAGTCTGCCATCCCTAGAAACTTTGGGAGAGGACTGCAGATTACCTCAGACTACAGACTAGGTACTACAGACTAGGGACCGAGTGGTTAGGCAGCTGTTCTGCAGAAAAGGACCTAGGAGTTACAGTGGATGAAAAGCTGGATATGAGTCAACAGTGTGCCCTTTTGGCCAAGAAGGCTAACGGCATTTTGGGCTGTATAAGTAGGGGCATTGCCAGCAGATCGAAGGACATGATCATTCCCCTCTATTTGACATTGGTGAAGCCTCATCTGGAGTACTGTGTCCAGTTTTGGGCCCCACACTACAAGAAGGATGTGGAAAAATTGGAAAGAGTCCAGCGCAGGGCAACAAAAATGATTAGGGGGCTGGAGCACATGACTTATGAGGAGAGGCTGAGGGAACTGGGATTGTTTAGTCTGCAGAAGAGAAGAATGAGGAGGAATTTGATAGCTGCTTTCAACTACATGAGGGGGGGTTCCAGAGAGGATGGATCTAGACTTTCTCAATGGTACCATATGACAGAACAAGGAGTAATGGTCTCAAGTTGCAGTGGAGGAGGTTTAGGTTGGATATTAGGAAAATCTTTTTCACTAGGAGGGTGGTAAAGCACTGGAATGGGTTACCTAGGAGGTGGTGGAATCTCCTTCCTTAGAGGTTTTTAAGGTCAGGCTTGACAAAGCCCTGGCTGGGATGATTTAGTTGGGGATTGGTCCTGCTTTGAGCAGGGGGTTGCACTAAATGACCTCCTGAGGTCCCTTCCACCCCTGATATTCTATGATACCTACATGAAAGCTTCATTGATATTTCTCAGGAGGATTCAAGGGACATCCCTGTGTACATTAACAAACTGCTCCACATGGGCCCACTGTCTAACTCTGCAGGGGAATGAAAAGCAATTAACAACTCTACCTTTCTTTATTGTGCCACTATCACTTGTTAATGAGAAGTTGATAGCTGTGTGCATCATTGTAATGGGAAATACATTTACACATGTACCCGAGATTCCTTCACCTGCATCAGGCTTGGCTGTGCTTGACTGTCAGGACTGACTGGATTACAGTGGCCTCTCAAACACATTGTGGCTCGCATCATAGTTGGACTTTCCAGTCACATGTCCCCCATCCTCCTCCTCCTCACCATCCTCACTGTTCATGGGAAGGGCCTGCATTTTGAACTCCTTGGAGGTATCCACAGTGGTCTGCAGGATGGAAGTCGGGTCTCTGCCAAGTATGGCATGTAGCTCTCTGTAAAATCAGCAGGTCTGTGGCCTGGCACTCAATTGACTGTTGGCCTCCCTGGCTTTCTGCAGTTTCTTAGCTTTCACATGGCACAACTGCTGATCCCTGTTATACTCCTTCTCCTGCATTCTCTGGGCAATCTGATCACAGATATGCACATTTCTACAGCTGCTGTGTAGCTGTGTCTGCACAGTCTCTTCTCCCCACAGGCCTAGAAGAGCCAATGTCTCCTGTCTACTCCAGGCCAGAATATGTCTGCAGCCGGTAGCTGGCAAGGTCAGCTGGGCAGTTGCAGAGAACAAGGGAGAGCTGCAAGGTATGCTCACCAAGCTGAGCAATCGAGAAAAGGAATTTCAAAAATATGCAGGGTTTTTAAGTATGTATGGGGGGATGGGGAGTGAGCAGGGAAGAGATGTTTCTGGTCTCCGGGACCCCTTGCCAGTGAAGTTCAAAACTGACACAAGAGTGGTCAGGGTTGGACATTGTGGGACAGCTGCTAGAAAATTATTAAGGTTGATATAGGTGACATAGTGTCTATACTCACACTATGTCAGCCTCAGTATATCAACCATGGCTCAGTGCCACTTGGACAGGTAGTGTTACTGCGTGGCCGTAATGGGACACTTGCATTTGCACAACTAGGTCAACTTAAGGCAGCTTATGTCAACCTAACTTTGTAGTACAGACCAGGCTTAAATTGGTTTACAAATGAATTTAGTGAAATAAAACAACAACAACAAAAAACACCTTGTTTTGACTGAAGACTGTCCGTTCTGGTTTTCAATGCCAGCCACTTCCCTTGGGATACTACTCCACAGTCTAACAGAGCTCAAACGTTTTTCTTGATTGTTGTGGAACACTTGAACACCTGGGCCCTAAACTGCTGACAAGAATTTATAACAATTTACAAGCATAAAGGCCAAACTTTGAGCAAAAAGTCCCTTGAAAACCCATGTTTGGAAAAGATAAGAATATGCTGACAATAGGGCACATTGTTCGCCAAAACTTTCCTACTCAGATATGAAAAATAAAGGTTATATTCGTGAATAATTTAGCATGATACATGTGTATTGAACTATGATATTAAAAGATGGACTATTGCTAAATTATAAAAAAAATAGAGGCTCTGTTTTGTTTAATGGTAATAGTTCATGACGAATGTTCAATGGTAAAAGAATAGCAGGTGTAATGTTAATGATTTATAATAACAGAATGAAAAACACATTATGTAAATTTGTGTAAATGTATAACTGGGTATGTGAAATGTTAGATGACATACAAGGACAAGGTCCCACACCAAAGTCTCTTAAACAAAGTAAGCAATCATGGGATGAGAGGGAAGGTACTCTCATGGATCAGTAATTGCTTAAAAGATAATAAACAAAGGTGGAGTGAAGGGAAGTATAAAGCAAGGTCCCACTAGGATCTGTTCTGGGAGCTGTGCCATTTAACATATTCATAAATGATCTGGAAAGGAGGTAAAAAGTGAGGTGGCAAAATTTGCAGATGATACGAAATCTCTCAAGACTATTGAGTCCAAAGCAGATTGTGAAGGTTTACAGTGGAGATATGTCTGCAGGTTTTGCCTCTGTTTTTCTGTCAGGATCTGGTGCTGCTTTGAGTGGGTATGTCCTGGTCTGCTACAATGATCAACACCCTTCACAACACACCTTTCAAGATCCAGGGATCCTGCATATGCCTATCACAACATGGGGTATACCGCATCCAGGTCACTAAATGCCCCAATAACATCTATTGGGGTGAAACCAAACAATCACTACGCTCTCGAATGGACTCACACAGGAAAAAGATAAGACAAAAACACCCCGTCAGCTGTGGGTGAACACTTTTCACAAAATGATCACCCTATTTCTGACCTATCAGTTCTCATCCTCAAAGAAAGCCAGCACAACAATTTCAAAAGATGAGCCTGGAAGCTTAAATTTATAACTCTGCTAAACACTAAAAATCATGGACTGAACAGAGACACTGGATTTATGGCTTATGGCAACAATCTGTAACCCACTAACTCCCCCAGTTTGTTCTAAGACTGCAGAGGTGTTAATGGGCCACTCTACCTTGAATGGTCCCTTTATGCTAAACAATCTGTTCCTCCTTGAATTTAGCTGTGACACTCTTTACCTTTCCCAGAACTGAAGAAGAGCTCTGTGTGGATTGAAAGCTTGTCTCTTTCACCAACAGAAGTTGGTCCAATAAAATATATTACCTCACCCACCTTGTCTCACTAATATCCTGGGACCAACATGGCTACGGCTACACTGCAACACACAGAAAAATTGCAGTGTAGACATGCAGGCTTGGGATGGAACCCGGGCTCTTAGACCTATGGGGTGGGTCTCAGAGCCTGGGCCCCAGCCCAAGCTTGAATGTCTACACTATATTTAGCTCAGCAGTCTGAGCCCTGCAAGCCCAAGTCAACTGACGCAGGGTTTGAGACTCAGTGCTGTGGCTTTTTTATTGCAGTGTAGATGTACTCCTTGTCTCATAACTATTTTGAAGACACTCGACCCGTCTACCCTTTGAGTTCCTGTAGGAAATGGTACCTTCTTTAAGATGCCAGATCAATCATTAATGGTTATAGTCTCAGATTTTCTTATATCTTGCAATAACAAGTGACACAGATAAGGACAAGTGTAATGAGATTGCACAGTTCTTCACCCCTACGTTGCAAATAGTGTAAAAGTCTTCTTTCAAAAAGGGTTGTTTAATTGCAGTTCAGAAAAACACTACACATTTGGACTGATTTGATTAAGCACTATTCAACCTGATAGGATTTATTTAATCCATTTTCTAACCTATAAAATAACATTATATTACACGAGAGGGGGAGAAAGATCCAGCATAATTCATTTGCAATAACATGCTTTGAAAACAGATTCAATTTTTCCTCAAAGAAAGTTTGAGCATGCTGGATGTTATTCAATATGAAGTGGCTTGTCCATAATAAAACAAAAACACAGTAGTCCAAAGAATGCACATATTTCCATGAAATAAATACACTTTGTCTCAAGTTTTCAAGAGAAAAAAACATAATGTTTAATATTTTCTTACATAAGGTTATCCATGTTTCAGCACCACGTGACCTTTTTGAAGAATGGCACTGATCTTCAGAAAAGGCTTCTGAGATTGAAATAGTGATAACCTGTCTTTATAGATCTGAGTCAGGAAATACTAAATATTTGTTTCTGGAGAAATGAGATGAAGGGAATTGTGCAGGAATACATTCTGTGAAACTATTTTCTATTGCAAGGCAGTATAAATATAATAATTAAAATACATAAAATGACAAACTACTCAGACTCCTCAAAATAAGATCTATTAGACTGTGAATAATTTTCTAAGCAACATAAGCAGAGGGAAACCTGCACAACTGTCTTTGTTGCTACTGTAACTATGCCTTTCGCTGGGCTGTCTGCAGGGCTTGAACCCAGAACATCTGAATGTAAAAGCATTAGTCTTCATTGTTTGATTTTGGCTTCTCCTAGATATTATATACTGGTTCAAAGTCTAGTATGGTACAATGATGTTAATATAGATGCATATTAATAAAGTTAATGAAACATGCTAAGTAGTTACAGCAACAGCCCTTCACTATGGAGACCTAGGTCCCTAGACCTTAATTAAGTCTCAGAAGAAAGTGTATTTTCATCTTTATCCACAGAGTGCATTTATCCTTATACAAATTGGGCATCAAAAATTAGTGGACACTTTTGACAATTTGGGCCTTAATCTGTCTGTGGCTCGGTTCTCCAACTGTAAAATACCGATAACATCACCACCTACTCTCGGTAAGTGTGAAAGGTCCCACAGGGATGTTGTGAAGATAAATTCATTAATATTTAGGAAGCACTAATCTACTGTGGTGTGAGTACCCACAGAAATACTCACGAGGAAGCTAATAGTTTTGTATTCAGTGCAGAGTTTGGATATTGTGTGTTAAATGAGGCCTGGGGCCACATATTAAATGAGGAATAAAAAGAAATATTGAAAACTACTCAATCACTGAGCGAGGTAGGGGTCCTGTGGGGGGGGAGGGGAAACAGTAGGTGAACATATAATTAAAGATTGTCTCATAATGCATATGAATAAGGGGCATGAATTAAGTGTGTACAAGCAACCTTGAGTCTGGCATTTCCTATCTTTGGATTGCTTGACTTTTATTCTTTTAACGTAGGGTTTTGCTTGTTTGTTGTTTTTTAAATGTAATACAGTATATACACTGGGTCAAATCCAGAGCTGTGCTATTAATGCACATTAAGGCCAAAAGCAGTAGAAGTGCTGCGTTTCTCCTATGCAGGTGGGCAAAACAATGGGAAACCCACACAGGCGACAAATATATCAAAGAATGGACTAGTATGATAGACACAACACCAATGAAGTCCATTCCCTATTGAACACAGAGATCCCATTAAACTTCCCCACTGCAGGGTTGGCTTTTAAAGGATTTTTTTTCCCCCAGCATACCCTTCTGAGGGCAGGCCTTTTAAATTTATCAGAGCCAAGCAACTGCTGTCCTAAAGTGACCATTTTACAGCTCCTGGCTGCTGAGCACAGCTCTCTTCTTTCCACCTGGTAAGTGCTTTGCTGTTTTTTTTCCATTTGTCATTGTTAAGGAGATGGCACATTCTCACAGATTCCATCTGCCAGCCCCACTGCTAGAGGTCATAGCTCCATACAAGCACAGACCCTTTCTTCAGGCTTTACTTGCTTTCCAAGACTCAATGATCTTCACCTGAAAATGTTTATTTCTGTTATTTTAGTTGAAAAAAAAATCATTTTCCATGTAAACTAACTTTGCTTACCTCTGCAATATGTAGAGAGGTAGAGAATTTTCAGTGCTATAATATTCTCTTCATTACTATCATATTATAACCCCCTGATTTGCATTTCAGAAGGGGCTTAGCTGCCATTGCAATAGCATCCTTCCTTCCTTTAAAATGCTGCAGAGGGTGCCGGACGGGGTGGGATCTAAATGGGGATAAGCCAAGGTGAGTCAGCATGCCAGAAGGAGTAGGCAGGCATGGAGGTCATACACACCGCTACCCCACTAACGTCAACAGGGCTTCACACAAATACTAGGCTCTGCCTACATAGAACAATTTGCAGGACATAGGCCTTGAAATACAGTATAATTTTAAAAAAAAATTAACATTTTAAGGCTCTTTTTTTCTTCTCCTTACTTTAATTTTTTTAGTACCAGGAAAAGATCATTTTCCAAAAAGAATGAATAAAAGCTCAATCCTCACCATTTTTGTCCACATTCCAATAGCTTTTTGTTGACCCTGAATAGGACAAGTAAAGACTTATGATTATAGGTCAAAACTTTATCTTTTGATTTTCCTCAAAATATTGACTCAGTGGCTATTAATGTTCATTGTTACTAAGGGATAAGCCAGCAAGGCTGTCTTAATGAAGTTTGATCAGCAAATGCAGATGCTTGTGTTCAAAAAGCCTACCCTAATGTCAGAGTCAATATGTTCAGACACATTGCTGGTGTTCCGTGCTTCATTTGGCAAAAGGAACCTACTGTCTCTTTGCACATTGTTCTTATGTCTTTATAGGAGCTCACTTCCTGCAAATTACTTAACACATTTGCAGTGAAATGTTAAAAGATTGCTACTTTATTGGGAATTCATTCTAGTCTGAACAAACTTGTCCAAAAGAAAATCAAGGTATGTAGAACATTATTGATGCTGAAGAAAGCTTTGAATGTAGTACAATTCTCATCGTATTAGACTCCTTATTAGTAACTTTTTAAATCCTGAAAGGATATAGCTAAAAATACCTTACCACCTTTCTTTTTGTATTGAATGACAATAGTAAACACTTTCTACTCTGTTTCCTAGCAGTTTAAAGCTATCCATCCACTTGTACATTAAAATGATTTTTTAAATTCATTGCTTGAACTCCTCTTTCAATTTCCTTCTAGAAAATGTACTTTCACTTGGGACAAATTGTCATAGTTTCTTTGCCTTCAATAGGTCTGTTACAATTTACACCAGCTCAATATCTGCACCACACTATTTATTGGAGCAGCATGGCAAGTCAACTGATCACGGTTTTCAATATCCATTTTCCAGCTTGTGGGCTGGACAATACACTCTTAAGAGCACAGTCACCTATGGTACCCTTACCTCTTGGAATGTGGATAAAATAATGAATTACAGCTGCTCCATCAATTTGGCTCGGAAGTAGTGTTTAAGCTTCATCCTAATTAGATCAATAAAGGTTAAACCATATGAAAGTATAAATAAGGCTTGGTAATTACATACTTAATTTAGGAAGAAGTAGTTCTATTCATAATAAGTGGAACTATTAGGACTATTCCATTCCCCCTTTTTTGACATTCTCCCTAGTTCATTTGAACTGCAGATGTAACCAGTTAGAAGTGAGTGGAAAATAATCTCCTATAGGCTGATATAATTAGCTATCTAAGCCCATGGGGAGGAGGGGGGTGGGGGGAAGGAAAAGGTCTTGTGAAAATAAGTGAACATAAACCCTATGGTGATTTCTTTATATGGCCAAATATAAAACACACACATTATGTCAGATTTTGCTGTTGGTCACATTGGTGTGAATCCAGTGCAACTCCATTGTTTTCAGTGAAGATACACTGGTTTTACTTAGCTGTAAGTGATCCCATGTGTCATGCTGTCTGGAGTGGCTCACATCTTTGAATGCCTACCTCAGGGCAGACTGTCAGGAATGGTGGTATGTTCTACAATTAGATTTCACCAAGCCAGTAACAACTCCTGGATCACTATACCAATCTTACCATGGAGTCACAGACAGTCCCCTCAGACTCTCCAGTCTCTCTTGCCACCCAGACAAACTGAACTTTGTGATAAAAGGTCACTTAAACCAAAAATCATACTACATCAGGTTGCTCCCAGTCCTAAGAGACCAGTCACTTACCCCAGATCAATTGGTACTCCACATCTTAAGTCAAAGACAATGCTGGCAGCCAATTCTATAGTAAACTAACTAAAGATTTATTAGCTAAGAAAAGGAAGGAAAGTTATTGAGAAGTTAAAGCAGGCAAAATATATGTACAGGTGAGTCACATTTGTAATTCCAGTTGGTGGTGGTGATGTAATAAACAACCAGTTTTCCCCAAAGTCTTTTCAGGATACTCAGGTTGTCTCTGGCGATCTCTGATTTGCATCTGGTACACTTCCCTGTAAGCATCCAAACAGTCCAGAGACGAAGGATCTTTCATTGAATCAATATTTATAGATTCTTCTGACAGAAAACAAGCTGACAGTGTCTCTATCCATATGGGCTTTTCCTTTGATGGTGGTGAGTGAGGAATGTACTTTGAGTCATTGACCTCTAGTCATCACACACAATGGCTACTTGCTTTAAAATATTTGTTCTGATAAAGTCTTTCATTAGCATTCCACAAGGCTTCTTTGATGGGTTATTTTGTTACAGGGTATTTATAATGTAAATGTTTGCTATTACATTACAACAACATTCATACAAGTGAAAACAATTCAGGTAATGTCCCATTAGTTTTCATGAAGTTTAAACACCAAATACACTTATACCTTTAACAATCACTTTGATCTATCTAATAAACAAGTGAATTGGGCTGAATACACACTGACCTCAGCTAGCATATGGTGAGTCAGCATCTCAACCATCAATGACATTTTGTGCTGGTCAATTGAAAAGTGACTTAAAATCATTTCACTATGATGGCTCTGGAAAAGTAATAAAATAAAACAGGATAAACAATTTGAGTTCAGCCTTTCTTTTTACGCAGTTTCAATAAAGGCCATATTCCAATCACTGGTAATAATGAAGCAAGTCTCAGTATTAAGAGGTTCTTCTAACCATCAAAAAGAAACTATGCTACTGCTGCCAGCAAAGGGTCACTATCTGTTGACCGGCAATTGATTAGGTTTTCTGTGTTCTTGCAATGTGAGATCACTAATGACAATGCAATGACTTATGTCAAAGATTGTTGCATATCCTTCCAGTCTTCAAAATCGAAAATAACAGTTTTACCCCCTTATTTAAAATAGATCTGGCTTTATGCTTAATCAATTATCTACGTGTTGAGTTTAACTGATTATTTTATGGATTTCAAACCCATTCCTTGCTGTTCTCAATCACATACATTTTTTACACCTAATGCTAGTGACATTAAGAAAACTCTTCCATTTTAATGAGAATTCTATATTTTCACAAGAGGGGAAAATCTAATTTTTTTCCACAAAGCAACACTAGCACACCTCAGATCCAGTCAGTCTACTAAAAAGGAGGGGAAAGTATTCTCTAAGACCATGTCTACACTTCCCAGGGATCGATGATGCTGCAATCAATACAGTGGGGGTTGATTTAGCGGGTCTAGTGAAGACCCACTAAATCAACTACAGAGCGCTATCCGGTCGACTCTGGTACTCCACCAGAACAAGAAGAGTAAGGTAAATCGATGGAAGAGCATCTCCCGTCAACGCAGCATGGAGTAGACACCGCAGTAAGTCGACCTAAGCTACATCAACTCCAGCTACATTATTCACATAGCTAGAGTAGCATAACATAGGTTGGCATACACTGTGGTGTACACATGGCCTAAGTCTTGCATTCTGATCTACAAGAAACCTATACAGGAACTACCTATGTGGACCAGCTTGTAGGATTAGTACACTAAGATAGAAGCATTCTCTAAGTCTTCTAGTACAGTGGTTCTCAAAGCCGGTCCGCAGCTTGTTCAGGGAAAGCCCCTGGTGGGCTGGGCCGGTTTGTTTACCTGCCGCATCCGCAGGTTTGGCCGATCGCGACTCCCACTAGCCACGGTTTGCCGCTCCAGGCCAATGGGGGCTGCGGGAAGCAGCGCGGGCCGAGGG
>NW_020664372.1:27423178-27624977 GCF_002925995.2 Terrapene triunguis | reverse complement strand
GCGGGGGCTGGGGCGGTGCGGCGCTTGGAGGGGGGAGGGGCTTCGGGCGGCGCGGTGCTGGGGGGCAGGGCTTCGGATGGCGTGGTTCTGGGGGATGGGGATTTCGTCGGCGCTCGCGGGGGGGGGGTACGGCAGGGCGGCTCTCTTCTTTTTTGCCTGGGGCGGCAAAAAAGTTAGAGCCGGCCCTGCCCAGGGCTGTGGTTGGGTGGGTAACCAGAGTAGGGAAGCATCAGGGAGAGTGTGCAGTGGTCAGGGAGGGGAGGGGAGGAGAGGAGAGGGAGAGCAGTAGGCTGCGACTGAGGGCTGAACTTCCCCATTGCTGACCAATGGGGACTCCATGCACGCTCTCCCCACTGCTCGATTGTCCTGCCCTGGCCCAGATGCCGAGTCTGCTGCAGCCATGTGCCTCACCTTGCAACCTTGATGCACTTCCTCACAAGGGGGGGTGCCTCCATTTGAAAACCAGTGTTTAAAGGGATCTTCATTACCACTTTTATTATGTATTTACATTCATATTTTTAATTTTTAGAACATTTTCTTCTCCCCATCTCCCATAGCCAAAATGGAACTGTGTGTAGTTACAGACATGATTTTTACCATTGGAGGCACCTTTTCTTCCATATTAGCATGCTAAAAATATTTAACCAGTCAAGGAATCTGCTTGGGTGAACATTCTGGGAGCTTTAAAACATAAGTAAAAACACAGTTAAATCAAATAGAATAAAAATGCAATTTTTTTATGGTTTTGCCCCACTAACTACATCTTGAATTTTCCCCTTTATGCACAATGAAGAAAGGAATGTGAAATATCTCATGCCTTGTTAAGGGAAGGGAACCATGATTATGTGACATAATGCAGATAGCATGAGGAGGGTTCAAGTTTAGACTTGAATTCTGAATCTGGATGCATGCAGAAGTAGCTATCATTGATTTGGATAGCAAGTATGTGCCCCTTGGTGCACATACTTGCATAATTGCTTAACAGATGTGGCTCCATTTATTGAATTTTTTTTTTAAGTTTAACAGAATGAATGCAACTTTTCCCCTTGTATATGGATATGTAACTGTAATGTTCCCTGAGAAATTAATATTTTTGAAGACTACCAATTCTTCATGTAATATGACCATCCTTGGGCCTGTATAAGGCAGTTGTGCAATTAAACTGAAGAACCCTATTGTGGATAAAATTCTGGCTTGCAAGAGGGCCCTTGAAGCTAATTTCCCCATATAAATAAAAAGGTCAGATCACTCTATAGCAGGGATCGGCAACCTTGGCACGCAGCTCGCTAGGGTAAGCACGCTGGCAGGCCGGGCCGGTTTGTTTACCTGCCGCGTCTGCAGGTTCGGCTGATCGTGGCTCCCACTGGCCGCGGTTCGCCGCTCCAGGCCAATAGGGGCTGCGGGAAGCTGCGCGGGCCGAGGGATGTGCTGGCCGCCGCTTCCCGCAGCCCCCATTGGCCTGGAGCGGCAAACCGTGGCTAGTGGGAGTCGCGATCGGCCAAACCTGCGGATGCGGCAGGTAAACAAACCGGCCCAGCCCACCAGGGGCTTTCCCTGAACAAGCTGCGGACCGGCTTTGAGAACCACTGTACTAGAAGACTTAGAGAATGCTTCTATCTCTGAACAACTGGGGGACCGGCTTTGAGAACCACTGTTCTAGTGCATTGTGGTGGGGCGGCTGCCCCACACAGGGAGAAGGGGTTAAAAGCAGCACCCGGGAGGCAGAACCCATGAATCAGGAAAGAGCTTATTGAGCCCACCAATAGGGGGAAGGCTTGCTGGAGCAGCCAGTCAGGACCAGCAAGGGCCATATATAAAGGGCTGCTCAGCAGAGCAGAAGGGAGTCTCTCCCTGGAAGGCAAAGGAGGAGGACTGGTTGCCTGAAGAAGCGCCATAGATAGAGCAGTGCTGGGCAGGGGCAGCAGAGTGCGAGGGTGAGCTGCTGACTGACCACTGCCAGGCTGGGGCCTTGCTATAAGGACTGAGAGGGTACTAGGGCTACAGGGGAAGTGGCCCAGGGAAAATAGGCAGCAGGTTGGAGAAGGACAGTAGGTGGCTGCCGGCTATAGGGTCCCTGGGTCAGGACCCAGAATAGTGGGCGGGCCTGCCCTCCTCTTGCACCCCACTTGCCAGTGAGGAGAGAGGCCGGTATCGAGACTGCAGTTTGTCCCTGAGATGAGGGGCTGGTCCTGGGACTACAGTTGGCTGCTGAGGCAAGTGACGGGACTAAGGACTGCCGGTCCCCCGGAAGGGGGGAGATACCAGATTGGAGGGGCACAGCCAAAGGACCGTGCCCAGAAGAGGATCCTGCTGTCCGGGGAGCAACACTGGTCCAAAGAGTGGAGTCAGCAGTGATGGCAGGCATGATACCACTAGCTGAAAGTGGATTGGAAGGGCTGAGAGCTAATTCCCATCACAGCCAGCAGGAGGCACCATGATGGTGAGTCGCAGCCCCGTTACATGCATTTGTTTCTTGTCCATCAATTTAGGCCCCAGTACTACAATTTGTTCTGCATGAACATTGATTTCAATCGGTTAGCAGTTCACCCGTATGCAATGAATGCAGGATTGGGGCTCTAGTTTACAAGCTAGTCAGAGCAGAAACTATGTTGTTTTAAAAGTCTTATCCAGGACTGGGTGCACCGCCAGGGCTCAACGAATAACAACAACGATAATAATAGAAATTCAAAAAAAAAGTCACTTGCTAAAGATGTTTATAGGAATTCTTCTTTAGATAACTGAAGGCTAAGAACTCTGATTTTTTTAACTTCTGCAAACACTTTACACAGTTTGCATTTCTTTGAATATGGTTTCATATTATGAGTAATATTTATGCAGATATGTTACTTTCTGTAATTTTGCTGTAATTCAATAAAAGGTGATTTAAAAAAAAAAGATTCCTACTGCTCTTTTATTTCCTCCAAAATATTCATTTTGACTGAACCCCACTTGGAAGTATGATATATTACTTTTTAACAATTCAAAAGGACTTATTTTCTCCTTCTAAATTCTATGCCTGTCAACAGGTAAATGAGGAGCTGCAAATACATTCTTTCAGTTTAAATAGGTATCTGACACAACAAAATAATCACTGCAATGTATGATCAGTATTAGTTTATAATAAGTGCTGCTATAAAATTGCTCCCATTATAGGCATTCACTTCTACAATCAGCAGGTGATAATCATACAGTTCTAAACCTGACATACTATAACTGTCATCGTAAGACAGTTTTAATCATTATGTGAATGAACACTTAGAATATTTAATCAGGTAGCTGCATATAATTGCCTTTTGAATATGCACCCAATTATATTCAAAACCTCAAAGTGAAACTTTCTAGAGTATTAGCGGTTTTTTTATGGAAGTAGATACAGAATAAACACCATTAAATCAATTCAGAAAACTAACCTCTGGTGAACTGGGTTACTTCTATTGTGGCTTCAGGCCAGATACCATTATCCTTACACATGATGACTAGTGCCTTACTCAATGAAGAGTTCTTCCAGTGGGACTACTTAATAAGAAAAGTGCTGAACAACATAAACATGGGTCCGTAGCAAATAAGTGAAATTAGTTTGTTGATCTCTGTTTACTCCATAAAAAATATGAATGTGATTAAAAAAAGTAACTAAATTTTAGCCCAATACAGTCTCTAAGTAGGACTGTATTAAGGGGCACTGTATATCTGCAAGTCAAGATTGTGATATATGAGTACAGACATGTAAAAATATCTGCATAAGATAGCTATATAACACCTTTTTTTTTTTCCCATTGAAAATTTCACAGGGAAAATCCTCTATCCATTTTTTTTAATGGAAAATTTTCTACAGGAACTTTTGTATAAAAATCAAACAAAAAAATTATTGCATTTTGATTCAAAATCACAATTCAAAAGAAATATTTTCAGTTTGTTTAAAAATATGAAAACTAAATTTTTTTTTGTGTTTTTCAACAAAAAATGTTAATTTGTTTTTTCTTTTCTGGAAACCACAGTTTTTTATTTTCTGTTTTTGGATTTTCTCAATTTTTCCCTCACTTTGTCTCCATTTTATCACTTCTCTTGCTCTTTCACCCCTCCCCAACTGGAAAAGGGGGGTTAGGCCACAAAATATGGGAAAGTATGGAAATATCTACTTTTCATACTTTTAAACATAGGCACTGATTCCATAGGTGCTCCAGGGCTGGAGCACCCATGGGGAAAAATTAGTGGGTGCTCCGCATCCACCGGCAGCCAAGCTCCCACCTCCTTGCCTCCTTCTCCTCCCCCCCGCCCCCAAGCACGCCACATCCCCACTTCTCACCCTCCCTCTCAGCACTTCCCTCTGCCTAACAGCTGTTTGGTGGTGCTTATGGCTTTCTGGGAAGGAGGGGGAGGAGCGGGGACGGGGCATGCTCAATGGAGGAGGCGGGGTGGGGGTGGATTGGGGGAAGGAAGGGGGCGGGGACTTTGGGGAAGGGGTGGAATGGCAGCGGGGTGAGGGTGGTACAAGGACAGGGACAGGGGCGGCGGGGGGTCGAGCACCCACTGGGAAGAGGGGAAGTCAGCGCCTATGTTTTTAAAAAATATTTTCACTCTTTTTGTCCTTGAAAAACAGGGGGAAAAAAAGTGTAAAGTAGTTGGTTTTTTCCCCATCCCCACACTTTCATATGTCTGCTTACCTTTTCTTTGTCTTTCTTCCAGTGTGAAAAAGGAAGGAGTAAAAAAATGAAAATAGAAAACCACTGTTTTGAGTTACAAACACCACCATCAAATGACATTTTAAGTTAAAAAGAACAAACAAAAATAATTTGCAATAATGATTTGAAACAAAAATAAATTATTGGAAAATTAATTTTGGTGGGTTGTTTGTTTGGTTTTTATTTTTGTTTTTTGTCAAACAACATTTTCCTGTGGATTTCATTTGGGTGAATTGTTTGCTGAGGTATTTTATTCACCCCTTTACTTGCTGTATTATCAGTACAGTGTGGAAAAAAAGGAGACTAAGATGAAAAAGAGTTCACAATAATTGTCTGATTTATATATTCAAGAAAACATTTCAATGCTTTCACAACTGCAAAAGCTATCGCTTTAAACTGCTGCTGTTAATGAATGTCCTGGTGTTCTAAATAAAGGTAAATTACAGACTAGCCATTTGCTCTTGCAGACATGGCTCTTTGGATCACTACAGATGTTTGTTCTCATGGCCTACTGGTTGCACAATGCACTACTTTGGTTAGGTCAGCAATGTTGTTATGCTAGAGGCCCTTAGATTTGGTCCTTCCACCTCTAAGGCCAAATGGGGCTAGTGTCACTGTAATTACAGGAATGTTAGCATCACATCTGAAAATCTTGTCTTCTGGTTATACAGTGTGCATGATGCATCCAGAGAGATCCCAGTTGACTCAAGCTAGCTGTAAGAAATAACAGTCCTGCAAGAACAGGTTGATTCCTAAAGGAGAAGGATGTGGACAACAGGAGAATATCCTGGCTGCATGAAGGCAGACTGGGACATTTCAGACATGGTCTCTGCTTTCCCTAGTAACTAAACTAAACATCCATTGGAATTTGTGGGCTCACCCAGAAGCAGCT
The DNA here is from genome assembly GCF_002925995.2 of Terrapene triunguis. Classification (NCBI taxonomy): domain Eukaryota; kingdom Metazoa; phylum Chordata; order Testudines; family Emydidae; genus Terrapene; species Terrapene triunguis. The sequence goes on along the minus strand of NW_020664372.1, from coordinate 27,619,406 downwards.
CATTCTATTGATATTGGAGATTAAAAAAAAAAAAAAAAAAAGAAGGGCAATCAAGGTGCCACCAGACTCCTTGTTGTTTTAATCAAATGATAGTTGTGGAAGCCTCTCATGCACTGTGGAATCAGATCCCCCAAAATAACATGTTTATCTGTCAAAACAATATGATTGCAAACAACAACAGGCTGTACATTATGGGACTCTCTTATTACTCAGGACCATAAAACTGCAAAGTGTCTGAGAAAATTAAATAAAAGTCTATTGATATGAGCAGATAAACTGCAGGCCTTGTAAAAAAATGAAACTCAGGGCAGAATTAAGTGAAGAATTCTAATACAATATAAGATCACATTGCCATCAATCTCTTCAAGTTACTTATATCATAAAAGAATTCACTTGCGCCTGACTGCTCATTGCCCAGCTCTGAATATTTCTTCATCTTTCCAATCCCTAGATGTAGCATTCTGAATCAACAGTAAATGGAGCATGAAGGCTCTAGGACCCAAGGGAAATGATATGAGTAAAAGAGCAGCAAAAGAAATAATGGCAATGATACAATAGCAATAGAATCTTGTACCTTCTGCCATAGATTTTTATTTTTGATGCTGTTTTAGCCCTGCCAACAAAAGAACAAACTCACATTTTTGTCTTGACTTCGCCTGGTGATCAATAATTTAGTTTTTGTTGGTATTGACTACAAAGCCTCCTTATCAAATCTAGTGAGTAATATTGTATATTTTAGTCTTGATCAACTGCAGTCACTCTAGAATGGAAAAAAAGGAAGGAGGAAAATGTTAGTACTCCAAGTCAATGATTTACAAGAAATGTGACCTGGATGATTTTTTATCCTGCTGAAATTCAGTGTTATCTCCATATTCCATGCAGACCAGATCTAGGAAACATTTTAATCTTATTAATAGCCATCAACAGTTGGTTTTCTTTAATCACCACAATTATCTTTTAATTTCAGTTTTGGATGTATTTTAGTTCATTATTATATTTGTCAATTAAACTTAAAACATATTGGGTGACAAATGTTTTCACCATTGTCATGTCTGATTCATAACAAACACAGCAGAAGTAGTGACATCTGCCCAGATCAACATTTGGCATTTCAAAAGTTTGTGTGGAGTAGAGTAGAATAAGGTCTCTGGTTTTGTTTATCTGGTTTAGTTGGATCTCACTTTTTAAGCAACACGACTTCACTTACTTTTGATGAACATCCCATAATACAAAAGATAAGACTGGGAATCTACTGGTGAAAGTGAAGTGAAATGTATGTAAAAAGAACAGGAGTACTTGTGGCACCTTAGAGACTAACAAATTTATTAGAGCATAAGCTTTCGTGGGCTACAACCCACTTCTTCGGATGCATATTGAGTGAAACATATCGAGGAGATATATATACACACATACAGAGAGCATGAACAGGTGGGAGTTTTTTTCTCTTACTTAATTGGCCTCTCAGAGTTGGTAAGACAACTCCCACCTGTTCATGCTCTCTGTATGTGTGTATATATATCTCCTCGATATGTTTCACTCAATATGCATCCGAAGAAGTGGGTTGTAGCCCACGAAAGCTTATGCTCTAATAAATTTGTTAGTCTCTAAGGTGCCACAAGTACTCCTGTTCTTTTTGCGGATACAGACTAACACGGCTGCTACTCTGAAACCTGAAATGTATGTGTAATTTTTATACGTCATTTTCAAAATGCATTTGTTACATTAATCTTACTAAAACCGTTTAAAAAAAACACTGCAGGCTAAATTCTGTGCTAGATTATACCCTATGCAACTCCAGTTAATGCAGAACTTGGCCTTAAACTGCCGTACAGCTGCAATTACTTTCATTTTGGGCCAAATTATTTTCTCAGTTACAGTGGTATAGCAGAGAGTACAAGGATTATACTTAACAAGCAGGTGACCAAATGATACCAGTCATAAGGTTTCCAAGGATATCTGTCAATCATTTTCCATCCTAACATCTGATTCACATATTGCCACCTTTTAGCCCCAGAACTAATTATAGTCAATTTCTCGGTTCCGAGGACCACCATAATTTTCTACTGATTCACAGTTACATAGCTGAAAAGATTGGTTCTCCTTCTGTTTTGTAATTGTTACCTGACTTACTGATGTCTATGGAGAAGAATGAAAAAAAAAAGTGTACTAATTCTCTGAAAATCAAGATGGACTATCTAGAAACTGTAATACATTTAATATCATGGTTGTTCTTTTATCAATCATTATATTTCCTCTCTCCTTGTTATGTTTTAATCAGGACGCAACTTTATTATATAGATGTCTGGGACTACCCAGCAAATAAAGTGTACAGTGCAGGCAAATCCATGCTTATTCAAATCAATTCTCTGGGGCTTCCACCCCCCCCCTTTGTTTCCATCCAGGTCCCCCAGCTGACTCATGGCTTGGACCTTACCATCCACCACCCTCGTAAGAGGGTTAAGGTGGGCTATAAGAACAGGGGGAGTAGGGGTTGTCTCCCTGCCGTACCAATCAGAGGAGTCCCCAATCCCCTCCCCCATTCTGTTCCTTTATCCAGCATCTCCTTTTAAGTCCTTTACCAGGCCATTTATCTGGTCACTGGCTGCCTTCCCTATGGAGTACCTGCACTGAATATCTGCCCAACCTTACAAAATAAGTTGCAACATATGGCCTACCACCTTTTTTTCTTACCAGAATAGTTCCCTCCTCAGACCCGCTGAGGGGAAGGCGAAAAAACCTCACTGCACTGAAGCCAATTCTGGTGGTGCGGGAAAAATTCCTTCCCAGCCCCCCTTTAAAAGGGGCGACTAGCGTAATGCCCACAGCAGGTCCTAACCCAGCTTGTCATTTGCCTCCACTAGGGGAGGGAGGGTGGGTGCTGGCTTCCTCCCTGCGTGGAACAAAGAGACTTGCCCTACCCACCAAGCACCTTTTTTATTGCAGTTTCTGACCTCCTTCCCCCCACTCCTCCCACCACAAAGCAGAGCTGCCTTCCTGGGTAAGCCCAGACAAACTTTGCCCCACCTTAGCTGTGGTGCAGTCATTGTCAAAGTCAAATGTATACAAAACTAAGAGATAGCACTTTATTTGTGTCTTTTTTCCCTCGAAACAGATTGTAACTGGATAATTCACCTACCCAAGCAGTGAAAATATGTGGTTATGGATTCATAGTTTTCTCTGGTACTGGAGCAGCCCAGAGATTAAGAACATTCTCAGCAGACAACTTGGGCTATTCTGGGGAAATTAAGACATTTGTACTAGTGCTGCTGTCTGGTGAAGTGGAACCACCATTCACATTTGCTTTATGCAGTGGACCAGTCTGACAGCCTTCTCCATATTAGAGGTCTCACAAAACAGAGATGCTTAAAAACTCAAAACTCAGTCCAGCTTGAATGGGGCAGGGAAAAATTCTGGTGAGGGTTTGAAAGTTATAGAAGCAGAAATAGAGTGTACAAAATGTGCTCAATTTTGGGGGGAGGGGGTGGCTAAGTCTGATTTATGTTTGTCACTGCTTCTAGCAACTGCTGGCATTTGCTTTTATGACTATCTTTAGTAACTGAGTTGGTGTTTGTCCAAACATTCTTGAACTTTTTTTGGGTCAATATGAAACAAATTGGCTATGTACAGTCCATCTTGCAATGTTTAGTTATACCCTGTGAGAAAGCACTGATGAAGTCCCCGGCAATGAGGAGGCATCAACAGATTCTTGCAAGGGAGTTGTCTTTCCCTGCATTGGAACAAACTGGAACTTGACCCAGAAATATCTCCAGACTTTAAGCCATGATAGTGAGCCTGGCCCAGGAGGGGTAAGTTTCTTCACATCAGTGAGCTTGGAAGCATATAATGGCCTAGAGTATCCTTACACCCAGATCCAATGGAATGGCTCATCAGAGCCCCTTCACAAGTACAGCTTGAGGCCAATTTTTCCTGCCTTTTCAGATTTGAGATATAAAGGTCCTCACACCAGACATTGATGTCTTGTCTTCCCAAGGTGCTTTTGATTTCAGAAAAATGGAGGGGCACAAATAATGCTGCTTGTACTGGTCTTTTTGTGGTCTGAATTTGACATTACACCCTGTGGAACCCAGATGGAACTAATTTAGGAGCCTAAGTGCACATTCCCAAGACAAGTTACCAAATAAAGCTACTAAACAATTTCCTAAATATCCTGGAACTAAGCAGTAAGATGACTGGCCAAAAACAAACATAATATTCCAGTCATGAAGCCAAGGTCACTGCACCCACATCTAGCCATAGAAATGAAAAAACGAAGGCAGCTGAGAATGTTATAACCGCAGCTCTGAGTGTTTGGCTTCATGATGAGGCACTGAGGTGACACCAGTGGGCACCCCCTTCTCGAAGGCCCCCACTGCTCGTCTGCTCTAGCCTGTGAGAGATCCACATCCCACAAGTGGGAATATACAAAGAACAGTTTCAGGTGCTATTAGCATGACAGGAGAAAAATGGAGCAAATGATCTGTGGTGTGAGGTGAACAAAGCGATCCTGGAAAGAGCACTGAACATGACTTGAATAAAGTAACACTACAAACAGCCTATCAGCATTATTAAGGAGATGAGTGCTGAAATCAGAAAATTCATCATTCCCAAGTGTCTTAATAAAGAAATGAAACTGGTCAGTGTGATGAAATAAGGAATTATTCTTGAAGAGCAAGTGGGCAGAATAAGCAGCAAAGAGTGATAGTACAAATGGGGATTTTGTTATTGTCAAGGTATTCCCCAAATCACTCCATCCTATTGCACTGTCATCAGGATGACAGATAGCCAAAAGCTAATGGAACAGGAAGACATCAAAGAACACTGAAAAGACTATTATGAGAATGTGCATGAGCCACTGAGGGATAATCTGGATTTTAGTGGGAGCAGGAGGCTCATCTGGGGCAGGGGGGAGAACTTCTACCTTTGCAAATTATCCACCATTTGGAAATAGTATATGAGTTCACACTGGGTGTGGGGAGCAGATGGCTCTGCCCCCAGCACTGAAACAGCATACAGTATGCAGTTGGCAAATATCCTAAAATATGACCTGGTGTATAGCAAGTTAAGTATTTCCACAGGATGAGTCAGATAAATCTCTAGATCCCCTTATTACTTGGGAGAAGCCCGGGCTGTGGGGAAGAGTTGGAGTTTGGAAAAAGTGTTTAAAATGTTATCAGTATTAGGTAATGGTAAAAATTAGTTCCTCAGGATAGAGCAAACCTGATTTTCATTTACAATAAGGCACCTTTGTAGCACTCTGGCAGTGTGAAGGAGCCTTAAAGTAGATGTATATTTTACATTGCTAGAGTGGTAAAGGGGCCATACTGTAACTGAGAATTCAGCCTGCTTTATTTAACACATAGGCATGGGCTCTGCTGCAGGCTCTGTGGTAAGGCACAATCAAATAAACAGTCTGAATGGGAGTTTGCATCAGTCTAGAGTATGACAGGTTTATAAGTGGAAGAACCTAAAAGGTGAAAGAGATAAAGTTAAAGGTGTTTGTTGTTCCTGATAATGGAAGCTTAGATATGTGCTCAGCCCATGCAAAATTCTATTTCTACCCAGAACCAGGGCAGGTCAAATGTCCTCTTCCACAGACAGGATAGCAGAGGACCCTTTAACATCCATGAGGCTACATTTCACACTGCCTGCCAATTACATTAGCTCAACAATGTTCATAGTTTCTAGTTGCCAATAAAGTAAGAGTTCCGAAACCTCTCTGTAACCTAGGTGACCTTCCTGGCATAAATCTGTTCTCCTAGTCTGCCACTTAGTTCAGCCAAGATTAGAATTTTTAGTTTGTGAATTCTAATAAAATATTTGATTGATTTCCAGAAAGCTTTTCACTCTATTATATAGTATGCAAATTGCAAATGTGACTTGTGATGTCTTTCCTGGGCCTCTCAACTTATATGACTGGGATATTTTTTAAAAAGTCTGTTAGAATCTATATGAGAAAATAAGACAGCAAAAAAGATAGTAATGGATCTGCTGATTAAGTGTCACAAGCATTCAAGCTCTTTCTTTTCAGTGCTGGTTAATGAGGAAATATGTTTTCCCACTGACTTATTCCCCTACCCCAAAACTAGCTAATCAGGCTCATTAATGCAAAAAATAATTGTAGGCTGTACATTTGCAGCCAAGGAAGTAAATTAGTAGCCAGTGATAATGGAGGGGTGGGATAGCTAAGTGAATGTGACTGATCCTGAAGTGGGGTTGTGATGGGGTGATATGTTTGGCCTGGTGTGTCATCTTTACATTTAGGGAAGGTGGCAGGTGAACTCTGGCAAAGCTTGGTTATAGGGAAGACACAGAAGATAAGTCTGGAAAGAGCCAGGCTGGGACTTATGTGGCAATTAGGGCAAAAAAAATCTGGAAAATAAACCTAAAAAATCCTTTTGTATTCTTGGCCAGGACTTCAGAATGTTGAATCAGAGAGAGACTTTGAGGACTCTGACTCAGGTATTGCACACAGAGGCAAGGTGAGAGGGGTGTCATACATCACAGTTTTGTTGACAGTTTTGAGTGACCCTGTTGACACATCAACCTCTCCAATCAGAGAGGTTAACTAAACAAAACAGAAATTAACACCATTATCTGTTTAAGAGTTTTATATGTATCTATATTTGTTGTGGTTTGCACAGCCACTGTTCTACAAACAACAACCCAGGCCTTTTATTTTTCTCCTGCTCCTGTCCACTTAATAGGACTGTTGACCTAACAGCTACAGTCTGTGTTCACACACAGAGATTGTCTTCTCAAAGCAAGCAAAAATGAAGAGTTTATTCTACCCAAGGTCTTAGATAACAGAGCTTGGCAGGAAACTGTTTTCCTATCCTGTGAGACTTTGAGATTTCAATTTTTTCCCTCATCCTCAATGGCGATGAACTAGTAGAAATATTAGCAAATTTTTGTGAACCAATAATAATGATAGTAATAGGCTCACATCACATGAAACATTTTTTTTGCTTTTTTAAACCTTTTTCCCCCCTCTATAAAAGAAAGTAAAAACACTACAGGTGAATGAGACAATGGAAGGGAAGGGGAGGAAGGTAGCAGGGAGCATGGGGTACCAGTGGAAAAAATAAGCATTACAAAGTAAGCAGTTGTCATTGTTCTCTCCCACCTAGCTATCCTCAGTTGATGGGATTTTATGGGTAGTTTGGCAGAAGTAAGCTTTGAAAAGGGATTTGAATGTGTATACAGATTTTATCTGGAAGTTAGGACCAATACCTGCTCAAACTACTATTAGTGTCTCTACCTAAGGCTCAATGAAACTGCATACTTCCAAAAGCACACACCATAAATAAAGGCCAAATTTATATTTGTCACACCAATGCTTCACAAAATCCATTGGTTCAGACCAGAATGTAAAATCCCGATACTCTATATCGGTATTTGCAAATTGTGACCTCATCAACCACCTCATCCACCAACACCTTCCTCAACAAGTTAATGGCAGATTTGCGATTAGAACTCAGGAGTTTCTTGTCTCCCAATTCCATGCTCATTCCTTTAGAATATGTCGACTCTCTCGTGTTTACATCAAAGAATCCATTGCAAATGAGCCAGTTAAAAAGGTGAAACTTAATTTTTTTTTCAAATTTCAAAAGTTTGAAAATTTTGACCATTTCTGTAGTCATGAAAATGTCATTGAGCATGTCATTGAATTCAGGAGAAAACCAACAAACTGTTTCTAAGCATTTGCAGATATTTTAATTTGGAGTTGAAACATCAGGATTGTAATGAAATAGCTGTTAGCCAAAAAAATCATTCTGGGTAATGATATGCAAGTAAGCATACAAAGCATCTCATGTTTTATATTCTTGTCTCCCTCTATCCCCAGAAATGTAAAAGGCTTTCATAATTTTAAGCTTACATACCTCCATGGTTGTCTCTATTAGTCATTAGGATATTTTCAAAAAGGTTTCAGAAAGGTTGGTTTTACTACTATTACAGTCAGTTATATTAGCATTATTATTTATTTGCATTGTAGTAGCACCTAGAAGCGGAAGCCCCATTGTGCTACATGGTGTATGAACATTGGTAGGTGTTACGGAGATGGAAAAACCTACTAGAGACAGAGCACGTGACTCTCCCTTTAAATTAAATAAGCTCTAAAATGATTTGAGAGGTTTAATGACATCACAATAGGAGAATGTGCATAAATAGTAGATTAATCACTGCAGGAATTGAATATATTATTGAGAAAATAACTTGATATAATATAGACTAAATTTCAAGGCTTAGACTTTCCAAACTTCTAAGACTGAGACTTGTTAGGTCTAATTACATTGACAGAAAATTGCATAGCCTATATATAATAGGCGAGGAAGCTAGCAAGAGAGAATATACAGAGTAGTACAATTTAGCTAGTAGTCTACAGTGGAACAAAGGTCACCATAGCTGATTCATTATTGGGAAGCGCAAGGGTATCTTAGCCAGTTTCTTTTTAGAGAACAAAAGATCTATAGAACAACTTTTAAAGGGAGAATAGTGTTCTAAAAATTTAAATGTATATGTTCAAGGCCATATTCTGAGAAGTTGTATGTGCCACTTAAAATATTGGTGTATAGCTATCTGTTTCTGAGGTTCCCATTTCTATATTTTGTTGCCAACCCAGTCCTATTTTGCCACACCAAGGCTCTGCATTTAGAACAGAGTCCTAAATGGAACAGATATATTTAATGTTCAACTCTAAACAGTTTTGAGTTGGGGAATTAAAAGGAAGATCCTGTACTGCCTTAAAAACACCAAAATTCTGTTACTGTAACATGATTTATTTTACTACAAGACAGATCTAAAAGCTAAGCAATGATTTCTGAAATGCCAATATTATGAACATTCTCATTAAATGTTTTCTGTAATTATTTATTAAACTGAAAGAAGAAGAAAAATACATTAGACATGCTTTTATGCCTTCAAGCTAATCTAATTCAAATTAAGAATAAGCATTTAGAAAGCATTTAGAAAATGTTTAATCTCTACAGCTACTTTATGAACAGTTGATGGTAGAATATAAATTTCACTATGATGGTTCTGATAGAATTATAACATTCCCTAAATGCCTTAGAGTTAGCCTGAGGCAAAACCTCTTGCTTTTTCATCTACTGTAGTAATCCATTTTCTACCTATGACCCTATAGAATCATGTGTTGTTGAAATGTATTTGGCTCTAGGTATTCCAGTTGCTTGGTCACATGTCTTTGAATAGCACCCTATATTGTTAAAAAGAGGTAAATGCAGCCTTAGATGGGGAAGATTCATTAGTATTCTTTATTTTACTAGCTAAATGATTGACTGCATTAAGGGGGTAGAATGGAGCTTTATAGCTTACGGTGCTTGAAGTTAGCAAAAGTGGAGCAGCTGTTAAAAACAGCAATGCCAGATTTAGTGCAATGAAATAAAGACAGAGAAAAGAAATTGCTCCCTCCCCTCCCCTCCCCCTACTACAACAGACACTGTGTGGGAAAATAATCTACTTAATTGGTTGTGGAATTAAGGGGTTTCTATCTACTCTCTCAGAAACAGTCAGCATAACCAGAGCATTGGGTAAGAAAAAAAAGAAAAACAGTACTAAAACAGGATGCCTTTTCCCAGAATGGTAAATGGGGAAGAGGAATTGTAAGTATGATGACAGAGCACATTTAGATTTAGTGCTATTCAAATAAAAATGTTTTAGTATTACTGCTCCTGGGAAAATAATCACAAACACCTGCATTCAAAATGCATGTAAATGTTTGCCTAAAACCTAAAAATGCTAAGTAATTCAGAAGTAAAACTGCTTCTCTGTCCTTACCTCATCATCTTGTGCTGTGGTACTGAAGTTTTTATAACACTGGATTCCATCAGAAATAATGGGTGTATACTGGTGTTACACATGTCGTTAAGAATTATAGGAAATATTTTGCAATTCTACTATATTTTTCAACCAAAAACCTCTGACCACTTCAAACTATTTAGCCTACAACAACATTTGAAATAGGCAATTGTATCATACCTGTAATTGAACTCACAATGCAGATCACAATGCCCAGTTTGAAATACATCAGAGCTGAGAATCCAGTGTCTGACCATCTTTAGGAAATGCTGCTAGATTTTCCTCTTTAAAAAAGCCTTTCCACTTTAAGGATGACACTTGCAGCACAAACTGAAGCCCCTACCAAATCCCCAGGCTATGTCTACACTGGAGTATAATTCCGAGTTTATGGAGACATACTCATGCTAGCTCTCATCTGAGCTAGTGTGCTAAAAATAGTAGTGTGGTGACGGTTGCATGAACTAGCCTCCCCAACTACGTACCCATGAGGTTCAGGCACTTGGAGCAGTTTGCCCATGCCACTGCTTCCTGCTTTACCACAGCTACATTACTATTTTTAGTACACTCGCTTGATGAGAGCTAGGATGAATATGTCTATATGAGCTAGGAATCACACTTCTGCCCCCTCCTCGCTCATAGTCACAGGTATCCTGAGACAGACAGAGATCATGAGCTTTCCTATTCCAGGTGCTGACTGCCCTTAACTGCTGATTGGCTTTAATCAGATGCAGAACACTTCACAACTAGTTGGATTGAACCCTAAATGGTTTGCCCAAACAAGTCAGAGGGTGAACCACTAGCAAAGCCAGGACTTGCTCCTGGCCCTCTTCTCTACCTGCCAGACAAACTGTCTCCTATTTCAGAGTAGCAGCCGTGTTAGTCTGCATCCGCAAAAAGAACAGGAGTACTTGTGGCACGTTAGTCTCTAAGGTGCCACAAGTACTCCTGTTCTTTTTGTCTCCTATTTGACATCCCCAATTGCTATTATTCTCCAAAAGATGCTGAGAGCTGTAACAAATATTTACATATTCTGCTTATTTCATATTCTTACTATGTACAGAAATCTATTAGATTGCTTCAGGTGTGTTTAATTTTCATATTATCTAAATGCTTTGTTATTGTTTTCTATAATATTAGTAGGCAAATATAAAACAGAATCTCCACAAATGCACAGCCCAACAGTGGAGCTTGATGAAATTTTCAGACGTATTATTTACTCACCAAAAAATGCAGTTTTGGTTGACCCGAAACTTTTCGTGGATTTGGCCTGATTCATTTCAGCTCGGAAAAGTCCCCCCACCCCCCCCAGGCCAGCAAACAACATGTTTGTGTGTGTGTCTGTCCAGGTCCCTTTATGACCTTTACTCCAGTGGTGAAGTCACTTGCCTGGAATATGAGAGACCCAGGCTGAATCCCCACTCTGGAATAGATAATTGAATTCAGATTCCCCCCCATCAGCTGAGTGCCCTATCCACAAGGCTATTGGTAAGACCCTTTGTTTTTGATTATCATTTTGTTTAGTTTCCTGGGAATTCATCCGTGTTTATAAAAATAAATAAATGAAAATAAAAAGGGTGAAAATCTGTAAAAACTGAAAGCAAAGGGTCAACTGGTGGTGGGGAAGGGTAGTGGGGCTAGGTACTCTTGGGACGCAGATAGGAGAGCGGATAGAAGAGCGGGGGGGAGGGGTTCACGCTCTCTGGGCCTGTTGCTGCAGTGGTCGGTTGCTCTAGGTTGCTGGGACCTGGCTCCCTGCCCATCTTGCTGAGGGCAGGAGGGGGCATGTCTGGCATGGAAAGTGGACAGGGGCGATGATCCAGCTCCCTACCTGTCTCACTCCCGTCCTGTACCGCAGCAGCCACCAACCAGCAGCTACCCAGGTGTGCGATGTCCTCCGGTGGGGACTCAGAGTGTGGGAGTGGGACCAGGGAGTTCTGGCACTTGCAAAATTCAGGTAAAACCTGAATACTTGCTTTTTCAAAACCTAGGATTTTTTTCAGGGAAATTTGGTCAAAACCAAAATTGAAAGTCTTTAGCTATCAGCTATTCTGCCCTTAATCACTCCTGTTGATTCTGTTCTGCTTCATGTAAATACATAAATATCCACTGGGCTAAAGTGAGAGAGACACAACAACTTTATAGCCTGGAGGAGATGTGACTCTTCTCTCTGTAGGATTCAGAGGAGGGATTTAAATCCATATCTCTTACCACCCAGCTGATTGCCTTAATCCCCCAGCTATAGAATTGTTCTCTCTCTTTGGCCAAATGAATATTTAAGTTTTTATACAATGTGGAACAGCTTCAACAGGAGCACCTGAGAAAAGAATAGCCTACAACCTGCTGGTTTGATGGGGGGAGATCTGAATTCCCTGCTCTGTGGAAAATTTATGTATTTGTACAAAGTGGAACAGCTTCTACAGGAGAGATTGAGAGCAACCCATTCCACAATAGCTAGTAGCCTGTTGGTTAGGATCCTTACAGGGGAAGGGGGAATTCAAGTCTCTGCTCCAGAGCTGGTATTCAAACCTGGGTGTCCCACATCCCAGGTAAATGTCCTAATCACTAGGCCACAAATTATAAAAACACATATATGGTTTGCTGTCCTGAAACAGACTGTTTTGATTTGATGACAAATTTAAATATTTTCAGAACTGAACAAAATATTTTTTCTGAGTTTTTTGCTTTGTTGATTGAACAAAATAAATATATATGTTATTCACCTAGTTCTGTCCTACATGTTAATTAGTTAGTGCCAGAATGCAACTAGCTTTTGCAGAGATAGAGAGAACAATGAGTTTCTTCTTCCTTCTCTTACACATCATGCACCAGGCCCCACCACATTTGGAGTCCCTGTGTTCAGTGGTGCAAAGTGTAAACATCATCCCAAGGCAGGGCAAGGAGGAGCTAAGACCATGGGCCTGCCAATCCACAGAGCAGGCTGTCTGTAGAGGAGGAAGAAGGCTTCACCATTCTAAAAGGATAGATCAGCCTCTGCACTTCCTCTGCATTCTAGGCCACTAGGGAAGAAATTGTGTTCTTCATCACCCGCAACACAAGCCTGTGTACAAATAAAAATCACGAAAGTGTTTCCTTATTTTAGAATTTCTTAAAAGTCTGGTGTTGAATTGATGTGAAATTTATTGTATCCCCCAATGCTATTCACTTGAGTCTGATAGCCAGATGCAGTACAACCAACTAGGTGGAGCAGAGTTAAAGACTCTGCCCCTAGAAAGAGGTCTGTTGTAGAGGCTGTTTAATGCCTCCACTGACATCATTCAGGTGCTACATCAAGAGAAGCAGCACCTTCTTAGAAGAAGAGTAGCCACAACTGGGCAAGGAGCCAGCAGCCTCAGAGATTGCATTTGTGCTGGATAGGGCCTCGAGGGTCTTCCAGTTCAAAGATTTCAGATGTCTGATGGATGCTCAGCTACCACAGCATAGGGGTGGTATAAGGATCAAAAGAGAGAGAGCCCATGAACAAAGATTCTTTCAGCCTCATTTTTGCTGATCTCTAAACTACGAATATCTAAACTTAAAAATATCACTTTTCTTTAAAAACAATGTACATATCATTAGGATGAGATCTGAAACATCCAAGACATTAAACTTTTTTCTTTATTTTTTAATAAAAATGGGTTTCTCATGGGACTACTGACATAACTGCTGACTATAGCTGTAGAACTGGATGCCACTCCAATTTGCCATTCCATTAAATTAAACAAATACACAGTAACTAAATCCTTTTAGTGGTGGCTGTAATAAATGATGAATCCCATTTTAAAATTTCAAACAGGACTTCTCTTCCCAAATCTCTGTCTGATCTTTTCAATATATTCAACATCTGAGGCTTCAGAGTGATCTAGGGCGACCAGACAGCAAGTGTGAAAAATCGGGATGCGGGTGGGGGGTAATTGGCACCTATATAAGAAAAAGCCCCAAATATCAGGACTGTCCCTATAAAATCAGGACATCTGTTCACCCTAGAGTGATCATAGAGAGTGTCAGAATAAAGCTTATTACACCAAATGATACTGACTTCTTCCACGGATACTCTTAAAAAGCTCCAGGGAAAGCAATTTTTAAAGTAAGTGGCAGTATCAGAGAGTCTGTTTCTGGTCTATTTTAATAAATACTATCACTTGTCACTTATCTCAATTGAATGTTATCTGGTTCCAATAGGTCAGCTAATTACTCTGATCATTAACCTTTAAGAGTACAGAGGCTAGGATTATCACTGCCACCGTCGGTGTGTGCCACCTCATCTAAATGAGTCTATGTCAGAAAATGAAACCTTTGACCTCCCTAGGGTTCATTTTTTAATCATTTTTTTTTCTCATAAGAAGAGAGGAAGTGGCACCTGGCATGAACCGGCTTAATAAAAGTAATATATAACATAACATTGATTTTCTTAAGATGAAATGAAGGAAGCAATAATTTCCAGGAATATGTATGAATCATTGTAGATTTTGGAAGCAGCTGGCAGATTTAATAGTCATAAAAATGGTGAAGGGTGCAGATCTGTTAAACATAAAGCAAAATCTGCCTTATCTGCATAGGATATAATCCCCATTTGAAGTCAAGTCATGCCACTTGCAGAAGGAAGGACAGTGCAGTGGATAGAGCACTGAACTGAGATTTGGGGGACCAGAGTCCAATTACTGGCTCACTCACAAACTTCCCATGTGATCTTGGTCTAGTCATTTAATTGGTCCTGTGTTTGAGTTTCAGGTATGTAAGAATGGCATAACATTCCCCTACTTCCCAGCGTTGTTGTGAAGAAAAATATGTACAGTGATGAGGGCCATATAAGCATCTAGAGAAATAGGTACTAATTTGAATTGGGGGTGGTGCTGAGTCTTGTATAGGCACAATCTTCACAGCATGAATGATATTGCAGCCTGATCTGTTGGGACACTGGCAGGGCCAGCTCTGGCTTTTTGGCCGCCCCAAGCAAAAAAAAAAAACCTGCGGCGCGGCCGGAGCACGGGTTCAGAGGGACCGGCTGGGGAGAGGGAGCGGGCGGGAGAGAGAGAGAGAAGGGGGCGGCCAGGGCTACAGCGGGGGCGCTGCCACGCGGCCCCTCCCGCTGCGCCGCCTCGTGCCTCCTGCCGCGAGGGCTCCGCTCCGGTCTGCGGGGAGGGAAGGAAGAGGACTGCCCTGCAGGGTGCTCCGGCCCCCTACAGGGCGGCCGGAGCGGAACAAAAAAAAAAAGCGGCTGTGCCGCCCTAGGATTGGGCAGAATGCTGCCTCGAACAATCTGCCTCCCCAAGCACCAGCTTGCTCAGCTGGTGCCTGGAGCCGGCCCTGGACACTGGACCAGTACCACTGAGCTGACAGGGAAGTGGGGTCAGTCCATGGTTCCATCTACTTTCTGGCATGTTGGGGCGATTTCCTAGGGGATACATGGAGCGGAGGAACTGCAGTCGTTCCACACACTTGTGTAGGGAAGGGAAGGCACCAGTAGCATGTCTTCCCCTTCTCTTCCCTGCACAAAAGACAATCTAGCCCTTAATCTCAGTAAGATCACCAGCTACTATCTTCAGAAAGTTTAGACAAGGATTTATGTTCATAATAAGGTGGGGAGAGACAGTTATAATTGCATTGCACTTTCAGTGTCTGAAGACACTCTTCTGAAGCTGAAACTTCAATTCTCAAAGTTAATATATCTTGCACTTGGTATGAGGACTATTCAAGGCCATATTCAAGGCTATGGATCAGGAATCAGAAACCAGAGGCTATGGATCCATTGCTGACAATCACAGGGATTAGCCATTTTAGGACATGCTTAGGTGTTGAGCTGGGGGGCCAGGTTCATGGACTATGAGCTAGGAGCCATGAGACAGGTCTTGGGAATTATGAATCCAGATCTGGGCCTTGGTGATCAAATTTCAGAATCAGGAATTGAGGGTCCCAGAGTGTTTAATTGGTTAGCAATGTATTATTTCTTCCTTTTCTCTTCTCTGTGTAGATATTTCAGTGCTCTGTGAGGTATTGCTAGAATCTGAAAATTTGTATTATGTTACACTCTTCAAAGGGAACTATCCAAGGGATTGGTAATAGTGTGAGGAGTACATAGGACAAGTACTGAATCACCTTTCTCTATATTGTTGTAGCAAAATGCATTTATGTTTTGATAGATCTATGGGACTATCAAATATGCAATGCCCTTTCTGCAGGAATATACCTTCCTAGAATGCTCCCTTTCTCATGATGAATTGATACTCCCATGGGGCAGCTCAAGACTGCTATTTTCCCTCACATAGGAAATGATTTTAACTAAATCATCTTAAGTTTAAAAGCCAAATGCAGAGGGCTAAGAGAATTGCAATTATTATGAGACTGTATATATTGCTCATTAAGTGGGAATAGGAGTCTATTATCATCATTATCATTGGCTGAGCTTGTAAAGGCCTTACACTCAACACAATGGCAATTTTCTGTGTTTTTCTGTAATGCAATAACTTTTGAACACTACATCTGATCAACTCAGAAATTTCAAGGAAGGTTCTAGACATCTATGGTCAAAACCCTATTGACATGGGCAAAATTGGAAAACCAGAAGAGGGAAAGCAGAGGACAAAGAACCAACTTTTTAGCACAGGTACATCTGCTAGCACCTCTGCAATTATCTATAGGTCAAAGAAGTGGTTGTTGGCACCCATTTACACCTTCACACATACCAGGACCCCTGCTCATTTCTGCTTATCCTCCCCATAAGAGAGACAAGGTGGGTGAAGTAATATCTTTTATTGAAACAGCTTCTATTGGTGAAAGAGAGAAGCTTTCGAGCTACACAGGGCACTCTGTCAGGTCTTTATCCCCTCTATAGTTTAGTATGTTGACATGCTAAGGCTTGGTCTACACCTAAAACTTAGGCTGACATAGCTATGACACTTAGGGGTGTAAAAAATCCATTGTGCAGCTTTGTCGACCTAATCCCTGGTGTAGATGCGGCTGGGTCAATGAAAGAATGTTTCCATCACTCTAGCTACAGTTGCTTGGGGAGGTGGAGCTCCTACAGTGATGGAAAAACCCCTCCTGTTGCTGTAGTCTGCATCTACCTCATGGGGTGACAGCATCATAACTATGGTGCCATAGCTCTGCCTCTGTAACCCTGGAGAGTTAACATGGCTTTAATGGCTTCTCTGGCAGGCAGAAAGAATACTGGTGTGGGATGAGGGAATGGAGGGTCAAGAGGGAAATGGGAGAGTGCTCACAGCATGTGTAATGTGAGAGGAAAATGGGGGAACTTGATATGATGGGAGGGGGAAATGCCAAGGGTGGCACCCAGAAATCCTATTGGTAGAGATTGGGGGAACCTTGATATGGGGGAAAGGGGAGCAAGGGCTAGGGTGCACACAGACCTGCTACAGGGTGCGGGAGAGAGAGACTGGGGGAACCTTGGAATGGGGGAGGGGAGAATGAGGCATACAGAACCCCTGGCAGGTGGGAAGGAAGGGGGACAGAAAGAGGCTCTGCCGAGGATGGGGGATGCTGGAATAGGTGGAACAAATGATGAGCAATGTCATGGAATAAGAGAACTCTTACAACAGACTCAGTTTCAGCTGAAGCAGCAACAGGCTTTATTCACAACACAGCATCTAGGGGATAAGAAGCCAGGCAGAAGTTGTGTTGAGCAGACAGCTACTGGCACTCACTGTGTTCTCCTATAGCTGGCATGGGCAGTCTCTGTTGGGCAATGACCAATAGGGGAAAGTTAGGTTAATTCCATTACAAACCCTGCACAGGCTGCATGAGTTTCTTACCGGTACACAGAACACCTTGTCTGGGGTGTGTGGAAGGAGATTGGAGGACCCGGTATGGGGGAATATGATAAGGGGCAAGGAGAAAAGGGGATAATAAGGGTACACACAGCCTCTGGCACGGGGGAAGAGGGTAACATGGAGGGCACACAGAGACCCTAGCAGGGAAGAGATTGGGGTGAAATTGCAGGCATTCCCTCAAATAGAGGGCAATGGGAAGGTGGAACAGAAGGATCTTGTTGGGGGTGGGGTGGAATAAAGGGATGCAAAGGCCCCCGATGTCTGCAAAAAGCTTGGCCTACAGAGCTACAAAATGTGTGACTGTCTATTTATTGTTTGTTATTATTGCAAGAAGCACCCATGTGACAAGGCTAGAACTGTAAGAGCTGTGAAAGAAGCCCCATTTACATACAACAGAAACTCACCTTGCACTGTTACTGCACCCTTCAGTCACTTTCACCACAGGATTAGGGAACCTGAAACAGACACTCTACAATTACTGTGCATTCTTATCTGAAGATAGGAAATGAACATATTTGATGTTTTGATCAATGAATGTGAAGGTTACTTATATGCCTAAAAAAAATAACACTCTTGTGTGTTTAAGACACTTCTAAACAGAAAGCAGAAAGCTGATTAATTTTATACTGACCCTGAAAATGTACACTATGTTCACTATATGTCAATTTATATCTGCAAAAGCATATTACTTACTATAAATACAGAGCAGCAGAAGATGCACAACAACTAGTAAAAACTGCTGATTGGTGCCTTTATAGGAAGCTCTATTTAAATAAGATCATATGTTAACAGACGAAGCAAACAAAACCAAGCTGTGAAATACATGTTTTTGTGTGAGAAAAATTTAATGGGCTTTGGCCAAAATCCAAACAGAACTGCAAAGAAACTGCATTTTAAATGTATTGTAGGTGTGGTGGAGATTAACATGATAAAGAGTAAGGTTAAGGCAGGAGAAAACATGTAAAAAGTGTCACCATAGAAACCAGTTTGTGAAAATGAAGAATTCGCTATTGGAACTTTGACACAAATTTGTGTAATTCCTGGTACGTGAATGTAGATCTCTCAAACACAATAGCTAAAAAATGTGTTAGTGTGGGAAGGAAAATGAGGTGAAATGAAATGAGAGACAAGGTGAAATAGTGGAAGCGTCATTGGTTGGCATCCAAACAAAATGTATTTATTATCCAGTTATTACTGAAGGAATACTGAAACTATTAAAACAAACAAACAAACAAACAAACAAACAAACAAACAAACGTTCAGTCTCAGAATGGAAGAGAGGGTAAAGAAGGAAATGTTAACATTTATGTAATTAGTGAGAATAACATATTTTAAAGACTCCATCTAACTGTTATGTGTTCAGAGTCTGAAAGAGAATATAATTTTTTATGTATTACTCCATGTGGAGCTGGATAGAGTCATTTCATTATATATGGCATGGAAGGTTCATCAACATTGTCAATAAAAGGACACAAACTCAGGCATTACTAAACTATCCATAGTAACTTCTGGGATGAGAAATGAACAAAATGAATGGAAAGGAGCCTTCATTGACAGGTCCAGATTCTCTTCAGGCATAACTCCATCAGCTGAGAATATGCACTGTGATCTTTTGAAATATCAGCAATAGCGATTATTAGTCATATATATTTAATCCTAGCATAGCACTGAATCCTGTATTGCTGAACTAAAATTGGCCAGTGAAACAATTTTCAAGTAATTCCAAAGACTTGTGTGAAAGCAAAACTTCCTGCATATATTATTGTATTACCCAGAAATCCATAATGAAATTGTTTGGCTGAGGAAATTGTACACTCATGGACATATAGACACACAAAAGCCAAATAATCATTCCTCATGCAAGAAAGCCATTGCAAAAGAGTTTTCTTTGTAAAGACTTTTCCATAAATATCACTATAGCTTATATTCTATAATTAAGCTGCTAGCAATTTAAATTAATTATATGTATACAAGGCACAGGATGCTGCAAGGACTTGATAATGAGATGGAAAAAGACTGAATACCTGACTCAGTAAAGTGCAGTTCAGGTTGATAATGTAATGAACTTGGGGTTCATTAACTAAAACACCGGAGAATGAGAAAGGAATAAAACTTTAATAAAACAGACACGCAGTGTTCCCAACCTCCTGCCTCCAGGGCACATCTCCAAATTCCTATGTTCATAACATTGTCCCTTATGAGGGAGCATCTTTAAATTATAATCTTATATATATATAACAGCCAACAATCTAATAACACATGCATTACATTCTCAATCCATGTAGTACATTTCTATAAACCCAATGTGTCAACTACCTGGAGAAGATAGGTTACTAGCACATCACTCTCAAGTAAGTCTTTATCACTCACTTTCTTCAAATACCCCTTCTCCAGGCAGGTTAGCAAATCTCTATGAGTCTTTCAGGACATACAATCTCCTGCTCTCATCTTCTCAGTATCATCCTTTCATTAGAGTCTGAGTTTTTCTCTTGTTCCTTGACAGTTTCTCCTTTGTGCGTTGATGATAAAGGATCAGTCAGATGGGAAATGCCAGAGTCCACATCTACTGTCAATGTGTTGGAACTTTCTGGGATTACTAGCAGATCCCTTCGATTATGTCAAAATGTGTCCCCCTGGTCTGTCTGGACTACATAAAATGCAGCTGTTCTTTAATGGTACCCTTTTTGGCCCTGAGTAGTAGAGGTGTGATTCCTCAGGCACACTCCATCACCTGTGTTAAGAGATGGGAGATCACAGGCCTTTTTGTCAAAATAATATTTCTGCTTCCACTTCTGATTTTCTTTCATCTTCCATATGGTTTAATTGTCACCAAGTTATCAGTAATTGGTAAATTAGATCTGATCCTTCTTCCCATTAGCAGCTAAAGCTGGAGAAAAAACATTCTCCAGGGACGTACTTCAGTAAACCAGTAAAGCTTTATACAAATCACTCCCACTGTCAAAAGTCTTTTTCATAAGGTTCTTTACTGTCTGTATAGATTTTTCCACAAGTCCATTTGATTGGGGGTAATTTGGACTTGATGTTTTGTGATGAAAATCCCAATCTATGGCAAATTGTCTAAAATCTACACAGGAAAATTGCGACCCATTATTGCTAAAGACTTCATCTGCAATTCCAAGTCTGGAGAAGATTCCCTTCCTGCCAGCTCTCACTGATTTACTGTTAGTACTGTGCAGTGTGCAAATTTCTGGATACAGAGAATAATCATCTGTGACTATTAAATAATCCTTTGATTGCCAGGTATATAAGTCAGTGCCTACCTTCTCATAAAGCCTTTGAGGAACTGGATGAGGTCTCAGTGGCTCTGCCTGTTGGCATAGCTTGTATTTAAAGAATGAAAAGCAGCACCTCTTGTGCTGGTTGTTTGCACTTCTCAATTCCTAAATGACACTCGTGGATCTTCTGTAGAATTTCTTTTCAGAGGCTCATTGGAATTACAACCTTACTGCCCTTGAAAATCACCCCATCTATCATATAAGATTATGTGTGTAGTTCCAATAGTCTCTTACACTTGGACAGCAACTGCTTATTTCTTCAGGCCACCCTCTAATTATCACTTCTTTAAGGATTCCAAACGATTCATCTTTGTCCGTTTCCTCTCTTATTTGTTGTAGTTTCCTGTCAGCTATGGAAATTGATTTTACAATCAAATCTACATAGACTTGCATCTCTGCCTCTAAAGTCTTGTCTGGTTTTTTGGAAGCCACTGCTCTGGAAAGTGCATCAGCAGTGAACATGAATTTACAGGGTGTGTAGGTCACAACCAAATCATACTTTTGCAGCTTTATCATCATTCTTTGAATCCTTAAGGTACAGTCATTTAGCGGTTTGCTAAATAATGCTATCAGAAGCTTATGGTCCATTTTAACTTCCACTGTCTGTCCATAACTATACTGATTGAATCTCTCACAGGCTAACAATATTCCTAAAAGCACCTTCTTGATCTGTGCATATCTGCTTTCTGCCTCAGTCAGTGATTTGGGTGAATATGCCACTGGTTGCCAACAATCCTCATGCTTCTGTAAAATCACTGCAACTAACCCAGACTATGAAGCATCTGCTAAGATTTTAATAGACCTTCAACACTGGTTCTTGTATCAGTTGTTGTTTTAAACGTTCCCATAATTACTCTTGTTCTGAACCACTATACCATTCATTTTTATTCTCTAGGCCTTTTCTCAAAGCCGCTGCTTTGGTAAACAGATTAGGTCTGAATTTTCTAAGATAATTAACCATTCCCAGGAACCATTGGACATCTTTCTTTGAATGGGGATCTAGCATCATTTCAATGGCTGAAATCTTCCTTTTATCAGGTTTTGCACCTTCGTTGGCAATAATGTCCCCATCAAAAGTCAGTTTTGTAACCCGTAAAACACAGTTCTCCCTATTTAGTTTGAGGTTTGCAGCTCTAGTTGCATCCAGGACTTCCCAAAGTCGATGATCATGCTCTTTTTTGTTGGGCATGACAGATGACGATGGTTATCCATTGAGGTGTCAACACCATTAATATGTTCATAGATCATATGTTTGGTTTTGTGGTACACTTCTGCTGCTGAAGCTATGCTGAAGGGTTAGTGTAAGACTCTGTATCTTCCAAATGGGGTATTAAATATGCATAGTTTTGAGCTTTCTTCAATTAATTTTAGCTGACAAAAACAGCAATTTACTGAAATATTGAGCATTTGAAAATTGAGTCACAATCTCCTCTCTGGTTGGTAGTTTGAAATGTTCCCTTTTTATGGCCTTGTTGAGGTCTCTGGGATCTAAGCATATGAGTAGCTGAATGTTACTTTTCTTCACAGTGACAAGGCAGCTCACCCATTCTGTTGGCTCCTCAATTTTTTTTTATTATTTACATTGCTTCCATCCTTGCAGGTTTATCACAGAGTGCAAATGGCACCTTTCTACATGGATGGATAACTGGAGGGACCTGACTGTTCATCTGGATTGTATGCTCACCCAGCAAGCAACCCAACCCTTGAAACAGGTCATGATATTCCCGAAAGAGTGCCTCATAGACAGGTTCAGTATGATCTTGTAGTGAGAGCATCCATTTTACCAGATTGAGTTTCTCTCATGCAGCCAGGCCTAAAATTGATGTCACCTCCTTTGACACTACAATGAACGTGAGCCTGTACATGGTGTTTTTATGGTTGATGCTAGCAATGCACCTCTCCTTCACTGGTATATTTGTTCCAGAATAACCAGTTACTTTTATTTTTGTTGATCCCAGTTTTGGTCTTATTTTTAATCTCTCATAACCTTGTTCGGACAGAATATTAACCTGAGTTCCTGTGTCCAGTTTTAGTGGAATAATTGTTCCATTTGCTGTCATAGGAAATATCCAGTCCCCCTCATCAGCTTGCTGATCCCAGTGCGTCTAAGAAAAACTCCTCAACCAGATTGTGTTTAACTGAATGCAGTTGGCTTTTCTGCATTTAGAATCTGCAGCATTTTGCAAAATGATTATTTTCCCCACATTTATGATAGAGTTTCCCAAAGGCTGTTTGGAGCCATGCTATGATCCACACCTTCCACATGACCATCTGTACTCACTCTTCCCTTAAAAGTGATTTTCATAGAGAGTAGTTCCACTCTTTGATTTGACCTATTCTGGCTATAATTTTGGACTTAGTACATGGATAAGCCCTTCTGGTGAATTTAGCTCTTTGGCTTGTGCTTTGACCGTTTCTGCTGCCCTGCATATTTGGAGAGCTTTTTCTAAAGTGAAGTCTCTCCTTCACAGAGCAATCTCTCTCTTAACACATTGTCTTTAATGCCACAAATGATTCTTTCTCTGACCAGAGACTCTGTCAGAGAAAGAAAGTCTCAGGTATTACTGAGTTTCCTTAATTATGTGACATATTGCTGTATGGTGTCATCAGTTTTTTGCATGCATGTAAAAAAATGTGTCTCTCAAAGTTTTCATTCCTTTTTGGCATGCAATATTCCTCAAATTTAGTCAGCATTTTACTTAACTACATGATTTCACCTTCTTCAAACTTAAAGTTCTTATAAATATTCAGTGCTTCCTCCACAAAAACGTGCAAAAAGATTTGATTATTTCACGTTATCATTTTTCACCTATACCCCTATGGCTGCTAAGTACAATTAACATCTAAGTCTAATTTTTTTCCAGTTCTGTGAAACATTGTCTGTCACTTGCAGATTGAAAGGAGGTTGTAACACATCCATTTTTGGCTTTTTCCCCTTTCTTAAGCTAATCAAGCTACTATTGTGCTAACCAAAAACATGCAAAAGCCTCTGTGCCTGGTTTTCCACGTGCTTCTTTGGTGCTTCCCTTTGTCTCTGCTTTCAGTTGCAAACACCTGACAGGAGTTAACTCCAAAATGACAGCAATTTCCTTCTCATTCAGCACTTCCGACACTATGTAACGATCTTGGGGTTCATTGAATAAGAAACTATTGAGTGAGAAAGGAATAAAACTTTAATAAAACACATTGGAGAGCATATGTCGGGATCTCAGGTACACAGTCATGCGGTGTTCCCAACCCCTGACCTGCAGGGCACATCTCCAAATTCATATGTTTATAACACTGTCCCTCATGAGGGAGCATCTCTAAATTATAAACTTCTACACATTTATCTCTACAGATAATTGATGGTCTCAGATTACATGTGGACCTAACTGTTGTCTTCTGTTTCAGTCTTGACAGAGACATCAAGAATTGAATTACCATGGAGATTCAGCTGCTGCCTTCTATCCCCAGATTTTTCAGTTCAGCCACCAAAAGCTCAATTATCCACTTTGCTGTACTTGAGGAACAGTGGTGAAGCAGTGTGAGATAGCAAATGTTGACACTCGTCTGGATTAAGCAACAGAGGGTCCCGTGGCACCTTTAAGACTAACAGAAGTATTGGGAGCATAAGCTTTCGTGGGTAAGAACCTCACTTCTTCAGATGCAAGTAATGGAAATCTCCAGAGGCAGGTATAAATCAGTATGGAGATAACGAGGGAGCTTATGCTCCCAATACTTCTGTTAGTCTTAAAGGTGCCACAGGACCCTCTGTTGCTTTTTACAGATTCAGACTAACACGGCTACCCCTCTGATACTCGTCTGGATTGAAGACCAAACACTGTGAAAAATGGGAGGGATGTAGGAATTGCTATTCATCCTGGAATTATCCTGGAAAAGCCCATTGATATTCCAGTTGTAAATTAGGGTATGTCTACACTTTGAGCTGGGGGTGTGATTCCCATCTCGAGTGTACTTACTTGAGCTAATTCTCACTGAACTCTCACACTAAAAATAGAATGTAACTGTAGCAGTGTGAGCAGCAGGAGGGGATCGCTGTCCCGAGTATATACTTAGAATCTTTGATTGGAACATACTAAGGGCAGTTAGTCCCTGTTGCTGTTTGCACTGCTGAGGCTACATTCTACTTGTAGCTTGGAAACTCAATGAGAGCCAGTGTGACTATGTCCCCAATGATTTTCCCATCCAGTGGACCAAGTTCAGGTTTGTTACATTGACTTCAGTGGATTGATTCCAGATTTACACTGATTTAACTGGGAATATAATTTTATTGACTGCATCATGAGAGGGTTGGTTGGAGGGAAGGAGGATCCCAGAATGAAGTCAAGAACTGGGACGTATTCAGAGAAGCATGAGGATAAACCCAGTTGGGTTAGGAAGAAGAAGGAAAATGGCTGATATATATGTAGATTGGGGAATTTACTTCAAATGATGAAGTTCCTAACCCAAGGAACGGCAACCTTTGGCATGCGGCCCATCAGGGAAATCCGCTGACGGGCCGGGACGGTTTGTTTACCTGCAGCATCCTCAGGTTCGGCTGATCGCAGCTCCCACTGGCCACGGTTTGCCGTTTCAGGTCAATGGGGGGGGCTGCAGGAAGCGGTGTGGGCCGAGGGATGTAGGGGCAGTAGGGGTTCCCAGTGAAAAGGAAAAAGGGGACAACTCATAATCCCTTATTCCTTTGTGTTGGTTTACAAGACAGCCAGGATTTATGTTTTAGAAACACCCCTAAATTTGGCTCTGAGAATCATTTCCCCTTCAATCTCACCTAATACTAACTTTGAAATTTCACTCAGTTGAATTTTTAATGCCTCTGACATCTAACCTCTTGTGTTCTGTACACGAATGAAACCAAGATAACTGATAACTATGGAGAACAGCAATGTAGAGGCATTGTTATTCCGTTGCAGTGCTTAACTAATAACAGTTCTCATGATAATGCCTACAAGGAGAGTTGTACACTGTTGAAAATACAATAGTTGTTTTATTTTGTTGTTTTTTGTTTGTTTGTTTGTTTTGTTTTTGAAAGCAAGGATTATGAGTTTGCTTCATCGGGGAAGAAAAAAATCTAAGATTCTCCATGATTAGATCAACTTTACTGAACTACTTTTCTACATATAAATTCAACTTCAGGATTTCCAATCTGTTAAGGAAAAAACACACAACCCTCCCCCCTCCCCCCCCAGGAACACATTTCCAATTGCTAACTGATTTATCCTTATGAGCTCTCATTTTGACTGTTCATCAATAAAAGAAGATTAACTGAACATCACGTGTGCAATTTTAAAATGTACTTATTGAAAAATGGCTTATACAGTGGCCATCAAAAAATGACTGTCAGAAAAGTTACTCTGTAAAAATGTCACACTTTCAACTCAACAGAACCACTATTTTTATGTATTCAGCAACATAGCTTCTTACTTCAGTGACAAAAAAGTATTATTGTGATTTTACTTTTGTCAGCACTTCAGTGGCAGGATAGTTAAGAGACAGTGAATTGGGTTCTATTCTGGCTCTCACATAATCAACAGAATTAACTATGTTCCAAAGGCAGAATCTTAGAACCTGATTCTCCACTCTCTTACACAGTTGGAATATTTATTGTTGGCAATGTGTATGCCTGAAAAAAAACAACACAGATTGAATTTTAGATTCCAGTTTGAAGTTGCAACTCTGATATTTTCCAAAGAACTTTGTTTTTACATTCAGCAGATATGATTTGTACATCACTGAGGAACAAACATGAACTGCACTGGGCCATTACTAGAGTCACTTTTCAGGGTAGTACCATGCTTATTATTTCCTACTCAGAGTATAAAAAATATTTGGAGAAGGGATCATGGCCTGGATGCACAAAGGTACTTAGGCACCTAACCCCATATTTAGATCCCTAAATCCAATTTTAAGGGTCACTTGGTGCCTAAGTATTTGCAGTAAAAGTCCCCTTGGCACCTAAGCTTCTTCCTCTGAGCACAAGCACTGTTGCTTTACCTTAGGCATCCAAATGCCTATCTCCTGTCTAAGCCCCAGTGTAATCCGAGAACTGGAGAAAGACAGGTGCTCCTCCATCTAACTTGCATGCAGGGCCCATTCCTGAAGTCATGCTTAGAACACACCTGACTCCACACAAAACAGCTGGATGAGGCAGCCCTCTCCTATAATATTTATCCCAGTGATAAGGATATTCACCTGGGATGTGGGAGACCACCACTTCAAGTCCCCCTCTTTCTGATGAGAAGAGGTTTTAACAGAGCTCTGCCACATCTCAGGTGAGAGCTCTAGTAATTGAATTGTGGGATATTCTGATGTGGGGCTCCCTCAACACTCCTATTAAAGTTGTTCCACTTTAATTGACTAATTAAATGAGAATTGATCCAGAAAAAGGAGTGAGATCTCTTCTATAGCCCAGTGGTTAGAGCACTCACCTGAGAGACAGCTGTGACCAAATGCACCCCTGGATTCACCCTCTATGCACTACTGCAATATTTGTACAAAATAAGCTTTGTGTTGTATCATATGAAAGCTAATAACCTGTGAGGTATTAAGATCATTGTAAAATGCATCCACTAATCTTATATGTGAAGTTATGAGGTCCCTCTCTATAACATTACTAGAACATGTTTCAGACAAGATAGCCTCGCCTTGGTAAAGGTAATAAACAAGACTGTCCTGGACAAGGGAATGTGGGTTTTCCTCAATTTACATAGTAGCAATAAACCAAGCAATTGAGCAAAACCAGGGGGTGGGTGGTTTACATTGTTGCTGAACTCAAGAGACAGAGAAATAACACAGCTCCTGCATCCTAGAGAGGGACACAGGAGACTAAATCCCCAGGAAGCCTTCCGGACTTGTAAGACAAGGACATCCCTTTGGGGATATAAGTAACAGATAGAGACTCTAGCTTTATCCTTCATCTTGGAATCAAAGAAACCAAGCTATTTGGTCTTTGTGATGGGTCCTGGCCAGTACAAAGCTGGAAAGAAGACAGGGTTTAAAAGAAACCATCTTAAACAAAGACGGTCTCTTGTTAGATTTTTTAGATTTTTAGATGTGTGTTTTCATTTTTATTGTCTAGTAACCATCTCTACTGTTGTCTCTTTTATTTGGAATCACTTAACCCATGCTCTTTTGTTAATAAACTTGTTTTACTGTGAACCATTTCAGTGCTGTGTTTGAAAGGAAATTAATAAGCTGTAATATACTTACTCCAGAGCAGTGAAATCAATGTCTTCTGTGACTGCACTGTAGTAGAGGTTGTGCATTGTAGAAAAAACATCTCTGAGGAGGTAGGGGCTGGAGTTCACTGTTTGTTACCTGCTAGGTGAGGTTTGGTTTGGGAGAGCCATGAGGATTTTGCTAGTGAGGAAGACAGACAGGTGTGACAGGGAGCTGATGCTCAGTCTAATTACCAGAAAAACTCACTCTTCCTGAGGTAACATAATGGCTCATAGCTCTGGGTATCCTCAGCAGCAAGATTAAAGGGTGACTTCATTAGAGTCCAATAAGTATCTACATTGGGAACAAATATTTAATAACAGGCTCTTCAGGCTAACAGAGGAAGGTATAGCATGGTCCAATGTCTGGAAGTTAAAGCTAGACAAATTTAGACTGGAAATAAGACATAATTTTTTTAACAGTGAGAGTAATTAACCATGGGAACAATCTACCGAGGGTCCTGGTGAATTCTTCATCAGTGACAACTTCTAAATCAAGACTGGATGTCTTTCTTAAAGCTCCATTCTAGGGATTGTTCTGGGGAAGTTCTCTGGCCTGCATTATACAGGAAGTCAGACTAAATGATCTCAGTGGCTTTGGAATCTATAAATCTATGGATCCAGGTCCAAGTGTTCATGCACCATCATGACATCTAATGGCATTTGCTTATCATACTACTTTTAAATTAACCAATTACCTATTGGCAACTGCACAGTATTGTGGTGTAGAGGTTTAAGAACTGTGTGTGGTTACTTCACCTTTAAGACCTGGAACGTTCCATTGAAAGTGCCTTGTCAGATGGAACTAGCTGGAGCTGGGGTTGATTGGAGACTGAAACAAGAGTGAAGTGGGGCAAGATGCAGCTTATCAAAAAAAGGGACCCTTTCACTGTGGTAATGTAATGATCCTGTTCCTCTATTTTCTTGTTTTTCTGATTCAGTTAGTTATTGTATTTTCAAGGCCTAAATGAATTAGAGGAGGTTTGGCGGCCTACTATGAAATTATAGTTGTTGCTAAGAAAAATAACATCTGTAAAATGGCTGTAACTGTCGGTAGGGGTGTGAATCCAGTCAAATACAGACAACTTTCTATCTCCTCTATGTGCAAGTACCAAAAACAAAATATACCAAGCCCCAGCCCAGATGCCAACTTGTTGAGCAGATCACAAAAAAGACATGAGAATTCAACACAAATTAAATATCCTATCTCGTAGAACTGGAAGGGACCTTGAAAGGTCATGGAGTCCAGCCCCTTGCCTTTACTAGCAGAACCAAGTACTGATTTTGCCCCAGATCCCTAAGTGGCCCCCTCAAGGACTGAGCTCACAACCCTGAGTTTAGCAGGGCAATGCTCAAACCACTGAGCTATCTCTCCCTGCTCCTAAAACAGTCCTATTCTTAAAACACTCCTTTTTGTTGGTGTATATTTTGCTTTTTTGTTCTTGTCATAAATCACAGTGTCACTTTGATATAAACATCAGAGAATAGTCTAGGAGCTTAGTTTTTCCCCTTTGGACTGAAACCCAAGGGATGTTAGAGCCATACCCTAACATATGTGGTAATCTCACTATATGTAAAATTATTAGCATGAGAAATATTGAGCACAAGTACCTTGCAGCAGAAATGGTGACAAACTTTGGAATCTATTGTCCAGCACTGAGACATTTCACACTCCTCAGAGTGTGACATTGACTACTGAGGTTCACGAGTCCTCCTGTCACAGGATCAAATACCTGAGAGAGATATACACATTCCTATCTCTACACCAATGTCAATTTAAAAAGAAAAGATCATTGTAGAATGAACAATATTCTAGACATGAACTCTTTTTCATGTTTTGGACTTGAAGTGTGACAATCTATTACACTATTACAGATAATGATGGAGAGAAAGACAGTATTGTATCACTGTTTTATTTGTCTATGGTTTTTCAGTGTGTGGGTTCACAGACATTCAAATACCATATGTTATACATAACTTTCTTGAGTGCAAAACTCAGTTCAGCCTTAACTTTATATATAGTCTTGACCAGTGCCTTTTTTCTCTGCACACCTGGCTGATATTTGATTACCTTTGATGGCAATTTTATTGATGTTAAAGATATCATTTTCTTAAAAAATGTCTTCATCAAAGTAAATTGTGGCAAACTGAGCTGAACGGGTCAGTAGTTTGCCCTAGTTTGTGCACTAGGGACAAGGGTGAGACCACTAATCTCATTTTCACATGTGATCCCAGGAGGATATGAAGCTACTTTCCTAGAGTTCAAGACTTTTTTAAACAGAATAAATGTATTATCCTTTGTCTAAATTTCTAAATAGATAGAAAAGTTGATCAAGTATATCACTAGATACCTAAAGTTATTCCATTATTTAGCTCATAATTTATAATTATGTATAATTGGGTAGTAGATAGAATAACCCCGGTCGGGGTTGTTCCACAGGATGGGGGGTGGGATAACTCAGTGGTTTGAGCATTGGCCTGCTAAACCCATGGTTGTGAGTTCAATCCTTGAGGGGGGCCCCCTAGGGATCTGGGGCAAAATCAGTACTTGGTCCTGCTAGTGAAGGCAGGGGGCTGGACTCGATGACCTTTCAAGGTCCCTTCCAGCTCTAGGAGATAGGATATTTATACCCTTGGAGCCCCGACCGGGGTTATTCTATCTACTACCCAAGATCCACAAACCTGGAAATCCTGGACGCCCCATCATCTCTGGAATTGGCACTCTCACTGAAGGACTATCCAGATATGTAGACTCTCTGCTCAGACCCTATGCCACCAGCACTCCCAGCTATCTCCGTGACACCGCTGATTTCCTGAGAAAACTACAATGCATTGGTGATCTCCCAGAAAACACCATCCTAGCCACCATGGATGTGGAGGCTCTCTACACAAACATCCCACACACAGATGGAATACAAGCTGTCAGGAACAGTATCCCTGATGATGACACAGCACAACTTGTTGCTGAGCTCTGTGATTTTATCCTCACGCACAACTATTTCAAATTTGGTGACAATATATACCTCCAGACCAGTGGCACTGCCATGGGCACCCACATGGCCCCACGATATGCCAACATTTTTATGGCTGACCTGGAACGCTTCCTCAGCTCTCATCCACTCACGCCCCTCCTCTACCTACGCTACATTGACGACATCTTCATCATCTGGACCCATGGGAAGGAGACTCTGGAAGAATTCCACCACGATTTCAACAGCTTCCACCCCACCATCAACCTCAGCCTGGGCCAATCTACACGGGAGGTCCAGTTCCTAGACACCACATTACAAATAAGTGATGGCCACGTTAACACCACTCTATACCGAAAACCCACCGACCGCTATGCCTACCTTCATGCCTCCAGCTTCCACCCCAGACACACCACACGATCCATCGTCTACAGCCAAGCACTGAGGTACAACCGCATCTGCTCCAGTCCTGCAGACAGAGACCAACACCTACAAGATTTTCACCAAGCATTCTCAAAACTACGATACCCGCACAAGGAAATAAGGAAACAAATCAACAGAGCCAGACGTGTACCCAGAAGCCTCCTGCTACAAGACAAGCCCAAGAAAGAAACCAACAGAACTCCACTGGCCATCACCTACAGTCCTCAGCTTAAACCTCTCCAACACATCATCAGTGATCTGCAACCCATCCTGGACAATGATCCCTCTCTTTTACAGACCTTGGGAGGCAGGCCAGTCCTCGCCCACAGACAACCTGCCACCCTTAAGCATATTCTCACCAGCAACCACACACCACACCATAACAACTCTAACTCAGGAACCAATCCATGCAACAAACCTTGATGCCAACTCTGCCCACATATCTACACCAGCAACACCATCACAGGACCTAACCAGATCAGCTACAACATCACCGGTTCATTCACCTGCACATCCACCAATGTTATATATGCCATCATGTGCCAGCAATGCCCCTCTGCTATGTACATTGGCCAAACTGGACAGTCACTACGTAAAAGGATAAATGGACACAAGTCAGATATCAGGAATGGCAATATACAAAAACCTGTAGGAGAACACTTCAACCTCCCCGGCCACACAATAGCAGATGTAAAGGTAGCCATCTTACAGCAAAAAAACTTCAGGACCAGACTCCAAAGAGAAATTGCTGAGCTTCAGTTCATTTGCAAATTTGACACCATCAGATCAGGATTAAGCAAAGACTGTGAATGGCTAGCCAACTACAGAAGCAGTTTCTCCTCCCTTGGTGTTCACACTTCAACTGCTAGCAGAGGACCTCACCCTCCCTGATTGAACTAACCTTGTTATCTCCAGACTGATTCTTGCCAGCATATTTATACCTGCCCCTGGAAATTTCCATTACATGCATCAGACGAAGTGGGCATTCACCCACGAAAGCTTATGCTCCAATACATCTGTTAGTCTTAAAGGTGCCACAGGACTCTCTGTTGCATATGAAATCAGGACACTTACCCTACTGTATTGGGCTAAGGGTGATTATTTTTAATGATCACATTATAAGAATTAATATTAACTCTGCCTACTAATGTCAATATTGCATTCCAAAACGTTTGCAGCAAAATAAAAAAAATAAAAAATTACAAAGACACATCATCATTCTCATCTGGATGGAAAAGTCCGAGAAACGGGGCTAACTTACATAAAAGCTAATGTGCAAGAAGAGCTGAGAGTTGTATTGTAAGAGAAACCAGAATTCAAAGAAATAGGGTAAAAAAGAATGACAGAAATAGTAAAACTTTTAAAAGGAGGAAGTACATTGTTCTTGCTAAAACAATGAATTGGGACTCAGGAACTCTGGGGTTAGATCCTGGATCTGCCATGAATTTAAGGGGGACCTTGTTCAATTCACTTACGCATAATTCTGCAACTCACTTACATGATTTACTTTCAACGCATTTAATCTCGTTGATTTTGCATTATGTCCCATGCTTAAGGGTAAATGCACGTGCAAATAGTTTTCTGAATTCAGGTCATATTCTCTTTTTATTTCAGTTACCCATCAGTAAAATAGGAATGGTAATATTTGTCTATTTAGATAGTAAGTTCTATGGGGCAGAGATTGTCTCTTACCGTGTTTTTGTACAGTACTTTTAACTGATTTATTTGTTCCTATTCCGTATTTCCTGATTTTCCTTTTTTTCTGTATATTTTCCCCCTCTCGTTTCCAGAACACAGCTCCATAGTTCATTTAGTGTCCTCTTTATGGTGTTCAGAAGTATAAGAAACTCAAATAGCACAGATTTGTGATTTTAACCATTTTTGTATTTAGTCATCACATCAATTTCTTTTTAGACATACTTGACCTTAATTCTTTTTCAAGGGCTCCCAATTGAGTTTTAATGCCAGCGATCACATGGGTTATATTCAGATCGATTGAAAACCAAGAGATACAGGAACTTTCCACTCAGCCCTTCAGTACCCATCTCCATTAAATGATTCACACATTACATTTTTGGGAAGTGAATTTACAGTTGTACGCTAACAAAAATTGCATTTAAAATGTGGTGAAATTGACAAAAGTGCCACAGGGAAAAATGAATTTTACTTCCAGTATTGAAAATGGCAAAAGAAAAACTCATCTCACCAGAATTGCTGCAGATACACAACATTGCAGAGTTCAACAGAGTTCACAAGCTTTCAGGAATCCTTATCCTTTTCTTTTGGGATTCAGCAATTTAAGATAGAATCTTGAAACCCTAAAAGGCTATTAGCAAGTATTACTGCAAGAATTTTAATGCATTTATCTTCAACTAACATGGTACAGCACAGATTGAACCTATGGAGTGATTGTACAATTGCAAAAGACACAATAGGATTCAAATCAGTGTTTTCTTTTACTTGAGAGACATAAACAATTAAGTGACAACTGGAAAAAATGAAACAGCATACAAGGTCACTTTGAGACCCAAAGACAAAGCCATAAATAAGGCAATGTGAATTAGTAATTGCAAAGTAAAAATATAGATAGATATAATATTTCAAACTGAAACAGAGAGAAAGACTAAGAAGGAGATGGAATGGAATAAAATAAAAATAATTATATTTAAAGTTTATAAAATATGCACGCTATTTTGCCTTTTAAAAATTGTCAATCCCTTTTGTATGACAAGATAAGACTAATATAGTATGTTTCATTCTATATCTGTCGTCTCTACACTATAACTTCATATTGTTTGTAGTTCATGCTCAATTCTACACCTCACTACTTAATAGAGCTAATGAGACAGGTTCTGATCTTAACTGCACAGGTGTAAATAATGGCAGAAAGGGGGATAGAGGGTTAGGAGAGTGTCAAAGGTGGCAGTGCGGAGGAGCAGGAGTATGCAGTTGGAATGATGTGTGTGTGTGCATATCAGAGTGGAGAAACAGTGCTCCTTGGCACCAGAAAGATATCAGAATGGAAGGGGCGGAGGATGAATGTATAGTGGTGGAAGTGCTTGTGATCATGGGACTTTCTCCAGAGTCCCTGGAAGAAGGAGTGTAGGAAGCAATTGATAGGAGTGACCCAAGGTTAGAGGTTGATGGGATGGACTTTGCAGTGATAGAAAGAGGGTAATCAAGGAGTTTGGTTTGGCAGAGAGCCTGCAGTAGAGGGAGCTGATGAATGAAACATAGAAGAGAGGAAGAGAGGTCAATGAGGAGAGGGTTTAGCAGGAGCATAATTTTCTACGGAGCAGGGGGCAATTGCCCCCACAACCTTGTCTTGTTCCCTTCTCCTCCAGCCCAGACTTTTCATAGCTGCTTGTCAATTGGCACTGAAGTGTTTCCCCTGGGCCTGCAAAGGTATTGAGGGGCAGGCTGGGCCAAGGCTCCTGATCACCAGGTGGTCAATGCCACCCTCTCTTCCTGCCGGCCAGACAGGAAGCAGCAGTGACAGCCTGGGCTGGAACTGAGCATGGAGCAAGCTGGAACTGAGCATGGAGCAAGCTGTGTCCTGATCCCTGCATGGGGATGGCCATCAGTAAGACACACACACACACACACACACACACACACACACACACACACACCCCTCGGCCTACTGCCCCCTGCTACTGCCTGGGATAAGACTGGCCCACTAACCCCCAAGGGAAGCCATGGCCTCAGCAGGAAGGCAGAAGTGAAGATGCTGACACAACTTTTTCCTTCCTCCCCCAGTTTTTCCTGAAATTCTGCCCCTGGGGCTCAGAGTGACAGAGAAGTCATGAACACTGATGGATTAGAGGGCACAGATAGACATGGGGAGTTTTAACTGCTATGGGGGAAAGAATATCGGGGTTTCTTTTTATTTACCAAATTGCTTTTGAAAGGTAATTGGATAAAAAGACAGACAGGATAAATAGTGCACTTACACCCCTAGGAGGATTCAGAAATTATGGTGCTGACCCTGAGGATATATGTCTGTTAGGATTTTTTAATCTAAAGTGCTGTAAAGT
Organism: Terrapene triunguis; assembly: GCF_002925995.2. NCBI lineage: Eukaryota > Metazoa > Chordata > Testudines > Emydidae > Terrapene > Terrapene triunguis. The sequence continues at coordinate 27,583,864 of NW_020664372.1, read as the reverse complement.
TCTATGTACATGGGATTGAACCCAAATATTAAATGCACCAGAGGTAAAAGCTCACTCATGCAGCAGTGCAAATAGAGTATTTTTTTTTAAAAAAGGAAAAGACTTGAAAATCTCATCAGAGAATGCAGGAAGATGTACAGAACTCTGCATAGTATTAAATCCTCTTATTTGCCGGAATTAGAATTTCTTTGTCATCTTTATGTGCAGAGCTCTTTTTTTGGATAGTTCTCTTTGCAGGTTGTTAAATTTCTGTTTGTACCAAGTATACATCTACACTGCATGCTTCTTTTGGTGGTGAGTCGTGCACTTACCTCCATGGATCCCTAGTACAAATAGCAGTGTAGCCAATGAGGCCTGGCTTAGGCAAGTAGGATAAAGACATGCCTGAACAGCATGGGTGTGTACCCAACTACATACCCTACACATTTCTTTTCTTGCTCAAACCATGCTTTCCAGATACACTGCTAATTGTGGCAGTGAGCAAAGTGTCTGGCAGAGAGGAGACAGTGGGGGAAAGGCTTGGGTAGCTTCCTACTGCTGGAGTCCTTCCTCACTTCAGGGAAAGACTTTGGCAAAGGGTTTCTCCACTGCCTCCCCACTGCCAGACCCTTTCCTCTCTGCAGTGAAAAGATCTGGCAGCAGGGGAGATAAAGGAACCTTTTCCTGCTGCCTTGCAGCAGCTGGAGTCTTTTACTGTCACGTGCAGCTACGCACCTCAGTGTGGATGCAGCCTGATTTTCACTGCGGCGTGTAGCTACATGTACGCTACACGCTGCCAACACTGGTGTATAGAATAGATATAGCACAAGAAGCTGTCAGCCATCAGAATTATTCAAGTAAAATGATGGCTGTAGGTGACACAAAGTAGTCTGATAGGGAAAACAGTTATTCACACATCATCCTTTTCAAATGATTTTTCTGGGATGAAAGAAAACCTGCATGAAAAGATATTACAAAATAAAAATAAACTTTTCTTTTTACTTCTACCATTTCAAAATAGTCCTTCCTCATACATTTCATCATCTGAAACAACATAAAGCAAGACAGTCGCCTTACCTCATTCTTGTTTTGTTTTTGTCTTTGTACCTTCCACCATCTACGTCTCTTCCCCCCTTACTGATCTTCAGCAGGTCACATATTCTTGCCTGGCTCCAGCAGTTCTCCTGGGAATAGAAAACCACAAATCAAAGTCCTATGAAGCAATAGTGCTCTTGATTACCTGTAGTGCACAAGGTCAGTAACAGATGTGGCCTTTAGCTCTGCTCCTTGAATCTTGACCTTCAGTGAGGGACTTCCTAATGACTTGGGAGGGACATCTGTAATTAGAGAAAATTCTTGCCTATATTTATTGAAGGGCTTCAGATTAATCTCTCTGCACGTCTGATGAGAAGTGAAGTGATTGTTTTCCCCACTTCAAATGCTTCAGCATGCCTTTTCATTAATGTTTTATTGCTTACTTACTGAATTCAGCTGCTTTGGAGAGATTCTAAGAAAGAAAAAAATAAAACCCTCCACACAATTCTGTAAGCCTACTCATGATGAGAATTCATTCACACGGAGCTTTCTTTTGCTTATGTACTGTTTTGTGGCATTTGAAAAATGTGGCAATTTACTTGAAGAGAATAACTAAAAGTCAGTCTGAAATCCTAGATAGTATTTTAAGAACATTGTTGTCATGAATCACTTCAAGATCTCAATATAAAATGTACAATACACTGTTGTAATGTGATCAAAACTAAAATATGACTTAAATGCATTCCATCTTTAAATCTTTCTGTAAGCCTATTGAATTACAGATGAGCATTTTAAGAAGAGATGATAAAATATTTATTCTGTTACCGTTGAGAATGAAAAATATTCCACCGCTTCTTTTATTTGAGAAAGTTTTACAGAAGCAATTTAGCTCCAGAACACATTGCTACAGGCACTCATCATGCAGGCCTCTTGCATAGTGTATTACCAAGAGAGCAAGAGGTGAGAGGTTAAATAACAGACGGAAAAGTGCCAGTGGCCTTATAAAATTGGTGAAGAGACTATAATTCTCTGAAGGGTGAAATTTGATAGAAGCCCCAAACCATAGTGGACTCTGGATAGTGACAAATGAGTTCTAACTTTTAATTTATGTGCCTGTTCTTTTTGTATCCCCCATATTCCTCTCAACTTTGTTTGCAGTGCTGGGCAGTGCATCTCTGGGGGAAGTTTGACAGGACTTTAGTTAGACCCTCATACTTTCCCTATTTCATGGTCCATCTGGTATCATATAGATTAATAGCTTTTTTCTGCACCTTGGAAATGTTAGGATGGGTTACAAATATCAAATCCCTTAGAAGTTAGGAATGATGCTCCTTTTTGCCTCTAGGCTATTAAAAAACCCTGAAAAAAATAAATAAGAACTGCTTCAACAGGGCTATTTACAGAATAACACTGATTCAGCATCCTGAGTAATTCATTATATGTCATTAGTATTATTAATTAGCATTTTCCTCCAGACTTCACAGAAGACCAGGCCTGTTCTTTATTCCCCTGTCCCACAGAGATCCTAGATGGCTATATGTTACAAGTCCTACCTCTTATCCCCTCAAGTGCTGCCTGAGCAGGCTATAAAAACCACTAGCCTCAAGTACAGTGCCTCAGCTGCCTCCAGTGGACTGGGCTTGAAGAGAGTGCCTTCTTGCACCTCTATGTCACAGCTGGAGCTTGCACATTTTAATGGTTTGCATTTGTTCTGCCTTTTAATGAAATGTGCCAGGTTGTGTCATTCCTGGTGTTTGAGAGCTTGTTGTTATGTGCCATCTAACTAGTCTTCATGGGTTTTTTAATGAATTAGCTCCATTTAAGTGACTTTTTTGCTATAATTCATTAATGTTACCATCTTAACATAGCTATGCTATTTGATTGCCAGTTAATTTTTACTGTCACCTCATTGCCACTACTTAGTTAACTCACTTAACAACTGACCTACTTTACTTTTATCAGTTGATTTCTGTTGGTCTGTATATTCGTTTTGTTTTTGTCTCACCTCCACCCATGCCATTTCCTATTTGTTTCATTGTGTTTAAGAGCTGTTACTAGCCGTGTGATTTAGGGTAGCTGATAGACTGCTCTAAGTTATGTTTCAGCTCTGAAACAATTAGAATCAGGACAACATAAAGATGGTTTAAAGCAACCTTTATGCCCCTCACTTCATCCAAAGTAGTACTGGTACAAAAAAGATTGGTCCCAAGGGCCTGGTCCATGGTTCTAACTTCATTTAGTTCAATCTTCACTGATGAGCCAAACTGTGGGTCCAGTTCTTTGAGATGCCAAGCCACCAAAATCAGTGGGAGTTGAAGATGGCAACCTTCCGGGAAAAAGAGATAGGTTCAGTTTGTCAGGCACTCCTCTCTGACCTACGTTCAGTTCTCTACTCTGCCACAGGCTTTCAGTGTGATCATGGGCAAATCAATTAGCCTCTCTGTACCTCAGTTCCCTGTCTGTAAGTTGGAGATAATAGCACTTCCCTATCAGGTTGAAGGTATTGTGAGGGTAAAGATACTAAAGATTTTGAGGTGCTCAGATTCTGTGGTAATGGGGGACATATAAATACCTAAAATAGAATAGATCTCAGCCCTTGGAAAAGAGTTGAGCCATAATAACACTTAAATTATACTTACAATTGATTTTAATGCCTGTGTAAAGGTGTCCTAAGTTTAACTTTAGGAAAGGTTTTTTTCTTGTGTTTTAATACTTTTCCATCTTTTTATTTTTTAATGAATGTATAAAATAAAAGTGATTGTCTACTGCCACAATGTTTACTGCCATAATCTCAAAATCAAAACTGTTAACTGGTGTATTTCTATTTTTGCCTGGGTTTGCCTGAATAAGAAGCTCTACTGTACCTTTATGTATTTTATATTACAAGAACAGGGAAATGCAAGTTAAAAAGTAGATTTAGCTAAAATAAATTAGGATTGGAATCTCACTTGACATTACCTCATAGCACAGGTATTTGCTGTTTTGTAGTTCTCTGCAGTAGATAAACTTGCTCAGGCTCAAATTTATATTAATTTGCTGTGTTGTGTCATATATAGATATATTAATGTCACTGATCAATGAGAAACCAGCTAAAGGTTGTGAAGCATAATGCCTTTACTCTGTAATATTGAACCAGGGCTGCCTAGAGAAAAGAGATGAATGATTTCTACATCAAGCTTAAATAAAGAAATGTGGAGCTCCTTCAGGTTGTGTATAGCTGCAGCTTTATCACCTTCACAAAGTCAAGTAAACATATGCTCGGTCCCTCTGACCTTTAATGAGTAGAATTAAAATGAAAGTGCCAAAAATGTATATTCAACTATCCTGTCTTGGTCTTTTGTCTAGTTTGAAAAACCTTGTGAAATAGGAGAAGTGCAAAGGGAGCAAACAGGTAATTTGAGAAGAATTACTTTGGTGATGTTTCAATCATTCTAAAATCCCCATCTTCCAGAGACGCTAAAGTAAATTTGCTACAACACATTTTCAGCCCAGTTGTATTGATGTGCAAGTTGAGATTTAAATCTTGCAGCAAGACCACGCATTACAACACTGGAAATAGTCAGGTTAATCTTCCAATCTTACAATAGGTTCAGTGTCTCATAATTTGATTCTTGAACTTGAACTTTGCCATTGTCCAATAGCAAACCTAGGGTAAAATGTTGAGAAGATATCATTTTCATTTGTGCACAAAGAGTCAGAGACACAATATTCAACTAAGGTAAAATATTCCAAATGTGATTAACTACTGATGAGAAATAAAACCTGGCAAAGAACATGAAGCAGGAAATTGATTGGTTAATTAGTACTATGCTTTGAAAATCTAAAACACTAAAAAAATCAACAATGGGAACAAAACAAAATTCTCTAACTGAAAACTCTCTGTAGCATCATGGGGGAGCTGCATCCCCTTGTGGACCTTCCAGAAGCCCTGTTGCATCCATGAGTCTCCCTGGGAAGAAGTCTTCACCCCTGGTGCCCACTGTAGCAGGGCTCTGGCCCACTAGCTAATTGTCCCTTTAGTCTTATCTCCCTCCAGACGGATGAGTTGGAAGGACTCAGCGCTGAAAAGTTCTGAAACAAAAAAATAAGCAAACCCAACTCAATACTGGCTGGTTCCCCAGTTTTCCAGTGGGGTGCTCCCTGCCTTTCCTTCGGTTTGTCTCCCAAATAGTCTCTTCTTAGGTCATCGCTCACTCCTGGCACTCACTAACTGCTTCTCCCCAGTGTCTGCTCCAGCTATCTCCATAACTCTGCATGCAAAGCTCCCTTCAAGCATGAACTCTTTCCTCCTTCCTGGCTAGCCAATACACAACTGAGACAGGCTTTCTCCTTTTATCCCTCCTCCAGTCTTGGCATTAGCTGCAGATATAGCAGGATGGGGCTAGTTGGGCCCAGAGGCTTTCTTTAACCTCTTCTCTGCTGGTGCAGGGACTCTGCCCCAATACACTCCCCAACGGCATGCTTATTTATTATCTTTACCCCTTTTTGACCTGATCAGCTAGTTAAAGTTTGGGGCCCTGGGGATGTTCCATTTGGAAGTAGAAATTGATGGAATCTAGTATTTTCTTTGCTGCAATCTTGTTTATTGACAAGAAATGTATAAAGTCCTGCTTTTTCAAACGCAGGCGGAATCAAGAAAAAAGAAGCAGTTTCTTAGCTTACGACTGCAAGCCTCTAGCCAAAATTAGACCCAAAAACACTCTCTCTAGCTTTTCCAAGGGTCACACAATGCTTAGAGGTTGATGCTTGACTTTGTTGCTTTTTGCCTCTGCCCTTCTCTCTCTGTTCTGTGTGCTCATGGCTTCAGTGTGTTCTGTCTTCCCTCACACATGCGCACACACACACAAAACACAAACAATACTCAGCAAAACCCCTCCACCTATTCGAGCCTGCTCTACAACTGCTCTAGGTCAATGGAAGAATTCTTCTGTTGACCTAGCTACTGCCTCTTGGAGAAGTGGATTACCTACATTGAAGGGGAAAAAACCCTACCATTGTTGTAGCTGTGCCATTGTAGCTGCTGTAGTGTAGACACAATGTCCTGGATGGGATCATGGCTGCCTTTTGTCTTAGAAGTTCTGGGGCTTGTGATTAATTTATCCTAACAATGATGTTAATTGAAAGGTGTGTTTACCTCCAATCTCAAATAGGTTTGTAAACCAACCAGTACTCCTCAGCATTACACTGCTAATAATAATAGTAATAAGAAATAATAGCATTGTACAGAATGAGAAGCAATCGTCTGTACCACTTGCATTCATAGTTAGTGTCACTGAAAAGTGTTTAAGAAAGTAATAGGGGTAAATTTTTGAAAGGGTTTGTCAATAATTAATGTCAAATATACAAATATGTTTTAAAATCTGCTCTATTTCCTTCATAACTGCTTCCCCCCCAAAAAAAACTCTGCTCACAAATCTCTTTGTTTTGTTCAGACCCACAGACTGTTTAAAATCAAATACTTGTAGAGCTGGATAGTAAATGGTTTTCCCATACCATGAACATTTCTGTGTGTAAGGAGGTTCTGAATGAGCTCTCCCCTGATATCTAGTGATGCACTGGGGGAAAAGACTTCAGGAGCAGTATTTGCATAGACACCCCTATTCTGCTTAGGTATGCAGCATGATGGAGCTGTTTTGCCAAAATGATCAATGTTGGCAGTTTTGGATGACAAATCATATGAAGGGGCAATGAAACCTTGTTATCCTTATTGTAAAGGGCAGCAGGACTGTGCTTAACATGTCCCAAGTGATGAGGTCACCCTAAACTGAACCTCACTTGCTAAGCAGGGGATAGGGATGCCAAATCCTAGTGAAAATGAGAGTTGGATGTTAAAAGGGAATGGGAGTGGAGTGGAAGTGGAGTGTTTCTATCTGCTGTGATAGGTGTTGTTCAAAGAGTCCTAGACACCCTTTGAGCTGCTTCTCTTCAGTGTTTAATGATAGAGCTGTTTAGACTCAATTGAGCATCCTTGTTTCTGGTTGGTGATTCCTAGAGCTAGCATTGATGTTGAGCAGGTTTAGGAACTAAACCTTAGGTGTCATGTGGGACAGTGAAAAACAGTACAGAGAGTGTGATATCTTGGAAGTGGTGGCCAGCAGCAGCAGAGAAATAGCGGCAGCTGTGAGGTAGTTGCAGAGACAGCAGCAAAGGCATTGCTTGATGTCTCACCCCTCCAAGGTTTGGAGGTGAACCCCATGAACACACCTCTGAACACTGAGTCTTCACTAACCAAGGACAGCCAACTGTGAGTGAGGTGCAACAGAGGGAGAGAGGAGTGATGTGTTAAAGTAGGGGTCGGCAACCTTCGGCACGCAGCTCGCCAGGGTAAGCACCCTGGCGGGCCGGGCCAGGTTGTTTACCTGCCATGTACGCAGATTCAGCCAATCGCGGCTCCCACTGGCCGCAGTTCGCCGCTCCAGGCCAATGGGGGTGGCGGGAAGTGGTGGCCAGCACATCCCTCGGCCCGCTCCGCTTCCTGCCGCCCCCATTGGCCTGGAGCGGCGAAGTGCGGCCAGGGGGAGCCGCGATCGTCTGAACCTGCAGACGCGGCAGGTAAACAAACCGGCCCGGCCCACCAGATTGCTTACCCTGGCGAGCTGCGTGCCAAAGGATGCCAACCCCTGTGTTAAAGGGACAATCATTCTTTGGACTTTCCCACCACAAGGTGGGAAACTGAGGCAAAGAACAGTGCCCATTGCATTGTGGGATCCAGTTTGCTCATGGTCACATGCTTTTGAATGTGGTTGTGGTGTTTTCCCAAATTAATTCTTGGTTCCCTTCCCTTTTAATATAAGGTTTGGGTTTTTTTGTCATACACAGACTCAGGCTATGTCTACACTGCACATCTTACAATGGCATGGCTGTGCCGCTGCAGCTACACCATTGTAAGGTGTGCAGTGTAGCCACTCTTTGTCGCAGGGAGACAGCTCTCCCGATGACAAAATAAAACCACCTCTAATGAGGGGCAGTAGCTTCGTTTCCAGGAGTGTGGTTCCCTCCAACGAAGCGCTGTCCACACTGGTGCTTTTCTTCACTACAACTTTTATCCACATCTCTGAGCAACAAAAGTTTTAGGGACAAAAGTGCCAGTGTAGACAAAGCCTCAGTGCTTGTGAGAGGGGAAATATTTCCTCTTAGAGTCACCCAGAGGTGGTGCTAGGTGTTCCCTACTGGGTGGGGGATCAAGCCAGTTATGTTTTGTATTGTTAAGTGGACCCCCTAGATATTGAACCCGGACCTTACTGCTGCTGACTCCATCTGGCAGAAAGGTCACTTGAGTTTGAAAATTTTTCCTGTTCTGAATTGGGACAAAAAGCCAATATCCTGAAAATTTTCACAAATTGAAAAAGAAAATAAATTGTTTTCAGTTTGGGTCAACTGTAGCATTTTGCTTATATGACTTTGAAATAATTCATTTCAATTTTGACCTGTTTTCTGTTTCTTTTCCACCTAATTAGCTTAGACTTCTAAACTAAATGCCATTTGGAACTGGGAAACTAGAATTTGTTTTTGAAAATATCAAAATGAAATATTTTTGACAATTTCAAAACATTTTTCTTAACATTTTTTCTAGTCAGGAAAAATAATCAAAACAGACCCTATTTTGCAATCCATTTGGTTTCAATAAATTGGCATTTTTTCAGCAAAAAATATTCCATTGAGAAATTCCTGACCAGCTGTACTCGCTAGATCTTCAATTGAAAACCCAAATGTTCTCAGCTCCAAGCAAGACATCCTAAATCTTCTTCAGATCATACCTCCATTATAACAAAAGAACATAGAAAGGCTTATAAGCAATTCATGTTTAGGAAGTATAACACATCTGGGCCCCATCTACACTATACTACCAGTCTTACAATCATTATAACACAGTTATGCCCAAATGTGTTATAATACAGTTTGGTATGACCTGTTTACATGGGTGCTCCGGGGCTGAATTAGGAAAAAATTAGTGGGTGCTCTGCACCCACCGGCAGCAAAGATCCCCTCACCCCCCGCCCCACTTCCTCCTCCTCCCCCTCCCCTGAGCGCGCCGCATCCCTGCTCCTCTGCCTACCTCCCAGCGCTTCCCTCCCGGCTGTTTGGCAGCATTAGCACGCTTCGGGAGGGAGGGGGAGGGGCAGGAACGTGAAGCGCTCAGGGGAGGAGGTGGGGAAGCGGCGGGGCCGGGACAGGGATTTGGGGAAGGAGTTGGAATAGGGGAATGGAGGGGGTGGAGTTGGGGTGGGGACTTTGGGGAAGGGGTTGGAATTGGTGCGGGGAAGGGGTGGGAAGAGGCGGGGCAGGGACAGGGCCTCATGGAAGGGGCCGAGGCCGGGTGAAGAGGGGGGGTCAAGCACCCTTGGGAAGGAAGGAAAGTCGGCGCTTATACCTGTTTAGACAGAACTAAACCATGTAAAAGCATTGTTGGGACACCTTCATGTTGTAAATGGGTAGCAAATTATGGTTATAATTAGAGTGCAGATGGGACATTAGAAAAAAATAACATTCTCACATCCTGGTGCATAATTTGCATTGTCTTTTGAATTTAGAGAATACAAAAGTCTTTGGTGAGTTATTTTAATGTGACATCTACCCTACTCTTCACTACAAACTGCCCTCTGGATCTATGAAATCCTTGTTTTTTGTCTCAAAATATTTTTGAAAAATAACTCCTTTATTCATAGTCAAAGAAAATGCACATTTCCATCTATGAGAATAAAAACAGCAGGAAAGAATGCATGAGATATTTAAAACCTATGTTTATTCCTCATCAGAAAGAATTAGATAAATTCAGGGAGGATAGGTCCATCAAAGGCTAGTAGCTAAAATAGTCAGAGGTATAATCCCATGTTCTGGGTGTCCCTAAATGTCGGACTGCCAGAAACTGGGATTGGAAAACAGCAGATGGATCATTTGATAATTGCCCTGTTCTGTTCATTCCCTCTGAAGCATCTGGCACGGGCCACTGTCAGAAGAGAGGATACTGGGCTAAATGGATCATTGGTCTGACCCAGTATGGCCATTTTTATGTTCTTATCTTCAACTGAATTGTGCTCAAAAAATCCCCTTGATTTCAATGGGAGCAGGGTCAGGATCATCCATTTTAAATGCAATAATTTGTAACATCACTAGTCAGGTGCTAAAGAAAAAACAAAAACATGTTTGGCTTTTAACTCTGAGTCTTCCTAGGCCTAAATAAAGCTGCTATTCATAACAACAGATATGTAACAAAAAGTGTCATCCGCGTCTTTAGACAAACACTGTACATATGCTGTACTTCACTTTGAAACGACCTACCTGTGACTGTGATAATGTCTTTATGCAGGCCAATTCCAAGGCATGCAAGGTCAGAGGAGTGGATAATTGAATGGTTAATAGGAAGAAAATCAAATTATTAATAATTTCATGAAGTTCCTAAAATACTTAAAGTAATTGGATAGATATACAGTAAATGTCTGCTGGAGCACGAACACTGTGCTCAGCTTTTAAACCCACTTGCCTAAGCCTTGCAAATGAACTTGTATAAGACAGTTTAACAGTGTGTATGAGTAAGTGATTCCTTTTCCTTCCTTGTGTGTGTGTCTCTCTCTTTGATAATGAGGAGACAGTTCAGAGAACATTTTCACATATTCCTGGAAGTAAAGTTGGTCCTGTCCAATATGCTATCCTATAGTGACTTTTAGTGTATCAATATTATCATATGAAGGTGATGGTGCTGATTAGCATTGGAGAGATAATAATTACAAAAATATCAAAAACCCTTCCCAAAAGATAGCATACATGAGGGTGGCTTCCTTTGCTTCATAGAACTGTAGGGGTATTAACTTTTAGTAAGTTCTATGCCTTATACCCCCACTTCTGTCACACCTTTGGAAATTTAGGCCAAACCCAGCTCCTCAGATTCCCGCTGTGACCTCACTGCTGAAGACACTTATGTGTGTCAGTGTCATCTTTCCTAAATCCTGTTTGTATTTGTTCTTTTTAAATTACGGGGTAAATGGTAAAGAAGAACAATTGCCACAGTAATAGAGATGAAACTGCCATAAACTCCCACTAATCCTGAATATGTTTCTGTTCCTAGGCCTCTATAGTTACCTTACTAATAGTATTTTAGTAGTATAGACTATACGATGTTCCCCCAGGATATAAGGCAACAATAGTGTGAACATATGTTTAATATACTAGTTTAGTGCATAAGGACTTATCTGGCTCTCCTGACTCATGGTATGTGTACATAGCAATTAAATAAGCACCGCTGGCTTGGGTCAGCTCACTTGAGCTTGCAAGGCTTGGACTTCAGGGCTGTAAAATTGCTGTGTAGACATTCAGACTGAGGCTGGAGCTCAAGCTCTGGGACCCTGCCAAGCCAGAACAATTTTTAGCCCCACAGCCCATCCCCGCAAGCCCAAGTCACCTGACCTGGGCCAGCCAGGAAGGGATCAGTGCTGCTGTTATTTTATTCCAGTGTAGACATACCCTAAAAGACTGCTAAAGATTCCTTAAACTCAAGTGGCAGATGTTTGTGATGAAGGTCACAGGTTCTATCTCCACTGATAACCACAGGGCCAGATTGTGAATCTTTCACTCACAACTAGTAAGCAGGTTTCAGAGTAGCAGCCGTGTTAGTCTGTATCCGCAAAAAGAACAGGAGTACTTGTGGCACCTTAGAGACTAACAAATTTATTAGAGCATAAGCTTTCGTGGGCTACAACCCACTTCTTCGGATGCATATTGAGTGAAACATATCGAGGAGATATATATACACACATACAGAGAGCATGAACAGGTGGGAGCAGTCACTCACACAAGTAGTCTTGTTAATTCTCCTTGAGGCATAATATTATCTAAAATTCCCACAGAATAAGGGCAACTCAGCACCTTCCCCAGCGTGGAGAAGTTTCTAGTAGGCAGCATGGAACCCTAACTTGTTTTGTGTGGTTCTAACTTTAAAAAAAGTTAATAAATACATTATAAAATATGAATCAAATTGTGAGCTAAAGTTATTTGCTTTAAGTCATTGTTTAGTTTTTATTTTTTTCTGACAGTAGGAAATACTATAGTTCTCAAACAACAACTAAATCATCAACAACAAAATATAATAGAGAAACAATGCACGTTCCAAAATGGTTAAATTCAATAAATCATTCACCAAAGTTGTTACAAAGTCAAAAATCATGAGTAGCTTGTCAAGGAAAGATTCAGTCAACTCCTCTTCCTGGCATTTCCTGACTACACCAGATATATCAAAAGGAATTAAAAATGTGAGGAATGTATAAAGGGATTTTAAAATATACTGTACCTGGTTTCTTCCCTCTCCAGGTGAGTTCTTGGAGAGGGTGTAGCCTTCTTTAAATCATGAGCAATAAAGAGCCACATCCTGCCCTGGCCTTTCCATCATGGTTAAACAGCTGTCTTTGTATTCTTAAATTACTCAGAGATGAGGAGGAAAATGTGTTATGTGCTTTGTGGTTTCTCTGAGCAACAGTAAATACCTTAGCTAACAGCTTAGCTAATACTTATGAACCTTAGTTAACACTTGCTGCATCCATAGTATACAAATAGAAGGTATAACCACGCCACTAAACCAGTGGTTCACAACCAGGATACTTGTACTCTTGGGGGTACACACAGGTCTTCCAGGGGGTACATCAACTCATATAGATATCTCACTAGCTTTACAACAGGCTACATAAAATGCACTAGCAAAGTCAGTACAAATTAAATTTCATACAATGACTTGTTTATCCTGATGTATATACTATACACTGAAATGTAAGTACAATATTTATATTCCAATTGATTTATTTTATAATTATATGGTACAAATGAGACAGTAAGTATTTTTTCAGTAATAGTGTACTGTGACACTTTTGGATTCTTATGTCTGATTTTGTAAGCAAGTAGATTGTAAGTAAGGTGGAACTTGGGGGTATGGAGGACAAATCAGAACCCTGAAAGGGGTACAGTAGCTTTGAAAGATTGAGAGCCACTGCATCAACCATAAACTCACCTCACCACCACAAAGGGGTTGTGGTAAGTGGATCAACATATTAAGCATGTCGTTACTGCTAGCACGGTGGCAAAAATTTCTTCTATTTCCTCCCCTCTGAAAACTAGCACAACACAGTTTGGGATTTAATCTTTAGAGCCTGATCCTGTGATGTGCAGAGCATCTTTTGTTAGGTGCTGAGCATCTGTAACTCGTACAGACATCAAAGGTAGTAGGTGGATGGCGAGCCTCCTCTGACCCTTTCGTGAGCATACCCAGAAGAAGAAAATAGACTGCAGAAATGAGTATACAAGAATGTGAGCCTAAAGCTGGGGTGGAAGAGGAACAGGAGTAACTGAAGCAAATTCTTTCACTATAGCCTCTCATCTTTGTTTTTAAGAAAAAAAATTACTAACTCAGCTATAATCACTTCCCATTCAGAATCCTCAGCTTCTTGTTTATAGTAGAAGGAGAATCTGTGATATAGAAGAAAAACAGGCACAAGAGTGTCATCATTTTAGAAATCTGACTGACACAGCCATGAAGGACAAATAAACATTCTCCCACTTCATCACTCAGGCCTGCTTTAGTTTAATAGTATAGAGCTGAGTAGCTCTTAATACAGGGGTAGGCAACCTTTCAGAAGTGGTGTGCCGAGTCTTCATTTATTCACTTTAATTTAAGGTTTCGCGTGCCTGTAATACATTTTAACATTTTTTAGATGGTCTCTCTCTATAAGTCTATATTATATAACTAAACTATTGTTGTATGTAAAGTAAACAAGGTTTTCAAAATGTTTAAGAAGCTTCATTTAAAATTATATTAAAATGCTGATCTTACGCCGCCAGCCTGCTCAGCCCGCTGCCAGCCTGGGGTTCTGTTCACCCAGGCCGGCAGTGGGCTGAGCGGGGCCTGCGGCCGGGATGCCAGCTGGCAAGGGGCTGGCAGCCAGGACCCGTGACCTGGAGGGGGGGTTCAGGGGTCAGGGCAGAGGGCTGGGTGTGTGGGGTGTGTGTGAGGGTTCAGGGGTCAGGGCAGAGGGCTGGGGGTGTGGGGGTGCAGGGCAGAGGGCTGGGTGTGGGGGGGTCAGGGGTCAGGGCAGAGGGCTGGGGGTGTGTGGGGGTTCAGGGGTCAGGGCAGAGGGCTGGGGGTGTGTGGAGGTGCAGGGCAGAAGGCTGGGTGTGTGTGCGGGGGGTTCAGGGGTCAGGGCAGAGGGCGGGGGTGCTCGGCTCCTGGGGGTGCTCCCAGCCCCCTGCCCTGAGCGGCTCAAGGCAAGGGGCTGGAATGGATATGCCCTGTTCCACCCCCTTCGCCAAGGTCCCGTCCCTACCTCTTCTCTGCCTCCTCTACGGAGCAGCAAGCACGCTGCCACTCGTCTCCCTCCCCCTCGCAAGGGCCATCACCTGATCGGCGGCAGGGAGAGGGAGGGGGGAGAGGAGGGACAGGAAAGCACCACGCTGGGGTAACAAGCAGGGGAGGGGGGAAGCTTGGCTGCTGCAGGACCAAGCTTCTGCCTCCTGCCCCCGCAGGGGAGAGCGGTGGGCGGGAGGGGCTGGGGGCCGGGACCGCGGCAGGCAGCAGTGTGCCAGTCAAAATCGGCTTGCGTGCCGTGTTTGGCATGCGTGCCGTAGGTTGCCGACCCCTGTCTTAATATAAGCACCCTATCATAGAATCATAGACTATCAGGGTTGGAAGGGACCTCAGGAGGTCATATAGTCCAACCCCCTGCTCAAAGCAGGACCAATCCCCAACTAAATCATCCCAGCCAGGGCTTTGTCAAGCCTGACCTTAAAAACCTCTAAGGAAGGAGATTCCACACCTCCCTAGGTAACCCATTCCAGTGCTTTACCACCCTCCTAGTGAAAAAGTTTTTCCTAATATCCAACCTAAACCTCCCCCACTGCATCTTGAGACCATTACTCCTTGTTCTGTCATCTGTTACCACTGAGAACAGTCTAGATCCATCCTCTCTGGAACCCCCTCTCAGGTAGTTGAAAGCAGCTATCAAATCCCCCCTCATTCTTCTCTTCTGCAGACTAAACAATCCCAGTTCCCTCAGCCGCTCCTCATAAGTCATGTGCTCCAGCCCCCTAATAAGTTTTGTTGCCCTCCGCTGGACTCTTTCCAATTTTTCCACAGCCTTCTTGTAGTGTGGGGCCCAAAAGTCAACACAGTACTCCAGATGAGGCCTCACCAATGTTGAATAGAGGGGAATGATCAGTCCCTCGATCTGCTGGCAATCCTATTAAAGTACAGTAATATGCTTTGGGGTTTGTGGATACCAAGACTTCCCAGGAAGTACTGCCCAAATATATTAAAGAGTTATTCTAAAATGGCATGCCCATGGTAGATCTACAGCATTGTGCTTCCTCCAGTTTCTCTTTTAAATAGTTTCTGAGCACAGTGCTGTGTGTTTAAAGATCTGTACGTGAAAGACAAACATAAATAAGATGATAACAGAAAGGAGATCAGGTTTACAACACTTCAAATAAAGAGTTAGAAAAGTAGGTTCCATTTCAGTAACAAACATTTTAATCACACTTTGAAGCTAATAGTAAGTGTGAGCATCCCCAGCTGGACTCATACCTGGCTGCTGTGTTTGAATCCATTGAGTCAGTCTGAGCAGCATCCAGGCACTGTCGCTGGCCTCCTAAGCTTACTCCTGGGGTTCAGAATCACTATCTGGTGCCCTTTCTTGGAAGTGGGACCCTGTGGCCCAGCTGCCCAAGGCCCCATGACCACAACTGAGCCCTCCCCCCCACGTCTCCCCAGTAAATTAAGCACACCCTTTCCCAGAGCTCCATTTTTGTGGGTGCTCCAGTTTACTCCTTCAGGGACATGTGACAGTTACAGCAAGGAACTCAGAGGCCTTGGACAGTAACTTCATAAGTACACACACTTATTCATAGAGAAAGTCTAGAGACTTACAGATCCAAGCAAAACCAACAGAATCTATATGCAAAAAATCTCCCTCCAGAGTCCTTTCGGTTTTGTCTGTCCTTCCAGGGTTCCAAGGCCCTGCTTTCCGCCTGCTCTGCTGTCAGGTTCACTTCTCCCTTCCCCTGCAACAAACTCTCCTTCACTTGTTCAGGTCTGAAGTTCAACTGGTACTCCCTAACTCAGAGAGCATATGTTTGGGGAAGTGGGGATTTGTTTGTTTGTTTGCTTTTAACAGTAGCTTCTAACACAGTGGTCCCCAAACTGTGGGGCATGCCACCTTAGGAGGGCATGGAAGAATGGGGGGGGGCATGGCTGGGCCCAGGCCAGCCCCCATGGGGGATGGGGAGGAAGTGCCACCCAGCCGTGCTCTGCCCTCAGCTGCATTCTGGCCCCAGCTCCCAACTATGGCCCCAGCTCCGGGCTCCAGCTCCATTTCTTGCCCCAGCTCTTGGCCGCAGCTCCTGGTGTGGGTGAGGATAGATTCAATTATGAGTAATGGGGTAGGCACGACCAGGGCCAGCTCCAGGCACCAGCGAAGAAAGCAGGTGCCTGCGGTGGCCAATAGAAAGGGGCGGCACGTCCGAGTCTTCAGTGGCATTTCGGCGGCGGGTCCTTCACTCCGTTTCTGTCACTTCGGCGGCAGTTCGGCAGCAGCTCAATTGTTTTTTTGTTGTTTTTTTGTTGCTTTTTTCCTTTCGCCGCTTGGGGCGGCAAAAAAGCTGGAGCCGGCCCTGGGCACGACAGAAAAAATATGGGGACCACTGTTCTAACACCTCTTCCTTTGTTCTCCTTTACTGCAGAGGATTTCATTGCTCTAAACCACTCCTCCTCCTTAGCTTGGTCAATCTCTTAGGCATATTCTTTGTTCTTCCAGGGAAAAGTAATTCAGTCTACTCCCTTTTGAATATCCTGAACATGCTGCCAGACAAAGTGTCAGGTGTGTGATACGTGACATGATGCCTATCAGCAAATGGCAATGAGGGTTAGAGTTATACATCAAGTTCTTAAAATGAATCAGAATTCATAAATGGTACATAGACAGATTCCCCAAAGTGTCACAGCAAGATAACTAGGATTAGAACACCTGGAACAGCCTGTGCTAAAGGATATTTTAAAAAATGTTCCTAGAGCAGCAGAAGCAATGTGCTTGATTTATAGCAGAGTGGGAACATTGTATCAGGAGCGAAAGATTAAGTATATACTCTGAGTTAGACAGATTTCCCCCATGCGTATGCACAAGCATGCATGCAAACCCACATGCCCTTGCACACATGTTCTTTAGATTGATTTTGTGTTGCCTTCCATTGTTAACATTAGGTTATAAATAGAATCTGAAATCTGGGCCTCTTGCTCATTGTTGATGGGAAGACAATTCCTTGATAAAATGCTGTGAGTCAACCATTTGCTAAAGCATCACCGGTAATAAGTGATTTATGTTTACAAGAATTACTTTTTTCCCCCAACAGAGCAGAGTCTATAGAAAAGCACAAGATAGATGTGTTGAGTTTTACCCTGTGGAATCTAATAGCCAGGTTAAAAACTTGGCCTACGTTTGGAAAATAAAATTTAAGCCATTCTTTCACTTGCTTTAGACACTGACCACAGAAAGAAGGTATTATAAACAAAGTAATGAAGACCGTATCATTTCTGGCCTGAACAAACCTATCCCTGACACATCTCACTTCAAACTCAGAATTTCAATATGGTGCTAAATAAAACCTACAGAACTGTTAACTTGTTTTAGAAATCTGTAATGATACCAGTAAGAAGATATCAAAGACTGCTAAGCCTTCTTTTGGTAATAATGAAAGGGAAGTATTGATAGAACTTTTCAAAAGCAACATCCTTCCACAGAACACAGTAAGAACACTGACAACAGCTGGGATTTAATCTTTTTCTCTGTTAGTGAAACAATGCATACAGGATGGGAAGTGTTAAGTGGAAGGAAAGGATTCTCATTGTCAGAGAACTGTGAAGCTGGCTTTGGACAATCTTGCAATCGCTGTTCCTTCTTTGCTCAATATCAATCATTTTGTCTTATTGGAGATGACACTCTTTTCCACTGAGGAAAAGGTTGAACTTTTCTACTTACTAAAAATAGATCCACCTTTACTATATTTCACTCTTTTAACTGTCCCTTCAGTAGATAAAGCAGAGAATAGCTGCCTGGATGATTTTAGAGGCCAGGACTGATTCTAAGTAAAAACAGTGATATAGTAAATGTTTCAGCTAATGTGGTAAAAATATAAAACCTAGGAAGGCATTATATATGATCTGTTGTATGTCTGACTTGGGAACATAAGTGTTGCTAGGGTCAAGGTATTTTGCCCTTTGACATAGCTCCTGCTTAAGCTTATGCAGTATGGCTCACTCTTAGCACTCACTGTTCTACTAAATCAAAATACGGCCATGGGAAACATTTACTTTCCTCTTTATTGAATCTAGATGCAAGTCCTGGAGTGTATTTGGCATGGTGTTTATTCTGCACCTGTTTAAAATATGTTATGGGAGTCCTGGTGCACAGCGATTTATGTTTCCATTAGCGTTAATGAGAGTACTTTGTGTAAATCTCCATGTGTCCAGATGAAATACACCCCTGAATGTAGCTTTTGCAGAAAAGAAAAGAGCTCCTAAATATTTGAAAGATATTCTCATAAAGTATCCAAAGGCAATTCTAGGTTTAACAGAAGCCTTCCCCATTATTCAGGGGGGTGAAAACCCAGCCGAACACTAGCAATGCAATGTTTTATTATGTTATTTTTATTTAGATTTATAACTAAAAGGCGGGCAGTGCCTATCCTGGCCACAAGGCACCTGTTGACATAATTGTAAATGTGCAATGCAAAATTATTTTTTTCATGCTTTACTTATGGATTTTTTTTATTGTTAAGACAATAACAATACAGCAAAAGGTAATAAGAAAATGACTGTGCATAGATATTTATTGCCATGTGCTCTTAACAGATATTTAGTACAATTGTTCTGTCATATCCACATCTTTGTTTTGTGTGATCTACAGTTCTACAGCATAAAAACAGCTATTGCAATTGTTTAATCTGTCAGATTCTCCCTTCCTCCATTCCTTCAAATTATTTTTACACCCATTTGTTGTGTCTTGTCTTAAATTAGGGCCAAAGTATATCTAGCCCTTATGTGGATAAGGGGCTAGCCTTCTGGGCTAGAGACTGAGATCTGGGACCCTCCCATCCCACAGGGCCCTAGAGCCTGGTCTCCAACCCAAGCCTGGAAGTCTACACAGCAATGAAACAGCCCCACAGCCCGAGGCCCTCAAGCCCAAGTTGGCTGGCACAGGCCAGCCAAAGGTTTTTTTTTGCCATGTGGACATACCCATAAAGCCCGGGCACAATTTCAGTACTTTGTGGGGGGGAGCACAAAGACTGCTCTGTTGCCCAAAGGGATAAAGAGGAGCTGTGGGCATGACCCCAGCAGTACCCCCACCAGACTGCAGAACAGTGACATACAGTGAGGAAGCAGGTGGTAGCTGTAGTGATAGGGGATAGAGCAGTGCAATGGAGGAGTAGAATGAGAGAAAGCTCCATTACCCCAGATCCTTCTACTACTGCCTCCCCACTGAAATATGTTTTGGGGTAAAGGAATTGGAGGCTCCTTGAAACCCGCCTAGATTCCTTCCTTGTTCCAGTGAAATCCCCAAAGCAGTTGGCCACAGGAGGAACCCAGGCATACAGAGCTGTGTTGGTTCAGACAGCACGCTCCCCCACATTAGCTAAGCTTTCCTTCTGTGTTCTTGGGGCTCTCAGCTTAGCTACAAGAGCACATTCTGTCTAGAGAAGTGTTGCTCTCCTATACAGTTCCTAAGGTCAGCAGGGGAAGAACTACCCTCCAGTTATTTTTACAGCAGCTGTAGATCCTCTTCACAAATTGTCCCATCACCACTACTCATCTCTTCCCACTATTGTTATGTAATTATCACAATGTCCCTCTTTTTTCTAATCTTCACTGCTACTTCTCACCCCACCAATCCTTCCTTGCCTGCCTCTCAGCTGCCATTGATTTGTCCTCCCTCCCTCACACCTGAATGCCATTTAAAGAATGGTCTGGTTAACAAAGGTTGAATTGTTGTATAAAAAGAGTCATTCCACTCTTGTGTGCAATGATGTCCAATATTTAAATCAAAGGAAGAGTAACCCAGTTCAAGGCTAGAAAAGACCATCAGATCATCTAGTTTCACCTTTATATCACAGGCCCTTAAATTTCACCAGTTGCCCCTGAATTTAATCTAATAACTTGTGTATGGCTAACACATGTCTTCCAGAAAGACATCCAGTCTTGATTTGAAGAATCCACCATTTCTCAAAGTTGTTTGCTCCAGTGGTTAATCATCCTCACTATTAAAAAATGTGTGTCTTAATTCCCATTCGATTTTATCTGACTTCAACTTCCAGCCATTCATTCTTCTTATTCCTTTTTCTGCTAGGTTAAAGAGCCCTGAAGTACCCAATATTTTCTCTTATTGAAGGTAATTATACACTGCAATCAAGTCACCTCTCCGCCTTCTTTTTGATAAACTATACAGATCGACCTGTTTATGTCTCTCATAGGGCATTTTCTTAAGCTCTTCAGATCATTGTTCTGGCTCTCATCTGCAGCCATTCCAATTTTTTGACATATTTTTTTTAATGTGGACATCAGAATTGTCTGTAGCTGATCTCCTTGGCCTATGGTTCATCTTCATAAATGATGTTGCTTTGGGAGTCTTCAGAAAGACTTCTGATCTTCCCTTTTAAGTAAAAAGTTTTAGGCACCCAATCCTGCAAAGGCATAGGCAGGTGCTTTACTGTATGCAGTGCAAGAAGTTTCATTGGCTTTAATGAGACTCCACACAGTACAAAAAGTTAAGCATGTACTTAAATCTTAGCAGTATCTGGGCCATAGAGTACAACATTTTGCATCAGTAAGTTGACCATCACTTCACCCATCTAAAACTTGTGTATGAACATTCTATTAGGGGGAAAGGTAAAGGACAAATGCTGAGTTCTCCTGTCGAATTGCTAGAGTGCACTCTTATAAGAATTATTGCCTAGGGTTCTGCAGTATAGTACAATGAAGATCATCATCTGTCCTCTTGTTATGAAAGAATACAACAATTCCTTTATTATAGACTTTTTACCATTACTTTTTCATTCAATTTGTCTAAATGGTTGCAAAATTACAAAAATAATGGTAAATTCTCATGATTTTATGAATTGCTATAGAAGGCTAAAAAATGTGAAATTCTCTTAAATCTTTTCATTATGGAGAGAGAAAATGAACCACCTGTGATAGATGTTAGCCACATCACTCAGTGCCCACCTGGAAGTCTCACAGATACCAAGGTGATGAGGGCAGTATAAGAACCTGAATTAAATAGATTTAAACCAAGGAAGTAGCATGGATTTAAAAACCAGATGTTTTGCTGCTGAGCTGTACCCCGTGGAGGACTTGCTATTTGCAAGTTAAAACCTCCGACAATATTTTAATGTCTTTTTTTGTTTTTCTTAACCTGCAGCATCATTCATGTAGAATAGTTATGATAGAGGGGAAAATATTTACACTTTATTTGAATTTCACTCAAATGATAATTTTAATAATGTCTGTTGGTAATATTTTTCTTACTCATTTCCTACGCCCCTGCAGAAAATAACTAGCAAAGCAGTTTTAGGTGGAGATTACAATTATTTATAAAATGGAAATCAGAACCGAGGTATTTTTATATAGATAATGAGTGGCTCAGATAACCATGAAAACTGAAGACACAAACATTTTGCCTCAGCATATATTCCACTGTCTAAACATTTCTCAGTATAATAGGATAAGAGATGCCTAATTTTATTGACTCATAAGTTCCTGTTTTGTGACAGAAACTGGCAGGAAAGATTGAAAAGATGACAAATGAGTAAGATAAGCACCATATTAATAAACCGTTACCAATAAATATGTTTCAGTAGCACATTACAGTTGTTACAGATAGATCTCCTACAAATTATGCCTTAATTTATGTACCTGAATGTAATGGAACAAAGTTAACAATCACAGAAATTCATGTCATTCCTTTACACTGATAAAAAACAGAAGGGAATCGGTTGGAACAATTTTTCACCTCTTTCTCTTCAGTGCATGGAAACCTTTCTATGCTTCTTGTCTTTCACTGCTTTATTTTTTCAGCTGAAGAGCTTGTTTTCATGCATGAGTTTGTGGACAGCTGAATACGGCATTTTACCACCTAATTCCAATTATCAAATTATATAAATAATTATGTGCTAATTCAAACCCACTGATATGTGCTTTTTTGTGTGGGCATGTATGTTTATATACATTGGTCATCCACAAATGTCAGCACCCAGAACATTTGCTTTTAAGTAAAGTGCTAAAAAAATCTGTGTAATGAAGTGGTTAAAGGAGATTTATAAAAGTTTGAAAAGTCACTGCTTTTTTGAGAATGTCTGGTATTTACATAAGTAAAGAGATGGTTGGTTGATATTTGGTTCCTGCTCACCATGAGGTTGTGTAAATGATTGTGCCTATTGTGTATTTTATGGTCATCCTAGCATTTCCTGAAAGCTTTCAAAGCCCCTCAACTCTTATGTAAATACCATCCCTTTTATAGGTGTTCAGTTTTATTCACGATAGAATGATTGTATTGGTCACTCAATCAGATTTTAGCAGCCAACTTCCTATTTTGCTGTTTCCCAGAGACCTCTTAATATTTACATAGGAACAGAAATATAAAAGATGGGGGGGGGAGGAAATCTGCTAGGTTACCTAGTCCATCCTGCTGCCTAACCAAGTCCATTCCTTGCATTGTGTCTCCTGATATTTGTGTAATCTTGTTTAAGCTCTCCCACATGATTGGTCCTGCACCACATTCCTTCAGACGGTCCTACAGTGTAATAGATGTTCCATTTCTCATATTGTGAGGAACCCTTAACCTAAAAAATGAGAATCCAGACATCAATAAACAATGTTACTCACTGATCCTGAAATAAGCTCTGTGTGGGGCAGATGCCTACTCTCTCATAGAGTTCACTGGAAGATCGAGGCCTGTATTAGCAGGTTTTCAGTTTTTTTACCGAGCGTAAACAAAAGTTCCCATTTCCTCCTGCCCCCAACTCCTCCCCTCCCCCACACAGAGACACGCACACATTGTGAAACCCTATCTTTCCAGAAATTTCATTGGCAGGAGGAGCCTGATAGAACTAAAGCTTCATAGAATTCTCTGCCCACAGATCCTCCCTTTTTACTCACTATGCAAATTTCAAAATACTAGTACTGATAGGGACTGATAAAACACTAGCATTTCAGGCCACATTTTCATATAGTAATTTGCAAAGCACCTTTCATTGATATCAAGGTGTTTTCGGAAAAGTGAAAATGTGCCACAAATACAGCTGGTTGGGAATTTTACATCACAATGTTTGGGACAGTTTAGATGGAAAATGTGGTTTCTGCAATATTGACTTTTCAGCAGAAAAAAATGACTTTGCAGAAAAAAATCAATTTTCAGTAACGGGGGTAGCCGTGTTAGTCTGTATCCACAAAAACAACAAAGAGTCCGGTGGCACTTTAAAAACTAACAGATTTATTTGGGCATAAGCTTTCGTGGGTGAAAAACCACTTCTTCAGATGCATGGAGTGAAAATTACAGATGCAGGCATTATATAATGACACATGAAGAGAAGGGAGTTACCTCACAAGTGGAGAACCAGTGTTGACAGGGCCAATTCGATCAGGGTGGATGTAGTCCACTCCAAATAATAGATGAGGAGGAGGAGAGGCAATTCAATTCCAGGAGAGGCAAAGCTGCTTTTGTAATGAGCCAGCCACTCCCAATCCATATTCAAGCCCAATTTAATGGTGTTAAATTTGCAAATGAATTTTAGTTCTGCTGTTTCTCTCTGAAGTCTGTTTCTGAAGTTTTTTTGTTCAAGTATAGCGACTTTTAAATCTGTTATAGAATGTCCAGGGAGATTGAAGTGTTCTCCTACTGGCTTTTGTATGTTACCATTCCTGATGTCCGATTTGTGTCCATTTATTCTTTTATGTAGGGACTGTCCGGTTTGGCCAATGTACATGGCAGAGGGGCATTGCTGACACATGACTGCATATATAACATTAGTAGACGTGCAGGTGAATGAGCCCTTGATGGTGTGGCTGATGTGGTTGGGTCCTCTGATGGTGTCGCTAGAGTAGATATGGGGACAGAGTAGGAAACGAGGTTTGCTACAGGGATTGGTTCCTGGGTTAGTGTTTCTGTGATGTGGTGTGTAGTTGCTGGTGAGTATTTGCTTCAGGTTGGGGGGCTGTCTGTAAGTGAGGACTGGCCTGCCTCCCAAGGTCTGTGAGAGTGAGGGATCATTTATCAGGATAGGTTGTAGATCATTGATAATGTGCTAGAGAGGTTTTAGCTGGGGGCTGTATGTGATGGCCAGTGGTGTTCTGTTATTTTCCTTGTTGTGCCTGTCCTGTAGTAGGTGATTTCTGGGTATCCGTCTCGCTCTGTCAGTCTGTTTCCTCACTTTCCCAGGTGGGTATTGTAGTTTTAAGAATGCTTGATAAAGATCTTGTAGGTGTTTGTCTCTGTCTGAAGGATTGGAGCAAATTCCACCCCATCATCAACCTCAGCCTGGACCAGTCCACACAAGAGATCCACTTCCTGGACACTACAGTGCAAATAAGTGATGGTCACATAAACACACTACACTGGAAACCTACTGACCGCTATACTTACCTACATGCCTCCAGCTTCCATCCAGGACACATCACACGGTCCATTGTCTACAGCCAAGCCCTAAGATACAATGGAGGGGGGGAGTCAGGGGACAGGGAGCAGTGGGTGGTTGGATGGGGTGGAGGTTCTGCGGGGGTCCGTGGTCAGGGACGGGGAACAGGGGGGTTGGATAGGTATGGGGTCCCGGGGGGCATATCAGGGGGCGGGGTGTGTGGATAGGGGTTGGGTGACTGGGAGCAGGGGGGTTGGATAGAGGGTGGGGTCCCGGGGGGCGGTTAGGGGCAGGGATCCCGGGAGGGTGCGGTTAGGAGACAAGGAGCAGGGGGGATTGGATGGGTCGGAGGTTCTGAGGGGGGCAGCCAGCCTTCCATACAGTTTTGCAACCCCAATATGGCCCACGGGCCAAAAAGTTTGCCCACCCCTGCTATAAGGCGTATCAGAAGAGGAGCAGAAGGGTGAGTCCATCAGAATCCTGCTGGGGATCTCCCAAATAGTTCACGTGGTTGTCACAGAGCACCACATTTGAAAATGAATGCAATACAACTCCTCTCCATTTTCCATGCTCAGCATGCAAAAGCAAGTCAGGGTGGGGCAGAGCCTGGCACCTGATTTAATCTTACCCCTCCCCCCCCCATGACCTCTTTCTTGCAGCTACCCCTGGCCTGGGACCTTAGAAGGGAGCAGTGAATATGCCTGTCACTGAGCCTGTGGACTACACCTGAACAGAAGTGGTGCAAAGTTGGAGGAGGAGTTCTTTT
The DNA here is from genome assembly GCF_002925995.2 of Terrapene triunguis. NCBI lineage: Eukaryota > Metazoa > Chordata > Testudines > Emydidae > Terrapene > Terrapene triunguis. The sequence goes on along the minus strand of NW_020664372.1, from coordinate 27,558,435 downwards.
TGTGTCCCTAATGCCTTGTATGCATGCCTACACACACACACATGCATGTGGGAGCCAGAATCTGGCCCTTTGTGAATGTCACTCAATGGCAAGGCACCTCTGTTTTTAGCATGGTGGGCTAAAAATCACAGTTGTTCTTTCAGACAAGTCAAATAATACTGAATTATTTTGACATGTATTGTACTGCATATGCCTTTGAAAGCAAGGCCTTTAGTTTTTTTGAAAAAAAATAGTAATAGATCACATCCCAATCTTCGGTTTTAATCTCTCAGCTCTTTAGTATTCTCTTTTCCAATAGACATTTACCCTTCTCTGTCTTCCGTTTTACTGTCTCACACTGAAAACAGGCTGGTGTTGCACAGGTACCAGGACTTGCAATGCATTCTAATTCTCAACTTGCAAAAAGTCAATTGTGATTTAGTCACCAGAGCAGAAGTAGTGAAGACTATCAGAAATGGTGAGAAGAAAATAACGATTCCAAATAACGGTTCTATCCAGTATTCTTTTATTGAATTTACTTCTGTTTTGTATAAGCATCTGAACTAAGATTTTAAGTATCAGAGGGGTAGCCGTGTTAGTCTGGATCTGTAAAAGCAGCAAAGAGTCCTGTGGCACCTTATAGACTAACAGACGTTTTGGAGCATGAGCTTTCGTGGGTGAATACCCACTTCTTCGAATTTTAAGGTAATTGATGTCTGTCTCTTGGTACTTATTTATTTATGTTTGCCAACTTTCTTTGTCCTACTGTAGATAATTATTCTTCCTGCAAGAAAAGACAAGGGTCAAATCCTGCTGAGTGCTGAGCTCCCTTAACTCCCCATAAAGCCAACGAGTGCTACAGTTGCTTGGTCGATATCAGTATTTATCCCTAAATGAATTGTATTTCTTAAAAATTCCTGAATCATATTTTAACAGCTTTCACTCAGGGCTGTTCTTAACTTTTCTAAGATGCACTGACAAACTGTACACTAATTCTCAGTTGTGGTGTATTATTTGTGACAGCCATCTGGTTAGTTCTCACTTGTCACTTCTTTGTCCCTTTTGGGCAGTAGAAATTAAAACTGACATGGACAATTTCTGCAGGGAAAAGTGCAAAAGCTAATAAGAGAATACAATCTATACATGCTTTGTTATTGACATCTCTATGTATTACAAACTACTGTATGGTTTCAGAGTAGCAGCCGTGTTAGTCTGTATCCGCAAAAAGAACAGGAGTACTTGTGGCACCTTAGAGACTAACAAATTTATTAGAGCAGCCCACTTCTTCGGATGCAAACTACTGTATATTCATTTCATGCAATACAGCATGTTTGAAGAATAACATACATATACAAAATCCATTAAAAAAAGCAAACAAACATGTTTCTTTTGACATAAGAACATAGCTGACATGCTGGATCAGAGCAATGGTCCATTTAGACCAATATCCTGCTTCTGACTGTGGCCTGTACCAGAGCTTCACGGGGAGTGTACAGCACAGAGGAATCGGAGTGATCCATCCTGTCTTCCCTGCCCAGCTTCTAGCAGTTTTTGACACTTTTAGGGTCCAGATTTAAGATATACAGGTAGGCCATAGAGCATATAAATACCATAGCATATTTCACTTATCAACTATGCATTGTTCAGCATAGAAGAAAATTACTGTATTCATGATGTTTACTTCTAGACATAGAGAAAATCTAAGGGTGAGAGGCCAGATGTTCAAAGCTATTTTGGCATCTAAAGATGCAGATAGGTGCATATGGGATTTTCAAAAGCACTAAACATGCCTAGACACATCTCAAAATCCCACCAGGCACCAGCCTGTATCCTAAAAAGTCTAAATACCTTGGAAAATATCATTCCTGAGGAATGAGAAGCATAACACTCAATATGGTGAAAGCGAGATATTGAATTCTATCTCAGACTCATTTGGAAACCAGCACACCTCAATAAATCTGCTAGTTCATATGCATATGCAAATACACTAGCACAGTTACTGACCACCATGGCAGTGCAGAGCGCTCACCTGAGACTGAACGTTGATCCACAAATCTCAAACAGATGAACATCAAAGATTCTAAAGAGTTTAACTGAACTGTATTCAAATATCTCCAAACATCCGTATTGTTCTGGAGGTAGCTCACATTGACCTTTGGCTGCCCAGTGCCCTGCAAGACATTGCTGCTCCCTCTGAGCACCTCTTTTTTGGTGATCCAATAAATTCATAGTGATTTGCGGAGTCAGGAGAGCCCACAAAGTTTGAAAGACAATTGTAAATTGCTAGATGAATTTTAAAATGGGTTGGAGTTTATTTTAGAGAGTTTCACCTCCTGTGGGGAGTTCCAGGATGTATTTTTTCTAATGAAGACACCATGCCTCTTGGAGCTTCCTGGCCAAAGGGGAAGTGTGGCCACAATTCTATTCCTTGAGGATAGATTGTGCTCTGCATTTGTCCAGGTGCACAAGATGGGAGCCTCCAGAGCTGGGCATAATCTTAATTTGTTCATTCACTTGAGTGCGATGACCATGCAATGCAATGTCCATTTCTCTGAACAAGTTTCCTTTCCCATGCTAGTCTATTGCCAAAGCAAGTGAAGTGACCTGACAAGATTCTTCTTCTTTCTTCCCACCCTAATGCTTTATCCACCTAGGTCAGCCATTGTGTTTTAAAAGCAACCTGTTTCTACAGTGAGTCCCTGCTGCCACAAAAATCAAGTCTGTCCTCTCCTCATATTGGCATGTTAACCATGTAGAAGTCTCCTTTTTCTATGTCGCTCTTCTATCTTGTGTAATGTGGGGATGCAGAGGGGACTAAACTTTTTTCCTGTGAAAGTTCAGCAAGGCATGTGAAGAGTTGCAAAGTACTTGCAAGTGTGCCTGTGATTGTTACAGTTTTACAGTCATTAACAATTTAGCCAGCAGCAGACTCTGTGAGCAGAAAAGACAAAAGAAATGATTTTGCAATCCCACTGGCTCTCAGGCCCAAGAAACAGAAAGGAAAAAAAAATACAACTTTTATGGCTGAATTAAGGAGAAAAAGCAACAGGATGCTGAAAATAGGGGCCATGTGGTCATTTTAATAGTTGCAGCAGCTGTAAAGCACCTAACAGCTGCAGCAGTCTGTGAACAGACTGAAAGGAGAAGGGTGGGGGTTCTCTGAGAGGGCAGGACAGCTGGGGTGGAAGATAGGAATAGAAGCTGTCACGACTCCAGGGCTAGGTGCACCTCTGTGCTCTTTCTGGTCTCTGAGTGCACCCCACAGGTGTTAGGCCTCATGACTTTACCTATCCCCTGGTGGAATTTCACAGTGCTCCCGTTACTAGACCAGACACTGGGCTACAATGCCCTGAGTATCTATTGTACTTACTCTCCAGGTCTGACCGCCTATGGTTCTTACCTTCAGGAGTCTGTGTCCATTGGTATCCAGTGACAAAACAGAATTTTTAAAGTCAAAGTGTTGTTTATTTTAGCAGTAGGAGCAAGGATTTTAGAGAAAAAGGATTGTAAATCAACAGTCTACATACATGTATATCTCACTTAAAGGCTCACCATCCCCTGATGGTAACCTAGGCATGCCTAATTTCTTCAGACACCTCCATGGCTGCCTGTGTCTCAGCCCTAGTCTACACTACGAGTTTAGGTCAAATTTAGCAGCGTTAGATCGATTTAACCCTGCACCCGTCCACACAACGAAGCCATTTTTGTCAACTTAAAGGGCTCTTAAAATCGATTTCTGTACTCCTCCCTGATGAGGGGATTAGCGCTGAAATCGACCCTGCTGGGTTAAGTTTGGGGTAGTGTGGATGCAATTCGACGGTATTGGCCTCCGGGAGCTATCCCAGAGTGCTCCATTGTGACCACTCTGGACAGTACTCTCAACTCAGATGCACTGGCCAGGTAGACAGGAAAAGCCCCACAAACTTTTGAATTTCATTTCCTGTTTGGCCAGTGTAGCGAGCTGATCAGCACAGGTGACCATGCAGAGCTCATCATCACAGGTGACCATGGAGTCCCAGAATCACAAAAGAGCACCAGCATGGACCGGACGGGAGGTACTGCATCTGATTGCTGTATGGGGAGACAAATCCGTGCTATCCAAGATCCGTTCCAAAAGACGAAATGCCGGAATATTTGAAAAAATCTCCAGGAGCATGAAGGACAGAGGTTATAACAGGGACCTGCAGCAGTGCCGCGTGAAGCCTACCAAAGAACGAGAGAGGCAAACGGCTGCTCCGGGTCAGAGCCACAGACATGCTGCTTCTACGATGAGCTGCATGCCATTCTAGGGGGTGCCCCTACAACTACCCCACCCCTGTGCTTCCCTCCTCCCCCACCCCTCCCGAGCTACTTTGGCAGTTATCCCCCCATTTATGTGACGAATTAATAAAGAATGCATGAATTTGAAACAACAATGACTTTATTGCCTCTGCAAGCGGAGATCAAAGGGGGGAGGGGAGGGCGGTTAGCTTACAGGGAAGTAGAATGAACCAAGGGGGCGGGTTTTCATCAAGGACAAACAAACAGAACTTTCACACCATAGTCTGGCCAGTCATGAAACTGGTTTTCAAAGCTTCTCTGATGCATAGCGCACCCTGCTGTGCTCTTCTAACCACCCTGGTGTCTGGCTGCGCGTAATCAGCGGCCAGGCGATTTGCCTCAACCTCCCACCCACCATAAAGGTCTCCCCCTTACTCTCATAGATATTGTGGAGCACACAGCAAGCAGTAATAACGATGGGAATATTGGTTTCGCTGAGGTCTAACAGAGTCAGTAAACTGCGCCAGCGAGCTTTTAAACGTCCAAAGGCACATTCTACCACCATTATGCATGTGCTGAGCCTATAGTTGAACAGGCTCCATGCTTGCCGTGGTATGTCGTCTGCACGGGTAACCCAGGAAAAAAGGCAAGAAATGATTTTTTGCTGCTGCTTTCATGGAGAGAGGGAGGGATGGAGGGGCACCTGACGACATGTACCACGAATCACCCACAACAATGTTTTTGCCCCATCAGGCATTGGGAGCTCAACCCAGAATTCCAATGGGCGGCCGAGACTGCGGGAACTCTGGGATAGCTACCACAGTGCAACGCTCCGAAAGTCGATGCTAGCCTCGGTACTGTGGACGCACACCGCCAACTTAATGCGTTTAGTGGGGACACACACAATCGACTGTATCAAATCGATTTCTAAAACATCAACATCTATTAAATTGACCTAATTTCGTAGTGTAGACATACCCTCAGTGTGATTTGTGAGAGTGATCCTTTTTCAGCCTACCAGGGTTCTTTTTATCTCCTGTGTTCCCATGCCTTTTCCTATCCTGGCATAGTCTCTTAACAACCCTTAAGTGTTTGGCCCCCCCGCCATTGAACTAAACCAATATATTCATACAGTAAACATCCCAATAACCAGGTCAACATACAGTATTCACAAATTGCACAAAGCAACACTTCTCTTCTGGAGGGTGATGCCATAGATCCATAGGCACTTAGAAAGAAGTGTAGAATGCCCTTCCCTGCATGGAGTGCAGCAGGGAGCTCGATACTATTGCATGCAGTGCCACTGTGAGCAGAGGCTATGTGTATAAGTCAAGAGCTAGATCTAGTCCTCCACACTAAATGGAAGCAAGCCTCAAGAACCAGCACTCTTGGTGCATGCTGGAACACACCTTACTTAGTGAATCATAGAATCATAGAATATCAGGGTTGGAAGGGACCTCAGGAGGTCATCTAGTCCAAACCCCTGCTCAAAGCAGGACCAATCCTCAACTAAATCATCCCAGCCAGGGCTTTGTCAAGACTGACCTTAAAAACCTCTAAGGAAAGAGATTCCACACCTCCCTAGGTAACCCATTCCAGTGCTTCACCACCCTCCTAGTGAAAAAGATTTTCCTAATATCCAACCTAAACCTCCCCAACTGCAACTTGAGACCATTACTCCTTGTTCTGTCAACTGGTACTACTGAGAACAGTCTAGATCCATCCTCTTTGGAACCCCCTTTCAGGTAGTTGAAAGCAGCTATCAAATCCCCCCTCATTCTTCTCTTCTTCAGACTAAACAATCCCAGTTCCCTCAGCCTCTCCTCATAAGTCATGTGCTCCAGCCCCCTAATCATTTTTGTTGCCCTCTGCTGGACTCTTTCCAATTTTTCCACATCCTTCTTGTAGTGTGGGGCCCAAAACTGGACACAGTACTCAAGATGAGGCCTCACCAATGCAGAATACATGGGAATGATCACGCCCCTCAATCTGCTGGTAATTCCCCTACTTATACAGCCCAAAATGCTGTTAGTCTTCTTGGCAACAAGGGCACACTGTTGACTCATATACAGTCAGCTTCTTGTCTACTGTAACCCCTAGGTCCTTTTCTGCAGAACTGCTGCCTAGCCATTCGGTCCCTAGTTTGTAGCAGTACATTGGATTCTTCTGTCCTAGGTGCAGGACTCTGCATTTGTCCTTGTTGAACCTCATCAGATTTCTTTTGGCCCAATCCTCTGATTTGTCTAGGTCCCTCTGTATCCTATCTCTACCCTCCAGTGTATCTACCACTCCTCCCAGTTTAGTGTCATCTGCAAACTTGCTGATGGTGCAGTCCATGCCATCCTACAGGCAATTAGGTTAGTCAGGCATTGCTTGCCCTTGGTGAATCCATGCTGACTGTTCCTGATCACTTTCCTCTCCTCTAAGTGCTTCAGAATCGATTCCTTGAGGACCTGCTCCCGGATTTTTCCAATAAGGGGCCCACACTTTCCTTGTCTTTCTTCTTGTTGCTAACATACCTGAAGAAACCCTTCTTGTTACTCTTAACATTTCTTGCTAGCTGCAACTCCAAGTGTGATTTGGCCTTCCCGATTTCATTCCTGCATGCCTGAGCAATATTTTTATACTCCTCCCTGGTCATTTGTCCTATTTTCCAGTTCTTGTAAGCTTCTTTTCTGTGTTTAAGATCAGCAAGGATTTCACTGTTAAGCCAAGCTGGTCGCTTGCCATATTTACTGTTCTTTCTACACATCGGGATGGTTTGTTATTGCAACCTAAATAAGGATTCTTTAAAATACAGTCAGCTGTCCTGGACTCCTTTCCCCTCATGTTATTCTCCCAGAGGATCCTTCCCATCAGTTCCCTGAGGGAGTCAAAGTCTGCTTTTCTGAAGTCCAGGGTCCGTATTCTGCTGCTCTTCTTGCTTCCTTGTGTCAGGATCCTGAACTTGACCATCTCATGGTCACTGCCACCCAGGTTCCCATCCACTTTTGCTTCCCCTACTAATTCTTCCCTGTTTGTGAGCAGCAGGTCAAGAAAAGCTCTGCTCCTAGTTGGTTCCTCCAGCACTTGCAGGAAATTGTCCCCTACGCTTTCCAAAAACTTCCTGGATTGCCTGTGCACCGCTGTATTACTCTCCTCTGTCAACCTCTGTTAAGAGTGGAGGTGTGGATACAGGCACATAAATGGGTGTGAAGGGAGGAGAGGGATTACATAAGGGAACTTTTGTTTAAAGATAATACTTGGTGGATTGGGTGGTTCTCAGACCAGGCATATACTGGCCATATCCAGTGATTTGGGCCATATCCAGTGACTTAGGTCTTCACTAGAGAGCTTACAGTGGTGCAACTCTACCAATGCAGCTGCACTTCTGTAAGATCTCTTGTGTATCTGCTCTCTTCCGACGTGAGAGAGCTCTCCCACTGACATAGCGCTGTGCACACTACCACTTATGCCGGCATAACTTATGTCGCTCAGGGGGGTGGAATATTCATATCCCTGAGGGACATAAGCTTTGCCAACATAAGTGTTAGTGTAGATATAGCCTTAGACTCTTTGGGATAGGAACCATCTTTTTGATCTCTGTGTGTACAGTGCCTAGCACAATGGCAACCTAACCTCTGGGGCTTCTAGGTGCTACCACAATACAATAAGAAGTAATATTAATAGTGGTGTGTCAGCATCCCCCATTTCCTTGTTTGAGTTTCACATAGATACTCATGCAGGGAAGGAGAGCAAATGAAGAGGACTGGGTCTGCCATTGCAATGGAAATAAAAATGGAGTGGAAATAAGGAGGGGAAGTAGAGTGTGAAGGAAGGGGAGGACTGATGGAAACCCTGGGTTAAATCTTGGTGTGCCTCAGAAACAGGCTTGGCTATCTTCCTTTGAAGTGTTGATGATCATTGTGAGTTCTGGGGTGTTTTAGCCAGCACTAAAATGAGACTCTGTCAGCCTGCTGCTAAAGCCTAGGAGAAAGGGAGCTCCAGAGAACAACAGAAAGACCTCTCTCCCTCTCTCTCTCTCTCACGTTTAACAGAGAAACAACTTTAGAAGGGGCCAGGCCATTTGGTGGGTATCCTGGGCCTATCTGCCTCTCGGGCAGTGAATTCTGGGTGAAGCAAAGACAGCTGGAAGTAGGAGGGAGAAAGGGATAGGAACATTTGTGTTTGGTGGGGGAGGGTCACTTTGGAACATATTGAGTTGGAAGGGGTATTGAGCAGAAATGGCTCTGAGATCAGGTCAGGAAAGCCACATGTTTGGGAAGAAAAATAATGTTGTAGGGGGGAAAACTGAAAGGATGATCTAGGAGCAGGAAGTGGCAGCCAGAGAGGAAGAAGGCTGTACAGAGAGGGCCTGAATATTTCTATTGGTTTTGGGTGAGTCTTGCTGTGAGTCAAATCAGCATTTAAACAGAGTATCTCCATATAAACCAGTTGTGTTACATTGGTATAAGTGAGCGGGAAAGGAGGTCCTATATCGCTCTGTACCTGATTCCTTCATTCTCCTCTCTCTGCTCCCTCCCCATTAGTGTTGTCTCTCTCCTTGCAAACCTCACTCATTGCTGTCCCCACCTTCAGTCTTCCGACCTCCTTTAACCCTCTGTCTCCCTTTGTTTCTTTCACCCTCTTTACTTTCCCTTTCTCTGCTAAATCTTTACCAACCCATTGTGGTAGCAGCCCAACAGTGAAGACCCCACTCTCTGAGATCACTGTAGCTGGAAAGCTTCCCAGAATCAGTGGGTGTGTAGCCGCGTTTGAGAGGAAGCAGTAAGTGAGCTCAGTGTATATTACCCGGAGATGCCAATGTTATGTTTTGGTTTGTTTTTTCAGTATCTTTTATCAAAGGCTATAGGACTAGCTTTCTGTTATAAATGGAGATTGTAGCTAACATTGAGCCCTTGATTCTGCTCTTCCTTGCATGCTGTGCAGCAGGAATCACAGTGCTATTGCACTTGTAATCACTAGGCATAATCCTCTGCACTGAGTGAAAGCAAGTCTCAAGGACCAGAACTCCTAGTCCATTATTTAGTGCAAGGAAGATAAAAAGGTGGGGGGCATGAGAGCAGAGTGCGCACATCTCGGGAGACAAGGGTTTAAGTGGGATCTTCAACATGCAAATAAGGTACTGATCTGACTGCTCCCTTTTCTGATCTCCCTCCTGCTACTAGTCAAAAATAACTGTGGCACCACAACAGAAATTTCATTAATTCAGGATCAACTTGCCCTATGTATGGTCCCTGTTCTGCTCATCATTTTTAACCTTTCAGCTATAAGCCACACATCAGCTAAAATATGCTCACAGAAATCAGCCATCAAATCATTTTAAATAATGAGCACGTTCATAAATGTGGATATTTCCGAAAGAGAAAATGGGGCTATTTTTTTTTAAAATGGACAATTGTCAATAGTTTGCCCGGGGGTTTATGTTGCTCAGAACGGGACTGTTGTGCTCCCAGCTTCGGCCTGCCTATGCAAGTAAAAACTGAACCAGCTGCTTGTTGTGGTCATGTAGTGCACTAACCACAGAGTAAGGCCAGCCATTAGGTTTATCCAGGTAACTGAGAAATTTGCAACTATCCAAACAATATGACAGTGGCATTTACAGTGTAGTCAGATGGAAAGCAAAGGATTCTTGGACTTTTTCTTGTGGGATTTTTTAAAGTGATATTTGTTCAGCAGTTGCTATTCACTTCAATGACCTTACTTATATTTTTAACTGCTCTGTGTATTTCTTTCAGCAGGCTATTTCCTTTATGCTATCTGGGAAGCAATGACTACAAAGACAAATGCAGGCAATGGAATTTTCTATATTTGCCAGGCTTATTCCATCACAGAAAATGCTCCTCCCAAACTGTCATCAATTCACACCTCACAGGTATATATTTAGATTCCAAATAAAGTTTAGGAGTGAGGAATTAAAGATTTTTCTATTTGATTTGGTTCTATTTCTGTTTATGAGAGTAACTGTCATTAGCTATGACTTTATCATAGTTTGCTAATTTCAGATTATTATGATGTGATCTCACTATCAATTAATTGGAGTAAGCTACTATATTCAAATATTTTCTTATTGGTAGAGAAGATAATTTAGCTAATCAAACTTTGCTCTAGGCACTATGGTAATACAAATAAATAAACAAACAAAGTATAGATGTATTTTAAACTCATGAAACTGATCACCAGAGTAGTAGGAAATCTTTTCCTTTTTAAAATAAAGAAATTAAATAATCATGTATATTACTAGAATGACAGCATATGAGAGTGAATTTTCTATATTTTCCCACTTTAAAAGTGTTAAGCTAGGGCTTGTCTACACGGCCCCGAAGTCTATGGGGATGTAGAAATTGAACGTAGAGTAAGGCCAGACAGGTGGGCATGAGGAGCAGAAGGGCCATAGGGAGGAGCAAGGATGTGGAGAATTACATGGCTGAGGTATAATGTAGGTGTGAGCAGGGCTTGGCAGTGGGACTTACTTGTCCCGCTTGCACTGTCCTGGACCCAATGCTCAGTTAGGCTAGCAAGTTCCATGCTCCTCTCCATCCCCCCCATCAATCACCAATTCCCTAAGCTCATTCCTTAGATTCCTTTGTTTGTTTTTACTAGTGCTGTATTGCCAGCCCCAAGTGTTAAAAAGTAACGAATTAAGTCCCGCAAAACATGGGATGTTTAAAATAATAAACTTGGGGTTCTTTTCATTTGTCTCCTGGTTTTGGAGCCTTTAAGAGTCTTATCTGAGGCTTTTCTTTGCAACACTAAAGGACAGAAATGTCCTTTTAAAAAAATGAAAACTTGAGGTTCTCACATAAACACGACTCCAGGAACTAGGGCTTTAAGAACAACACCAAATAGTGTGACACTAGTGAAAAAGAATGTGAGATAGCAGCATTGTTATTGTTTTTATTACCAAAAACTTCAATAAAAATTACTGTTAATAAACTCAAATGAAAATATATCTGTGTGCTCTTATTAGGCCCCAAGCCATGTCCATGCAAAGACATTTGAACTTCAGTTCAAAGAACCCTCTGGAAAAAGACTGCCTTGTAACTGAAACTTTATCTGGATCCCACCTTCAGACTTCAGCACCAGAACTGTGGTGTGTTTGGTGTTTGCTGACCCTTTTGTATGGATGTCTGCTTTTGTTAAATACAATTAACCTTTGCTGGCTACACATCTGGCACACCCATCTGCCATCATTGGGTCTCAAAAAACCTGGAATTATTAGAATAGCTTGTTGTGCATCAACTTTCTACCATAAGCACTAGGTTCACATTGTGAAGCCTCAGGGACATTGCAGGATAGACAGCTAGAGATTTAATGAGCTGAAAGCTCATTATATTTGTTTCAGATCAGCTATCCACAAGTGATGAGAATGAACATTCCATCCATACACTGAAGCAATAATTTTGGGCTGTACCATCAAAAAAGGGAATATTACAGCAACAAATTAGCAAACCTTTTGCTATTTTATTGAAAGTTAACAAGAACGTCTGTACTGCAGCTTAGTGAAAGGAGTATAACACATCAAGACCTATTAAAATGTGCTTTTGCATAATTAGACGGAGGTTTATGAAAATCATGTTTGTGGTTACCATATGCTTACTCACTCTATGTATCCTGGATCCAGAATGCATGGGATTAAATTTATGACTTTTTTCTTATTTTCTGAATGTTCTTACAGTATGTTCTCAGTGTTATAAAGAAGCAGATATCAATGATCAGTACGCACTTTCAAGTGGTTTTCCACCTTTCCATCACGACCTCTCTCTCTCTCTCTCTCTCTCTCTTGCTTTTACATCTTCCACCATTTTCTGAGCCCTCAGCACTTGTCTTCCTGTCACTCCAGTCACCTGAGGGAGACATATTCTAGTGTGCTCAGCCCATTGCTCTAAAGATTTTTGTATGCTTCCTTTTTGTGGCTTGCTGATATTATGCTTACTTAAACTGTACACTCTCTGGGGTTATGTGTTTGTATAGTGTCTACCACAGTGGGGGCCTGACCCATGAGTGGGGTCCTTGGGTGTTACCACTATACAAATAATTATAATATAGTAATAATAATAATTAATTAATAATATCAAAGGGAACACTGGCAATGAAACATAAATTAGTCATGTTTTTTTTTTTTAAATCTAAATTCCTATTACCATAGGTAAATTTAAATCATGTGGTTCCAAATCCATCCCTAGTACAGATCTGAAATCAGGGATGAATTTAACCAATGATGTTCAGGTGCAGTCAAATTTTGCTGGAATTCATTCCTGTATCTCATCATGTGAGGTACCAATGAGCTGTGATTTGAAGGCTTCACTAGAATGTTAGAGAAATTACTTAGTGGGATAAATTGAGGCATCAGGAAGTTGACAGGTTTGAATGCATCTGTCGTCACAACTTAGAAAACATTATGGATCATACTGACATAATTCTATAACTATTTTTATAACAATATAATATCACTTATCAGTTTTATATTTCAAACTAGTTTGCGTGAGTTCAAGTTCAAACCAGAATTCAAATTCAAACCAAATCGATATTATTGTCTAGTCATAATCAACTGTTGTTCAGAATAAGTAAGTACCCTTTGATTGCCAAAATTGTAAGAGACAGATAATCAAGTAATATAAAATAGTTTAGTGCTCTGGCCCACCTATAGTACAGAAAACTATTGTCTAGCTGGCCATTGGCTGAGACATAGTCATATGACACACCAGAGATACCTCAGTAGAGGGTGAACTGTACAGTAACTCCTCACTTAATGTTGTAGTTATGTTCCTGAAAAATGCGACTTTAAGTGAAACGATGTTAAGCGAATCCAATTTCCCCATAAGAATGAATGTAAATGGGGGGGTTAGGTTCCAGGGAATTTTTTTTTTTGCCATATAGTACAGTACAGTTCTATAGTTGGGAGGTGCCCCCACCTTACCCCACACAGGCACAGCCCACTGGTACTGGAAACAAGGAGGCAGGCAAGGAGGCTGAAGGTGCTGTAGGCTAGGAGAAGCACGTTGCGCAGCAGCAGCAACAGCTTCCCCTACTCTGCAAGCACCAGGGGCGGGGGGCTCAACCCTCGGCCCGCCCACGCCACCCCTTCCCCCAAGCCCCCACCCTTAACCCACCTCTTCTTCCCCCCTCCCTCTTTACTCCACATGCCAAGTCCTCGCTCCTCCCCCCTCCCTCCCCTGCCTCCTGCCCTCAGCAATCAGCTGGCTTGCAGCATTCAGGAGAGAGGAGAGAGGGGGGAGGAGCAAGGACACAGCGTGCAGGCTCCCCCATCGCTCCCCTGCCTCCTGAACACCACAAGCCAGCTGATTGCCGAGGGCAGGAGGCAGGGGAGGGAGGGGGGAGGTGCGCCGTGTCCTCGCTCCTTTCCCCTCCCTCCTGCCCGCAGCAATCAGCTGGCTTGCGACGTTCAGGGGGCAGGAGGGAGGGGAGAGGAGCGAGAACTTGGCATGCAGGCTTCCCACTCCCTCCCCTGCCTCCTGCCCACGGCAATCAGCTGGCTTGCAGTGTTCGGGAGGCAGGTGAGGGAGGAGGAGCCTGCACGCCAAGTCCTCGCTCCTCCCCCCTCCCTCTTGAATGCCACAAGCCAGCTGATTGCCGCGGGCAGGTGGCGGGGGGAGGAGGGGGAAGGCGCTGATCTGTGGGGTCTGCCGGCAGGCGGGAGGCACTCGGGGGGGGGGGGCATAGGGGGGCGGCCAGCTGGGGACAAAGCGGGCAGCCAAACAACATTATAGTGAAGCATTGCACAACTTTAAATGGAGCATGTTCTGTAACTGAGCAGGGACGTAAGATTGAAACAACGTTAAGCGAGAGGACGTTAAGTGGGGAGTCACTGTAGCTGTAGTTAGAAAGAAAAGGTCTACTGTCTGAGATTTTTAAATTATTTAGCAGTTTGGGGGAAAAAAGCTCCCTTTCCCATTTTCTTCTTTAAGCATCTCAGCCATATTATAGTAAACCAAACATGGGGCAAAAGAGACACAAAATTACACGTGATAAAGGCATAGTATTTTCAAAGACTGCCAGGGGCACCAGGAAGTGAACTGAATAATGTTCCAAATAATGAAATATGGATGGAGTGGCACATCATTTCACCTCCAATCACCCCTTCCCTTAGAGACAGCCTAGGAAAATAGATAGGTCTTCGGGATTGCCTTGAAGGTAAAAACATCAACAACCAAAACCCCTCAGCTTCAATAAGACCAAAGGGAGAAACAAATTCCACAACTGATGTCCACCTATTAGCAATGCCCAGAACTCAGGGGAATATATTAAGGACTGTCAGCTTGAATGTCCTAGTTCTCAGCTGTTGAGGTAAGACACTAGGACAGACACAGAATTAGATGTGCAGTACTCAAACCATAACATGCTTTTAATGCTCTGAATAATGCTAGCATAATCTTTGCAGCACAAATGTAATATCGTTCCTAGGTGACACTTATCTCTGGGCAGAGGACCAGCACAAGGCCTATGCGACACTTAAGTCCCATTTAATTCCTCAGTGTAAAGCTTAAGTATTTCATAGTCTGTGCTGGCCCTCTGAACAGGGCTGAATTTCAAAACCTGTGAAAAGCATTGCTAAGTAGTCTAGTAGACACATCCTGCAGCAGCTGAAGTGTGAGTGATCTTCAAGTGTAGCTCCAGTACACGGGCATTGTAATAATCCAGTCTTGAGGTAACAAAGCTATAGATACTGAAGACAAAAAACGCTTCCTTGACAAATGCAGATGGGGGGCGGGGTGTTCTTGGTCTCCTTCTACCTGGCCTCCAGAAGCAATAGAGTATCTCAAATGACCTCCAGATTGTGAACCTGAGTAATATATGGCAGGCAAACCCTCTCAGTCAAGGAGGGTGATTATAAACTTTTCCACTTTTTTTTCTTGAAGTGCTATCTTTGTTTTATCCAGTGTCTGCAGCTCTTTCTTGTAGATTGCAAAAGCCCCCAGATGCCAGCAGCAGCTAGTCTTCAAAGTCACTACCACTGTCCTCAAACCACACTAATTAATACTTCACATTACCCCTTAGCCTCAATTCTACAAATCCATTATTAACTTTTCCTCCTGCCTGTACCCACCAGAACCCAGTCTAGGACAGAAATCCTAGCAGCTTCATGGTATTTGTTGGTTTTGTTGAATTCTGTCCTCCTTTGTCTTGCCTATTCACTGCAACTCAACCCTTTTCTTTACTGACATGCTATTTCTCCACTGGCCTATCTCAGTCTCACAGATGTAGCCAAATGAAACCCCTCGTTCTAAGTCCCTGTAACTTCAGAAGCTTCAAAATTCTGATGAAGATCTGAATTGTCTAGATTGAAACCATTTTTATTTTAAAGGAGTTTAATATCCAGGGATCGCCCTGTATAGATTTTCATACATGAGTAGATTTAGAAAAATGGATATGTAGAAAAATTCTCTTTCATAATTTCAAATCCAAGATGTTTTTTTTTTTTAAATGGAAATATTTCCAAATGCCTTTGATTGCTACCAGTTACAGTTAGTCATCTGTTTTCAGGACATAAGTGGGAGTAAATGATGTAGTGCATTTTGTTGTATTACTTATGACATAAGCCTTTTTTGCCTTGGCTTTCATTAAAAGAATGACATGTTAATGTTAATCACTGCCTTTTTCCTTTTATTATCTGGGGGGAAGGTGATGGAAACTTTACATCTAGATTAAGATCTTGTCAACACTCAAGGCCCAATCCGGTAAGTAACTGAGCTCCCTCAACTCCCAGTGAAGTCATTTGAAATGGAGAGCACTGAGCACTTTCCCAGGATGTGTTCAGGAGTTTGTGGAATCAGGACTTGGAAGGTTGTTTTTATGTTTTGTACTGGAGGAAATGTTCTCTATAGAGCAAACAAACCATACATTCATTCAGGTATCATGTGTTTTCCATAAAAGGTGCTTATTTTTCTAGTTATCAGAACTATTTGTATAATTAGGCTTTTTCTCCTATTTGATCCTTCAGTGAAGTAATGGCCATGGCAACAGACACACATGATGTTGATTTCACTACAAGGTCAAGAAGAAGAGGACACTGGGCTGGGAGGAATCAAAAACTACCTATTGAAACATCTTCATCAGCAAAGAGAACTCATAAAAAGCACTGGGTAGTAAGAGTGTTGCACTCATTTTCAAGTTTGCCCTTGTCTTTTCTCATTTATGTCCTGTATATTTTAGTATTTAAAGTATGTTTAAATCAGATTCCCACCCATTCCAAAAGGAAATGTGATTACAACAAAAGTTAGGGATCCATGAGAACTCCAGTATAACTTTTCCAAATGAGAAGTTTGTACCTACTTTCCCCTCTCCAATTGCAGCTATGCAAATAAGGAATTAGGTCTGGTAATTTGCCTTAAGCCCCATTCACCTCTCTAGAGCACACCACCATAAAACCAATGCCAGAAGGGGCTTGTCTATATAGATCACCTATTCACTGAGCATTCTACCAACAGAATCTGTGCTTAAACACTTTCCCTTGTTAAGGGGTTCCACTACTGAACCCAGTGGATGATTAAGGCAATAAAGATAATAAAGTAACAGGATGCATCAATACAGCACTGAGTCAATGGACTGCAGACAGTGTAGTGAAAATCTGAGTGCTGCTGATCGGCCCCTTGTTGCCTGTGCAGGATCCAGAGAGGAAGAGAGGAAACCTGCATCCATCGTGTCTTATGCAACCCCTCAACTGGTGTCACAAAATAACGCAATAAAGGAGAGAAGAGGAGAAATAGCAGCATGGAGCCCTATCATTCTGATCCAGTTCATATTCACAGCACAGGAGGCCAGCTGTCCAGAGGTGCCTTTGTATTTGCATAGGGGGATGGGTGGCCAACATTTTGGTAGATCCAAGCATGGTAGGTTGTATTCTTGGCTCTACTACTAACCTACTGTATGACCTTGGGCAAGCTGAAAAGAAAGGGTGGAAAGCCTCAGTGATTTAGATGTCGGAGTCCCATTTCCAAAAGTGACTCAGGGTATGTCTACACTACAGGTAAACACCCACGGCTGACCTGTGTCAGCTGGCTCGGGCTTGCGGGGCTCAGGCTACTGGGCTGTTTAATTACAGTGTAGATATTCAGGCTTGGGCTGAAGCCTGGGCTCTAGGGCCCCATAAAAGGAGAGAGTCTCAGTGCCTGGCCTCCTCCCCGAGCCTAAACATCGACACAGCAATTAAACAGCTCCATAGCCCAAACCAAGTAAGCTGACACAGGCCAGCCATGGGTGTTAAATTGCAGTGTAGACATGCCCATAGGCACTTTAGTCACTTTTGAAAATGGGACTTAGCTACCTAAATCACAAGCCTTGTAATGCTGAACAGAGCAATGCCTAGATACCTTTTAAAATTTGGAGCTTTTATTTCTCATTGCCTCAGTTACGGATCTATAAAATCAGGATAATACTACGTCCCTACCTTGAAGGGGTATTGAGAAGATAAATACATTAAAGATTGTGGAGTGCCGAGATACAACCACAATGGGGGCCATATACATACCATAAATACTGGGTAAGTTATTTAAAACTCTCTGTGTCAAATTTTCCCATCTGCAAAATGGAGATAGTGATACCTGTGGAGCTCATTGCCAGGGCATGTTGTGAAGGCCAAAACTATAATAAGGTTAAGAAAGAAAGAAAGAAAGAAAGAACTAGATAAGTTCTTGGAGGATAGGTACATCAATGGCTATTATCCAGGATGGTCAGGGATGGCACATCATCCTCTGACTGTCCCTAGCCTCTATTTGCCAGAAGCTGGGAGTGGATGACAGGGGATGAATCACTCGATGATTGCCTGTGCTGTTCATTCCCTATGAAGCATACTGGGCTAAATGGACCATTGGTCTGATTAAATATGGCCATTCTTATAGACTCATAGGCTTTAAGGTCAGAAGGGACCATCATGCTCATCTAGTCTGATCTCCTGAACATTACAGGCCACAGAATCTCATCCACCCATTCCTGTAATAGATCCATAACCTCTGGCTGAGTTACTGAAGTCCTTAAATTGTGATTTAAAAACTTCAAGTTACAGAGAATCCACCATTTACTCTAGTTTAAACCTGCAAGTGACCCATGTCCCATGGTGCAGAGGAAGGTGAAACTCCCCTGGAGTGTGTGCCAACCTGACCTGGAGTAAAATTCCTTCGCAACCCTATATATGGTGATCAGTTAGACCCTGAGCATGTGGGCAAGACCCCCGAGCCAGACACCAGGGAAAGAATTCTCTGTAGTAACTCAGAGCCTTCCCCATCTACTATCCCATCTCCAGCCGTTGGAGATATTTGCTGCTAGCAGTCACAGGTGGGCCACATGCCATTGTAGGCAGTCTCATTTTACCATCCCCTCCATAAACTTATCAAGCTCAGTCTTGAACCCAGTTAGGTTTTTTGTCCCCACTGCTCCCCTTGGAAGGCTGTACCTGAACTTCACTCTTCTGATGCTTAGAAACCTTTGCCTAATTTTAAGCCTAAATTTGTTGATGGCCAGTTAATATCCATTTGTTCTTGTGTCCACATCGACACTTAACTCCTTTTCCTCTCTGGTATTTATCCATCTGATGTATTCATAGAGAGCAATCATATTTCCTCTCAGCCTTCTTTTAGTTAGGCTAAGCAAGCCAAACTCTTAATTCCTTGGATCATCCTAGTGGCCCTTCTTTGCACCTTTTCTGATTTGAATTCATCTTTCTTAAACATGGGAGTCCAGAATTGCACACGGTATTCCAGATGAAGTCTCGCCAGTCCCTTGTATAATGGTACTAACACTTCCCTGTCTCTACTGGAAATACCTTGCCTGATGCATCCTAAAATGGGATTAGCCTTTTTCACAGTCCTTAGGTTCTTATACCTATCTTTGTAAAGTGCTTTGAGATGTACAGATGAAAAGCACTATATAAGAACATATCATTGTATCATTACTTATTTTATATACTTTTATTAATGTTTTATGTATTTGGCTCAGAGCAGAACAGCGAGTGCCTTGATGGAGCCATATTTAGAAATATAATAAAATTATTATTTCTGATCAAATAGTAAATTTGCTTTTATATTTGGATTTTTCACTTACCTATATTTAAATTCCATGTTAGAATACATGAGGTAGAATACTCTTTCTAGAAGCCATGTTCAGGGTGTCCATTTTATATACGGTGCCTTGCTGAATAATACCTAAAAGATGTGTAGAAAATTCTGGAATTCCTATGAAGAATAGGATTCTAACATATACCAGTATCACTGAAAGAATCAACAATAAAAAACAAATAAAACAATCTTGAAGCCAATGAGTCAAAGAATGCAAGATCAGGTTTTAAGGGCCACATTTTCTGAAAATGGTGTTTCATTTTGTACACATAATTCTCTATATGTTGTCAGTCATGCTGCAAAATATAATGTGCATGCAAATGATATTTGCATCTGCAAATCAGGTAAGGGGAAACAGCCCTCTGCAGAGAAGACCTGTACAGGTTTACACACAAGTTAATTCCACTTAAGCGTTATCCATTTGATCCTGCAGCCATACACATATCAGCATTCTTATTAACTCTGAGAGTCCATTCATATAAGGGCTCCAGGATGAGGACCTTTGTCTTTTTCAGGTGCAAAGGGTTGTCCAGGCAAACTTGCGGGTACATATTTAGAAGCAATTATTAAAAACTAGTAGCTGAAAGGCCATGCTGTCGTGAAGTTGTGCAGAAAAAAAACCCAAAATGGATGAGAACTTTTAAAAAATGGATGGTAACAGACTACAAATCCAAGTGATGACTGACCTTGGAGAACTGTGGCCACTGGGCCAAGTAATGCATTGTGGAAAAATTTAGGCATGGTAATGCTGAGGGTGCAACAGCTTCAACAGAAGAAACTGAATGAGCTCCACATTGCAATATCCCGTAGCCCAGGGGTTAGGTCACTCACCTGTGAGGTAGCAATGTCCCATTTAAAACCCTTCTCCCCCTCTGGTGGAGGGGGACTTGAACTGGTGGTCTCCCACAATCTAACTATTGGGCAAAAAGTTATGAGGGATGGCCTCCTCCCATCATATCAGGCCATTTAGTATAAGCTCACCTACAGGGGACCGATCTGGTAGGCAATGTCCGAACATGTGTACCAGTTTGGGCAGGTGAGTTAGGCAGAGGAATGTCTATCTTCCCTAGCTCACCAATCTCTCTGAGGCTTAGACATCCATATACTTGTTCTCGGGCTATAGTGTGCATGCTCAGAGGCATAATGTAGACAGCTAGGGAATTTTCTCTGCAAGAATTTATGCACCTTGCAATTTTAGGCACCTACAGGGCGCAGGGATGTTAGTGTGGGTTTTGTGAATCCCAGTGGGGCTTAATTCTGGGATTTAGATGCATAAAGTAGCAGTTAGGTGCCTAAGTACTTTTGTGAGTCTAGCTCCATCTGTGTAGTTTCCTTTATACAATCAATGGAATTGTTGCATACAAATCAGCTGTAAAGGTGATGATTGGTTGAGTTACCTGTGATATCACAATGGGCTAGGACTCTTGGCATGGAACAGATACATGTCTTAGAATCATAGAATCATAGAAGATTAGGGTTGGAAGAGACCTCAGGAGGTCATCTGGTCCAACCCCCTGCTCAAAGCAGGACCAACAGCAACTAAATCATCCCAGCCAAGGCTTTGTCAAGCCGGGCCTTAAAAACCTCTAAGCATGGAGATTCTACCACCTCCCTAGGTAACCCATTCCAGTGCTTCACCACCCTCCTAGTGAAATAGTGTTTCCTAATATCCAACCAAGACCTCCCCCACTGCAACTTGAGACTATTGATCCTTGTTCTGTCATCTGCCACCACTGAGAACAGCCAAGCTCCATCCTCTTTGGAATCCCCCTTCAGGTAGTTGAAGGCTACTATCAAATCCCCCCTCACTCTTCTGCAAACTAAACAAGCCCAGTTCCCTCAGCCTCTCCTCGTAAGTCATGTGCCCCAGCCCCCTGATCATTTTCGTTGCCCTCCGCTGGACTCTCTCCAATATGTCCACATCCTACCCAAAACTGGACTCAATACTCCAGATGTGGCCTCACCAGTGCCGAATAGAGGGGAATAATCACTTCCCTCAATCTGCTGGCAATGCTCCTACTAATGCAGCCCAATATGCCGTTAGCCTTCTTGGCAACAAGGGCACACTGCTGACTCATATCCAGCTTCTCATCCACTGTAATCCCCAGGTCCTTTTCAGCTCTAGCTGAAAGTCTGTGCAGTAGCTGGATGTAATTCATAAAGTCAACATGTCTGAGAATTTAAAAATTGGATGGTAACATGCTGTGAATCCCAATGAGGATTCAACCTGGTGACACTTTGAACAAAAAGAACTCTCAGTCATACTTGTGGCTGTTTCCATTGCTTCACACAGACTCAACAGACATTCTGGGCTTCAGAGTGACACAGACAGAATGACAATCTTGGAATTTTATTATACAGATTTGGCGAGACAAAGAGAATCTTAAACAACACCTCAGGACTGGATAGGAATATGTGTGCTATGTTTTCTATTTTATTTGGTAGACAGTGTTTACCACCCTATCCCTGTATTACTGAAATGGCCAGGATGTGAGCTCCAAAAGGTAGCACAGTGCAGCATGTCTGTTATTTTAATTTGCTGTGAATTAGCTGCTGACCTGGTGGGATTTTGGTTTTTAGCCCTGAATTCTACCAGAAAAGATACCATTTGATGAAGTAATTATAAAAATGAATTTTTGTTATTTTGGAGTGTGTGTGTTGTTTTGTGGGTTTTTTGTTTTGTTTTTGAGACAGGGCGTAATGCTGATTGCTATATTTAATGTTTTGAATGACTTATATGAGTGGATTCTGGTGGTGGGAGGAGACGGGGGAGGGAGGAGTGTGAAAAATTGCCATCTTTCACAGCTTTAAAATGTTGGCTCTGTTGTCTGGCATAATTAAGTCAACAGGCTGCTGGTCTGCTTCCAGGCACTTTGACAACTGTTCTCTCACTGCCACAAATAAATTAACAGAACTGTGCTTTTCCCAAGGGGCATTATATGCAGAAATAGCATTTTCTGTCCCTTGATCTATGGCTAGTGAAGTGGTGATGGACAGTGGTGCTCAGTGAACAGAAGCTGCCAGGTCATATGCTGTACAATCGCTGGACCATTTATGCTATCATAGTTAGTTGTGATAACACTTATACCCTTTATCATCAGGGGTTGGTTATAACCCAACTGTTAACATTCTTTCTAAGGTAATAGACAACAGCTGGGGAGTGAATTTCTTTTTCCATAAAATTAGGGAGGAGGCAATCTCCTTGGCCGTTCTCAAAGTTGTGAGTCAAAATGAGACCTCTGATGCTAGGGTGTGACACCCAGCAGTGTTTCATGCAGCTCCACAGGGTTTCATAAACAACATTTTTATTTTGGTTTCAATTCATGTGGCTTTGCATCCCCTGAGTTTTGCTTTGAGCTTCAGGTTTAAATGAACCCCCAATCCCTTCTTTTGCACGGACTCAAAATCAGACAAATGCTAGAGTTTCAGGGGGATACTACAGACCAGCTCAGATTTGCTTGAAAATGTAACAGTAACCCCAGGAGACCATAGAAACTGACCTTGTCATGCAACAGGGAAATAACCTTTTGTAACCATAGTGACTGGGGCCAGGACTAGCACTCTGCTCTGTCCCAGTTTTATTACACAGCATCAGCAGTAAATGAATTCTTTAGCAAAAATGTAGCCAGTGAAGCCACCTGAATTCCTCCCTCTAGAATGGAAACTGTCAGACAACAGGAAGAGGCAGTTACAGACCTTCCAGA
Source organism: Terrapene triunguis (assembly GCF_002925995.2). Classification (NCBI taxonomy): domain Eukaryota; kingdom Metazoa; phylum Chordata; order Testudines; family Emydidae; genus Terrapene; species Terrapene triunguis. Next base: position 27,535,421 of record NW_020664372.1, on the reverse strand, counting down.
TTTTCCTGGTAGCAGGTGGCAATGAAGAGAAATTCAAGAGGGCAGGCTCAGAGACACTGGAAAGCATGAAGAGCACTGCAAACTGCTAGACAAAGTAATTAGGAAGATTCAAGAATGCATAGATTCATAGAAGAATGTGTTTTTCAGTTAACAAGAAACCAAGAGACCATTGACAATTATGTTACAGACCTACATTTTAAAGCTAAATCATGTGAATTTGAATAGTTAGCAGATGGACTAATTGGGGCCCTTATTATTTTTTATACACCTGGCAACCCAGTCAGAGCTAGGTTAATGTGAGAAATAGCCTTCACTCTGCAAAAAGCAGTAGCTATTGACCAAGATGAGTGTACTTCCCAAATGAAAGCGTTAGCAAGTAGTGAAAGAACTGAAGAACATCTAATTAAAAGTGCATACCAAAGCATTAAGACTCAACACACAGGTAGGTCTATTTCCTTTCAGTACCATGCTTTTCTATGAGTATTTTAAATGTATGTCAGTTAGTAAGTATTGTCCATTGTTATTTAATATTTATGTTGCAGTAGCATCCAGACACTCCATTCAGGACTTGGGAGCCCAATATGCTAGTTGCCACACAAACGGTCCCTACCTTGAAGAGCTGACAATGTAGAAAGACAAGGAACTGACAGAGGTATGGGGAGCAGAATACAGTATAACAGCGAAGTGGTCTAGGTGATGATAAGCACATGTCTCGTTATTTCTACCTTTTCCTACCCCACAAAGAATGATGAGCATGCAGGAGAAAGGAAAACAATCAAACTGCTCCATGTACAAGTGTATATATTATATACGTTTATATACTCATTACCTGCCTCTTTATTTTTAATAAATAAATGCATGTCAAATTAAGCCAGTCACCCATTCAACCCCTTTGTAGTTTTACTAATTTTATGCCTGTCACTCATTATGCACACACAGAGCCAATGTAATCTGTAGATTTACCCACTCACTATAGTTAAATTTTGTGCTATATGAGTGGAATTTTTCAATTTAAGTGGAGAAAATAATGTAAATGATGCAATACAGAAAACATCTATTTTCTGATGGCACACTGAATAAATGCTAAATAATTAATTGTTTTCTGTGTCTTGCTAAATAGCATAAATGAAGGATAGATTATAATCCTTCATTTCAAATTTCTTGGCTTTTGCAAGTTTGCACCAGAATTGTACAGTAACTTAATTTGAATAGGAAATACACATAGAAAAATGTAATAAATATTAAAATAAAGTTAGTTGTGAAGGCTGACTCTATATGTTTCCTTTCATATGAATTATTAATTTCCTCAAGCATTATCCATCAGAACCTCCCTTTAGCCTCAAAACACTGCTGTAACTCTAATAAATATTGTAATAAAGATAAATAATCTGAAGAAAATGTTACAGTTCCATCTGAAAATCCTTTCTCTGGAAATGTATGCAAGGCTTTATCCTTTCTGGTAAGTACAAGTAAGCCGACATTCCACTCTTCTCTTCATGTCTCCCAAGTGAATTTGACCAAACCCCTCTTTTCTTCTGAGCTTTGTTCAAATGTATATTAGTGCTGGCAGGGAGCCACTTTTTCTTCCAAACACACTGCAGAACTGAAGTCAAACATTAATGAGAATGGGGCTTACAGAATAACTAGTTTAGAGCCACTCAGGAAGGCCTTATTTGCTTGGAGTCAGTGGTATTAAGCTCTGGCTCATCAGAAGATACACTGAGGCCTCCAGATTTCCCTTCCTGCATTCACGTACGCAAATTAGGAGGGAATTCTGATGCAGGAATGTTCAGTATATGCTAGGCAATCTGTGCTGATCACTCTTATCCTCTACAAATGTCCTTCTGTACTGACTTTGAAGCATTCTTCTTACCCTGTTACAGGAGAACTAGGGTCTCTTGGTGCAGCTGGAGGCTTTCTTGTGCTGACACTGATGCTCACACCCTCAGGAGTGAGCACATCCAGAGCAAACTCTAGTCTTCAAGGAGGAATGGGTTAAAACATAGGCACTGTATGCCAGTGCATACAGCTCGAGCCCCTGAAATTGCATGATGAGGTCATTTAAAAAAATAGCTCCAATATCCCACTACATCTGAGCTGTGCTGAGACATAGTGGAGACAGGGCCGTCCTTGGGATTTATGGGGACCTACACAGTATTATTAAACTGGTGCCCCACTGACTCCAGTCGAGGGGCACAGCCACCACCCCTTCCCACAGACCCCCAGAAACTCTGCCCCCCCCCCCATTGCTGATGTCCCAGGAGCTGAGTGGTGATTCTCGACCCCTGCAGGAGGGGAGAGGCCAGCTGGAGAAGTTGGGGGAACTTTGCCCGACTCACCCTCAGAGCTGGCCGTGTCATAGGGGTCTGTGGGGCCCCGCACCCCACCCGGCTCGCTGTATTCCACCTTCCAGGCTGTAGTCCCCCCGCTACTTGTCCGCCACCGCTGCTGGCACCAAGATGAAGTGCGGCATCTCGAGGACCTGCAGCAGTTCCCGCCCCACACAGCTCCCCCCGGATCACTTCCAGTGGGTGAGATGCGGTCCCCAGCCAACTGCGCATTCCAGCCCCATGCGGTCACTTCCTCTCGGAAGCCAGCCCGAGCGCCTCCACCCCACCCAGCCCTGCCGGGCAGGCCACTCCACAGGGTGGGCTGCGCTCAGTGCTGGGGGTGGGGGTGTAACTCCATTGTTCAATGGGGGCTCCACTTTGCAGGCAGGGGGAGAACGCAAAGGATACTATGCTGCCTAGCCCGCCTCCCCTCATGGCAGCGGAGAGAGTCACAAGTGAGTCTCTCTTCCCTGCAGAGACCCCAGCAATACCCCCCGCCCATGCAAAATACACCATGCTGGCACATTCGGTTCTCTACGACCCCAAGGAAACTGCGCAGCATGTACTCTTACGTGCTGTCCCGGCGGTGGTGCCCCAAATTTTCAGGTGCCCTACTCAGCCATGTATGCTGCGTATGCCTAAGGACAGCCCTGAGTGGGGAGCAGCAGCCTTAGGGAGCCAGCTCAGGCAACCTGATCCTGGGCTGTCCAACCCTGGTAGAAGCTAGAGCAGCAGGAGGCGTCCCCAAATTTCTGCCACAGATGGAGGGTCAAATATACTGGAGTTTGGCTCCAATACACTCCTTCTCTGCCTAACACAGCCCAACAGGCAGAGATTTCCTCTAATCAGGGGTAATTCTCCTGTGGGTTCTTGCTACCAGTTTAAGTTCTCTTAATGCTGCTTGTGCATACTTGGTGGCCTAGAGAATATGGTTTTATGTTGCTGTACCTCATGGATGCAAAGTAAAGCTTGAACTGTGGATCCCATACACACAGACAGTATAGATGCTTTTTTGGATAATTTATGATGCTTCAGCCTCTCTCAGCTGCTGGATTTGGGGTAGACTAAGGATGAGGATGATAAGGGCTGTTATTTGGTTTCAGATGAACTAGAGAACTCTTCTGATACCAAGTATTTTTTCCACTACGGAGGAGCACTAATACAGTGACTCCACAGGAAGAAAACTACTTTAGCCTAGTTTTCTGTAGAAAGTGCCCAAGACCACTGATTCTGAATAAAAACTGGCCAAGGAATCCACTAGATTCACAACTGAATAGAGAGGTACCTGGTCCAGGAACTCCTATATAATTGGGTTGCCATAACTTACACCCTATACTGGACTAACTGATGAAGGTGTGGCTGACCACTCAAACAGCTGTCCAGGTCTCCAAGGTGGTCAAGGAAATGTATAGCCTCCCTGCCAACGCTGCCAGCAACATCTCCCACTTTCCATAGTAGAGTTTGATGGTGGAGGAGTGTTGTATTAATTTAGATGGAATATATGGGCCCAAAGAGTCAAAGATGATAACGTAATCCAATCCCTGTCCAGCATTAAACCACAGCAAAGAGACAAAATGCAGCTTCTGTCTCTGGTGCTGACTTTCGCTTGCAACCTCACTGCTGGACAAACACAGGTATAGCACATGGTCTTATCTGCACTCCAAGACCTGGCAAACTTGCAGCAGCATTGTGTTTTTTTAGGCTTTTTTAGTTGCCTCTCTGGTCACTTGTTTACAGCAATGTTGAAAAATATGAAGTCTTGGCCAGCTAAGACAGACTTTAGACAGAGGGCAAAAGGAGAAAGATAGGAAAAAGAAGAAGTAAAGTTGGGAAGGAAAAGAATACACAAATGTTGGGGACGGAGGAGGAGAGAGAGACAAAGTTTCATATCGCAGGTGGTATTCAAGATTTAGCTGGAGCTAACGGAAGATGACTAAGTATTCTTTCCCTACCTGGTGGAGATATAGATACGTGCATATAGGGATACTTCCCAAGCACAAGAAGCATCAAGCAATCTAGCCATCCAATCAAAACTAACCAGCACAGCTTGAATGTTGAATGAGCTTGAGTTTTGAATGTTAACTGCTTGTAGTGAACTACTCATGAGTGATTTACAGGCCAGAAATTATTTGCCAACATTATTCAGCAGATAATTATGAATGCAACTGCAAAAATTGTAAGCTACTCACTAACAATTTTGAGCAGAAAAAGAGGTTAAGTTTGTTAAATATGTTATTTGATGTGAATTATTTGCCTAGCTCTGCTAATAAGATTATTTTTTCCAATTCTCTGTGTGTGTTTGTGTGAAAGTAGAAACAATATCCTTGATGTTTTTTTCTTTATATTTTCTGGTGTCCAGGGTCAAACTCAATTTTAAGCATATGTTGTTAAGAGTATGCATTTATATAAATGTTTGTCTGCTATTTTATACCAGAGTAATGTCTCTCTTCCTAGCATGGTCACACAAAGTTCAGTCTCTTAATTTGTATCCTGGTACTAAATTACCAAGCAGTTCTATCTAAACCCTTGGTTAAATTCATAGAACTAGATTTAATAAGAAAAATGATAGAACTAAGCTTCCACTCTTCTTAAAACTGAGAAGGTGATGAGTGGGAGTGTCTTCAATCATCTACATTTATTCATGTAGGGCCTGATCCACACCCCATTAAAGTCAATGGAAAGACTCCCATTCTTCAGTGTCCTTTAGATAGGCCCATTTAGCAGGATCCTGAAAAGAATGGAAATACAAAAATCTATATTCTAAGGTCTGATTTACACTGACCAAATATAAGACTTAGAAAACAAACAAACAAAAATCAGAATGATTTAAGGATAGACAGTTCATTTTTCTTTTGTGCTCCCTGGCTTTCCTAAATTTCAGCCATATCTATTGAAGCCTATATTTTAGCGTGCATTTAGTGTGGTAAAAGGGCCTTATCAGCATTTCTATTATAAGCTCCACTCTCAAGGGGTTTGTCATGAGGCTGTTTTAACTGGCACACAACTCCAGCCCAGATGGAGTTAGTTTAGTTTAGTTTCTAAGGGCCAGTTTATGTACTCTAGAGAATCCTGGGGAGGACAACACTGGACTTTTCACAGAAAATGGACCAAATTTTGTTAGGGACAGGGAGGTTGAGCCTAAGTGTTAGCATACCCTCACTTCCCTGCATTTGTATCTCTGAAACAAAGCCCTGTTTTCCAATCAGCTTTATTAAATGTCTCTAATGGTGCCACTCCCTGTTTTGGTGCTCAGGAAGTGCAGAGACCAGTATTCTATTTTTCTTCTGTGAGTTTGTAATCTAAGGAAGGTCTTTGCAGACACCCGCGAGCATCTGTGCTGGGTCCCTCACCGTCTAGCTCTAAGTATGGAAGCAAAAAAATTAGATGCATTCGTTAACAGTGTCTCTGTTTTCCAGTTTCATTTTGGCAAGCATTCTTTTGAAAAATCTACTGGTAGATGTGGCAATTTGGGAATATTTTTTTGCCACGGATCTGAAAGAGTATAGTTAGAAAGGGCTATCAAGAATGCCATCCATGATATTCAGTGCTCAGAGACTCAACATGCCTGATGATCTAAAGTACTATATAATTGCTAAGTATTATAGCTAAATCGCTCAGAGATAGTTTTAATATGTTTCTCTTTTTGACCTGGATACCTTCGTGCAGAATTTCAGAGCTGAGGTGAATTCTCGGTGCTCTGACAGCTGGCAGGATGATAGGGAGAGTGGCATCTCTGAATTCTAACTCCTGAGTTAACTCTTCAAAGAGGTCAAGGATTTGAATGACAGTATGTGCCAGGTTCCACTGGCACTGAGTGAGAAAATTGGTATTTAAGTCCTCAGAGCAAATTCCTGTCAGAACCTGTTAGTTCTTCAGCAGGCACTGTAACATGTAGGAGGTTGCATTCCAGCAGGTCACAGTATCTTGGATTATAGCTGGTTCAGAGTAATATACAGTTCTGTTTGCAAGCTGTGCAGTTTGGCAACAGCAGAAAAGCAGTTTTTGAAATGGCCAAGCAGCTTCTGGCTAGCCTGAGTAGGTTGTCCATGGAGGGTTGTTTTAACTAAGGATTGTTAATAAGAAATCATAGGAAGTGGGCAACATACCTTAAACTATACACCATATACAGTCAATGAAAGCATTCTCCATGTTGATGCTATTACCTCAGAGCACAGAAGTGATATTATATTTTGTAATCTGCCTTCTATTTATCAGGTGCAACAACCTTCATCATGATGCTCCTGTAGGACTGAACCCAGGACCTCTCACACAAAACTACCATTAGAACAAAGCACATAACTTTTGTAGGCTCTTATGCTATACATGAACCAGCCACTAGAGGGGGACATGACACACTCTGGTAATGTGTTACATATGCTCAGAAAGGCATATGATATAATTGCTCCCATATGCGTAATGGTTAAAATCCTCACAATGAAAAATCTCTAATCTGCTTTTGAAATTCTTGTATCCAGTCGGCTGTAAGCCTGAGAAAAGACTGGGCCTTCTCTCTCACTTGATAGTTCCATTAGAGTGCTTATATTTAGGAGCTCACTCTTTAGCCACACCCTTTTCACTTATCTACTCTGCCAACCAGTCCGCAAGAGTTGCCCCTGGAAAAAGTACTCTAGATGCTCAATGTCTCTTCATATCATCCATATCCAATACCAGTGCACAGGTGTGGTGAAGGCATGGACTCTCTGCCGGACAGCTGGGAAGGGATGCGTGGTACAGGGACAGCCCTGAAGATCCCTCTCACAGGACTGTTTTTGGCTTCAGTGGTCACAAAGCCTGACGAGTCGATGCACTTTTATTGTGCTCTGTACTGTGAAGACACCCTCAAACTTCATTTGACCATGCATGCCTAGAAAATACCATACCCTTCACCTTTATGACCAAACATTTCCAGAAGATCGACTTATTTTTTTTTTAGAAAAGACATTTCAGTTTGGCAAGCTGATGTCCAAATGAGAGTCGCCCATTGGTAGACACATAGAAAAGTTAATTTATCACTTGCTTGTAGATAATAAAATATTTGACATTATAATTGCAGTAAAATAACATCAAAATTCTGTCTCTTCCTGCTGCGGTAATGCAGCATCCAAGAGCAAGAAGGCCATGGGAATTTCTATATTCAAATTTAAGTTCAAATGCACAAAGAATAGTATATTTATATTTTATAATCAAAAGGGATGTAGGGGGAAGGGATGATGGCCTTGTTTGTGTAGCATCTTCCTGAAATTAGACTTTGGCATACATTTGCTGATAAAATAATAATTAGCACAGGGGTCGGCAACCTTTTAGAAGTGGTGTGCCGAGTTTTAATTTATTCACTCTAATATAAGGTTTCGCATGCCAGTAATACATTTTAACATTGTTAGAAGGTCTCTTTCTATAAATCTATAATATATAACTAAACTATTGTTGTATGTAAAGTAAATAAGATTTATAAAATGTTTAAGAAGCTTCATTTAAAATTAAATTAAAACGCAGAGCCCCCCGAACAGGTGGCCAGGACCCAGGCAGTGTGAGTGCCACTGAAAATCAGCTCGCGTGCTGCCTTCGGCACGCGTGCCATAGGTTGCCTACCCCTGAATTAGCATATCATGCAAAGTACCCAGACTCTGCTAAACAATTGCATTCTGTTTTTTTTTTAATATACCTATATGCTATGCATGAGGCTTGTATTTGAACAGGCACTGAGAATATAGAACAGTAGGTCATGTCTAATGTCTTAAAGATACAGATACACACATTTATTTATTGACCTCCAGGTAATTTGAGTAGATACTAGATACAAAGAAACATGAGTCATCTGAAAATTATATATCTCAAACACAACTCAGAAAGCATTGCTTGAAATTAACATAATCCTCTTATGAAGCCAAGTATAGACAGATGGACAGACAGATTAGATTAGATAATACTTACTTTGGATAGCAAGTAGCTTTCACCTGAATTAAAATGATCAGAGCAGATTTAATTACATGTACGTGTTATAATTAAAGTCTTTTATAGAGCTTCTTGTTGCTCATTACTGTAATATACAAAATTTATTTTAACTATGCAAATTAAGTGTGGTTGAATACAATCAATTTAAAATGTGACAAAAGAATCAGTGTTGTTTTATTTTTACTCACTATCAAAGGTGTTTTCTTGTTTTTGTTTGGGGGTTTTTTTGGGGGGGGGATGTAAGCATAATAGAGATTATTCAAAGCATATCTATTTTCATAACCCTAAACAAAAGTGGGCAGTTAGATTTTACAAGGTTTAGGCACAACATAGACAGAAGGAAAATGTAAAAATAAGTATTTTTTGAAAAATATTTTTTCTAACAAAACATATGAAAGTACCAACTATATTAGAGATGCTGGTCAGTGATTTTTAAAAGGTATGAAAAATAGCCTTTTCTACACAGAACGAGTTTAAATATGGTCAGAAATTGGCCAGAATAAAAACAACTGAATGAATGGCCAAATTGTGGCATCCAAAAATCTAAGCAGCTAAAAAAATATGTAGAATATATATATAAGGTTGGCTTGATGCTAGCTATATAATTTAAATAGAAATACTGCTATTGTCATCCCCATATTTTTCCAGTATTGTTCCAGGTGGCAAATGGAAGCTGCTATTTGACTGGAAAAAACAATGAGAACTTGACACAGGAGCCAGAATCCAGATTCTAGACCTGAGGAGCTACAAATTAGTCTGATTAAATGTAGTTTGTGGATATTTTTTTTATTTGAATGAACTTGCAGTATGTCAGTATCTGAGAATATATAATAGTAATGTTCTCTTTTGAGTACCCTCTTTGTTTTCATAAGTGAAAACATTTTGAATATTGTAAAATAAAACTATGGTCTATGATTAAGGCTACGTTTTAGTCACAGGTATTTTTAGTAAAAGTCATAGACAGGTCATGAGCAGTAAACAAAAGTTCATGGCCCATGACCTGTCCATGACTTGTACTATATACCTTAACTAAAACTTGAACTGTGGGAGGGTGCAGGTGCTTGCGGGGCATGGTCTGAGGGCGCCATGGATGCGGGATGGGGTGGCCTGGGATCCCCGCTGGTGCTGAGGGGGAGGCGGGTGGCAGCGCGCGGCCTGGGACTCCTGCTGGTGTTGGGAGAGGGGGGCCGGGCAGCAGCGCATGGTCCTGGACCCTCTCTGGTGGTGGGGGGGGCGGCGCGTGGCCTGGGACCCCTGCTGATCCTGAGGGGGCAGGGAGAGTTGGCAGGGCTGGCAGACTCCTTACCCAGCTCCACGCGTCCCTGCAGCTCCTAGGGGGAGGGAAGGCAGGGGGGGCACCGTACGCTTCTCCTGCCATGAGCTTTGGCTCCACAGCTCCCATTGGCCAGGAACTGCAGCCAATGGGAGCTGTGGGTGCAGTGCCTTTGGGCAGGGGCAGCCCACAGAGCCCCCTGGACTCTCCACCTAGGAGCTGCAGGGACATGCCAGCCTCTCCCCCCCCCCAAAGTATGCGCCACCCCATACCCCAACCCCCTGCCCCAGCCCTGAGCCCCCTCCCACACCCAAACTGCCCCAGCAGTGGCCAATGCGGCTGGCCCAGGAGCTGTCTAATCTGCTCAGGCAGCCCCTGAGCTAGCCATACCAGCCACTTCAGAAGTCACAGAGTCACGGAAAGTTATGGAATCCATGACTTTTGTGGCCTCTAGCCTTATCTATGATTCCTTTACATCAGGGGTAGCCAACCGTGGCTTGCGAGCCACATGCAGCTCTTTTACAGTTAGAGTGCAGCTCACTGAGCCCTCCATTCTCCACCTACCAGACTGGGGTGGGTGGGAGCTCAGGGCTTCTGCCCTGAGGCAGGGTTGTGGGGTAGGGGCTTCTACCCTGAGGGGAGGGGGATTAGGGGCATCAGACCCATAGGAGGCACCTGCCGGGGCTTCAGCTGGAACAGGGCTGAAGCTCTGAGCCCCGGCAGGCGTGCCCGGCTCTTGAAATTCTGAAGAATGTTGTAGGCAACTTGGAGGGTCAGTAAGTTTGGCCACGCCTGCTCTATGTGAATTGAAATAATCAAAGCCAAACATTGTTTACTTTTTTTTCTCTCTCCTTCCTTCTCTTCCTCATCAATATCAGATTTCCTGTGCTCCAATTGTTTTCCTCTCTCAACTTTCTTTCCTATCTCATGATCTACTTTCCATGTTTCTCCTTTCTCCACCCCACCATACCTTAGCAATACTGGAAGTCAACAGCATAGTGATGGTTAAAGTGTTAAATACAATCACACAAAAATATATACCCAAAATATTCTGCAATTTATTTTATCTTAAATTTATTAACTCTTCTTCTCCTTTTAATCTTCTTATCATACTTTATGTTACTTATTATATTAAATCACTTAGTCCCTACTAACTAAAATATTTTCTCAGGCACTTAGTAAGGCAAAGCTGCAGCCTGTCTCCACAGTGCCATCTACTGGAGAAGGTGAGCCACGGGAGATGTGGTCTTCTTTCAATTAATTTTCTGTTAAAGCTTTGATTGTTGCTTTATCTTAGTGTTTATTTATCTAATCACTTTATAGTCTTGCTATTGCCCATCGTTTGTTAATTAATAACAAGACAACAGAAAGTTAAAAATCCAAGCTAGTAAGAATATTTTTAAAAGGTTAAAATGTGTTTTCTTTGGCTTAAAAAAATCATAACAAAGATTTAGTGGACTTCCTGCCACATTTTGACTAGAATCTGGCAAAACAGAGCCAAGATTTTTTCATACTGGAAATTATAATTAGATGCTAATTACATTCCGCTAATTACATTTGAGTAGGCACCCAAGGATGATTCATGTTTAATAATTCTGCAGGCATCCTCTCTATGACACATTTTTCCAGACTCTTTGTATACCATGGTCATTGTCACTAATATGCATAGCTGTCTTGAACATGAGCTGTTATAATTAATCATTGGACTGACATTTTTAGCCAGCTGGCTAAAATAGTCACAAATTGTTTCATCATTCTTTTTTCTTCTTTTTTTGTGGTTTCTATTTCTAAAAATAGCACAATAAACAATAGGAACAAAACCTGTACATTTTCACGTTGGCTTGTAGATCTTACAGTTGTACAGAATATAAAATGAATCTCAAACCATGCTGGCAAGTTAAAGAGGTACAAAAATTTGAACTAGATTATACAGTTCTGAAGGGTTCTGGCTCTACTGAAAGTTTTTATTTTCAAGTTTAAGCATTTGGGTGCCCCACATTTGTTAATTTATTTGCTAAGCATAGAGAAATCCAGAAGAACTAACCAATGCTGTGATCGTTACTAAATCCATACTGAGATGAACTCCCACTCTAGCTTTTCTTTGAGTAAGGACTCATATATTTATGACTCAACCACTGAGGAAGGAAGAGGTGGATACCAGGAGGTATTTTGCCTCAGAAAGAATGCCTTCCAGAGCTCCCAAACAAGCAAAGACAGCAACCTCACAGTGTACAGCCCTTTTGTGGAATGCAATGTAGTAATCTCATATGGTTGCTTAGTGTTGCTGGACATGGCATAATGGTTATAGGTGGAGTTATGACTTTGCCTGCTCTTCACCTCTTTCTTCTGCCACCTTTAGGAAGCCATGAGCTACCAGATAAGGAGGGAGGAAGCAGCCACTGTAGTTCTGCCTGGCCTTTCTGCTGGGGTTTTAGAAGTACTGTTTTGAACTGCATCTTGAAATGAGTGGGGGAGCCAATACAACTGTTTGAGAACTGGGATGATGAGTCCATGCTTGTGTATTCCTCTGAGAAGGTTGACATCCACATTCTGTACATGCTGGAGTCTGGAGGGCTGGGACTTATTTGAGGTAGTAGAATATTGTTGTCCTTTCTGGCACTAAATCCTGAAAGATAGTTTGTGAAACTTGTATTCTTTGTGTGTCTCTCTCTTCCCTCTTGCCTTTCTCTCTTGGCTTTAACTTAAAGCTTGAATTGAAATGGATAGTACATCTTCCACAAAATGACCCCTCCCTGATTCTTGTTCAATACACTTTTTTTTAAAAAAAAGAGTAGTAGTGTAGATTTTTGCTGAGCGATGGGGTCAAGTTCAGCTCTGAAGCTGTTAAGGACATATCTGCAAACAAACAGCAGCAGGAATCAGTTTTCAAGAAGCACAGTGAGGGATTTGATTTTTTGAGAGATGGAATGAAATCGTAGATATTTGTGTATGTGTGAGAGGGAGTGAATCTGCATCTGGAAAGGGAAAAAGGGGAAGTTAGTATTTACTTTTGCTGTACAATGTATATTGTTAATTGTGCTGACTCATAATGGAAACTAGGATGAAAATCTTCAACATAAAGAGGAATGGGGTTGAGGTGATAATTTTTATTTTCAGAATGGCAACATTGATTTTAGGTTGAGAAAGGTATATGGAAGATAGTGTTGTGTCTGTTCAAAAATCAGGAGGGCTAAGCATCTACAGCTGGGAAGGAAGGATTAAATTAAAGAGACAGAACTTTCCATTTTAAAAAATTGTGTTTATTTGGGTGCGGTTCAGTGATTTTGGACAACAGTCTACAATTATTGGTGTAAGGGAGAAGTTAAAATGAGAACCTTCAATTACGTTACAGTTGTAAATGCTTTCTGATAAATGTTAAACTGTTTTCATTGTAAAAGGCAGACTCATCAGAACTAAATATCAGCATGTGGACTAAGTAATTTGTTGCAGTGGAACTGAATATTCTTTTTACTGCTTTAGCTGGACCTAATATGTTGCATATTTTATTCAGCAAACAGAACCGATTAATGGCAGTTCACTTTTTTGTGTTGCAAACTTTGTTTTTTTACCTTCACACTTAAGGAATCTCCCAAACAGAATTTGGATCTTGCTGGAAAAGAAAAACGCAAAAGATGTAACAACAAAACAATTCTCTCTTTACTGTGAACCTGATCCCTTGAAAAAAGGAGTGCTCACAACTCCATCTAATGAAGTCAGTGGAAGTTAAGAGCCTCAGCACCTTCCAAAATCAGGTACTATATCAGCACATTATAAGCCAGCTGAAATATTTCAACGATAAGTACATTGTGTTGCTGATTTGGGGATAATTTAGTTATGTAATCACCAACAAGAAATAAAGTATAAACACAGTACTAATACTACTGTAGCTTTATTTTCCATTTCAGTCTTTGTAACTGGTCCTTGTCTTTGTGAGTTAGAGCATGTAAGAGTTAACGGGAAGTGTGGCACTGCATAGTTTCCTGGAGTATAAGTGACAACTTTAAACTTCCTGCTGAAGTTCAGGAGGGCCTCACCCAAAGCTCATGGAAATTGAAGTAAAGACCCACCATCTACTTCAATGGGCTTTGGAGCTTTGGATCATGTTAATAGTGCATGACAACGGAATTTTATAAATGGTCATTTGGGTGAAGTGTAGTGGTAAAGTAATATGAAGTACTGCATGCCCGAAACTCCACCCTGAGTCATGGATACCTTGACAATCAGTCCCGTAGAATATATACTTCCCAGTTCTGTATATTAAACTTTAACACACATGTTTTGATTAGATTTTTGTTAAGATAAAAACATGTATGTTAGGTTCCCCCCCCCCCCGGGGACATAGATTCGTTGTAGAGGACAAGCTTGGTTCAGGTGATCATGAGTTCATTCAGTTTGGAAGGATAAACTAAAATAGATCTGCAACTACGATTCTTGATTTCAAAAGAGCTAACTTTAATAAATTAAGGGAATTAGTTAGGGAAGTGGACTGGACCAAAACTCTGAATGTGGAGGAGGCTTGTAATTATTTTAAGTCACAGTTGCAGAAACTATGGGAAGCCTGCATCCCAAGCAAGGGGAAAGAATTCATAGGGAAGACCAAGCTGGATGAGCAAGCATCTCAAACAGGTGATTAAGAGAAATCAGAAAGCCTACAAAGAATGAAAGATGGGAGGGATCAGCAAGGGGACAGCTATATCTTGGAGGTCAGAAGGTCTAGGAATAAAGTGAGAATTACCAAAAGTGAAGCAGAGTTGGACTTTGTAAAGAGAATTAAAACAAAGAGTAAAAGGTTCTATAGCCATATAAATAAGAAGAAAAAAAGGAAAGAAGTTGGACCACTAAGCACTGAGGATGGGGTGGACATTAAAGATTATCTAGGCATGGCCCAGCCCCCCTAACAAATACTTTGCCTCAGTTTTTAATGAGGCTAATGGAGATCTTTGGGGTAGTGGCAGCATGGCTAATGGCAACGAGGATATGGAGCTAGAAATTGCCACATCCGAGGTGTAAGTCAAACTCAAACAGTTTAATGGGACTAAATTGGGAGGCCTGCATAATCTCCATCCAAGGATATTAAAGGAACTAGTACATGAAATTGCAAGCCCAACAGCAAGGATTTTTAATGACTCTGTAAACTTGGGAGATCATACCCTATAACTGGAGAACTGCTAATATAGTTCCTTTTTTTAAGAGAGGGAAAAAAGGTGATCCAAGAAAGTATAGGCCTGTGAGTTTGACCTCAATTGTATGCAACGTCTTGGAACAAATTTTGAAAGAGAAAGTAGTTAAGGACATAGAGGTGTACGGTAATTGGAATAAAATACAACGTAATTTTACAAAATGCAGCTCATGCCAGACCAACCTGATCTCCTTCTTTGAGAAAATAACTGATTTTTTAGACAAAGGAAATGCAATAGATCTAATCCACCTGGATTTCAGTAAGGCATTTGATACAGTTCCACATAAAAAATTATTAGTTAAATTGGAGAAGATGAGGATTAATATGAGAACTGAAAGGTGGATAAGGAACTGGTTAAAGGGACAACTACAGTGGATCATACTGAAAGGTGAACTGTCAGGCTGGAGGGAAGTTACTAGTGAGCACCTCAGAGATCGGTCTTGGGCCCAATCTTATTTAACATTTTTTATTACTGACTTTGGCACAAAAAGTGAGAGTGTGCTAATAAAATTTGCAGATGTCTTAATATTGGGAGGTACTGCCAATACAGAGGAGCACCAGAATATCATGCAAGAAGATCTGGATGACTTTGTAAACTGGAGTAATAGAAATGGGATGAAATTTAAAAGAGCAAAGTGCAAGGTCATGTATTTAGGGACTAACAATAAGATTTTTTGCTATAAGCTGGGGACTTATCAATTTCAAGTGACAAAGGAGGAGAAAGACCTTGGTGGATTGGTTGATCACAGGATGACTATGACCTGTCAATGTGATGCAGCCATGAAAAAAGGTTAATGCAGTCCTACGATGCATCAGGAGAGGCATTTCCAGTAGAGGAAGGGAAGTGTTAGTACCATTATACAAGGCACAGGGGAGACCTCATCTGGAATATTGTGTGCAGTTCTGGTCTCTCATGTTTAAGAAAGATTAATTCAAACTGGAAAAGGTGCAGAGAAGGGCTACTAGGATGATCCAAGGAATGGAAAGCCTACCTTATGAGAGGAGACTCAAAGAGCTTGGTTTAGCATAACCAAAAGATGGCTGAGGGGAGATATGATTGCTCTCTATAAATAAATCAGAGGGATACATACAAGGGAGTGAGAGGAGTTATTTGAACTAAGCACCAATGTGGACACAAGAACAAATGGCTATAAACTGTCCATCAACAAGTTTAGGCTTGAAATTAGATGAAGGTTTCTAACTACCAGAGGAGTGAAGTTCTGGAACAGCCTTCCAAAGGGAGTAGTGGGGATAAAAAATCTAACTGGGTTAAAGACTGAGCCTGATAAGTTTATGGAGGGGATGGTATGATGAGACTGCCTACAATGGCATGTGGTCCATGGGTGACTGCCAGTAGGAAAAATCAACTGCTGGAGATGAGACACTAGATGGGGAGTAACTCTGAGTTACTACAGATAATTCTTTCCTGAGTATCTGCCTGGCTGGTCTTGCCCACATGATCAAGGTCTAACTGATGGCCATATTTGGGGTCAGGAAGGAATTTCCCCCCAGGTTGGATTGGCTGAGACCCTGGGGGATTTTAACCTTCTTCTGCAGCATGGGGCATGGGTCACTTGCAGGTTTAAACTAGTGAAAATGATGAATTTCTGTAACTTGAAGTCTTAAAATCATGACTTGAGGACTTCAGT
Organism: Terrapene triunguis; assembly: GCF_002925995.2. Lineage (NCBI taxonomy): Eukaryota > Metazoa > Chordata > Testudines > Emydidae > Terrapene > Terrapene triunguis. Next base: position 27,519,038 of record NW_020664372.1, on the reverse strand, counting down.
AGCTCAGCCAGAGGTTAGGGGTCTTTTTCAGGAGTGAGTGAGGTTCTGTGGCCTGCAGTGTGCAGGAGGTCAGACTAGATGATCATGATGGTCCCTTCTGACCTAAAAGTCTATGAGTCTATGAAGGTTTACACTTCAAGGTAACAGGTTAGAATTCCCCCTTAAGACTGGTAGTGACTGAAAGTTGTTACACTCTCCTGACTGTGTTTAGGAGAGTGTAAGATATGTAGCCTCTGGGATGAAGACCAAAGAATATAAATTCAATCAATTAGCATTTATTACAGACAGTCAGTGACTGCATAAATTTCCACTATGCATCAGACAAGTTAATATTTTTCATCTTTCTTAATTGCTTCACCTTAATCCTGCTAAATCTAACTTTCTAAAATCTCAGTAGTGTATTCTAAATATTTTATTCACTATTTAAACTGAGATTAGTAGCTCTATACACCTAATACATCCTAAAATAATTAATTATGGGTCAGATCCTACAAACTCTTATTTATGTGAGTGGTATCATTGAAGGCCATTCACATGAATCACGATTGGCAAGACCCAGTCACAGGTGAAGAAGTTTGAGAACTGGGCTTCTCATATTGATAATTCAATTCTCTATAGATTAATTAATTCTTAATTAATTCTCTATAGATCCAAATTTCAAACTTACATGTTTTAACATTTGGAGTCTAAATCTATATCGGGTACCTGACTCAAATCATAGGTGCATAAAATGGTAATTTAGGTATCCGAAAAAAATGCTCAAGATTTAAAATTATTTTTAATATGAAAAATTCTACTGTACCACAAGCCCAATAAAGTTCAGGTTCTGGTCATTCATTTGCTCACAAAATTCACCTAATCTGCAGAATTTGATTACTGACTCCAATGTTTTTCAGCCTTGATAACAATGCAGACACTTAAAACTAAATGTCCCAGAGCAATGCAAAACATACCAGGGAAAACTTCTTAAGTCTCAGAAAACGATAGCCACTGTCAAGACTGGAAAAGAAACTATCATTTGGTCCTGATTCAGTAAAGCACTTAAGCACATACTTTAAAGCTAAGCCCACACTCAGGTGTTTTGCTGAGTCAAGGCCTTTAAATGGATGGTCAAGTCTTAAAGAATGTTTGCTACCCAAGAAATCAATTAAACTAGGAAACAATAAAGTGTCCATTCACTCCAAGCTCATTTTTCCTGACCTCTGAACCTCTTTTGCAAAGTAGTACCGAAATATAGTGAGCCAAATCCTCTGCTGTAATAAAATGCCATAGCTCCACTGACTTCAACTGAGCTATGACGATTTACACAAGTTCAGGACATGTCCTGCTGTGATTTATTCTGGCCAAGAAAAGTCTCTCCATGTTTTGGCAGTAAAGATATTCTCTAATCACCTGTTACTAAATCGCTAGTGGTACTGAAAATGTGCTCTGAACACACATTTGAAAGATTACAACCCAGATAATTAAAAGCCAGTTTTACTAGTAATTCCCAATTCTCTGAAGTCTCCGCCCTGAGAAGCTTACAGTTGGAAAAAAAGGGTATGTCTACACTGCACACTAGGCTATGTCTACACTGCAACAATATAGCAGGGTTAGTAGGACTTGAATCAGCTGACTCGGGTTAGGAAACCCTGGGCTTCAGTGTCTACACTGTATTTAAACCCTATGTTAAGACTTTTATAATTCACGCTCAAACCTAGGGCTCTGGCATCCACAGTGCAGTGCACATTTCCCAGTCAAAGTAACCATACCCCACAGTCCTTCATGTTCCTCTGAAATGTGGCCATTCTAGACCTAGGACCGTGGTGCACTGTGGGAAAACTTGACTGCCTGCCCTGCACATTACAGGAAATTTGAACAGCTCACCAAGCAGTCATTTTGGTCTGTGCACTCCTAGTTACTTGAACCAGCAACATGGAGGAGGCGCCTTTTGATTAACTTATTTTGCTTGCTCTTTCACTCCTGTGTCCAGAAACTGACAGAGCATCCACGAGGCACTTGTTGACATTTTGGTGGTGTTTTCTGTACCCACCAATTCTGACGGATTTCCTGATGAAGTTGCAGGAGGAGGAAGAGGAGGAGGCATCGCATACTCTGACTGGCAGATGCTGCTCAGTATAATTGGCATAGCTGCTCATGCTCCCTACGTAGACTGCAGCTTCTGGCGCAGGATCACTAGCACAGACTTGTGGGATCACATCATCTGCAGACCTGAGATAACCAGCAGTGGGTCCAGAACTTTTTCACACACAAAAAGCCACATTTCTTGAGCTTTGTGAGAAGTTTGCTCCCACCGTCCCATATAAAGATACACATCTGAGGTCACCCTTGCTGGTACAAAAGTGGGTTGCTGTAACTGTTTGGAAGCTGGCTACCCCAGACTGCTACAGGTATGTTGCCAACCAGTTTGGGGTTGGAAAGTCTACTGTGTGTGAAGTGGTGATGCAGGTTTCTGAGGCAATCAGGCGTATGGTTTCCCCGAAGATATTCTGGAGGTAGTTGCTGGCTTTGAGAGAATGGGGTTTCCTAACTGTGCCGGAGCTATTGATGGGACTCATGTGCTCATAGTTTGTCTTACTCAAGAAACACATGAGTACTGAGAAAGGGTACTACTGCATTGTTAAGCAGGCAGTATATGGACCACAGAGGCAGATTTATGAATGTCAATGTATACAGAAAAAGTTCACAATGCCAGAGTTATTCGCCAATCGGGAGTCTACATTCATGGACAGGTTGGGACACTATTCCCACCAACTGGGCATTGACATAAATGGTATTATTGTCCCTACTGTTATTTTGGGAGACCCCACATAGCCCCCTTTTGCCGTGTCTTATGATTTCAGAGGCCCTGTCTAAGAAAGGTTTAATTACACTCTCAGCAGATGTAGAATGGTTGGGAATGGTGTGGGATTGATTGTCATGCAATACAAGTCTGAATGACATGATGAATAATGAATTTAGTTGTTGCGGGGAGGGGGACACAATGGGTGTACACATGGAATATATTGAAATGTGAATTGTTGTACCTAGTTGGAATACCATTTGCTTACTAATGCTTAATTTCTCCTGAACATGTTTTTAGCTTTATTATCTCAAATCATGATTGTATGATGTGATGCAGTGATAGCAATAAACATTCTTGAAAACATAATGTGCTTTATTTGTAAACATGTCTTAAAACAGTAAGCCACTTGCACAGTCTTGAGCAGGCCAGCTGTCATTACAAAACCATGACCCCCCTCCCCAAAAAAGGGCAGGAAATAGTTAACTCCTGACACAATCGGGGTCTGGAACAATATTTTATAGAGGGGGAGCTGAACCAAATTGCAAACCCTATATATGATGGGAACCACATCAAGCCAGGGGATGTTGCAGCACCTCTAGTTAATAAACTAGACTTGGTTCAAGGTGAAGTCCTTACCACATGCTTCCAGCAACAGAGCTGACCACATTTCAGGTCAGGATCTACTCCCAAAGTCCATTGGCTGTTTGTCTTCTTAGGTGGAAAAGAGAGAGAGAGATAGGGATAGATAATGTGGAGTGTTCTTTGAATCTCACTTTTATAGTTCAGTTTCCCTTTGACATTATATTTTCCTGATGGTCACTCCTAGATAAACTTTGTTCCCATAGTGAGGACAAAGAGTCTATTGTAAAAGAGATTCCATGCTGTTGTTTGCTAAAAATTCAAATTTGCTTTGTATCCCTTTTGCTGTTTCAAGTACCTTGTTTAGTACTTATAAACTCACATTCCTTTGTTTAAGACCCTGCATGCCCAATCCTGCCTAAGGGGGGGGGCGGGAAGGTGGGCTATGTGGGTTTGAACATGTGCTGCCAACATAGAATCATAGAATCATATAATATCAGGGTTGGAAGGGACCTCAGGAGGTCCTCTAGTCCAACCCCCTGCTCAAAGCAGGACCAATCCTCAACTAAATTATCCCAGCCAGGGATTTGTCAAGCCTGACCTTAAAAACCTCTAAGGAAGGAGATTCCACACCTCCCTAGGTAACCCATTCCAGTGCTTCACCACCCTCCTAGTGAAAAAGATTTTCCTAATATCCAACCTAAACCTCCCCCACTGCAATTTGAGACAATTACTCCTTGTTCTGTCATCTGGTACCACTGAGAACAGTCTAGATCCATCCTCTTTGGAACCCTCTTTCAGATAGTTGAAAGCAGCTATCAAATCCCCCCTCATTCTTCTTTTCTTTAGACTAAACCATCCCAGTTCCCTCAGCCTCTCCTCATAAGTCATGTGCTCCAGCCCCCTAATCATTTTTGTTGCCCTCCGCTGGACTCTTTCCAATTTTTCCACAGCCTTCTTGTAGTGTGGGGACCAAAACTGGACACAGTACTCCAGATGAGGCCTCACCAATGTTGAATAGAGGGGAATGATCACGTCCTTCGATCTGCTGGCAATGCCCCTACTTATACAGTCCAAAATGCCATTAGCCTTCTTGGCAACAAGGGCACACTGTTGACTCATATCTAACTTCTCGTCCACTGTAACCCCTAGGTCCTTTTCTGCAGAACTGCTTCCTAGCCATTCGGTCCCTAGTCTGTAACAGTGCCTGGGATTCTTCCGTCCTAAGTGCAGGACTCTGCACTTGTCCTTGTTGAACCTCATCAGGTTTCTTTTGGCCCAATCCTCTAATTTGTGTAGGTCCCTATCCCTACCCTCCAGCGTATCTACCACTCCTCCCTGTTTAGTGTCATCTGCAAACTTGCTGAGAGTGCAGTCCACGCAATACTCCAGCTCATTAATGAAGATATTGAACAAAACCGGCCCCAGGACCTACCCTTGGGCACTCCGCTTGATACAGGTTGCCAACTAGACATGGAGCCGTTGATCACTACCCGTTGAGCCCGACGATCTAGCCAGCTTTCTATCCACCTTATAGGCCATTCATCCAGCCCATACTTCTTTAACTTGCTGGCAAGAATACTGTGGGAGACCGTATTAAAAGCTTTGCTAAAGTCAAGGAATAACACATCCACTGCTTTCCCCTCATCCACAGACCCAGTTATGTCCTCATAGAAGGCAATTAGGTTAGTCAGGCATGACTTGCCCTTGGTGAATCCATGCTGACTGTTCCTGATCACTTTCCTCTCCTCTAAGTGCTTCAGAATTGATTCCTTGAGGACCTGCTCCATGATTTTTCCAGGGACTGACATCGTTCATGGGAACTCATAACTTTACATATAATGCTGCTACACACGTTTCATCATGATATTAATGGTCAGTGATTCATTAGTTTTCAAGTGATACCTCATGAAGCATATTTTGTACAAAGATTATTACAGTGGTGTGTAGGGTGTGAATTCAGGGATGCTTTCGGTCACAGCTAGGCAGGCAATTAACAGGAAAAACAAACAGCTAAGAAATTGGAAGTGGATCTATTTTTACAGTTTCTTTATTTAAATCCAGCAGAAAGTAAGAACAGAGGGAGAGGGTGAACTGTTTAAATACAAATGCTTAAAGAAGAATTGGAGCCTATCACAAGAAAGATATAGCAATCAATTTAGGATCTTGGCTTTCAAACTGGCATTAAGTAGGTGTATGTAATTTTGCATTGACTCTGGAAAAAATACCATTTGTTTGCAATTGATCTTCCTATTGGGTACTCACATTGCCTCTGAAAAATATTTTAGATGAACAGAAAAATGTGTTCTGTAAATGGGGAGAAAGGATACTACATATGCGGATGTGGTGCCACAGGAGCTTCTGAAAACCATTTAAGTCAAGTTTTCTTAAAAAATAAGTCACAAAAGGTTACTGTAGAACTGAAATCACCAAAAGCCAAGATGACTTGACAGTATATTTTTTTTAATTTTCTCTGAGTCTAACAAAAAGGCATAGTTATCCATATCTCCCCACCTACCAGATCAGAAGAAGCTGATGAGAGGCACCATCAAATTCTTGCATCCCTTGATGGAGTTAGCGCTGCAATTAGTGCCCCACAGATCTGTAGAACCCAGGATCTGAAGGCATTCCTACAGAAATATTCAAGTATGGAGGCAAGACTCATAGACTTTAAGGTCAGACTGCATGGACTATTTCTCAATATATGGAGTACTGAAGATCTACCACAAGACTTCAAATATACCACCATTATCATTGCAAATAAGAGGAAAGGTTAAAATCTGACTGACAACTATCACAGTATCTCATTATTCTCCATTGCTGGAAAGGGTCTGGCCAGAGTACTTGTGACACTGCACCCCATAATCTTCATAGTGATATTATTATGATATGGTTATAGCATAATTATGATGCATTTTATGCAAGATAAGTCATGTTAGGTGTCATTCAAAAAGTTATGATTTGCTGAATAAGATTATCCTATTTGTTTGCATGTATCATTTTTGTATCTGAAGTTATGAATCTTGACATATGTATCTATATTTCAAATGTAGTTACACCTGGGTAATGCCCACTAGACAAGATGCTTTCAGTCTAGATCAGTGTTTCTCTAACTGGGGCCGCCGCTTGTGTAGGGAAAGCCCCTGGCGGGCTGGGCCGGTTTGTTTACCTGCCCTGTCCGCAGGTCCGGCTGATCGCCGCTTCCACTGGCCGCAGTTCGCTGCTCCAGGCCAATGGGAGCTGCTGGAAGCGGCGCGGGCCGAGGGATATACTGGCCGCCTCTTCCAGCAGCTCCCATTAGCCTACAGCGATGAACCGCGGCCAGTGGGAGCCACAATCAGCTGGACCTGTGGACGGGGCAGGTAAACAAACCGGCCCAGCCCGGCCCGCCAGGGTCCTTACCCTGGCGAGCCGCGTGCCAGAGGTTGCTGACCCTTGATCTACAATCTTTCACAAAGGTCTTTGAAACAATCCTTCATGAGCTTCTGTAAGCTCATTACTGAGAGGCACATACTTAAGAAGAGATACAATTGATTATGGACAGATTTTCAGAATCTGCAAAAAGGCATGGGCTGACAATCAATCTGAAAAAGACAGAAGTCATGTATCAACTTGCGCCAGGGAAACTCTACATGAAACCAAAAGCCACGATCAGCAGCACACAGCTGAATGCTGTTACAGACTTCTGCTATCTTGGCAGCACATTGTTGAATGATGCTACTATTGACAAGGAGCTGACATGTCGCATCGACAAAGCCAGTTCATCATTTGGCAGAGTACCAGGCAGAGTCTGGCAGCAACACGGTATTATGCTTCAAGTTAAAAGTCTATAAAGTGGTCGTGATGTCCAATTTGTTGTATGGGCACAAAATCTGGACCTGCTACAGGCATCACATCAAGCTTCTAGATACGGTCCATTTCCATCATATTAAATGGCAGTATTAAGTTATCAATAATGAGGTTCTGGAATACAGATGCTCCACAGGGATTGAATCCATGCCCATCACATCACAGTTAAACTGGATTGGTCATGCGTTGAGGATGGATGACACCAGGTTGCCAAAGCAATTGCTGTATGGCGAACTGAAAGTGGGTAACTGCACATGGTGTGGCCAGAAGAAATGTTCCAAGGACAGACTGAAGCAATGCAATATTGACGTTGACAGCTAAGAGTCGTCAGCAACAAATGGATCTCACTGACGAGCTGCTATCAATGATGGGTTTACTCAGTTTGAGATTAATTGCCGTATGGATCTTTAAGTCAAAGAGACTGAGTTGTAAACAGTGACAGATTCCATGGGGACAGACTGTAATCCATTCTTCAATATTGAGCTATATATGCATTCAATGCTGAAGGGACTCCCACTCCTCATGGGCCTTTTTAGCCACAATCATACTCGCAAGATGTAATACTGTTCTCAGCTTCATCTTTGGTCATGAAGGACAACAACAAAATGTTGCATGCTTGAGCCAGCAGTCTCCCATGTACAGCAGAATTCAAAAGCTACAGCTCTTCCGTCAATCACTGTGACACTGCTGTAATTCTCCAGTTTTACTAGTACATATCTATTTATAGAACACAGTCCTGTAAAGCTGTTCTGGAGAGTAAGAAGAGTGCTTGATGTTCTAAGATGTGTGTTTGTGTCAAAGAATTTTAGGCTGGTTTAAATTTGCACAGCTCCACTGATTTCAATGGAGCCATTCCAATTTATATCAGTGGAGAATTTGGCTCTCTAAGTTCATAGCCATCAACACAACTTGAATTATGTGCTGTATATGTTTTGTCTTACAAGCAATTGCACAGTACATGTCCCCTTACCTAAGGTGCTTATATTGAACATACTGGAAGATATTCAGCCAAATTTGAGGAACTTCTTGTTCCAGTTGAAATTTGCATCTGGATAGATTGATGCTAAGCATCTTCTCCCAGGAGGTTTGGTCCAGTCAAAAATGAGACAATACTGGTAACTGATGGTGTTCAGATCCAGGGCACAGCATTCCCAAGAGGGGCATGATAAGCTATTCACCCCTTCCAGAAATAGATATTTGGAATCTGCCTGTCTGTCCAGAAACTTGACTTCATTCAGCACCTTAACAGAGAAGTATTTGCAGAAAGAACTGTTCATAAATTATTTAAAAAGTGTGGGGGGGGAGAGGTAAAATAATGCAAAAGTAACAGCATACCAAAGAACACAACTTCCTCAGCATGGGGGGGTGTTTACACACTACTGGATCCCCCTAATGTGAGTCATTAAACTTTCACATTTGCTTCTGAATAAAACTTGTCAGACATGTAAGCATATGGGTTCAAACTGCTGTCAGGTACACCAGTGTAAATCTGAAGTAAATCAGTAACTGCAATTGTACTCATTGGAGTTACTCCAAATTTCCATTGGTGTACAGTACCGGAGGGCAAAATTTGGATTAAGGTTGGGGTCAGGTTCACAAAGAAGGGAAGGTGCAAGGGTCCTTTTCCCTCTTACTTATGTAGAGGCCAGTGATAGAGGTCCATACTAGCACCTACATGGGTACAATCTACTTCAAAGGTAACACCATCCCTCTGCATTGACCATGGTAGCTGACTAAGCACAAGATGGGAGCTTGCTGCACTATCCTAAGGGATCTATCCAAGTACTCATGAAATTGGTGCAATAGAGTTGGAACACCTTTTAGTTAAACAGGCATTTCCTCGGCCTGCAACATATTGATATGAAACAGGACATTTCAGGATTTGTCCTTTGAGCTAAGTTACTTTTGCATGCATCATTCTTCTTGGAAGCACTTGGACATAAATCCCATTTTCTGTGTTGTTATTCAACATCCCATAAAAACATTTTCTGTGTTGTTATTCAACATCTATTTGAACAGCATGGAGTCTAATTTATACTGACTGAGTTAAAACAATTGGCCAAAGTGAACAAGGACAATGAAAGAAGTTAACTTATGTTTGAATACAACTTTAATAAGATGTTTTGATTTCATTCACCAACACATTACAGAGAAAAATATCCTTTTCTAGAGAAATTGTTACTAATGTACAGGTGTTGCAGGAGGGAGGGGGATTCTTCCCTTACTAAAGTCAATAGGAGTTTTGCCATTCGCTTCAGTGGAAGTAGAAGTAAGCCTCTTTTCCCATCTATGATTATTATGATTTATTTATTGTTTCTGTCAGCATTCAAAAGAGTGTTGTGGGTCTCCTAAAGCCACAAGACTGTGCCTTCACCCAAGATGCTTTAAAACTAAATTAGAGATGATGTAATGAGTGGGGAAACAAGACAATAGGGAGGGAGTTATGGGAGGAAGGTGGAAAGAACATCCATACAATTATACGACATGATGTAGTAAAGAAGGTGGGTTATTTTATTACTCAGGTTACATCTACATTACAAGCTAGGGGTGTGATTCCAGTTTGCATACACATACTTGCTGTAGCTCTTGTCAAGAATAGTAGTATAGCTGTGATAGCACAGGGTAGTTGTGCCAAGTACACACCCATAGGGTTCAGCCAGATTTGTACTTGGCAAGGCTAACCTGTGTGGCTGCTGATGTGCTTCTGCAGGTACACTACTATTTTTAGTGAGAGCTAGTGTAAGTATGTCTATGTGAGCTGGGAATCACATCCCCAGTTTGCAGTGGAGACGTAGCCCTAATGTATGTGCGGTTGAAGTGTTTAATGACTCTTTAATTGCTACTTGAATTACCATATGCTCTATTTAGTCATAGAGAAAGCATGAAGAAAAAGTTGGTGGCACAAACACCAAACAATCAGGATTACATAAAAAATTGTGTTCAGGATTTTGACTATGGTCTAGTTCGAAAATGTCAGTATATGAAGTATTTGGAAATGGCTCTATGGTTTATAATTTGAACACTTGAGTTATTCTTATTGAGTAGCCTTAGATTAGGTGAAGATACAATTAAGGATATATATGTCCTTGTGGGATAGAAGGGTCTGGATTTAGTTTTTTTAACTCAGTATGACCTCATTGAAATTACGTTCTTTTCCAAGATCTTATATTATACTGACACCGGCTAGTGCTGAAGTTAAGGGGCTGTTAGCCTTGCCATTATAAATGCTGATATTTAGGAGTTTATAACTCAGCTGTAAAAATTTCCTTCAGGCTCAAAGTTGGAAATGAGGGCTATAAACCAGGACTGATTCCTCCCCTCCTCTCACCCCACACACCAGAAAACATTAAAAAGTGTGTTTGGACTAAATTCTAAGATATTAGAGTGACCAAAAATAGACCTTAAGTATTTTCTGAACCTTTTTATGCCTCACTGTATAACTCAGGAACACCTTTTATCACTTCATGTTATTTACTTTTTTTTATTGTAGTTGAATTTAATGCTTATGAAAGGAGTTGAATTGACAAGTGTCAAGAGTGAAGTCTTCAGTTTTTTCATGAACAAGAACGGTATAGGCAGTGGAAATTTGAGCTGCCCTATCAACTGTCTTCCAACTTTAGCTGGCTCATGGATCATGCATCTCTCATGACACAAGGGCAGATTAGTTTTCATTAGCTATTTATTTATTATTATTATTATTATTATTTCTACCAGCCCTATACAGAACATAATAAAACAGTTTCTAAAGTGTAGAGATTCTGTGGGCCCAGTCCAACAAAGCACTTTATCCCATGCTTATTCCTAAGCACATCAATATTCCTACTCACTTCAGTGGAACTACTCATGCACATAAATTTAAGCATATTCTTAAATGTTTTGCTTGAGTGTGGCCCCTGGCCTCAATCCTGAAACTGGATCTGAGCAGGAGAAATTTATTCATGCGATTTCCCATTGAAGTCCTTGCTACCAGGAATAGGGTCTTGGATTAAATAAAAGGGAATAAGGAAGACAAAGAGTAGGAAGGGATGGTGTGGGGGAATGGAGGTCAAAAGTTAAACAAAGGAAGAGAGTTGCTTGGTTTAACTCTAAATTTATCTTAAAACTTACTTTTTTTAACATAGTAGGAAATAAAATAATTAGTGATTTGTCTGGAGTGAGCAGTGAGCTACAAGTGGAGGTGCGGGGGGGGAGATGAAATGGAGGGAAGACCTAGTTTGTGTGAGTGGAAACTTGGGGTGATGACATGAGGGAAGGGAAGGGGACGGAGAAGAATTGGGTTCAACAAACTTGACCTTATAAGAGAGTATTATGATAGCGTGTGCGTGCATGTGCATGCATGTGTAGCCAGGATGGACAGGGATGGTGTCCCTAGCCTCTGTTTGCCAGAAGCTAGGAATGGGCGACAGGAGATGGATCACTTGATGATTCCCTGTTCTTTTTATTCCTTCTGAAGCACCTGGCATTGGCCACTGTTGGAAGACAGGACACTGGGCTAGGTGGAACTTTGGTCTGACCCAGTACGGCCGTTCTTATGCTCTTCTCATGTTCATATGTATATAATGTGTATTGTTGCTAATAGAACTTTAACTAATTTGCAATTATGTTTCAAGTCTTAAAAAGGTTTTCTGCAAGTTGTGGCATTGATTACGTGGTGTGGTATGGTATCCAGCATAAATCGTTCTGAGATTTGCTGTTTGCAAAAACTGCATCCATACCAAATAAAACAAATAACACCTTTTTACCACACAGTCATATACTCACTCTCTCTGTCTCTATATTCATAGACATGCACACACATGGACACACATACCATTTAGACTGCTTTTTAAGATTATTAGTGACTATCTAAAGAGATGCTGCACATGTTAAATTTATATTTCCATATTATGCAACCTTCCCCCCCAAAAAAATACTTTGAAAGATGAAAGAAAAATAAAACCTTCAAAAAAATGTTTACATAATACTATGCACATGAATTTAACTCACAAAAAACAGGGAAATCAAATGTTAAGACTAAGTTCTGAACCCTATTTCACCTCATTATGACTAGGTATTATATAGATCTCTCATTGTCTTCAAAATACAATGAGGTGAGGTAACATAATCTTTCCACATTACTGCTGAATTTCTTCATTGTGAGTAGAACGTTGTTTAAATAGCTTTTGTGGAGCTTAATTTTATTACAGGTTAGTCTTTATTTAATGCTAGAAACATGGGACCAAGAAAGGAATATTGCATTTAAAATGTTTCTGTAAAGAAATGAACAAACACATTTTTGGATAATTCACGGAGGAAAGGAAAACTTTCTGAATTTCTGCAGAAATATTTTGTCATCAATGTGCAAAATCCTTTACATTGTTATAGAAATAGCTGAAGAAAGGAAATTACACTAGATAACCTGAGGCAAACTAAACAGTTATTTTAACATGGTCAGTTTAAAGTTAATTAATAGACCTTTTAAAAATAAATAAATAAATAAAATGGAAACTTCCATTTCTCATTGGCTTACTATGTTTCAATGTGGGAGACTTGCTGATTTATTGGTATAGAAATAAGCATGAGATTATTGAAGTTTTTAAGAAGTTTTTATTTACTGAGTTTGTATAACAAAAGCAATGGGTCATACCCTGAAGTTCTTACTCAGCCATAACTCAGGCAAAACTTTCATTAACATCAGTTGACCAGTTTCTGACAGCAGGATTAGCCAGAAAGTAATTCAGTTGCTCAAAAAAAAAAAAAAATTGAGGTTTCAAAAATTGGTTTTTTTGCGATGCAGATTTAAAATGAGACCTTTTAAAATTTTTCTCATCAAAATGTGAGAGATCCACCTCAGACTAGTCTCCTACAACCTAAGTGAATGTCCTGGCCATGAGGATATACAGCCTCTTTCTCTCTCTCTCTCTCTCAATCTCTTACACACACACATTCATTCTTTCTTTCCTGTTGGAGCTTGTAGCGGGGTGGTTACCCCGCTCCTGCCCTGAAGGGCTTAAAACAGCCCTGGGAGAGGGCTGTGGCAGGGGAAAAGCAGGGCTGATTGGGAAAGCAGCCCTAGCTGTAGCCAGTGCAATCAGGGCCTAGCTGGCCCTTATAAGAGGGTGGTGGGCCAGAAAGACAAACACACACTCTCTCTAGCTCCCTAGAGAGAGAAGGATCTGGCTGCCTGGGAAGCTGAGGAGGCTACCTAGGGTGGAGCAGTGCTGGGGAAAGGCAGAGGGAGCTGGGGAGCTCCAGCCTAGCTTAGCCCCAGGCTGCAGGCCGAGTTAAGGGCCCACAAAAAGGTACTAGGGCTGCAGAGGAGCAGCCCAGGAATAGGCAGAGGCAGTTGGTCCAACCCCCATTGCCAATGATGAGTGGTTTACAGACTGCAGTCTGCCCCAGTGAGTGGGGGCTAAATGGAGACTGGCAGTAGCCACTGAGGTAAGGTGGGGATAGGGCGTTGGGGGTTCCCCTGGGTGGGGAGACCCAGATTGTGGGTTGTTGCAGGGGGAAGAACCCTGATGTAAAGGGCACTGGGGTCTGGGAGGGACACGGGAGCTAGTGGCAGGTGAGACACTGGCACGCAGAGGGCGCTCCGGGCTTGAAAGAGCTAATTCCCAGGACGGCCAGCAGGAGGCGCTATGCCAGTGAGTTGTTGCCCCGCGACAGAGCTGTTTCACTTTGTATAAATAATTAAATATTTGTTGGGCCAAAGAGAGAGACTGCCCCTATATCTCTGAGATCTGGGCACTCACGTAGGCAAGCTATTGACTATTTTGGGGTCCTTCCCCACCACCCAAGAAATTCCATCCTGAATCTGAGAAAATGTTGATGAAACAGATACATTTTTATGACATGTTCAATTGAAAAGTTTCCGACTAGCTATGATAGTCAACATGACTGGCTTCTAGTGTATCTATTATGTTAAAATTGAAAGGGGTTAGTCACATGAGGAGCTGTATTTAAATATCATAGCATTAATTAAAACAGCTCTGATGTGACAAAATGAGATGGTGAGGTACGCTCATGGGGAACAAAACTTTGGGACTTTATAGGAAATATGTGAATGGGTGAGAGCTCTTGGAAACATTATCGGCAGCAAGTATCTCTCTAAGAAAACTGCATAATTTGAAATACATAACAGGTAATTTATACACATTGGCCCTGATTCTCCTCTGACTTGCACCAATGTAAATCGGGGGTAACTCCTCTGCAGCAAATAGTGTTACAACATTCCCTCATGAAATCAATGAAAGTAAGAAGGCCCATTGATTATTAAATAGATAAAAATAATCTAAAAAAACTAGGTCTGCATGAAGCTTCTGGATTTTGTTTCTTGAAAATGTTGTGGTACAACTGAAAAATATAAAAGTGCATGAATTTTATGCAACAAAACTCAATGGATTTTATGAAGTAATGTCTCCCTTTCCCCGGAGTTCCACAACAGGCGAGGTCAGCTGGGGCCCTTGAGCTAACAATCCCAAATTCAAATCCATGTATCCTCCTCAGTATACTCAGGCAGTATTGTCTATGATGTGATTCACGTGTGGCTCAAGGTCTGTCAGTCTGGGCCCATGAACATAAAGAGGGCTGTCCCTTAATAAATCACACTATAATGCAAGGTGAGGCACAGAGGAACAAGACAACACCACTCCATGTGATGCCAAACAATTGTGTCCCCCCTCCTTTTTAGGGGAGTTGCCACTTGTTGAGTTCCTGCACTTATTACAAACTTTGAGATTGGTTGGTGGAGACCTGGGGTGATCCTTAAGATGATGGCTCTAGGCAGAACCAGTCCTCTCTTGTTATGTTCTCTACTAATCTCTACTGCTTCCAGGACCAGCTGCCTTCAGGAGATATCTTATTTAAGTTAATATTTTAATAAATTTGCAACCATTTGGACAAAAGGCTATAATTCTTATCTCCATCTTTACTGACCCCAGACCATTCATATGTAGTTACTTTGCCAAAATCTTTAGCAGCAAGTAATTTTTTATTTTGACTCCCACTGTGTTGAATAGCTTTTTTTTCTCCATGCCAAAACTATCTCTTGTTTATTGCAAAAATGAATTAACCAGGAAAAACTTTTCTCCATCACCTTTTCACAAAACCACCTAGAAGTTAAATGTGCTGATATTGCTTTATATGCCACACTTTGTACATAGCTTTAATAACATCCATCTAATTCATACAATGCTTTCACAGATCTAGCTTCATTTTTTTCACATTAAGTAGTAACAATGAAATGCATTTTCTACATCTGACAACAAAAATTAGATTTTTAAAGTTGAGTACCAAAATATATTCAAGTGCCCCACTGTAAATTTTCACTGGCAAAAACCATCAACACCATTCTTTCTAAACATATGTAGCTGTCCTGTAATCTGACTTCCAGTATAATAAGTGCAACTTGTTAAGGAACATGTTATTTCACAACTATTTCACTCTGATAGTCCAACTAAATCCAGACCAGATGTCAGTTTTGGAAATGTGTATTGAAATGATTGTGGATGTCAGAAACAATTATTTTTTTCTTTGTCCTTTGTCACTTTTTTTGACAATAATTCTGCTCAGAAAGGGTTCATGTAATGGTTCATTCATACAGATATATTCATTAATTTTGGTAGAAAAACATTGTCTATGGAATTGGCCACATATTTCTTAACTTAACCAAGGAAACCCTTCAATTTCTCTTTATTGTCATATTCAATGCTAAGAGAACTATACACCTGCTATAAGAGCATAAACATTGACAATTTTGACTATGTCAGCCTTCAAATTCCTCTCAGAGATGCACAAAACTATCAGGATATCTGATTATCTGCAAAAATAGAATTACTCATTGGCTGGGTATTAGAGTAACTGTTAATCCTTTGCTTATAAAAAATCAAATCATATTTTTTTTCAAAGCGAAAATGTAGAGGATTTTTATTTAAGTTTGGATTGGTTTTAAAATGAAAAATGGGGAGATGTTATGCACTTTACATAGCTAAGAAAATAGGATGGGGGAAGGATTGCAACAAGTGGGCAGGATACATGACCTTGTAAACAGATGCAGAGCTTTTCTGTTGTATAACTCAGTTAACAAACAGAACTTTGGAAAGGTGCTGAGTGTATTCTGCTAAAGTGGTGTTAACTACATCAAAATGTAGGTTGAGTGGGTGTGACTTTCTGATCAGAGGGACCTAAGAGCAGAGATAGAAAGCTCTTCAGGAAACTCTAGAAACAGCCAGGCTTCCGGAGAAATTTTGGCTAAGGTTTAAGGTCTGTTGTTAGAAGTTGGCAGTAAAGTCAAGCTCCAAAGATGGGAAAAAAACAATGAGATTTCAGGCTCAGTGTGTAAATACAAAATAAAAGCATACACAATCTTTTGGCTTTCCTTGAACATTCTTGCAAAGCAATAATAATAATAATATAAAAAAAAATCACTCGCAAGAGCATTAGCCAAAAATGAATGAAAAGGGTTACAGATACAGTATCATCACAGCAAATTTGCCATTTTTATTTAAATGAATGATTGCAAATACTCTTTGTTGAAATATTTATCAGTCTCTAATTATGAGAGCAAATGATACTGGAAAAAATACTGGCATCTGTTAGGAAAACTGCAAGAAGGGTTTTTTTTCTTGTCTTTTTTTCAAGGAGATGTCATGTCCCTCAGTCTTTATAATTTGAACTGTGCAGTTTTAACTGAATAACTGTCATAAATTTTGGGATGCTAAGCTGATGTTGACATTGTAGGAAGTTCTCTGAAAAGTTTAATTTTAAGTTCTGTGAGGTTTTGGAATGAGAAACGGCGCTTTTAAGATGGATTTTTACCAGAAACCAGTAAGTGGGAGAAACAATCCACCTGTGAATGTTGTGGAGCATAGTGTAATGAGACCATTGTATTTATATGGCTGCTTTCTATTGGATAGAATTATAAAAGCTCAACAGTTTGACATAGGTGCTATACTGATAACATCTACAAGGTTTTTTTCTTTACCTCACATGTTAGGGCTTTTACAGTTGGTGCATGAAGACAGGAGTTTAAGCTCTGCTTTCAGAGTACCAACTAGTCATAGTATGGACAACTCTGAAAATCCTAGGTGGTCACATTTCTTGCACTAGTATCAGAAACAAGATCTGAACTTCTGATACTACTGAACAAGATTTGTCCAATTAGGGGAGTATAGGAAGGAGAGACCAGAAAGTGTGTGTATCACAGCCCTCTAGTGGACAGAATCAGAATTGCCAACCTTTATAATTTTGCTATTGTGATTCTCCTTTGTCACCAAAGTGGCAAGGCCAGTGCTTTTGGATCAGAAGGATCAAACGTCTATCCCCACTGTCCGTGTGAGGTTATACTTGGCCTTTGTGTTCATCAAGATGTCTCCTGGGGAACCATGGATTTTTACAATAGTAAATTTATTCTGAGTATACAGAATCTCTTAGAAGGCAGTAAAGACCCTTGAATAGCTGGATAGTTTGTAAAGGCTAGGGGTCTTCTTAATAACATCTCTTGGCAATAATTTCTCTCCTCACCAATAATTTCTGCTCCACCACAAGTAGGGTGACCAGAGAGCAAGTGTGAAAAATCGGGACGGGGGTGGGGAATGATAGGCGCGTGTATAAGACAAAGCCCCAAATATCAGGACGGTCCCTATACATTTGGGACATCTGGTCACCTTAACCACAAGCCACATCTCTTATTCTCTCATTCATTTTTATTTACCTTAATTCAAATGCTTCTTGGGTAGAAGTTTGTAAATGTAGTTACTGTATCTCTTTAGTTTTATAACATGTTGTGGGTGATCGATCAGATTTATTGCTTATGAGAGGAAGCAATGACGAGAGCAATATATACTGTAACATAGTTCTTTGCCAATTCTTCTCAACTTTGACCTGCAACAATACTGCTTTTCCAGTCCTGGTCCTTAGCTAAGTAAAGACAGCCAATCATACTACATTGTTCAATATGTTATGTACTATAGCTTAATGCAACACATCTTGCAGGATCAGGTCAAAATAGTCAATAGTGAAATAGTGAGGAAAATGAAATAAAGCTAGAGACGTCATTAAAACGAGCAATTTATAAATCATCTGTAATCCTTAGCACCTTTACATTTGATCTTGACCAAAGAATGCACAGATCTATATTTTTTTCTTTTTCTCTTTTATGTATAAATGCACACCCATGCAAATATTTCTAAAACTGGGTAAATAACAGATGCACAAGAGATTCCTATGATGATAAATTATGTGAAAAATAAAACAATGTGGGTGTTTATGTGTGGATGAAACATTGTGCATTTATGTGTGTGAGAGAATAATGGAGTGGCTGGCTGTGTGGAGTGACAAACAGGACCAACCAGTGGCAGTGGTGGGTATTGCAATTTGACATGGCTGCCACCTTTAACCAAGGAAAGAAAGCAGAGATACTGAAACTTTAGATATAAACTCCCAACAAGACAGAAGAAATAAGAAAGAAATTATGAAAGATCATTGTTGGTGGAGTTACAAAGAAACAAAATATCACACACACAATTTTCTCCTTGAGAAGGATCATCATGGTGACAGATGTTAGTCACACTGCTTAATGAATCATTGGAAGGTGCTCAGATATAACAGTGATGGTCATTGTAAAAGTGCCTAAGTAAAATAGATAAATTTCAAATGAGTTCATGCTACCCACTTTCTAGCTACCATATCCTTCGGCAGGTCTACAAGACCATTTAAGTCAATGTAATTTACATCGTTCAGGGATGTGAAAAAGACCCCACCCACGAGAGACATAAATTATATGGACTTAAGCACTGTCCATACCGGTGCTATGTTGGCGGGAGACACTCTCCCGCTGACATAGCTTCCGCCTTTCATGGAGGTGGAGTAATTATGCCAACGGGAGAACCCTCTCCTATCGGCATAGCGCTTCTTCACCAGACGTGCTACATCGGTGCAGCTTAGCGCTTTAGTGTAGACTTGCCCCCAGTATCTAACTTGTAGCCACACATTTTATCATTCATGAATTTAGCTAATTTTATTTTGCAGATGTCCCAAATCTTGTTTTTGCATCTGGTTCTAGATCATCCATGAATGGAGGGTGAGCATTTATCTACTTGAGGAGAATTATCACTTTTAGCGAGTGAGAATATTAGACCTCACTACTATAGCATTAAAGGCACTGGTAAGTGAAAGATTAGCAAAAGTAAATGTGTCATTATAGCCTTAAAAAAACCCACAAAATTATTTGTTCTTAAAATAAAAGTTAATCTGTATTTATCCTTTTCTGCACCTAGATATCTGTTTGTATGTTTATCTTTGGTTATTTTGTTTACTGTATTCCATGATTTGCATTTTGGTTTGGTTTTTGTTTGGAAACTGTTTACTTTTTGGCCCTATTACAATTCTACACTCATTTACCTGTACACATACCACTGGAAGCAGAAAGGAGGACAGATTAGATGAGAGAGAGTGGTTTGAAGGGAATTATATAAGTGGAGAGAGTGTACCAGCATAAAGTATTTATTTATTTATTTATATTTCTTTTGTCTCTTCTGGAGGAAGTCCCGTCGATACTCCTATCCACACTCCTTTTCAGCAATAGTTGTTACTTCCACATTCACAAAGAATCAGTCACTTCTCCCTGTGTCCCTTTGCCACCTCCATCATTTCCTTTTTCCTTCATTCTCACAATCTCCATGTTATATGATTGTTAGATAGACCTAGCGTCGATATTGGCTGAAGGCACACGCTGAAAAAAAATGTCTTGCACCTTCTCGTTATTTTCTCTGAGGTGACAATGCAAGCACCGACTCCCGCTCTAACTGCCTATCAAGCACAGGACCTGGATAGGTGGCTAGTAAGGGGTAAGTCAGTGCAGGCTAACACCTTTCTTTCTTTCTTCAGAAGATCTTAACTAGAAAGCAAAGCCTAGGAGGAGCTTAGCAAAGAAGAGTAGGAGTCAAAACTTTCTGTCCAAAATGACTATTCCTGCCTGACTGACAGAATAAGAAGCACACCCACTTTCCAAAGATAAGAGAAATTCAAATAGATATGAAATTTCATTTGTACTATGCCTCTTGTAAACTTTAAATGGAAATCACTTTCCTTGCATTTTTTTCTCCATCTCTCACACACACACATTGGTTTGTTATTGTAGTCATAGGTGCTGGAACTAGCGGTGCTGCTGCCCTCCCTGGCTTGAAGTAGTTATAACAACCCATATACATGGTTTCTGCCTTCAGCGCCCCCACTATAAAAATGTTCCAGCACCGCTGATCATAGTCATAAATGGTAAGCAGCTGGTCTTTATTTTTAGAGGATAAAAACAGCATGTGAATATTTGATTTGAAGAACAGACTCACAAACATTCCAAAACATGTTAGCAGAAAAGTGTAGGTCACATAATACCAGTGTTGACCTTGTTTCTTGAAAATAAGTTTTTACATGTAAAGGGCTTGGGTCGCAATAGAATTTTAAATGTAGCAAAGCAAAATCCTTGCCCTTGCTCAGAACCTAACTGGATGCCAAGTTTCACCAGAATGAAGTATTATGACTGAACATAAACTCCTTCAAATAGCAGTTTATAATGGGAAATACTAACACAGACCCCAGACAACAGGGGCTGAAACATTGCTTCCTTAATAAAATAAGTGATATAATAAAAATGTCAGGGAAATTCCTATTCCATCAGACCTAACTTACTCTGCTCAATACAGACAAGTGTTCATTTTGAAGTTAAGCTATACAAAATTGTGAAATATTGTATCCCAGATATGAAACGTGAACCAGGAAGTGTTGAAAAATAAGCACAGTAAATATTTAATGTACTCATGTGTGCAAATGTGGTTTAATCTATAGATTTGTTATTATTATTATTATTCATTAGTTGTATTACAGTAGCATTTAGAAGCCCTCCGTAGATCGGGGTCCCGTTGTGCTAGGCATTCTACAAACACAAACAAGAACCATCAAATAAGTCTGACATTTCAATGAAATTCTATAAACTTTGATAAAATGTACCCACATTTTCCCAAATAAGTATAAAAGGCAAAATTTTAAAACATTTGTGTTTTTTTTTTTTTTTTTTAAACTTATATTTGAGGCTTAGAGCCTCACCTGTCATATTCTGATCTTCGTTAGACCAGTGTAAATGAGACAAGAATTTTCCCTTATATTTTGATAAAGTTGAGCACTATGTGGAACTCCTAGGATACCCATGGGAGATCTACCCATGGACTAAAGGCAATATACAATATTAATAATACTGCTGCCTTTGGGTTCAATTGAAGTCTATGGCAAAACTCTCATTGACTTAAATGGTGCAGGATTTGGCCTTTGTCATTTTCATCCACTAGCAAATGAAGGTATTATTTCATGCCACACCTTGCACAGCTTCACACAATATTCAAAGAGATCACACATCTGATACATTGTCCCAGAACCCTGGGAGCTGTTTTGAGGAATCGTACTATCACCCAATTCTCAGTGCCTACCAAGCATAGTTAAGCCCTTAGGAGAGCAATAGGATCCTTTACTGGAAGTCTAAAGAATTTATTAGAAAATGTTAACCTTGTATAGATGTTTTGAATTTTCCCATGGAATTACATTCTCTCTATATAATGGATTAGAAGGAAAGAAAATACAGAGAGGATAACATTCATTCTCTATTAAATTCTACAAACTATAGGATGGGGCAATTCTAATATTGGTCATGTGACCTATTCTAACCAATCAGACTGATTATGAAACTCTAAGGGGCTGATAAAAACCCATATGCTTATGCGATACTGTGTATTTGCATATACATTTTATATAATATATATGGAGAAAGAGAGAGTGAGAGTGTGTGTGTGTTAGAAAAGTTTCCCAATTCATATTTTAACTGATTGATTAGCTAATTAACAAGGGTAATTTGTTGCCCTAGTAGCCATATTGAATAGCCCAACTATTTGAGTTGAGATTGGAGGAGGGCCGAGGCTGCTGAAGATGGGATTTCTGCTTCAGTGGCAAGGTGTGATGAGGAGTTGGTCACATAACTGGTGATCAAATTATGTGTAGTAGGGTAGAAGGGAAAATGGGTTGATGGTTTGGTCAATATTTACTTTCTACCCCATTTTCATAGATTTTTTTAAAAATGTATGTCAAGCATGCCCAGAGCTTTGGATTGGAACTTTTGGTGTGGAATCTGTGTAAGAGCGCAATCTAAATAGGTACATTAATATTTATATATCTGCTGCAGTGTGCTCTGATAGGTTTCAATAATATCAAGAAATATTTCACAGCTGTTATCAATGTTTGTATTCTTTTTTATTCATTCAGATCTTTGCAAATAGGGTTTTAAAAAGCTGTGAAGTCTTTTATCTAAGACATTTATAATGACAATCTCAAAGATACTATAAGCAGTGAAATACTTGGAAGGTGTAGGATTTAAGATTTTATATTCAGAAATATTAATCTGAACAATCTGACACTTGAAGTTTGAATTCATAATCTGCACAAACATATACTGTAGAACATTGCTATGCTATTTCAGTGTGATTTGAAACACATCCAGTTTATTTACCGTTATCTCTATCATTTAGACTTTGTGTGCTGAACTCAGTGGAAGACTGATGTCTTATTTTAATTCAGGCTACCACCTTTAATCAGGAAACAGGATCTGATATACAGCATTGTACATCCTTTATGTTATCTACCAGACTAGATAGATTAACCTAACCTACCATGAGTAAATTCAGTGGAACCAGGAATAATTCTCCTTTTAATGGCTCCCAATCTAACACGTAGAAATGAGAAAATACAACACTGTCTAAATGTTAAACACACAGCCAACTGGAGACAGTCGTGTGCTTGTGGATGTCTTCTTTCCAGGGGGAGAAATACACAATACATCTTCAATGATGATTTCAGCATGCACAGTGAGGTTTACAAAGCAATAAGAAAGATCGCTCCCACCAGAAGATACATTTTACAATGGCTTTAGTTATATGTCAGTATTAAAGAGGTCTTATTACAGAGGAAGCCATTAACTTGCAGAGCTCATCCCACAATAACTATCTAGACCTTCACTAGATTCTTCAGTGTGCATTTATTAAACTTCAGCCAAAACAATCCTGGGCAAGGAAGATCTCTTTCCTATTCTTCTTATCATGCTTCTCTGTCATGTGTGTGTGTGTGTTCCCCCTAGTCTGTATTGCTCTTCCGCTACAGAACACCAGGTAGAAACGCACTACCAGGCACGTTCCATAAAGCAGTAGATCAATGTAAAGAAGCAATGAGAGGGAGAGAGACATTTTTTATCTGTAAGTTTGATTTCTCTTCCTTTCTCTGTACATTAATCTAACTAAACTTCTTGTTACTATCTTCTTTCTGTTCATAATTCAAAGGAAAATTTGTATAGTTTCTGTACTCAAGAAATATGAGATTGTATTGGCATCTCTGTGGTTCACTAGCACCGAAGAACTTGCCTTGATAAAGGAAATGTATATTCTCACAAGAATAACTCTGTTATAATAGCATTAAAGTTGTGAGTACATATCAGTAGCGTAAGGTAAAAAAAAGCATATTGTAGTTATAAAAAAATCAGCCGTTAGAAATGCTGGCCCTAAGCACAGCCCCCGTGTGTACGCACGCGCATATGCATATACACAAAGAAATATCCATGGGACAAGAAGTGGAGGTGGAAACAGAGTGCTAGCAAGGATCACCTCACAGAGCTTCTTACAAATCATTCTATGGAAATGAGGTTTATTAGGATTTTCCCTCCCACCTCCCTGGAACAGGCAGTGCTTCTGTCTCCGAAATCATGCATAGCTCAGTAGTTCCAGAGAAGGACAGTGCAATATATGAGGCTTCCAAGTCCACTGCCACTAGCGCCTCCTGGTCCTAAAAACAACTGGTGAAGATGGCTGAGGGGTGGGGTATTATTGGACAGTGATTTTTCTGCGGGTTTTGTTTTATTTTGTTTTTCAAATCACTGTGAGACATCTCAATTTTCTTTCTTTCTCTCTTTTTTTCTACTCTGCCAGCCATTTGGCACACTTTAAAAGTGAGCGGGAAACGGAGAGACTATCCTATGGACGTTCTTACTGTATCATAAATGGCCCCGTGCATTAGATCTTGGCAAAAATTTTGGGTTGAGCTGTCATCCACACTGGTTGTGGAGGGACTTGTCAGATTTGTCTGTTCACACTGAGCTCAATCTAATGCCCATTGAAGTAAATACAGGTCTTTCCTTTGAACTTTTGAAAGTTAGATAGAGCCCTTTCAGGTGGCACCATTGCTTATTTATCTGTTCTATCTCTGATTTCTCTGGTTCTGTGGATATTGTTGATATTTTGAAAATGATTATGCCTCTGGGCATTGAGTCAGGGAAAGAAACTACTGGAGCAGCTGATCCAATATTATATACAACAGAAAACAAGTAACAACACCAAACCCAATGGTGCCCTCTTATTTTCACACAGAGGGCCCCCTCTGCATGACCCCATTCCAGGAAGAAGATGGGCTCAGGAATCTTCATGGGAGGGTGGGTATAGGTAAAGGGCTGGCTAGTGTAGAATGATTAATCTGGAGTATTGCCAAAAGATTCATATCATCCTCCATTGAGCCTACAGATGTCAAGTGGAAAGGTAATCCATCCACAAGCTATATTATCCGCTGCACCTTCCCTCTACCCATAAAGGGTGATCCCAGAGACAATTACTTGCTTGGAAAGCACTAATCCTAGCAGTGTGGCTGAAGTACAACCATGCTGCCAGGTCTTGGGGGAAGAAGGAGAGCTGGAGAGCTCAGGGGGCATAATGAAGAGTCATGAACTCCATATGGATATCCTTGGCCATGCAGATCTAGTGTTTGGGGTTAGTTCATTGATTACCAGCTACATAAGACTTCAAACAAATGCCTCTGATATTGGAGGTCCCTGTAACAATACATTTTTTCTTTCCACACATTACAGACAGGTACTTAAGGAGTATCTGATTATGTTCTCCGGTTTTATTCAGTGGTCTGTAGTAGACCCTCACCTCTTCAAACCTTTAAATTTGCAAAAGGTATAGAAAGCACTCATATAACACAGATATAATACTACAAGGGGAAGTATTTTTAATAATAAAAATAGCTAAATTTGATTAAAAGTTGTTTCAAGCTTAATGTTTTACTTTGCTTGAGATATTACAGCAATTGCCTTGGGTTCTATATTTCTTCATAATAGCCTAATATTGCTGATCTTGAAGCTGCAAGATTAAAAATGTGGTTTGATTTAAAAAAAAATCAAACCATATTTATTTTACTGTTTGTCAAATGTTTGTATATATATAATGTCTGCTAGTATACTATTTGATCTTTCATATCTGACCAAAATTGTTGATTATTGAATGAGCTTTAAACAAGGATTTGGAAAATCTTAATTGTTTCCTTCTAAATCAATTGTGTCCCTTTATAAAGTTCAATATTAAACCGTTTGCATAATTCATTTAGATATCTATATCTATGATATAATAGCAGTAGTACTGAGTGTCATTAGAGAGTTAGAGCCATATTTTTCAGTCACCTATGTACTACTTACTACTGAAGTAATGGTTCATCTACACTGTAGTAAAAAACCTGTGTCACTGAGGCCTGGTCTACACTGCGGGGGGGGGAGGGGAAGGAGGGGGGCAGGGAAATCGATCTAAGTTACGCAACTTCAGCTATGTGAATAACGTAGCTGAAGTTAACATACTTAGATCTTCTTACCACTTCTTCACTGCGGTAAGTCGATGGCTGATGCTCTCCCATCGACTCCGCTTGCGCCTCTTCCCTGGTGGAGTACCGGAGTCAATGGGAGAGCACTTGGCGGTCGATTTAGTGCATCTAGACTACACCCCTGCTGGATTGGTCGCTGCCCGTCAATCCAGCGGGTAATGTAGATAAGCCGTGAGGCTCAAAGACCCAGTCAATTGACTTGGACTCAGGGGGCTTGGTCTGCAGGGCTAAAAATTGCAGGAACGCTCAGGCTGGAGTCCTGGGGGGGATTTCAGAGCCCAGGCTTCAGCCCAAGCCAGAATGTCTACTCTGCTATTTTATAGCCACACAGCCCAAGCTCTGTAAGTCTGAGTCAGCTGACCCAGGCCAGCCATGTATGTGTTGTGGGGTTTTTTTATTGTAGTGTAGACATATCCTAAGATTTCTACATATTATATATAACCGAGTTCTTTGTGGTCATCCTGGAAGTTATATAAAGACAACATTCTGACCTTCTAAAGCAGGGTTTCTCAAGCTATTATAATATAGACTAGAATTTAGTAGAGATGTTGGCTTGCCTTCTTTCCTATTTCCATTGCACACACCACCTTTCTTTCATGATGACATGATATCCTCATGGCAACTCTAGTCATGGTTTGCATAGGTAAGTAATATTAAGACTGTATTATATGTATTTGTAACTGTCTCTTAATGTGATGGAACAGATGGCAGATGGAACAAGGAGGTATCAGCATCATGGGCCAGATTCACAATGACAAAATTATATCAACCTAACTTGGCATACAGCCACTGCACTTATTAAATTGCTTGTGTGTATGCACACTTGGCTTCTTGTGCTGGCAGTGCACATCCTCACCAAGAGCATTTGTATCAATTGTATAGTCACTGTGGAGCATCATGGGACAGCTCTGAAAACCAGTAATAGTCGATGTAAGCAATTCAGTGTCTATACTGACACTGCATTGACCTAATGACATTGACCATGAGTCTATGCCACTTGGGGAGGTGGTATTACTAAATCGGTGTAGAGAGGCACTTATATCAGCAGGAGCCTAATTTAAATGAAGCTACTTTCACAGCTAGATCAACGCAAAACAGCTTACGTCGACCTAGTCATGTAATGTAGACCAGGCCTAATTCTCATTAAAGCACCATTGTAAATCTGGGCTCATGTAACTGGTATTTGCTCTATAAAGACAACAGTTTGAGCTGTTGTCCTTCAGATTTGTCAAATGCACAATAAAGAGAAGGACAGAAGTTAAATATTACAGAAAAAAAGATGTGGAGAGAGTAATTATGCCAAACCCTCAACCTGTTGTTGTGACCACTTGGCCACATGTTCATGCCTTATAAGGTCTGGATGTGGGAGCTTCTAGAGCAGGAAAAAAATAAATGAGCTTGAAGAATCATGACGTGCAGTCTCTTGAGCCTTTTAATACTTGTTAAACCATAAATCAGAGATGCCAAGGCCTAATAGTTTTCTCTTATGCCTTTTGGTTGTATTGATACTTATAAAGTTTCAGCCATCAATTTTCAGCCACCAACTATACAATTGTTCTTAGTGTTAAGGATTTTTTCCTAATGCCTAGTCTAAATTTTTCTCTGTTTATGTGTAGTTCTAAGTCATTACTCTTGTTCATCTTCTGAAAGTGAAATAATTCCCTTCATTCATTGTAATCTTGAAAGCATTTAGAGACTGTTTATTTATTTACTCTTTTGATTTATATTGTGCCTCTATCTTCATTCTCTAGGCATGCAGACAATAAAAATATATTTAAAATATGAGTTAGATGAGCACAATGACATCAACGATAACTAGAGAGAAGATGATATTGAAAGAAGTCCAATCTACCAACCCCCTGAGTAAACAGATAGGATTTGCTCGGGAGTTAAACAAATCTATTCTCTATCAGGCTATGGCAGAAAGGAAGTTCCAAGATGAGGCTGTCTGTCTGTCTGTCTTTACTCTGTATTTTTTCCCATGCTCACCAAGAAAAGATGGGGAAAAAATAACACTTTTGGCTATAGCTAATATCTGATACATACAAATGCAATCCAGGATATAATAAAACTCCAAGATCATAAACCCAAGAAAGAAAAGGTGGGGGAACCCTTCAGCTGAAGTAGATTGTCCACTTCCTCCAGTTGTTTTTCCAAACCTACCAGCATCACTTAGTGGGACTCAACCTAAGCCAGCTAGCACTCACCCAGGTACTAGGAAAGCCATGTGACTGAAATATTTTATTGTGCCCTCCAGGTGGTATTTCCTCTTTGACACTATACGAATTAAATGTAGTTTTCTCAGTGTTCCTTTGTATGTCTTATCTTCCAATCCTTGAAATGCTTTTGTTGCTCATATAACTGGGGCCAATGCCATACTGGGTATGAACTGGACTCTCTCTATATTCACTGAGGAATCAGAATAGACAGCAAAATACTGGATGATGTGTTCAAAACAGTGACCTGTATTGATAAGCAGATGGGTGGCTGTATTTACCTATACTTACTTCTTGTAAATTTAGAGATTTATATAGGTGATTGATGCTTTTTCAGAGCATGTGACTCATTTCCCAGATTGGAGTCACAGTAGTCAACCCTGGAGATTATTAATGTGTAGGTCTCCCCAGACAGATTTATGACTGACAGACTGGGGTGCTACTTTCTAGCCTTTCAAACAAAAATGGGTGTGGTTTTGCTGCTGTGACTGTTTTGTTTCCAAAAGCAGTGGGGCTGCTGTGGGCTAATTTAACAATCTGAAGGTAGAAGCCCTCACAGGACAGGCTGTTGTGAAGCAGGCAAGCACTTCCCTCCTATACTGGCATCATATCAGTCTTGTCTAGCAGGTTTGAGATTTAGCCAGATGTTCTTCATCAAGGAACTGAGCTCAGGTAGGCAATGGAGAAGCTGGAACCTGGGCCCAGATCCTCAAAGGTATTTAGGTGCCAAGCTCCCATTGGGGAATATCTTTGAGGATTTGCACCATAATGCTGTTGACTTTCAATGCAAAGGGGGGCTAGGGCTGGTAGCCATTGCATACAATTGGCACTTCAGCTCATATTGTCTCATCAGCTTTCCCAATGTCTGTGTAGAGATGTGGGGGAGATGACTGAGTCTTGTGGGGATGCCACAAGGAAGGGCTCTGGAGATGGGGGAATAGTTGCCCACAACATTCTCTGAGATCAGTCCGAGATGAAGCACCTTAGCTATTTCTGGAAGTTTCCATTCAACCCTGGCTCCTCTTGAAGTCAGGATAGGGATATATGGTGATCAGAATATAAGGTGGTCAGCAAAAGACAGAGGACCAGCAGGTTGAATGTTAATGTATGCCCAATGGACAGTGGGAATTCATCCACCAGAGCAATATGTCATTGCCATTCCCTTCCTGTTGCAGATCACCTTATTGACTTACGATCTTCACATGTGGTTCCTTTCTGCTTTCATCTTCCACTTCTTCTGCTTCACTTTCCATCTGCAACATCTTTTCAGTGAGGTCTCACTGAACACTGGGTATATCTCTGATAATTCAAGGTGGAAGAAATTTATTCAGTGACCCTACAGTGCTATGTTATCAATTCTTCTCAATTTTCCTCTTTGTAAACATCTGTAGGTTCTTCATGTTTCATTTTCTTGTACCAGCCACATTCAAGTCTGCTGAAAGTAACTTATTCCCTGAGTGCAGCTGAGCTTACAGCCAGAAAAAAACCCCACATAGAATTCCTTAAAAATTTGTCACAATTTGGGCAAGTTCATGCTACATTTATGTTCACATGGCTAAGTTTTATCTGAAGGATTGTTTGCAGAAAATGAATTTTAAGCTCAAATGCTTGACTTGACATACCCAACAGAGTCTATTTAATAGGGGTGGTGCGAGGGATCATGGGTCTCAAATCCAGATCTGTTAGTCCCCAGACAGTCGTCAGACCACAGCCACCATGCACCAACTTGCTGTTAATGACTGTGAATGTGAGCTGGTGGACTAGTTCACCAGAGGCACTGCCCACAAAGTTCTCAATTGGAGATGTTTGTCCTCACCAGTTGGCTCAGACTCACTACTTAAGCAGCACAGGAAGTTGTTGAGCAGCTACACGAAATCATGGATGGCTGCTACATTTTATTCTGCCTTTTTGCTTGACTCCTGAGCCATGCCTTCCTGCGCTGTTCCTGGTTCCTGCCCTTCTGCCTTGTTCCAGAACCCAACTTCTATAGCCCAGCCCTGGCTACTGACTCTGGTTCTGACTCTTACCTTGTTTCCTGACTTGGTCTCTGTCTCTGACCTCTGGTTCCTGGCTCCTGATTCCTGGTTTGACTACTAGGTCTGATAGCCTATGCCCTGGTCTATGACAGGTACACAATGAAAAAAATAATATAATATTCATTAGGTGTAGCCCAAGATCGAGTGTGCTTTAACAGCAGCTGTGGGAACCACAAGTTGTGTACTACAAACTGCAGCATGTTGGGAAAACTTCCTGGTTCATGCCAGCATGTACCCTCTGCCCTCCCAGAAGGAGGTCTCAGTACTGACTGAGCTGGGAGCACATAGCAGGCAAGCAGAGAGGAGGCTGCTGGACTGTAATCCTGTTCTATGTTCTTTACCGGTAGGGCCAAAAAGTGTTTAAAGAGCACCCTGAGAGGAGTTTAAATGACACAAAAGGAGCACATGGGCTTGTTTGCTTGGGGGTTTAGTTATTGTGGGAATTAGAACTGTTTGCAAGTTTGGGAGGGTGTTGCACAATGTACCCTCTGCTCTCCCAGCAGGAGGTCTCAGTACTGACTGAGCTGGGAGCACGTAGCAGGCAAGCAGAGAGGAGGCTGTTGGACTGTAATCCTGTTCTATGTTCTTTACAGAATAAAGCCTGGTTCCTGGTGGTTTGTCTAAGTGGGTCTGGTCTGAGGTGAACACACACTGACACACAACGCAGATCACACAAAGGAGCCTCAGGCCCAGTTTCCCAAAGTTGTGTAAAAAGTCAGAAGGCAGGCTTCCCCTATCTTGAACAACCTCATACTGGGCCAATGAAAAGGAGGTGTGGCTACATATGTATATAGTGCTTTTCATCTAATAGTAGACCAGAGGGTCACACATTTAATCGCTTATGTAGACTGAGGTGTACATCCAAGTGGACCCCTCACCCCTACCACAGCTGGGACTCCTGGCTATTCTACACTTATGATCTGAGTTCCCATTTGGTCACTCAGGATACAGGGGTGGGAGAAGGAGAGTGAAGAGCCTGGCTTAATGGGGTCAGGCTAGACTAAGGGATGGGGCTGGCTGGAGTGCGCGGTTGAGGGCATGGATGGAGAGGGACTGAAGGAGTGGGTGGGGGACAAGGGGCCCTGCCTGAAGGAAGTGCTAGCTGGAATGTGGAGGGAAAGAGGTTTCTAAGAGCCTGATTTACATGAAAATCAGACCCACAGAGTGCTCATTTGGTGCTGGAGGCAGAGGAAGCTCTCTAGTGCTCTAACCCTCACCATTACCTTGAGGTTACTACCTCACCCCTGAATTGAGAATGACTTTGCTCCCCTGCCACGGACCTCTGCAAGGTCACAGTCTCACCACGGTGTCCTAAATTACCAAGGGGACACCCTGTGGGCCTGAATAGTGGAAATTGGGCTTTTCAGGTTTGCTGATTTTCACTGAAATCAATGTTTCTCCCTATTGATACCAAGTCAATTCTCTGAAAGTTTGGACTTGATTGGATGTCTTTTCCAAAAGCTATCACATGGCAGACAGGTAGACAAACAAAGAGATGCCATTGAGTTGAGTGTAGGGCCTCACGCTGCTTGGTCATCAATAACCTCATTGTATGGAACACAATTACAGTGCACACAGCATTAAACATATACCCTGCAGTCTCCTGCTGTCCAGGAGAAAGAGGCAAGCCAGGTTGTTGGAGAGGAAGAGATTGCAGATGAAGGGGAAACTCTTGTGCAAAAGTCACAAGAGGAATGAATATCTATTTTCTACTGATATCTGATACATTCAGCTGACCACTGGATTGCCATATGTATTTCTAGTGACAGATGAAAGGAGGACAGCATGGAGCTTAAATGGTAGTACCAGGGTGTTAACATTAGCTGGTTGGACTACTACCTCTTTAATACCCCTTTTAATTTCCCCCTTTCTCACACACTTGCTCAGCAGTATAGAAGTGGTCAAGCTCACCTATTAGACTCCTGGGCAGTAAGAGCCAGCCCAGTGTCTTCTCTGCCATGATGAATCGGGAAGAGAATTCCTAATACCCCAGGTACTTTGACATGGAGGCAACTAAATATTTGACTGCACCCTTTGAACTAAAAGAATGGATACAAGTAACTTAGTGTTTACTTAGTGTTAATGATTGTACTGATGACAGAAAATTACAGAGCAGTAAATGCAATACACTTGGTATATTTTTCTTGGAATGGGATACTGCTTGATACAGCATCACCAAAACCTGGCACAAAAGCAAATAATTGAGCCATATGAGAATCTGACCTTACCCTTCGCAACCAGTACCATGTTCACAATAATTGTGTATGACTGTGACAAGAGAAAATTAAATTTAAACTTTTCAGTCAGCCAGTAAATCTTGCAGTCATCTACTTTCTATAGCAGTAACACCTCAGACAAGGTTTGCGTTAACACCAAGGAAAGTGCTTACAGTGTTCTAAAATTCCTTAATCTAATATCATTGCTTAAACTACTCTCTCTCTCAGGGCCTCAAAGGCTCAGTGACCTATAATCCCTTCTATTATATGAGTACAGCTTGTCCAGTCAGGGAGCAGAGATTAGTGGTGATTGGTCATGAAAATCACATGGTAAACAGTAATATTTGAATTTTGAATACTGAGTATCAAGTATTCAAAGGGAACTGCTTGTGATCATATATCTTGGGGAAACCTGATAAGAATTTGAATAATGAAGATATTCAAGGAAACAATGATTTGCTTGAAGACCTGCGAGCAGAAAAAAGGAGCTAAATTTATAAAATGATTTGCTGTGAATTACTCACTAAATTGTGTGTCCAATTCAGCAGATCATTTTTTAGATTATTTCTGGTGGAGGGATGACTTTCAGATGAAAGGATATTTAAGAAAAAGCAAATCAAACCCAGGATAGTTAAGTTGGCAAGGAAGAATAATGTGGGAGAGCTATATAAAATAATTATACCACTGCAATTAGTGGGGTTAAACTGGACAGAGTTTGCTCCTTTATGTTTAAATCAGAAGTAGAAGAAATTTGTGACCTGGCAGATAATGATATTTTTCATAGTTGTATGCAAACAAAATGTTTAGCTCCTGTGCAGGCTCCTTCTCATTAACACAGTATGAAGGGCTCGTTTGGTTTTGAAATATCTGAAATTGCAGCAATTAATTATATCACAAGACTGGAATGATCTTGCCATCATTGCCTGCTTTGAAGGCGAATATTAAAAATGTGTGAACTTTGGGAACATGGCAGTTTTAATTCTCACTTCAGCCACCTACTGTGTCTCCTCAGAGTTTAGCATAGTTCGTTTAACAATGTTTCAGCCTAGTTTTTCCATACTTAGTAGAATAAATGATGTGCCGGTTTTAATAGAGCAATCAAGAGAGATACATGGGGGGTGGGCATAAGCAAGTGCCACCTTTCCTGCTCAGTAATTCTGTTAGAGGGGGGAAAAAAACTTGTAAGGAATTAATGAAAGTTTTATACAATTTCACAGCTTTTTTGTTAGCATCTGTTTAAAAATAAAAAAGCACTAGAGAGTTGTTTGCATATTCCTGTTGGAAATGTGACAGTGTTCTGTCTCTATTTTGTGCTTGCTGGTTGTGTCTTACACTAAATAATACAGTGTTGATTTTTGCCTCTTGTAAAGTATTTTTGGATTTAATTTAATTTATTCTATTCATCAGCTACTGTCTACTTTAGTATTGTTCATTAATGTAATTTAATTTGATTTATTTGGATGTATACAAAAAATAAAAATAGGCAGCTCTCCAAAGCTCCAGCCATCCCTGGTGCAAGTTACAAAAGAAAATGTAAATAGTGGTTGTAAATCCCCTTCTCAGTGCCCACCAGCTTGCAGAACTCAATCCCCAACAAAACACACAACTTCTCTCCCTACACAGATCTGCTGGTGCCCCCATTGCAGCTGCCTGTGCTAACAGTGGCACTTGGAGTGTGTCCTGAGGTCTATAGTCCTGGGCTGTTTTGAATGGGGACTGGGGTGAAGCTTGTTCCAGAGCTGTGAGTTTCTCAGAGAGAACATTCTGTCCCCAGCCCCCACCTCATTGAAATAAGGGAACTCCAGTCTGAGCAATGTTGCTGATTGCAGCTCTGGCAGTATGGTACAGAGAGAGAGACAGTCTCTGAAGTAGGTGAGTCCCAAGCTATTTAAGGCCCAGAACCTCAAACATATTGATTTGGGAGTAAGGTACCTAAATACCTTTGGGGATCTGGGCCTTAAGGCGTCAAAGGTCACACACAGGCACCTTCAACTGTTTTACTTATTTTATTTTAAAATTATTATTATGCATTCGCACTGTAGCAGCATCTAGAGGCCGCAATCAAGGATCAGGGCCTCATCATATAAACAAGTGCAAAAAGTCAGTCCTTGGCCCTGGGAGCTTCTTATGTGTTATGAAAGAAAGAGTGTCTCTAAGAAGTCTGTGAGTGTTTCTGTATTTTTCATAACTCATTTGGATCTGGCGATGGTCATATAAACATCAGTGGCAATTAACAGCAAAGAGTTTTTTAAAGTTGAACTTTTTCATCTGAAGAACATGAAACTGCAAACACACCGAGCTTCAGTGTTCACAAGAAAATGCCTTATTTAGTCACACTAAAAATATATATTTAGAAATGTTCTTCTACTGCAAAATGTTTGAGGAGGATTCAACCCTCCAATCCCCAATGGGGAAACAACTTACCCTACTCTGTCACCATTTTTCACTAGCAAAAGCTACTTTATGAATTAATACTAGTTTTCCTAGCTGAAAATAAGTGTGCACCATTTTATATTTCAGCTGGGAGTGGCATTGAATCATCGTCAACCTCTCCCTAGTGTTATGTTGTAAATTACAGAATTCTATGCCCTCTTTGTGGCATGCTGATGTGACACAATTAAATGATAAAAGTCAAGTCCCTGCAGAATATTTAAAGTGACACACACTAATGTTCGTCTAGGAAGTTACTCTTAACCCATTCTGTGTGAGCTTTCCCAGCTAAGAGAGGTAATTAACAGTAGTAGCAGAGAGCAGCCTTTCTCCCAGCTCTTTCTGAAAATTCAGGATAATTTTTTAAACTTGCTTTCTTTTTATGTGTCTTTTGCAACTGGGAGTCCCAGTTATTGGAGTGCTTGGACTCCCTTAATTTGTCATTTTATCTCTGAAGGAAAATGCTAAGGGAATTCTTACTAAAATCCTGACAGAGAAACACTGGTATGGGAGAGTTCCTTTGATTTACACCAACCACTGTCCATACCTATTGCTTTATTTTGTGTTGCTATTTTTTACCATTTTTGTCTATGTATCAACAATCAGCAAGCCCAATGGTCCATTGCAATCTTTCCTTGGATGTAAAGACTCCACAAATAGTAAGAGTCAGGGAGTATGTCTGACAAGAGCAGTCAGAAAGGTAGGAAATCGGCAGATATCATGTAAATGAGGAAGAGCCTGTGAGATTCTGTCAATAATTATATGAGTAAAAAAAAAATCCATTTAACATACCTACCAAGAATTGTCCAGAATGATTCCTTATTCTGTCTACACTATGCAGCATCTCACTTCAGTTTCTAAATGCCCGTTGCTAGTAAAGATGCTCCCCGGGTTACGCAAACCCGACTTATGCAAATCCACACTTACAGGAAAAGTTCTGTAAGTTCCGTAAGGGTTTTTTTTGCGTAATTGTTGGGTATACGTTCCCTACTTACGCAAAATTTGACTTACGCAAGGCGTTCCGGAATGGAACGCCTTGTATAAGTCAGGGAGCGTCTGTACATAGTGGTGACAACAACAAAAATCTGAGTTTGCTAGATTCATCTTAGTTATCACTAATAAACTTTAGTGCTCACTATAAAACACCAGAGAATTTAGCACTTTTCAGAGTTTCTGCCCAGAAGAAGCCTGAGCATTTGCAAGTCAGGATGGAGATGCATTGGTAGAGCTGTATAAGGAAACCTGAACACAACATCTGCCTGCTTATCTTTAGCCAATACCATTAGTTGGTCATTTCAAAGGTTATTCATGTATTAAAAGGCCAGAAGGGATCACTGTGATAATCTAGTCCAGGCAACCTTTGGCACGTGGCCCATCAGGGAAATCCACTGGCGGGCCGGGACGGTTTGTTTACCTGCAGCATCCACAGGTGTGGCCGATCACAGCTCCCACTGGCCGCAGTTTGCCGTTCCAGGCCAATGGGGGCTGCGGGATGCAGCGCGGGCCGACGGAAGAAGAGGAAGAAAACAAAACCAAAACCAGGAAGATAAACTATTTAGTAAACAGAAAAGGATGCACATTGGTAGGAGGAAAATTTCTACTTTTAAAGAGTATTAAAAGTAGTAAATAAAAATCATAAAGTGTAATATTATTTTCCTTCTGCCATTTATTTCTACACTTCTTGAGCCAAATTCATGAAAAAATATTTTTAACTGAAAAAAAAATCAACGTTTGTTTATTGATTTCTTTTTGAGTAAGAGGATGGGGGCTGAGTATGTCAAAGATAATTTTTCAATTTTGTGTGTACAAAAGAGGTATTCTGACAAGTGTAGCAATACAAAAACAGAGGTTCCAGGGATTCAAAAATCTTGCAGTAGATACAGAATTCTACTGTCTATAGTTCTCTTTAGGTATACATGTGTGTGACTGTCAGTGCAACCCCATCAGCAACCAACCTTCAAAACACAATTAGAGGCTGGTTCATTTCCAACAGCTGTTTGGAACAGGATAGCTCTGAGTGAGCCATATCAGCAACTAGAAATTGCAGCCATCTACCGGTAACTGCCAAAATGTCAGTCAGAGATGTTTAGGGCTTGGCTTCTATTTATATTCTTTCCCCTGACAAATACAAGCTTGTCCAAGCAGCTGTTGAACACCCCTTGAAGAATGAAATCTCTATAGAGTTTGGCATCTGGTTCCTAGGAACATTGGTTAGTCCACTATTGTTCTTATTACAAAACATTTTTTTACATACACACAAAAAACATTTTAACATTTAACGCACAACAATGAAAAAAATACTTTAAATGTATTATAACAAAGCACCCTTTTTATGTTCTCCCTGTATTTTGTTCATCTGGGTCATTTCCTTCTCATTAATAGGCACCGTAGAAGTACTAAATGATAAATCTTGCCCTCCCTGTGGTATTGTAGTGGAAAAACAAATGTACATGCTGTTTGAAATAGCTGCTCAGTGGTGACTGATTTGATTGTTTGGGAATGTGCAGTAAGTATGTAGTAAAAGAATACCTCAGGTACTCTCCTGTCCAAAATATTGACCTATACCACTTCAGAGTTTACATTTTTATTTATAATCTTATTTATTTATTATTTATAAGGGTTCACTGATAAAGGCAGAGGATTTTTCAATGTTCTCATCTGAACTGCATGGGCTTTGGCATACAGTTTCTTTCTTTGGTTGCGGGGTTACAAGGTTTAATAATCATGTCAGGAATGCAGAGAGATTCTCCCTGTTGGTCTGGGAATGCCATGTTTTTGTGCTTAACAAATGGTAGACTGCATTTTGAGGGGCTACTTGACACAAAATCTCAAGGGGAGCAACTGAGACGGGAAATATTTGGAGGGGCTACAGGATATGAAGGAGTTTCCCTTCCTGAAATCTTCTAATTGAACCACTGTTTTATCTCAGCATTAGTCATGGAAGTCTGGGTTATTTCACTTCTTTGCAGGCAAATATCTATACCTCTGCTTCCTTTTTGCTGCTCCTTGGATGGCAATTTCCCTTAAAGTCATATTTGTGTGCAGTTTAGGTTTTAGTGCTCTGAACGTTTGATCTCCTAGTATTTGGGATTGATTTTTCCTTGTGGTTATTTCCTTTGATAAGAAGTGGAAAATATTTGTTTTAGCGGAGAACCTAGAAATAAATGTAAGCCTGAGATGCTGAAAACAAAGACACTTCAATGGTCATTGTGCTGAATTAGTGCTAAAATGTGTGGCAAATAACTTCTGAGTTATGTCATAAAGTACTGTACACTAATAGCTTGGTAGAATTAACTCTGATGGCAAATTCTGGATGGTTTAACTACCAAGATGACTTTGTCAAACCTATCAGGACAGATGAGGTTCAGCATATGGATACGTGCTGGTGTGAAGAGGTATTTGTCCTTCACTGGGGGTATACTGAGTTTTTAATGTCTAAACAATCAGTTGAGTTTAATGGCTAGAATTTCTCTTTATCATATTTACATTGGAAAAGTGTGTGTGAAATGTGCCTTCTCCCCATACCTCCATAACATGGTAGAGAAAAATAGGAGTGATATTGTCACTGTTACTTTTATTAGGAATACACAGGAAAAATTGCTTTCCAGGTGACTTAAAATAAAGACTCTATCTTCCATATTTTAATACTATGCTTACCTAGAATTTGTCATCAAGCTCTGGAGTGGACAATGAAGTTGGTCAGGCCGGCGTAAGTATGGGCAGCATTCCCATTGGTCTAGATCTATATGCAGACTCAAGTGTTTGTATTAAAGAAAGAAAACCGTTGCAGCTTTAAATTACTTCGTAATTATTTGAAACAAAAATCTTGGTATTTGTGAAACATGGGGGAACTTGTTCAAAAATATTATTTTTAAAGGTAAGTATCCAGGAAGAAATAAATAGATGGTGTATTATAATTAGCTCCCATTCTCTTCCTATGTTCCTTTCTCTTAATATTCCATATTTTGATTCTTTGTTACAGTTTGCTGTAGTTATAACCTCTTTTAATACATAGTATTATTTTTTTTAATTTGCCCACTATAACCATCTTTTGTCAGAAATGTGATTATCCAGATCTTATTGTCTCCTCTTCTTCCAACACAAGTGTCCTGTTGCAGATGCCAGCATAACTCTATAACTCTTCCGCTGAATGCTAGCAGAATTCTGCTAGCTGCAGGTCAGCTTCCCATTGGAGGAGAAAACAGAGATATCTGGGTTATAGTCTAAGGCCTGGTCTACACTGGGGGGGGGGGGAGGTTTGATGTAAGATACGCAACTTCAGCTACTGGAATAGCGTAGCTGAAGTCGACGTATCTTATTTCAACTTACCTCCAGTCTTCATGGCGCAGGATCAATGGCCGCGGCTCCCCCATTGACTCCGCTACCGCCGCTCGCCCTGGTGGAGTTCCGGAGTCGACGGGAGCACGTTCGGGGATCGATATATTGCGTCTAGACGAGATGCGATATATCAATCCCCGATAGATCGATCGCTACCCGCCGATGCGGTGGGTAGTCTGGACATACCCTTAGTGTAACTTGCTTTATTTATACATATACACCACTTCTGGAAGTGTGGTAGTCCCAAACCAGCATGCAGGCAATCCCCTTTTCCAGAAATCTCAGTCCATCACCAATACCTAGTTCCTAAAAAGCAACTCTGCGTCAATGATTGATTCTACTTAGAGAGATTAAGTAGACTCTCAAACCGTTCACACAGCTTCCCTCAAAGGACCTTTGCACAACCAAGTTAACAATAATGCAAGGTATCAACAATGCAAGCATTTTTTCCATATCTACAAAATTACTCACATGCTAAGAAAATCAATTGGAAGACAGTGTAACAGCACCAACTGCTGACACTTACCAGTACATTATTACAATTCATAAAAGATATTGAACACAGAAATTGAATATATGAGCCGTGTTCCAAAATCTGTTGAAATAAATGGACTTTCAATGTCTTTATGTGGCATTGGATCAGGCTTATGGTCCTTTTGCTCTTTTACTCGGTATTATGAGTCGTCATATTTGTATGTGCATGTGAGCTGCAAAGCAAAATGAAAATTGAATGAATCAGACTTTTTTTTTTTGAATAGTGAGACTAACTTGTACAAAAAGGTGGTTGCAGTACTTAACTTAAAAAAAACAAAAACAAAAGATTTATATCACTTTAAAATCCTCTCAGTACTAGTACTTCCTTTTTCACTGAAAATATCCCAGACCATGATGTCATGAAAACCAGAAGTTTCACTGTAGCCATTCTGACAATTTGTTTAGTGAGCCAGAAAGTTCCAAGTGGCTTTTACAGAAGGAAGAAAGAATCTGTAAAATGGTCTTTAAAACATATTCCTTTGCTGACTGCCCTCCTCACAGGCTTTTTTTTTGGGGGGGGGGGGGGGGGGGGGGGAAAGGGTATTCAGAAAAAAAGTCAGCTCAACTCAATTTTCATGCTTGGACTATAGGTCACTTTTAATTAAAGCCTGTTTTCATTTAGGAATATGTATATTTGGAATCACTTTGCTTTTTGGAGTTGGCTCTCTCCCTTCAGAGTTCCATTGATCTTATTCGAGAAAACCATTTTCCTTTTCTGCCCATTTATCTCTACCTCCAGCCTCACACTCCTTCCACTCTTCTATTCTACCATTGTAACTATACTACACTATACCTGTAGTTTATAGAAATTAATCTCCCTTTAAATAACTTGTCAGCCTTCTAGTGACTCTTCCTGTGTTCTGTGCTTTAGTAACCAGCTGGAGCAGCTGTGTATATAAGTAACCCTTGCCTATTGTGCATATTTAGTAAACACAGTTATTTGGACCCGATGGTGCCAATGTGATTTCTTCATGCTATTATTGTTACATGAAGGTCAAAATACACAACACTACTTTTTTGATTTTGCTCTTAACTGTATGGTTTCTCCCCTACTACATTCAGCAATCCCAATGAACCAGGACAATGCACTCTCTGTTCCAGATGACAACACAACTGATGCCAGAAACGTTTGATTTGTGTTGCAACCCCCTCTCTTCTTTTCATCCTATTGCTAAATTCACTAATGTTTGATTGACTGGGGAGAGGTCAAGTTTGAACATCCACTAAAAAACTCTGTCTCTTAAGCCTACTGCAAACAGGTGTTATTCCAATTAAATGTGAACCTTAAAATACTGTTTTCATCAGCAAAGATTTAACCAATATTGTTCAAATAATACCTACATTTTCTAGAACACATCCTCCTGGTCTTGTGTTTCTTAGAGAACAAATTTGTTTTAGGTTTTTCTTACTGTGAAACCAAGTTCCCTAAATGTGGGGTTTGATGTGGTTTTTTTTGTTTGTTTGTTTTCATTATAGGAGACAAAGTGACACCTAACACAAACAATTTCTTGCTTTCCTTTGACTAAGTCTCCTGATGAAGTGGTGCAGAAGAAGTAATAGTGCGGAGCCCTCACCTGCCACGAGAAGAATAAATCAGAAGAGATAGCTGCTTGAGATCAGCTTCTAATAAGTTCATTTTCTTTAGTTCTGTGAGGTAACTGACAGGAAGAAACACTTATCTCAGAGTTTTCTGATGGAGCACATTGAGATCAATGAAATGAGACAGATAAAAACAAACCTTAGATCTGCCTAAGGGCTGTGCCTATAATGACTTCCCTCTACCATCTTTCCCATGCACGTATGCACCCACCCACATACTGGAAAATTGAAGCCTCCCATTCACTGAAGATTAGGAGCATCCTACGTGTTACACTGCTTGTGCCCTGGTATGGGGCAGAAGCTTGAATCTATTGTAAAAA
The DNA here is from genome assembly GCF_002925995.2 of Terrapene triunguis. NCBI lineage: Eukaryota > Metazoa > Chordata > Testudines > Emydidae > Terrapene > Terrapene triunguis. The sequence goes on along the minus strand of NW_020664372.1, from coordinate 27,477,428 downwards.
ACCTTTCCAGTAATGCAGTGTGCATCTTCGTGTGCAGATCTGCATACATTTTAAATGTCTTTCCATCAGTTAGCCATTTCCTAGGTAGAAAGTGTTTTGATCTTTGAGTAACAGTGCAGCATGTGAGTATGCATGAGTAGTCTCTGCAGTCTGTGGGAAGAGATTGGGATTGAGGAAGGAGAAGTGTGGCTTGCAGTAAAAGGGTTGACAAAAGTTGTTTTGACTCAAATGTGTGCATATGTCTTTCTTTATTTAAGTGGTTGTTTGTATTTTTGTGTGTGTAAGATTTATTATTATCTTCCTTTGCCCACATGCAGAGGGCATGCTTCCATGCCAGTGTTATTGGACTTATTAGTGCCATTCAGCATCATGGATCACAGTGTTCTGCTAGCTAATCAGCTGGAACAGGTAGAAATAGGTCTGCAGTTGCAGCAGAACCACCTCACTAGAGATTAGGCTGAGACCAAATCTTTGCCATTTCTGGCAGCATCAAAAGATGGCCCTCTCCATGCAGGCATTTTCCTAAACCCTAACACCAACATAGCTTTACCTACAATATGAAAAATATCCATTGCTGAAAAGATACAAGAGAAAGAAAGTGGCAAGAGAAGCAGCTAAATTGGTGTTGAATATAGTTCACCTGCAAATATATACAAGGGCAAACTACGTTCTATGCTACAGAAAGTGTGGTTAAAGCCTGTCTACACTTGCAACTAGATAGAGTTAAGAGACAGAGTTGATGGTATTTTGGGTCAATAATGGGTAAATTGCACAGTGTAGACAATGCTTTGAAGTTTAACTTTTGATAGTGTTCATGAAAGAGAAGTATAGCTTCTATGTCCTCCCCACACCTCCAGGCCACCTTCAACTGGTGGAAAGGGGTGTCCTGCGTGTCCAGCAATACCTGACTCCTAGAGGGCCCTGTTGGGCTGCGAGTAGCCAAAGTAAGACAGAGAAGACTTCCACCTATCTTATGCCAAAAAGGTGAGACTGGTGCTCGATGACTCTAATCCAAGCACAAAAATGGCTTTGCCCACACTTTGTGAAGCTTCACTAGGAATTTAAGAGACTGGACCTCAGGATCTGGCCCCCAGTAAGTTCTACAAAGCATCAGCCTTGCATTAATTATGGCAGTTGAAATTTAACATTGTGTTTATATTTAGCTCTTAAACTTGGGCAAAAATACAAAGCAGAACCTGACTGTCAGTTATGAAGAATAACTTTCTGACAACTAAATTCTTTTAAGGAATAGAAGATCAACATGCATTTAAGAATTTTCATGGATTGAAGAGCATAAGTGGAAGCTTCTGTGTTCATAGTACAGAGCTCTCTTCACTCAGTCATACTGTTCAAGGAGCCAGCATGACATCTTATTGTCCTGCTGCTACATTTACTATACCCTTGTTTTGATGTTCTATTCCTATAAAGTTTTATGTTGACATAATACTTCATTTCTTGCCTGGAGCCTTCATCCATATAAAGAATTTATTTATGACAGTCTGAACACTGAAGTGTTTTTGAAAATAGTTTCTCAGATCGCTCCTGAAATTTTCAAAGGACTTATGATGTCCATACTTTTAGCTACTACAGCTTTCAGACAGAGATGGTTGTTACCTTTGAGAGCAGCCCATACAGAACTTGTTTAAATCTCACTTTTTCACACATACATTTGTTATATTGTTCAGAGTAAGAAATACTGACATATAGAATGCACATTTATTTTTATAATAAAACCATTTTCAGTAGCTCATAACATTGTAGACAAATTCTTTTTTGGGGGGGAGGGGTGGCTTAAACTTGCTATGAATGGTCATAGCCCTACATTTTTTGTGGAGGGAAGGGGAGGGTTGTTTGTTTATTTTAAAGAGATTTTGAGAAAATTCCATTCAGTAGACTTTAAAGAACATTATAGGATGAGAAAAACATCCTTTCTTCATTTAAAAATGTTTAGATTTTTTTCCTCTTCATCAGTAGTAAAATAGTTTAATTAAAATTCTTCAGACTGAATGATCATGTAGCTAGTCCTCAATGGGGGAATAGTCAGCCATAAAGGTCTGAGAGCTTTTTAAAATAACAAAGTCATGAGGGATTAAAAAAAAAAAACATTCAGTAGCAAACTTCTAAAAATGTTAGACTCCCCACCCCATAAGTGAAATGGTGATGTCACAACACAATGAACCAAGACCCATAAGACACATTTCCTACCAACGGCAAAAGGAGTGGGGTCAAGAATATCTGTGGCAACATCCTCCTTTCCTCCTCAATCTCAAGAACACTTTATAGGGTATGGAATCTATAAATGGGGAGTAGGGGAGAATCAGGAGGACCTGTAGGTTAGGGAGAGGGTGGGACACAGTGTCTCCTCCTAAGGCCCAAAGGCAGTACTTTTACAGCACTGGTAAATTGAAGCTCTATGACATTTTCCACAGCCCTTTCTCCATGCTTGGAATTGAACCTTTCCCTCTCCCCCCCTATCCCCCCCGCCCAGGGTGAGTTCCAAGGTCTACTGTCTGCAGGGGAAGTCATGCTGTCAGAGAGAAGGGAAAGAGCAGCAGAGGAGACCCATTCCCCATACAGAAGCAAAGGGCCTCAATGTAGTGTTTGCCTGCAGAGAATCTCTCATGTTCTTCATGGAGCTGTAGAATTGGGGATGGAGTCATCTAGGCATGTAGCCCCCTTCATGGCATGATTGACACAAAGTCTGTTTAAATTACGAAGGGCAAAACCATGCCATTCAAGCCTTTTCTTCTTAGGACAAAAAAGATGGAAAAGCGATGTGACAAAGGTTAAAAAATGAGGGATGTAAAGCGATAGTGAATGCCACCAAGCTGGACAAGAGGATGTCACGACAAAACAAGATGGCACAAATTAAAATTTCGGTAATAAAGGACTGGACAATCAGGAGATGATTGACACAAAGAGTAATACAAGACAAATAGTAAGTAGATCCAATTCCACTGAACACACTGGGGTTGCACCTGACATATACCAGAAGAGAATTTGACTTATTGTGTGGTACAAACTCTAGCTACAATGGACACCGTGGATGAAGTTACAGAGACCAAGAAGACATCCTTCCCTACCAAAATAGGTTGAAGAGTAGGCAGAGCCATAACTTTATACCCCTTGCTCAGTGGAGATGGGTGGCCCTGCAAAGCAGAAGAGGGGTTGCAGTTTTCACTCCCCCAGTGCACTGAGAGTTCTGGGAAGAGAGCACAGGGAGGCAGAATGCTTTCTGTGCTCCATCTGGGGCAATATAGTTCTGCACTATCCTCGATGCAAGGCTGTGGCACACAGGAACAATCTAACCCTATATTATTATGTAAAATGAAATCAATGTTGTTATCTAAATGAGTTTTTGATGAATGGAAAGATTGTAACATATTATTATTATTATAAGCTAGAGTGTGTTTCCTTATATTGTCGTAGAGCAAAGTGGACTGTGTGCTTTAAGAAATTTGGGTTTGTAGTGGTTACAACATCCAATTACTGACTTGCAGTTTCCAGATCAATGGCCTTAAGGGAATGTAAGGTTAATTAATCCTTAATTCCCTCAAGATAAATTGACATTTCCATTTTACAGCTGTAATTGTCTGAACATAAAACGTGCTAGTAGGGGAGGGGAGTTAATAAAATAATAATAATAACCACCATTTTTATTATCTGAAGCATCATTTACTAAAAGCCTCCCTACATACTACAAATATAAAACCCAGTAGGTACAACAATAGCCATAACAGCACCTATATATAATTCTGGCTTTAAACCCTGGCACACTTGGACCTGTTAATATATCTTAGAAGTCAGCTCCATAGTTTAGACTGGGGCAATAATAGCTAAAGGGCCTAGCTTCAAGGCTTATTAGATATCAAATTTACCCTTGGAGCTTGTAATGAACTGTTCACTGCTGAGTACAAGGTGTTCAAAGCTCAAGTAGGAAAGCTTCAAGGCCATGAGCAGATTTAAAAACAAATGAAATAATATAAAAGTCAATCCTAAAACCAACTAGTAACAAAAGAAGGTTTAATACACTCAGGTTTTTATGTTTATCCAGCAGACGAATTGCTGCTTTTACTGAAGATTGAAGCCATGCTCACAAATCATCAGACAATCCAACAAACGGAACATTACATAATTAATTTTTAATGTAGTAAAAGCATGAATTAAGTTCTGCCTCAGTAAGATTCATATTGTTCAAGATGTTAGCAATATTCCCTGGCCTCAAAAAAGAAATCTTTACTATACTATTTATATGCAATTTAATGAATAACTCCATAGATAATGGGCCTGATTCTCCACACCCTTTTACCTTGTGTAGTTGTTGGCACCTGGAAAGTGTGAGTGTAAAATTCCACCATTCTGATTTGGCTCACTTTTGCACAGGTGCAAATGGTTATAAAATGCAGGGCAATGGAGAAGGAGGCCCCGTTATGTCAAATAGTACAGCATATGGTGAAAAATAGTTTGCTAATATCTCTGCTGACTTATACCCCGTCCAGCATTTGGACACTGGCCCCAATACTGTTATGAGTTACACTTGTGCACTATTGATGTCATTAATGTTGCATATGAAGCAAGCCTTAATTTAACACAGGATGAATCTTAAGGGCTGAATTCACTTTAGTTGGTCTTATTTGCAGCATATGTCCTTTTTCAGTAGTGACATCAGAACTGATTACAAATTAACGTCATTACAGTGCAAGAAAACACAACATCAGTACTGTATAAAATCCTTATAGCAAACTGGTTTTCTAACAAAGATGGGAAAGGAAGACGTTTGGTTTTGGCAGATAGCAATTTGTTTCCAATATTCTTTTTTTTACCTTGTCATTTAACCATAATGTTGTTTTTTTCCTCCTTAGATTCTGGTTTCTGTTTTAGTTCAGGGCTATGCGTGGCTTCTCTGAATCTCTTATGGTACCTTTAAGTAGCCTACATCAGCTGTCTAATGATTTTAACATGCTCATGTTTGAGTTTAGGATCTTTTTTGACATGTGTCCTTGTTGTTTTTAAATCCCCTTTTCAAAAGTTTAGTGTTATCACAATGCCTGGTTTTGGTACAGTTCCTTCTCTGGGGGATTATACCAAATGTAGGCACAGGATGTGGAACTTAAGTGTGCTCACTGTGGCTTAACAGCTGCTGAACCAACATCTGAAGGTTTCTTATGATCAAGTTGTGAAGAGCCTATCATCTTGTATGTTCTAGTACTGTTATAAGAAGCAACCTTTTAAGATTTTTAGTTGTCTATTTCTCTCTTTTTTCCATTATTCTTTAAACTTCTCATGAAAAAGCTGGTTAAAAAATTGCACATTTCCTTACTAAAATATATGAAACTTTAGTCAACATTTACTAATTCAGGTTCATCTTCCTCCACAGCCTGCAGAACATCAATGAAGCCACTGTGTGTCACTGCTTCAGCCTCAGGGAAACAGTAGCCATCTCAACCATTATATTCAGCCTCCATTGAGGAGAATAGGAAGAACCATGAACTTGTGGATGCATCTGCCGACTCCCCAGCTCCTTCCTGCTATGCCCTCAAAACATGAGCTCACACTTGCAGGATCCTCTCCATGGATTTCAGCTCCACAGGCTGTTTGGAGTGGCCAAACCACCTTCCAGCTCACAAAATCCTGCACTGGATTTGCAACATCCATTAAACCTCCTGTTTGAAAAATACCACCCAGCTTTTGAGATTTATGTTCTACTGTGATAATTGTTGCATTCATATTAGGATCCGTGCTATCTTATGTGGATAATGCTTATTGTATATAGACTTTTTTATATTTATATGTAAAAAATTAGGGCTGGCATGGTAGTATTTTTGTCTGACAAAGTACACAGGAAAAAAATGTTTCAGTTGGCGATAGGAAATCTAAAAAAGTTTCTATTTTCTTGTTCCCTTTCCCTTGCATACATCTATCCCTGATGAACTGGGAAAAGTCCTTCCATCTCATACACTATATTTTAACATTGGAACCTTCATGAGGAGAAATGTTAGTCCTCTTTCTCCATTACCAAGTTCATGCCTACCTGTCATGTGATAACATACAATCTCCTTGTAATGGCCGAAAAACAGATGGCTTTGCAATTCGTCATGATCTGTCAGACGTTTTTGGTACTCGACCATAAAGTATTGCTGACACAGCTGCAGACTTAGGGGAAGTTGTACATGAGTATAGTTGCATTGATTTTTTTCTCATGGAGAGGACCAAAAGGCAAATGTTGGGTGATTATTTTTCTTCCACTTGAGGTGCTACAAGTTCTAGTTCTGATCTCCCATTGTACAGTGTGCATGGGGACTACTTTAAGAGATAATGAGGCAATTAAAGTTGCAATGCTACCAATATGCTGAGGACACTTTGATGATATGTATCTTTTCATTGGATAAGACAGTTAACTTTATCATTACTGGGAATGGGACTTAAAGGAGAGTGGGCTGCCTGAGTCTCAAACGAGAGAAGATCATTGTTAGGATGGATGGATGGATGGATGGATGGATGGATGGTAGAACATCTGGAAGTGGTTGTGGAGTTGATATTTACCCTTTGACAGAAAAAGTATGTCCCACTTTTGTTACTGTGGTCTGCAGTCTAAGGGTGCCTATTTGTTTTAAGAAGTAGAAACAGTAGTCAAGTGTGGAAAAATGTGAATGCAAAAGATCCCCAATTCCTGACATTTTAATGTCATTCTCCAATTTTTCATCTATGTTTTGCTAGGAAACCGAGATTTCCTTTTGGATATGTACCTGACCACAGGGATCAGTTCTTGGCCCTATGCTATTTAATATTTTTTATCAATGACTTGGAAGAAAACATAAAATCATCACTGATAAAGGTTGCAGATGACACAAAAATTGGGAGAATGGTAAATAATGAAGAGGACAGGTGCCTGATTCAGAGCGATCTAGATTGCTTGGTAAGCCGGGTGCAAGCAAACAATATGTATTTTATTATGATAAAATGTAATGTATAGATCTATGAACAAAGAATGTAGGGCCACAGTTATAGGACGGGGAACTCTATTGTTGGAAACCGACATTCTGAAAAAGATTGGGAGGGGTGGGGTGGATAATCAGCTGAACATGAGCTCCCAGTGCAATTCTGTGGCCAAAACGGGTAATATGATCCTTTGATGCATAATCAGGGGAATCTAGAGTAGAAGTAGAGAGATTATTTTATCCCTGTGTTTGACACTGGTGTGACCACTGCTGGAATACTGTTTCCAGTTCTGGTGTCCACAGTTCAAGAAGGATGTTGATAAATTGGAGAGGATTTATAGGAGAGCCATGAGAATGATAAAGGATTAGAAAACCTGCCTTAGAGTGATCGACTCAAGGAACTGAATCTATTTAGCTTAACAAAGAGAAGGTTAAGGGGTGACTTGATTACAGTCTGTAAGAACCTACATGGGAACAAACATTTGATAATGGGCTCTTCAGTCTAGCAGAAAAAAATGTAAAGTGATCCAATGGCTGGAAATTGAAACTAGACAAATTCAGATAGCAAATAAGGTGTACATTTTTTAACATAGTGAAAAATTAACCATTGGAAGAATTTACCAGGAGTCATGGTGGAGTCTCCATCACTGGCAATTTTAAAATTAAGATTGAATGTTTTTTTCTAATATATATGCTCTAGGAATCTTTTCTGGAAAGTACTATGGCCTGAGTTATACAGAAGCTCAGATTAGATGATCACAATGGTCCCTTCTGTTTTTGGCATTAATGAGTCTATGATTCATTACTTTTGCCATTATCAGTTTGGATTATGCATTCCCCCTCTCCCCCAAAGTGCTGCACCTGAAAAGTACTCAGAAACTTGAACTAATGCAGAATGTGTCTATTCAATTAGTTGTGCTTTTCACAAGGAAATTACTACATCTGTGCTGCACAATTTACACTAGCTTTCAATAGTTGCGAGGTACAATTCGGGTGCAGGGGTTATGATACACATCTGCCCCGGCTAGCATTGTTTATTCAATGGCTCTAACTTCTGGGGCACTCAAATAGACCACTTTTAAATGCAAAGTGTTTCCAGGGAAATCCTTAACTCTGGCTCTCACTCTCCTCAGTGATCCAATAGAGCCTAAATTTGTTGATATCTAAGTATGTTGCAAGGTCTGCGTATTTAAACAGACATTTGCCCGAGAGAAGGTCTGGGAGGAGCGTGAGGCTCTTTTTGTTTTGGGGAGGTTGTTGGCAGTCTGAATTTTGTGCATAGGGGCTACACAAAGCTCTATCACTTGTGTCCTTTTTAATTACCTTAAGTGGCACCTAGGTGCTGTCCAAGGCTGAATTTTGCCCTAAACATTGGGCCCCATCCTACATGGATGCACTGGGGTGAGGAAAGGGAATAGTTTTCTCTCTCTTAGCATCCTGGTCAGGGTGTGAATCCAATCCCAGCCATCATGCTCAGGAGGAATGAACATTACTTTATGTGAGTGTAGCACCGTGGTTCTCAAACTGTGGGTCGGGATCCCAAAGTGGGTCCTGATCCCATTTTAATGAGGTCACCAGTGCTGATGTTAGACTTGCTGGGGTCTGGGGCTGAAGTCCAAGCCCAAGCCCCACCACCCAGGGCTGAAGCCCTTAGGCTTCGGCTTTGGCCCCTGAGCGCAGGGCCGCAGGGCTCAGGCTTCAGCTTTGTTCCCCACCCCCACCCCGGGGCGGTAAGGCTTGGACAGGCTCAGGCTTCGGTCCCCCTCCTGGGGTCAGCTAGTAATTTTTTTTGTCAGTAGAGGGTAACGGTGCAATGAAGTTTGAGAACCACTGTCTGGTTATAAACCTCCCAAGGGATAGAGGCATTGTCCCAAAATACCCTCCATACAGTCCAGTCAAGCTCATTGCCATTTTGTCAAAGAGTAGCAAAGCAGACTGACTCCTCATGAGCCCCTGCCTAAAATAAATTGCCTCTAGGAATTCCCTGTGGGGAAGGTCACCCATCCCAAATCCTCTACTGTGACTGTGACTTTAATGTATACTTGACCTCTTGGTTTAGTCAAATCCTCTGTGAGTGTAATTTTACTGAAGCCAAAGGAGTTCCACTTGCAGGGGATTTGGACCCTTGCTTTTATTGTGTTATTACTGATAGATCCATAGATCTGCGTTATTTCAATCTGCACATGTTCATTTGGAAATACTTCCAAAATAAGTTCAAACAGACCTCTGAACTATAATATTGCACACATTTTTTTGGTGAAACTTCAGCATAATTTGCCAGTATTTTCAACAGATTTTGTTTGTCTGTGAAGTTACTATGTTAAAAGCCAAAAATGAACATAAAATTAATTACACCTTATTGTGAGGAAGCATTAAAATGTTTTGCAAGGGAAAAATGGCACAAATTCCAGCCATTCGCATCTGTAATTTTTCTGTGGCTTTGACCAGAAAGCTGTAGAAAGCTACAAGAATTGACCTAAGCTCTTTGTGCCATATACAGAATAAAATATAGAACAGATCTTGAGAAGTGCTGTATATATACAGCTGCTGGCTCTCATGTCTCCTCTTTTTGTTCCACTTACACCACTTTTTCACCATTCCATGAGTCTGATCCTTCCAGGTGCTGAAGTGCCAACTGTCTGTTCCTCAGCTCCCACTGTAGTCAGACATTCCCATGGGAGATTAGGGCAGCTCTGCAGAACCTCACTGGACATGTTCAGCACCTTCAAAGATCAGACTCATTTTTTTTTTATGCATGTAACCCTTCCTCCAAGTGGAGCCGGCAGCAACCAGGACTGGGTTCAATATCTAGGGGTTTCTTTTCAACAATACAACACTGAACCGGCTTGAATGGTCACACAGTAACCTGAGAAAATTACACACCACCCCTGGGCACCTCTGAGAGGCAATACTTCCCCACTCGCAAGCACAGAGTCTGAGTGTAAAAAAGAAACTTTTAATGAAAGGAAGGAAGTCATCTGACATTAATTAGGGAAAATGTCACAAGGAGGATTCATAATCACAAAACTGTGAGCAGGACACCCATCCAAGAATGCGTGGGGCAGTGCCTTCTGCCTCATGTTCTTGAGTTCTACAACCAAAAGTTCCTTTTCTGTGCCTCTCTCTGCTTCCTCACCATACCCCACTCACAGTGGTTGTCCTTGGTGAGTGAGGACCCAGGGTTCAGAAGTGCATCTGTTTGAGTTCACCTCCCACCTGGGAAAGAAAGCACCCTGCTTGCTCCACCATCTGAGCACTTGCGCTGTCCCACCATAAGTGATTGTCAGCTCTTTTGAGCACTTAAAATAACAAAGGGCTCCTAATAGAGCCTATTTAACTCTATCTTTGAAGAGCAGGAAGGAACATGTTAAACCAGACTGGGGTCCCTTGGGAGAGTTCACATCTCCTAGCTAGGATACCTGTCACCACCCCTCTGACTGTCATAGGGATCTGGCATTTGAGCTCCTGGCTTAATGGGGTCCTTTCAGCTGAGGGTGACCCTCTTTTTGGGGACAGGTTAAGCACAGTTCTGCTTCCCTTTACTCATACAATGAAGATAACAACATTGATAACAACATTCACTACCCCACATTCAGTACTAAGGTAATTTGTAACCCAACACCACCCACAGTTGATCACTTTGAGCCACACTGCTTTATCTGCTAAATATCGAGGCAGAGTAGGTGTGTTCATGTAAATACAGTTTGCTCCTGAAGTCTCTCCCCCTCTCAGCTAGCTGTCAGGGGAGAACTCATTCAGACCCTGCTTACACACAGACACAAATTTCATAACAGAAATTGAATTTTACAGATGAAACCAAAAGCACCTAAAACATCAGCAATTTTACTTGCATGTAAAATGCTGGGGTGTTTTATTGTCTCTCTTTTTATGTGCCATTTCATTCTTCAGTTCATCCACTATTGGTAGTTAGATAGAGCCTTTTCACTTTTAAAATTACAGTTGCAGTCTGTTTTCAACACAATTCTAAAAAAGTACATATCTGTTAATTCACTGATAGTTTTTATTCCTCTTTCTCTGCCAGTTCTGTCTCTGCTATCTAGCTGCATATCTACAAAATGACATCCACTTTCAGTCAGAGCAGTAGCAATCCTGGCTTCACAAACCGCCTTCTGAACGTAAAAATGCTTTGGGAAAATATCTGGGTTATCTTAACATGTCTTTACTTTCACCTCAGCTTTTCTCAAGATAATATTTCTAGATAAATGAATTATACTAATTGCCACTCACTGGCATATTGGAGTCCTATTTTCAGTCACAGTCTGCTGTAAGATGACCACCATTAAGATGAGATGGAAATGCTGGTGAAATAACATAGGAGAGTCATTTATATGACAGCTATTTATTTCTCCTTAAAGATTATCAAGATTTATTTATAAAACAAACTGAAAATGTTCAGAATCCTACTTTTCCCTGGTTGATCTAGCAAGAAAAAACTTTGGGTGGAATTAATAAAGGGGATGTAAGGCACCAAAGGCAATGTCTATGCTACAACCTTACAGCGGCACAGCTGTACTGCATCTGCACCGCTGGAAGGTCTCCCATGTAGTTGCTTGATGCCGACAAGAGGGAGCTCTCCCATCGGCATAATTAAACCACCCCCAATGAGTGGCGGTAGCTGTGCCGGTGGGAGAGCATCTTGCACTGACATAGTGGTGTCCATACCTGCACTTTATGTCGGTCTGGGGTGTGTTTTTTCACACCCCTGACTGACAAATGTTTCACTGACAAAAGTGCTAGAGTAGACATAGCCTAAATCAAGCACTTTGCCACCATTGGCATTCATAAATTCCCTGCTCAGCTGCCGCCTAATCCTAAGTGTCTACGTTTCCAGTGGTAAAATCCCTTGAATACCTAAATTTTGGTGTCTGGACATGAGCACAGACACCTAAGTCCAAACACTACCCAGCAACTTGATGACTAACACACCCCTATACCCCAGCAGGATTCACAAACTAGGTGTTTCCCTGCCTATCTTGCCTGATCCAGTAGGTATGCTCAAAGCACATCTAAACCTATACCAAAAATTTGGCTGAGGAGGTGCTGCCCTCTATAAACTTTATCCCAGTGGTTAGAGCATTCACTCAGGAGGTGGGGCGCCTGGGTTGAAGTGCTCTGTCTGATGTAGAGTGCCCTATCCTCTGGGCTATGGGGTATTCTGGAACAGTTCTATCTCTTGTTGAAGTTGTTCTGCTTTTTGTATAGCTAATTAATGTTGCATTGGAGCAGGGGGACTGGGTCCTTAGTCTCCCACTCCCAGGTGAGGGCCCTAACCACTGGGCTGTAGAGACAGTCTCACTCGCTCTCTGGCCCAATGAATATTTAGTTAGTTACACACAGTTGCTCAGCTCCAGGAGGAGAGATTAAGAAAATCCCATAACCCAGTGGTTAGGACACTCACCGGAAAATGGGATACACAAGTTCAAATACTTGCTCTACATCAGGTGCAGAGGGTAACTGAACCTATGTCTCCTACATCTGAAGTGAGTGCCCTAACCACTGGGCTAAAGTTTATAAAAGGGCACTAAGTCCTTTTTTTTTTTCTTAAAAAACTACTGACCTGGCTTAAGTACCTAACTCCAGGAGAAGATCATAGCTCTCCAGTCCAGACATTGGCGTCTAACTGCCTTTGAGGAGAGAGGCTTAGGTCACACCCCGCTTCTCAACATTTCCTACTGGCTAGTTTATGTGGATCCCCTCCTCAGAGAATATTCTTTGTTATCTGAGTGCCTGGCTATAGATAATAGATAACTTGGTGTGTTGGGGGTAGTTTCTGGATCTATGAATGTAGATGTGGTGAGCTGTGGGTTTCTGAAGGGTTCCATTGCTGAAGACAAATGTGTAGTCCAGGACATTGATGCTAGTGTGGGAGTATTCCAGAGATTGCTTAATGGATCAGTGGTGATTGTTGAAGTTTTGGTTGAAGTCTATGAGGGAGTTTGTTGCCTGTCCATAGGATGAAAATATAATTGATGTATCTCAGGTATATCATTGGTTTCATGGTGCATATGTCCAGGAATTCTTCTTCAAGATGGCCCATGAAAAGGTTGACATATTGGGGAGCCATCTTAGTACCCATGGCTGTTCCCACGGTTTGATCAAAGCATTTGTTGTCCAATGTAAAATTGTTATGGGTGAAGATGAAATGGATGAGTTTGCCGATGTGTTTGGGCTGGATATCTGAGGGTTGTTCCTTGTCTTGTAAATATTTGAGGCAGGCATTGTGAGGGATGTTGGTGTACAGGGAAGTGACACCCATGGTGTCAAGGATGGTGTTCTGAGGGAAGTTGTTAATATTGCAGAGGTTTGTGGAGGAAGTTGATTGTGTACTGAAGGAAGCTGGCCCTTTGTGTGGTGGGTGGTTTGAGGGTGGCTTCTATGAGTTCCGATATTTCTTGAGTAAGAGTATTAGATATGATGGGTCTGCCTGGGTTGTGTTATTTGGGTATCTTGGAAGCACGTAGAAGGTCCCTGGGGTGGGTTCATGGGGGATGAGTTAGTAGAGTTTTTCTTGGAGTTATTTGGAGAAGGATTTGGTGATATCCTTAAATTCCTGGGTAAATTGTTGTGTGGGATCTTTGAGTTCTTTATGTAGGTAGTGTTGATGAGTTATCAGCTGGCCTCATTGACATAGTCATCACAGTTGAGGACTACGATGGTGCCCCCTTTGTCTGCTGGTTTGATCCCTTTGTGGTGATTAGATTTCACAGACTGTATAACTGTCCTCTGGTGGTGGAGAGATTGTGGTGAATGTGATGTTTGTTAAAGATTTCACTGTCAATTTTTTTCCAGAAGCAAACAATGTAATGATCAAAAGTGTGATTTCATCTGCTTTGTGGTGTCTGGTCAGATGATTCTTTTTTCTTATGATTGTCGGTGGTACATGGTAATTGTGAGTGATGTCACCATTGTTGTGAAAGAATTCTCTCAGGTGGAGTTGGTGAAAGAATCCTTCTAGTTATGCACATCAAGAAGAGAGGTGAGTTTGGCTACTAAGCCAGAGTGTGTGTGTGTTCTGTGCAAGGGAAGGTAAGGACTACGCTTCTTCATGGCACCCATCTGCAGTCTGTATAATTAGTTTTTGTATACAATTAATTACACACATCACAGATCAATCTAAATCCCTACCTGTTCTTGCACAGAACATACATGCTGGGTTTGTGCTCAAACTCTCTTCCTGGGGTTCTTCTCTTAGGTTGCAAAGTCAAACTCTTGGAAATTAGGAAATGTCAAAAAAGTCTTCCTTTAGACACCCATAAAGTAAGGAACACACAATTAGAGGTTTCCTGCAAAGTTTTGGTTTAAGTGATTTGCCCAAAACCATATAGAAGTCTGTGGCAGAGGTAGGGATAGAAATGAGTTCTCTTGGGATATGTCTACACGGCATTGTGGAGCTTATGGGAGTGAGCCTACCAGCCCAGGACAACAGACTTGGGTTAGTGAGACTCCTGCTAGTGTACTAAAAATAGCTGTGTAGACAGCACTCTGAAGTTGCAATTCAGGTTGGCACTCCAGTTCGGCTTGAGAGCCTGAGCTCCAGGTTGAGCTGCAACATCAAAGCACTGTCTACACAGCTATTCTTAGAAGGCTAGCCTGAGCTCTGCTAGCCCAAGTCTGTTAATCCAGGCAGAAACTCTCTCCCGCAGGCTCCAAAATGCTGTGTAGACATACCCCTAGGTAGGGGAAGCCATCTTAAGCTGAAGGTTATCCTTACTCTCCCTACCTCATTCTCTGCATAATTCACCTGACAACTGCTATAGAGGTAGAGGAAAGGATCCTCCAAACAGCAGCCTCTTTCATTATGCAATCCTGGTCCATTTGCTGAATAACGAGTGAAGCAAGGGTTCATTTAATCAATTCAGTTTCTCTACTCATGGAACCCTTGCCCTTTCTACTGCAGAGACTTCCAGCAGGGTTGTCAAATAATGCAATAGTTTTCCTGAGGTGAACCTTTAATCAGGTGCTACCAAACAAGCACCATCTGCTAGTGACTTCTGATCACAAATACTCGAAAGTGTTCATGTCCCCATGAGCTATTGAGTCCAACTGATTTTACAGGGATTATATGAAATAACCTAAATGTCTTAAATATATTGTATTTTATTTTGATGAAACCAAATTAAGTCCTAGCAGAATAACTTAAACATCAAGGACCAGATCCTCATTTTCTTTAATTAAGTCAATGGAGCTACATTAGTGCAGACCAGCTAAGGATCAATACTTTAAAAATAATCTGAGGCTGGTTATTTACAACAAAAGTTTATCTATTCAGGACTTTTTCTGCATGGCCCTGGATGTGGGGTAATGGAAGGACCTCAGAAGGGTATGTCGTGCGGGTGACATGGAACTCATCTAAACAAGTTTGCCTTAAAGGGACCTGAATTTTTCAGAAATGCTGAGTACCTGCCCACTGAAAATCAAGCCCCTTTAAAATGGCATAAGTTGGGCACCCAGAAATGGAAGCATCCAAAATCAATAGTCACTTTTAAAAATGTAGGCCCAGGACTAGAGCAGCACAATTTTGAGTAATATTTTGTGCCTTTTATATAAACATTGTATGTCAAATAAATGGAAGTTTGTCTTCTCTCCTTTCCCCTGGTGCCACCCAGACCACTGAAACCAAAAGAAAGAAAGAAAAAATCCAGATAGATAGTGTGGTTGTTATGAGGATTATCCATGTTCCTTACCAAGAGCTTGTCATTCTTTTCCTAAGTACCTTTAAACTATAGTTACAGTGAGTCATTTGCCCCTGTGGGCTTGTGATCTTTAGGTGTCATGCTTACTGCTGTTCTCCCATTAGGATTTCATTGAAGAGAGAATCTAAAATAATCTGCTAAAAGGCATCA
Organism: Terrapene triunguis; assembly: GCF_002925995.2. Lineage (NCBI taxonomy): Eukaryota > Metazoa > Chordata > Testudines > Emydidae > Terrapene > Terrapene triunguis. The sequence goes on along the minus strand of NW_020664372.1, from coordinate 27,461,626 downwards.
CTGAGCCACAGGGAAATTCAAACTGCTCTGCATGCTAGAGCCAACAGAAATGCTAAAATCAACAGGTAAAGTTCAAGATGGGATCATTTCATTGCAATCTCCATCAGAGTGTGATTTGTTTAAAATATGAATTGCTGTGAATTGGAGCCAAAGTCTGAGCATCAGAAGGGCTTTGATGTAAAAAGAAAAGGGCTATAGTAAAACAAAATAATAAATTATACCTTGCAAGTGTATAGTACTTTCCATCTGTGGATATCAAAGTCCTTTAGGAACGGTAGTGAATTTAGTCTCACAGCACTGTTGCGAGATAAGAAAACATTATTAACCCATCTTATAAATGAGGAAACTAAGGCACAGAGATATTAAGTGATTTTCCCAATGTCAAATAAGAAATCTGCGGCAGAGCTGAGAATAGATTTCATGTCTTCTGACACCCAATCATGTGCCTAGTCATGGATTGGACCTTCAAAGTGCATTTGTTGTGCTTTTATTCCTCAAACGTGAGAGGGACTGATGGGGCAGATTCTACATTGATTTTGCATGTTGAACTCTTATTGACAGCAGTAGGAGTTCCACATGTAGAAAGAATATATCAGAGTGTTTAGACTCCCAGTATACATCCAGAAGGGCCTCACCATGACCCCCACCCCTGGTTGGGGTAATGGTGGTGGCAGGTCCTCCCACAGAAGAGCCATCTGTTAAGGGTGAATATTCATACTTAGTTGCTTAAAGTCAGGCACATATACAAAGTGCCTAAATATGGATTAGACAACCAATTTGGGAATTTTTGACCTTATCTGCTAAATTACCCCAAAGAGTAAAATTGGGAAACATTTGAAACGTCACAGGTGCTGTTAGGACTGTCCTTCAAAGTGCTTGCAACCCCTCCCAGCGTGGTGTCATCTGCAAATTTTATAAACATATTCTCCATTCCATTATTCAAGACATTAATGAAAATAATGAATAATACCGAATCTAGTATTGACCACTGTGGGATCCCACTAGATACATCGTCCCAGTTTTACGTAAACCATTGATAATTACTCTTTGAGTACAGTCTTTCAACCGTTTGTGCACCTACCTTATAGTAACTTCATCTCAATCACATTTCCCTAGTTTGCTGATGAGAATGGCACATTGGACTGTGTCAAAAGCCTTACTAAAATCAAGATATATCACATCTGCTGCATTCCCCCATCTATTAGCCCAGTAAACCTGTCACAGAAGAAAATTAGGTTGGTTTGACATGATTTGTTTTTGACAAATCCATGCTGGCTGTTCCTTATAACCCTGTTATCTTCTAGAGTCTAGGTGCTTATAAAATGTTTGTATAATAATTTATTGCAGCATCTTTCCAGGTATCAAAGTTAGGCTGACTGGTCTATAATCCCCCAGGACCTCTTTGTTCCCTTTTTAAAGATAGCTATGATGTTTTCCCTCCTTCAGTCCCCTGGGAACTCACCTGTCCTTCATGAGATCTTGCAGATAATGGCGAACGGTTCTGAATTTGCATCAACTAGTTCCTTAAGTACCCTAAGATGAATTTCATCAGGCCTTACCAATTGGAGTATATCTAACTTATCTAAATATTCTTTAAGATGTTCTTTCCCTATTTTGGTTTGCATTCCTTCCCCTTTGTTGCTAATATTGTCTTGAGTATCAGGTCACCATTAACCTTTTGAAGTAAAATAAGCATTAACCACCTCAGCCTTCTTGATGTCATCAGTTATTAGTTCTCCTTCCCTACTAAGTACATGAAACTAAAAAACTGGATGGCTTAGGGGACTGGTAGTGGAATACGAGTCTCTTCAAGGTTACTGTTTCAAATTAATTGCAAGTTTGTAATCAACAAGATTCTTTATCATTTGATGGCTTGTTGGAAGGGTGTTTTTTCCTGATCTATGTGAAATGAGTTGGTAATCTAAGTCCAGTTCTTAGTGGAAGGGGCCACCTTTATAAAAATAACCCAGACAAACACCATGCTTGGGACAGTTGTTGCCAACCACAGTAGAAAAGCTTTGGATTAAATGATCAAGCAGAGTGAACTACTGTCTCAATTTTTGAGATGGAGGTAGTGTTTCTAGAGGTGGAAGAAATAAAGCTCATTGCTGGAAGAGTATATCCCTCAGGGTACAATATTATATATGACACAAAGAGAACTCTGCAAGATTATGTCTGCAAGATGGCAGCAAACTAACCCACTGCCATTTAAGTTCCCTCTTACCTCTAAAATGAATGCCGTCTTGCTCTCCATACATGTGTAACTCCTGTTGTCTTCACTTCTATATAGCAATACAGTGCATGTTCTACTCTAGACTGGCTCGGATCAGTTTGTGTGTGTTTGAGGTTCGGTAAAAATCTTTTCATACACAGTACCGTACCACCCTGTGTAAATCCAGTATCCAAATTAATAGAAGAAGCCTTAATACAAAGCAGAAGGGTTGTTCTATAAATACATTTACAGATATGTGGACAACCACTTGAGTACACAATCTACAAGCTCAATGGGTATCATTCTGAAAATCATAGAATCATAGGACTGGAAGGGACCTCGAGAGGTCATTTAGTCCAGTCCTCTGCACTCATGGCTAAACTAAGTATTATCATTCTAGACCATTCCTGACAGGTGTTTGTTTAACCTGCTCTTAAAAATCTCCAATGACGGAGAATCTACAACCTCCCTAGGCAATTTATTCCAGTGCATAACCACCCTGACAGTTAGGAAGTTTTTCCTAATGTCTAACCTCTTTTGCTGCAATTTAAGCCCATTGCTTCTTGTGCAATCCTCAGAAGTTAAGAAGAACAATTCTTCTCCCTCCTCCTTGTAACAATGTTTTATGTGCTTGAAAACTGTTATCATGTCCCCTCTCAGTTTTCTCTTTTACAGACTAAACAAACCCATTTTTTTTGTCTTCCCTCATAGATCATGTTTTCTAGACCTTTAATCATTTTTGTTGGTCTTCTCTGGACTTTCTCCAATTTGTCCAAATCTTTCCTGAAATGTGGCACCCAGAACTGGACACAATACTCCAGTTGAGGCCTAATCAGAGCAGAGTAGAGTGGAAGAATTACTTCTCGTGTCCTGCTTACAACACTCCTGCTAATATATCCCAGAATGATGTTCACTTTTTTTTGCAACAGTGTTACACTGTTGACTCATATTAAGTTTGTGGTCCACTAAGAATCCTAGATCCCTTTCTGCAGTACTCCCTCCTAGGCAGTCATTTCCCATTTTGTATGTGTGCAACTGATTGTTCCTTCCTAAATGAAGTACTTTGCATTTGTCCTTATTGAATTTCATCCTATTTACTTCAGATCATTTCTCCAGTCTGTCCAGATCATTTTGAATTTTAATCCACTCCTCCAATGCATCTGTCTCATCCACCATTAGTGATTTTCAAAGGCTGTTTTATTTTGCATCTCTGTTTAACAAAGATCATAAAGCAGCCAACATATTATCACAACATAAAGACCAAATCAATGTACAGTTGACCTCCCAAAGTCATTCTCCTAGTTTATTATTACTGACAATGAAAGAACTGAACTGAGAGCAGTGTGAGATGGTCTATTCACACTATGCCATGTTTTATACAGTGTGCTAGCTTGCTCTTGTATGATTTTCCTAAGAGAGGTGATAGTGTTAGACATTTTCTGTCAGAAGCTTAAAAATACCTAAACTATTTAGTCACTCAGTGAAAGCGTGTAAAATTCTTAGAAGAACATTGTCTACCTATACTGCTAAGACTTGAAATGCAGTATAATATCATGGAAAGCATAAAGGAAATCACTTAATCTACCTCATCAGTCTGTTGAGAAACATTCAAAAGCTAATAGACAAAATTTGGAAAGGTTACTAAGATGTTTGCTGTGACAGCTGTAGATTTTTTTTCTTCATGAAATGTGAAAATATAACAATTTCTAATCTGAAACCTCTCCAAACAAGAGGTAAAGCTTAAGAATTACACTTATGCCTCAGCCACTAAACAGGTAGAATCAGAAAGAAATGCTGAAAACAATACCCCTGAAGAAAGAAAGGGACCAGTAGAGAATAAATATTTGTCCTTTCATTAGAACTCTTTAGCTAGAGGAACTAATTCTCCTCTCACACCTGTGTACATCAGGAATAACTTCACTGAAGGCAGTGGAAGTGCAGAATGTGAAAGGAGGAAATTTACTAACTACATTTCAAGGTTTTTTTCACCTTCCTATGAAGCATTTGGTACTGGACATTGCTGGAGACATAATACTGGGCTAAATCAGTATGGCAAGTCCTATGTTATAAATGAGAGGAGAATCGGGCCAAGAATATTTTATATTTACTTCTATCTTCCATAATCTCTTAACAGTACTCCCCATACCCTGACAATTCCCTCCAATGCTTCTGGCTCTTTCCCCCTTTTCCCAAGACTCTCAATAACTGTTGCCTTGTCACATTTTTCTTTTCCTTTTCTAAAAGTATTCCAGAATTAGACGTGGTTGGAAATTCTGATGAACTGCTTTTCTGGTTTTTTGTTTGTTTTTCTGGAGGCACTAGCAACAAATTCCCCAGCTACTTGGCAGTTCCTCAGGTGGGCTGCTGCACATCCGGGGCTCCCAGGGCTGGGATGTTGGGATCATATTTCCTTTTGGAAACACTGAAACATTCAAGCTGTGGGAATGTTTTGCCATTTCCAAAACAAAATATTGCAAACTTCCAGTTCTGTGGGAAAAAATGAGTGTTTGGATTTTGGGCCTGATTCAGGATATTTTGGTTTTTTCCAAAAAGCCAGTGTGTGTGTGTGTGTGTGTGTGTAACTGGAAGTCCATTTCCTGGCCAGTTGTATCCAGAACACCTACCTCTTCCTGGTGTTCCTCAACCCCCAACTCCCTGGTATACATCAGAGTCATGCCTGCCTCCCCTCACCTCACAGTAATTTCTATAGCTCTCAGAGCACTCTTATGTTTTCATCTGATCCATTTTTGGTGTCCCTCTGTCCCTCATAATCCTAAACATCTCTAAAGAGAGATCAGATGGCTTCATGGAAGAAATGCATCAAGTCTTTGAATGTACTGTTCAGATACTCTGCTATGAGAGGATGATAGTGGAGTTGATAATCTACCTACCTTGTTCCCTCATTACAATTCCCATGTTACATCCAAGGTTATATATTAGGAAAAACTTTCTAACTATAAGGATAGTTAAGATCTGGAATATGCTTCTTAGGGAGGTTGTGGAGTCCTCATCAAGAGAGATTTTAAAGAAGAGGTTCTACAAACACCTGTCAGGGAGGGTCTAGGTTTACTTGGTTCTGCGAGAGCACAGGGGTCTGGGCAAGATGACTTCTCAAAGTTCCTTCCAGCCCTACATTTCTATGATTGTAAGTCAGTATCATGCCTTTTTAAATTAAAGTTTGCAGCTAAATCTATATGACAGGCTTTAAAAATGAATTTCAGCTGCCCTTTGCATCAGTGCTGCCAGGAATCAGGAATTTCTGGATTAGAACAGGCCTGTAATTTATTTTCAAAATGTCTTGCTACCCAGACTTTTTTCACTTTTATCTCTCCCCCCCCATACACACACACACTTGAGCTTTACTGAATAGGCTTGCAATCTTTAAGAGTTTTTTTTCTTATTTTAAAAAGACAAGTTAGATTGTCCACTTAGTTTCTGAACTTAATTCAGAATTATTTGGGCCTCAGTGCAGAACTTGTCTTTTTATGTGGTTTCATGATAACTTAACATTTAGCATGCTAAAACATGCTCTATGTTTCTGGCACATATGGCCTGCATGTCATTTTTCCACCCACAAATCAAACTTGATTTCTTGTTTTTTACATTCCTATTCCCCAAACTCTATATATTCAATCTGCTATGAAAAATATGTTGGCCCTACCTTAATCTCCATTTAGCACCTTGCACAACATAACAGGATGAGAGGATGATGTTGGAATGACAGGGTCCAAAGGGGATATCCGCTTCTAGAGAATCACACAGCTCACTTCCTTTTGTCATTTTAAATTACACTTTAAAAAATTTGATCAGGTAAGAGACCACATTTGTGACAAAAGGAATAAAAAATGAAACATCGCAGTGTAAGAAAGTTTCTTTTTTTCTACATGTCAGATATAAGACTTCAAAGAACAAACCCCGCCTCCATTTCCACATTTTTCTAACAACTCATACCTTGCTGGGAGAGGATAAACTTTTCAAGATTCACAGTGGTCATGCTGTATTGTATTATAAGTCAGCTCTCAGTTCTGATTTTTATTTCTATTTTTTCAGTTTTCATATTTTTTGTCCAAATGTTAACCCTATTACAACTTTTCTAAACCTAAAAATGGTTAGAATGAGTGTCTGATACATGCACAATTATATATACAGGAAAAGCTGTGTTATCCAGCACTTTACAAACCAGAAAGTTCAATAAACCGGCATTTCGGCAGAGGGTGTGGGGCATGGGCTCTGGGAGGGAGTGTGGGTGCAGGAGGGGGTTTGGGGCAGGGTGTTGAGGCGTGGGAGGGATTTTGGGGTGTCAGATCCAGGTGGCACTCACCTCAGGTGGCTCCCCTTAAGTGGCGAAATGTCCAGAGAGGTGCGGCCAGGCGGCTCTGCATGCTGCCTCTGCCCACAGGCGCCACCCCCGCAGCTCCCACTGGCCACGGTCAATGCTCCTAGGTGGAGGAACGGCCACGGGGGCTCCGTGCGCTGCTCCCACCCTGCCCCGAGCACTGGCTCCGCAGCTCCCATTAGCTGGGTACTGCGGCAAATGAGAGCTGCAAGGGCGGCACCTACAGGTGGAGGCAGCGTTCAGAGCCACCTGGCCACACCTCTCTGGACATGTTGCTGCTTATGGGGAGTGGTCCATGGTGAGCGCTGCCTAGATCCGGCACCCCGAAAACCCTCCCACACCCCAACCCTCTGCCCCGAGCTCCCTCCCATCGTCCACGCCCTGCACCCCCTCCCGTGCCCCAACCCTCAGCCCTGAGCACCCTCCTGCACACAAACACCTTCCCTCTTAGTTAATCAGAATTTTTTACTTACCGCCACCCCCCATTCCTCCAACATGCCAGATAAAAAAGCTTTTACTGTAATTTTAATGGACCATTCCCACTGGAGGGAAGAGCAAGTTCAAAGCTTTTGTACTCCTAACAAGGCACTCAATTTATTTTATTTCTGGTGAGCATGCTTCCTCTTTTTCATACCTCTTAATTTGTCCTGTTCGATGGAATATCAGGAAGAAAGATGTTCACCTGCTTAAATATCTGTGAAACTAGAGCTAGAAAACCCTAATTACCATTTAAACGAATGTAATTGGGATAAATGTATTATGATCACAGAAACATCAGCACATTCCTCATATTAACGTGATTTTCACTATCTTTTGTGATGTACTTGTCTTCTCTTGTCATAATCCACTTTCAGCGATGTTGGATAATTCCAGGTGGTCTCAGAAAATCTACTTTATTCTTTCTTAAAATGTTGTTTAATAAATGCAGACACAGAAAAATGTGCATAGATAAACAAAGAAGCGTACCGTGGGTCAGAAAAAAACATCAGTGGTTTACAAGCTAACTAAAATACTAGCAGGTTTTATACCACATCCCAGAGTGCCAACACTAAAACCACCTCAGCTAGGCAGATATAAAAGGTTAAGGGCCAATGTACACATTAAACATGCTAAATTAAGACAAGTAGTGTAATCAAAAAGATGTCAGTGCATTGTTGGGAGTTGACAGCACACTCTAAATAGTGTTATACAGTATGAAGGTGAAGGCCAAGTGATTTGAAGTGCTTAAGTAATGATAATTATGCCTCTAATATACTGTCTGGTGAAAAGATCCAAAAGAACCATTATTTTGCAGTTCAGATCAATCTGTGCCTTTTCAAACCTGTCATTTACCATTTTAACTGTTTGCTATATTTCTGTTATTTCCCATACTTAAAATGATCACAGAAATCAAAAGTAGTTTTGGGGTTATATTGGTAAATGGCAAGCTTTCAGGTTGCTTACTGTATTTAGAACATGCCAATATGAATATTTTCTGAATTATACTAAGATATGCCTACCCATACCAGCTGCACTGTCTTGGTTTAAAAATGAAAAATGTAGACATGCATCCAAACAATAACATTCAAATTCAGACTTTTCCTATGTCCATTTCGGGGATAGATTGGGGTGACACTTCAGGTCCTTTTAGAGCAGGGGTGGCCAACCTGTGGCTCCGGAGCCACATGCGGCTCTTCAGAAGTTAATATGCGGCTCCTTGTATAGGCACCAACTCCAAGGCTGGAGCTACAGGCACCAACTTTCCAATGTGCCAGGGGGTGCTCACTGCTCAACCCCTGGCTCTGCCATAAGCCCTGCCCCCACTCCACCCCTTCCCACCCCATCCCCTGAGCCTGCCATGCTCTCGCTCCTCCCCCTCCCCCCCAGAGTCTCCTGCATGCCAGGAAACAGCTGATCGGGAGGTGCGGGGAGGGAGGCGGAAGCACTGATTGGTGGGGCTGCCGGTGGGCAGGAGGCTATGGGAGTGGGGGGAGGAACTAATGGGCAGGCTCCTGATGTATTACTGTGGCTCTTTGGCAATGTACATTGGTAAATTCTGGCTCCTTCTCAGGCTCAGGTTGGCCACTCTCGTTTTAGAGAGATGAGGCCTTTCACAGACCTGGCCGAGTCCCCCTAGTGGATGGTCACCAATCACTATGATATTGGACCCAGCCTTTGGATTCCACATACTTCCAAGCCAGCTGGGTCCGGGCAGTGTCCAGAGACTGTTTCTAGTTCTGGCTTCTAGTTGTGCACTCGTGGTATGCAGACTTGCTGTCTGACCCCCGCTTCCTTGGGATGTGAAGTTGTGCTATTCAACTGCCCGAGGCCCTGAAACCAGTGCTGAACCTCCCAAACCTCACCAGTAACTAAGGATCCTCCCCCAGAGCTCCCATACTCAGTGGGCTTTATAGTTTAACTCTTTGGGACCACATGGCCGGCAAAATAAGGAACACAGGCTTTACATAAGAGTTCTAAAACCACAGAAAGCATACATAGTGTATGCTCACCCCTTATTGTGAGTCCTTCTGCTTCTTGCAGTCCTTCTGGTTCCTGGGGGGAGAACAGGGGAGAGAATCACATCTTGACTTTTAAACAAGGTTGCTGTGTTCTCTGTCATATTTGTAGTGTAGTGTTGGTCCCAGGATACTGGAGAAACAGGAGAGGTAAAATAATACCTTCTTCTCCAGACCTGGAGAAAAGCTCTGTGTAATCTTGAAAGCTTGTCTCTTTTACCCACTGAAATTTGTCAATAAAAGATATTATTACGTCACCCACCTTGTCCCTCTGTCATGTGGCTCACTGACTGGCTTCAGAGTCCAGTCAGGTAGTTAAAGTTCCAGCCCCCTGGAATCAAACTGGTAGCTTGGCCACTCCCTTTAGCAAGCCCACTATTCCCATAAGAGAGAGTTGCTCAAAGCTGATGGTCCCTTGATGACTCTCTTATTCAGGATCAGACACCTAGGCACTAGGCCCCCTAACAGAAGAGTGATGTAGCAATCCTACATGGCAGTTACAGTATATAGAAAAGGTCATAATAAAGGTTACACTCAAACTGGACACTGAAAATACAATTTGGCTTTCACAGAATCAGAACAGGGAGGTACTTAGACATAACCCCAAACTATTACAAGTCTAAGTTGACACATTCAGATTTGGACACAGACCCAGATCAGAGAAAGCAGGCAGGAAATTATGTATTTACTGTGTATTTCATATACTTGTTTTACATCATTGTCAGCTATTCAGGAACCATTTTATGAATTACTAATCTCCTCTGTAAATGTCAGCTTGGTGCAGATTCCCACAGCCAGACTGCTTTCTCAGAAGTTGGTCCAATAAAAGATATTACCCCACCCACCTTGTCTTTCACTGTAGGCAGAACAATCATATCATCTCTATCTTTTAATAGAATAGTATTATATATCTCTTAACTGTCTACCTGTCTCTCAATGAATTCAATTTAAAAGTGCCAGTTAGACATCTGCCAGTGTCACATACACTTTCATCTCATGGTTTTCTGTTCCCTTCACTGCTGAATCTCGAAATCCAGAGATTGACCACATCTCTCTATCTTCCCTGTGACACTCTATGGTTGGGAAGGACTCGGGCAATTTACCTGTGTTGTGGAAAAAGTCACCCACGCATCATTTTGATTAGAGACTCAAGCCTGAGGCCCGTTTATTGCAAACATACCAACGCATTGGGGGTAGCAGTTAGAAATCACTCCCCCGATTGGAGTACACCAATCCCTTTTAAAGCCGAAAACTGCAAACATATTATACGTTACACATCATTTAGAGGAATAGGAGAGTCTTCTTGGTGGTTTCCGACACTGTCATTTCTTTGCATCATTTGGGGTGCCTGTTACTCAAATGTTCCAGGCAGGGTACAGTTACACAATAGGGTTTTATGCAATTGGGGGGGCATAGATACACAAAAAGATAAGAAGAGGCATAATTAATCATTTTAGCTAGTTACTTAATGCTTATTGCTTTACACAAGCGGTTATTATATTTCACCAGCCATAAACACACACACTATTATTGCAGTCGCCAGGACTTACCATTCTTCCCCTCCCCGGCCCCCCCCTCCTCTGGTCATAACCCTTGACTGTCCCTGTCGGGAAGCACAACACTTAGCTTGGTTCAGGCTTGTGGCCTGCAGGGCGGGCCTATGTCGATTTAAGGGTTAAACTAATATGGCTGGCTAGATTTTTTCCACACCTGTGTTTATAAGAGGTAATAAACAATGAATTTTTTTAGGAATCATAAATCAACTCTTCATGGTTAGTAACACACTGTAAATTATTTACTTTGCTATTAACCCAGCTAGTTTGCTATTGCCTCAACCACCTTGCATTATTGAAATGTTTGCTGCTGACTCTTTTGTACAGACCTACCAGATTGTTATTGTGTTCCTCTTCTTATTCTTTGGAGTACCCTACAGGATCAGAATTGGGCCACAGGCAATCAAAGAGTCATAGGAACACAGATAGTGAACCATTTGGGGAAAGGCTGTGTGGGAACCAGATTTCTGTTTTGTGGGAAATTCTGCAATTTCAAAAAAAATTCTGTTCCAAAACAGAATGAAAAAAAATAAAATTTGAAATTTCCCAGGAAACAGACTTTGGAAAAAAATGGTGTTTTAGGTCAATCAAAACATTTTGTTTTGATAAAATTTAAACAATTTTTCCAATTTTAACTTTTTAACTTGTTTACATAAAACACTGTATTTTGTTTACGGAAAGTCATTTTGAAGTGAAAACTTGAGAGTTGAATTGGGCTATGTAACATTATCAATATATATGTATATATATTGTGTATGTGTGTGGGGGGAGTTCAAAACACAATTTTGTTGAAATCACTTTTTCCAAACATGTTGATTTCTACATAAATGGCATTTTTAATTGAAAATCCATTTTGATTAAAAAAATTCTGATGAGCTCTAATAAAAAGTTAGTCCCACTGTAGATCATCTTTGGTGAATGCATGAACATTTAGAGCTGTTTTCTCCCTCTCTTTCACTCTGAAGAGGAGGGAGTTTTATCCCAATTTGCCCATCTTAAGATAAGTCAGGAAGGGTCTAGGTGATGAGAAGGAAATAGCTTGATCCAGGAAGAAAACAGCTGGTGAGTACAAGATGGTCTATGGAAGTTCAGGCAGCCAAGACAAACAAGGAAGGAAGGGACTAAGGGTATGTCTACCCTGCCGCTTACGTCAGCAAAACTTATGTCGCTCAGGGGTGTGAAAAAAACACCCTCTGAGCAACATAAGCCACACTGACATATGCGCTTATGTGCAGAGTGCTATGTCAGCAGGAGAGCTGCTCCCACTGACATAGCTACTGACCCTCGTTGAGGGTGGTTTAATTATATCAATGGGAGAGCTCTGTCCTGTTGGCATGGAGCGGCAACACTAGAGATCTTACAGCAGCGTAGCTGCATCGGTACTGCTGTGCCACTGTAAGCTCTCTAGTGTAGACATAGCCTATATCATGGTCCCTACTGCTGAAATGCGAGACTAAGAACAGCCAGTGCGGAGTCAGCAACTACAAGCATGTGGGGAAAGACAGGATTTTGGAAATGTGATTAAATCCAAAGCCTGAAAGGATCTAAATCTCTTCTGCTTAACCAAGAAAGAAAAAGATTATAAAAATCAATTCGGGTGCTAGATCTGAGAAGTCTGATGGGTAATGCATGCACCAGATGTTGGAGTTTATTTGCTTACAATACTTGCCTTGGACTCTGTGGAACACTAAGATGCTAGCCAATGATTCAGGTTTTCTAAGACATTTAATAGCAACCACAAGAAAAGGAGGGTCATTTAAAATTTCAGTGGAATTTTTGGTGGCCTTAAATTCAGAGATGAGTCCATATTATTCCACCTATTGATAAGGTGGTAAACTGGCAAGAAGATTATTATTTGTGGATTATTTTTATTATATGGATCCTCGTTGTGCTAGGGGCTGTACAAACAAATAGTGAGAGAAAGGCCTTGCTTTTAAGACCTTACAATATAAATGGAAAAGACTGATGAGCACTAGGGATAAGGGGATACAGCATACAAGCAAGTGATCGGGGTACTGTCTGGCGAATTAGGGTATGGACTTTTCTGAACAAATTTATCTAGTGTATTGTTTTATCTTAGAGGTGATCAGGAAATTATTTCCCCCCCCCACACACAAAAAATGGAAGAAGTTTTGTTTTCATATACAATTTCTTCAACATTTTTCCGGTTTTCAATAAACAACTGAAATCATTTTAGCAACTAAATAGCTTCTACCCCACACCTCCAAAAACTGTTTTGTTTTAATTTTCCAGTTTGTCAAAAAATCATTTCCTATTAAAAAACATTTTGATGGAAAAGATTCAATCAATTGTAATATTAATTAACCAATCCAGCCTGTATGTAAAGAACATTAACACCGGGTGACATTTTGTCCCCTTTCTGTGGATAGACCATATGTAGAGGTTTGTGAACTGCTGATGCTTCAAAACTAGCAGACCTGACCTTAGCTCTCTCAGGTGTGGTTCATATTTACAAATCCAGAAGTCCTGGATTCAGTCCTAGCAGATGACTCACTTAGGGACATTGTCACATGTATAAAATGAAACCATCTATGCATATAATACACTTACAAAGCACAGTTCCAGAATTTTTCCATGAGAATATTTAAACAGCACTTTGTACTTGTTTCACTCTGAGTGTACTACGTATGGATCTAAAATCAAAAAGGCTTTAAGTGCTCCCAGTTCCAAAGTAGTCTGCTTTTCTTTATTACCAAAAGGAGGATAATTTTGCTAAAGAAAAGAAAGGCTGAAAGCACAAACAATTCTTTTCACCATAACACTGTTATGGTAAAATTGGACATACCTTCTTTTTTATATTGAGGGTAAGGTACAGAGCTTTGGGATCTGATTCCGTTTTAGACTATGTAGAAAAATAAATAGATCTAGAATTATTTTTGTTCCATTTACAAAACACTGCTTATAGCCTGAAGACCTTGTAATGCATTCCCCCCCCATCCACCCCCATCTCCACCCCCCCCCCAAAAAGGAATTGAAGAGCCTCACCTTGATAAGATCTCATCAACAAGACAGGGCAGAAGTGTGACCATATCTAATATGTAATCTCATCCATCTTGACAGTTATATGCAGGTTAGAAATAAGGGTACACAGAGAACTTGAACCAGACTGATTAAAGATTTTCAGAATGTTCTTGGCATTGCTCTAGGAGCACAATCTGACTTTCCTTCTGACACATTTGGCTATAAAATAGACCACGTGGCATAGTACAATGGAAGGATCAGGAGCCAAATGTATTCCTGGTATAAAAAGTCCAATGAAATCAGTGGGGATTACAACAGGGGGAACCTGACCTGATTGTGAAATTCTGCCCTTTGGCAGAGCTGTGAAAATCCCACAGAAATCAATGGGTTTACACAGACATAACTGAAGATAGAATTTGGCCCTACTGGGATATTTTTAGCCAATATTGGCAGTGAGGGGAATTGAAAGCTTATTAAAATCATGATACATGAGTCATCTGCCCATTCCCAAAATTATTTATTTTTATTTTTCATTTACACATGGGTATAGAGTAGGCAGTACTGGCAAACAAATGCCTAAATTAAAAATTAGTATGCAATATTTCAACATATTAATAACTTACAATGAAGGAATCTTAAATTGCATATTGTTGTTCAGGGACATCAGCACTATTCAGAAAACATTAACTATTGAACAATTTATATTTAATTTCCTCATTCTAGAACTGAAGAAATTGATTTCCACTGTAATCATTTCTTTAAAGCATGTGGCCAAGATTTTGAAAAATGGGTGCTTAAAATTCATCTCCTAAATCAATATTTAGGCACCTATGTAAGTGGGCTTATTTTCAAATGTGCTGAGCTCTTGGAAGTGTCCATTCAAGTCAAAGTGAGTTTTTGGATGCTTACCACTCTTGATCATCAGGCCACCTACTTAGGAATCCAATTCTGCAAGGTACTTAAGTACATGGACAATCAATGAGTGCGTAAAGTTATTCATATGCTTAAGTACCTTGCTGAATAATGATTTAGGGCCCAGATCCTCAAAGGTATTTAGATGCCTACCTTTCAGTTGGAAGATCTGGGCTCAGGTGCCTAAATATGGATTTTGGAGCCTAACTGTGCATATCTGTTTTTAAAAAATTACCAATATGTATATGTTTTTTGCAGTGTTGTAGCCATGCTGGTCTCAGGATATTAGAGGCACAAGATGGGGAAGGTAATATCTTTTATTGGACCAGTTTATGTGGGTGAAAGAGATTTCCTGACCTGAAGACCTCTGTGTAAGCTCAAAAACTAGTCTCTTTCGCCAGCAGAAGTTGCTCCAATAAAAGATATTACATCCCTTACCTTGTCATTCTAAATCTATATGCACACAAGTAAACTTCTCTCTCTCATATATTACACAGATCACACATCTAATTTGACCAACCTTAGGGTGATGAATAAAAACTGTGTAGAGAAACTAAAGCAGGAAATCTATAAAAATACAGGAGTACTTGTGGCACCTTAGAGACTAACAAATTTATTAGAGCATAAGCTTTCGTGGGCTACAACCCACTTCTTCGGATGCATATTGAGTGAAACATATATTGAGGAGATATATATACACACACATACAGAGAGCATGAACAGGTGGGAGTTGTCTTACCAACTCTGAGAGGCCAATTAAGTAAGAGAAAAAAACTTTTGAAGTGATAATCAAGATAGCCAAGTACAGACAGTTTGATAAGAAGCAAGTGTGAGAATACTTACAAGGGGAGATAGATTCAATGTTTGTAATGGCTCAGCCATTCCCAATCCCTATTTAACCCTGAGTTGATTGTGTCTAGTTTGCATATCAATTCCAGCTCAGCAGTCTCTCGTTGGAATCTGTTTTTGAACTTCAAAACTTTTTTTTTTTTAACTACTCCTGTTCTTTTTGCGGATACAGACTAACACGGCTGCTACTCTGAAACCTATAAAAATACGTCACTCTGAACAGCTATTGGGAGTAATCATAGTTGCATCCACAGGAAGGAAGAAAAAAAAAGTTACCCTAAAATGGAATCAAATTACAGAACTCCACAGCTGCTTCTCTCAAGATTGACAATTACAGTCCATTTTCTGGATATATGTCCATTAATGTCACATATTGCTGCTTCTATGGAATTTTCCCTGCTTGTTTTAATAGGATGGCTATCAAGAGATAAGCATTTATCACTTAAAACTTGATATACTGTGGCTATAGCCAAAGACACCTGCAGATTTAAACATGTGTATGCAGCATTATCTCATATTGGAGGGTTAATTACTTTCTTTCTTAATATAGACATTGCATTCAGTTGCTAAGGAAACAAATTATTTCTTCATAATCTACAAGTATGTGAGTTGTATTATGTTGTGGGGCGCGGTGCTAGAAATGTTAAATCAGAAAAGAAAAATAACCCTGTGGCTCAAAAAAGTGAAATGGAGGCAAACTCCCTGAGCGGGCCAGCTAAGTAACATAGAGGTAGAACAATGCACTGCCTCATGGGAATCCAATTGCAAGTTCTGAGTTTGTTCTTCACTCACTGGGTCAGCAGAAGGTTGGAACAACGTGTCTACTAAGAGCTCAGTGCTGAGATAGGAGGTGTCTCGTATCTTGCTCAAGCAAGTCCCTGTGTCCAATGTCTGAAGCAGCACATATTTCCTCCCAGATATTACTTTAGGTATTAAAATAACAAGCAACCACATGGAGCTCTCCAATAAAATATGACTAGGTAACTTGTTCCCATTCTACCACCTACCCGACAATAGGGTGACCAGATGTCCCGATTTTATAGGGACAGTCCCGATTGTTGGGTCTTTTTCTTATATAGATTCCTATTCCCCCCCCACCCCCTGTCCCAATTTTTCACACTTGCTATCTGGCCACCCTACCTGACAACCAATCCAACTGGTCAATAGAAGTTCGTGGCGTAAGCATCAGAAATAATCTCAGAACTGTGTAGTGTGGCTGATTTATTACAACACATAGCATAGTCTGTGGCTACTATGGTGTTTTTAGTGGTACTAGATGCTTCAGCTTGTGGAGGCAGCAATGAACCCATCTGCCACTGGGGAACTTCATACTTTGCAGGTCACAGACTGCAGGTAGCACAGGGAGGAAGAAGAGAGGAGGCAATACAAATTTCTATGGGGTATTTCAGATCACATGCACATGCTCCCTGCTGCCTCTGTTCTTGTTTTTCCAGACCCAACAAAAAGCCTGGGTTGGGGGGAGCACTGGGAAGCTAAAGCTGGGAGGCATCTGCCCTTGTGTCTCTGGGTGTCAAGTAGAAGGATGAAGTATTCTAAGCCAGCGAGGATGGGTTTTGTGAGACTGGAGTGGTGGGCGGACGTGTGCATTTCTGGGAGAGGGAGTGTTCTGAGCCTGGAGGTGGTTGTTCACAGAAGGTTCATTGCTGTCGGGAGTCATTCTGAGGTGTCAAGAAGCTAAGTAGAAAGGAGAGTTTCTCAGCCCAGGGAGGCTATAGAAAGTGTGGCTGTTTCAGACCTGGTGGAGGTTGGTTGGCAGATGCTGATGAGTTGTGAGAACATCTGAACTGGGAGGGGGTCAGGTTGGCTTGGCAGTGTGAGTGCAGGGGGTAATGCAGCTAATTACAGGGCTTTTAAGTGTCACACATTTGATAGTCCTGTCACACATTCCCAGAGCTTAGCTGGAATGTCACACATCTAAGGCTACATCTACATTTCATGCTTCTTTCAGCAGTGTATAGAGTATGTACTTGGGTAGCCCTCTGAATGAGTTTAAGTAGCAGCGTAGACTAAGGTCTGGTCTACACTACGACTTTAATTCGGATTTAGCTGCGTTAATCCGAATTAACCCTTCACCCGTCCACACTACAGAGCCAGTTAATTCGAATTAAAGGGCACTTAAAATCGATTTCTGTACTCCACCTCGACGAACGGAGTAGCGCCTAAATCGATTTTGTTAATTCGAATTAGGGTTAGTGTGGCCGCACACCACCGAATTACTGTGGTTAAATTAATGGGGTAGTGTGGCCGCACACCACCGAATTAATGTGGTTAAAAACCGAATTAATGTGCTTAGTGTGGCCGCGCACAATCGAATTTATACAACCTGTTTCCCAAATTCGAATTATCTAAATTCGGATTAATCCTGTAGTGTAGACATACCCTGAGAGGCATGGCTTAAGTGAATAGAGTACAGGCATACTTGAAGGATGTAGTTATGTATGTGGCTCTCTACTCACCCATGCTGTACCTTCCCATCTATATGGCTATTTTTAGCCATTGCCTCCCAACTGCTGGATCCTTTCACCACTGCAGGGAAATACTCCAGTAGCGAGGAAAGGCTCTGGTAGGGGAGGGGCAGCAGGGAAAGGCTCTGGCAGCTCCTCCCTGCTGGAGCCTTCTCCCTGCTGCAGGAAAAGACTCCAGTGGCTCTGGCACGGCCTTCTCCCCACTGCCTCCCCTTTTCTCAAAGACTTTCACTGGCACATGTAGCTATACACCACAATGTGGATGCCGCCTGCTCTTCGCTGTGGCCCGTAGCTATGCATAGCCTTCATGCTGCTGAAAGTGGTGGGTAGTGTGGACATAGCCTATGTGTCCTGTGGTCCTCCTGTGGTAGCCAGAGGCCTCTATTCCACATAATGCCTGAATTCAGAGCAGTGGCACCAATTAGTAGAATGTGGGAGCAATGCCCCCCTCCCTTCAAGGTTTTTGCACTCACTCAAAACTCCTTAGGCTGCAGAGCTAGCAGGTGGCACAGGGACGTGTCCTGACCAATTTTAAGCAGTGTTCCCACAGTAAATCAGCATGACTCCGGCTGGAGTGTCTGGAGAGTTGCTCTGGCTGGGTGGTAGCAAAGCCACTGAAATGTGACTCAGCAGGGACAAATTTCAATGAGTGGCATTGAACCCTGGTGCACAGCGTCGCAATGCCACTCAGATTTGGCTCAGCAATCCTTCCGTCCAGACAGAGGACAGCCAGGCCAAGTGACATTGGAACCTGTCACACGGATGTGACAGGATGGTGAACTGCGGGAGAATCCACTGAGAACTTGTCTCCTGGCAGCACTGGCTCATGCACTGTGTGAGTAAGAGAGAGGGGAGACTCCCTGGTTGAGGGAGACCTGGGGTCCCTGCGGCGGATGGAGGGGACAAGCGGGGACGTCGCTGTTGGGGGAGAAGTGCAGGCACCAGAATTTCCTCTCCCAAGAAATATCTGAATTGGTGCCACTGGTCCTGAGGTAAAGACAGCAGCTTTGGTCATGATAGCTGCAGCAGGTAAGAGGAGCAAGTTGGGACAGATTGGGGAGCTGAGAATGTGGGATTTAATATGTAGGGTCTACACCAGAGAGACTAGAGAGGAGAGGATGAAAAAGAAGAAGGTAGAATGGGGAGGCTGATGGCATGAGGGGAAGAATGGGGGAGGCAGCCCTAGCTCCCCTATAAGGTCAGGAAACCATACCCCACTTACTACAGCCCCACTTAGTACAACCAGCTTAGCTTGTTCCAGGTACTGTCTCAGCCTATCAATTACGTCTTCAAGTCAAGAGGAAGAATTTGAGCTAAAGGTCTGGGATCAAATCCTGCTGATGAGCTTTGTTGAGAAAACATAGAGTGTGGTCATATATTTAAAACTGTATCATAATGAATATGCACAAAGGGACCAAATCAAGGCAACTTTGATTCTGATATTTTCAAACTTTTGAGGGCTTGACTCTTCAACCTTAACATTCTTCTAACATTGTTTTTGTGTTTGTTTAATACACACACATTATATATTATGTATAACAAATATAACCTCGGCTTACTTTAGCACTAATTGGGGGACTAGATGGTTCAGGGCACTGTTAATGGGCTAAAAATCCTTTTGATTGTAGGTCACTAGTTTGAATTGAGCCCAAATGGGTGGGAAGTAAAAATTGTTCCCATCTAATGGATGTTTGGTAGCTCCTAAATGAGTCTCACTTTCAGCTTCCACATCACAAATTCACCACCATGCTTTGCACAAATTGACAGAGTTGGCAGAGAAGGCAAGAATTTCATGGGCCATGGGAAAACAGAGTAAAGGAAGTTACCAGTAAAGGAAGTTTTTCCCCAGATCGGGGTTGAGGTATGCTAGCTGTCCAGTGTGTATGTGTGTGTGTGTGTGGAAACTTGCCATACTTCTGTCCTGTATTTACATAGCTATCTTCATTCACCAAGGAGTGAATCCAATTTTTTTTAATTTGCAATTTATTTTCAAATGTGAAAAATAACTAAATAACTTGCATGGCACATCACTGGGGAGCTACATAAAACTGTGCAGCTCTTCCATTGGTAAATGAGGTTCTGGGCAAATTGGTAGTGTGTGTTTGGAGGGAAAAGGTAACAGAGAGAACTACTAAAGCAAAAGATAGATTGGAGGGGAAGAAATTTGAGTCATGAGAGAACAGTATATGAGAGACACAGAAATAGATATTATTTTCTCCCACTCTACCCTTTTCTCTAGAGTGCCTTAGTGTTTGATTCTGAAAGAGAGTGGATGCTCCGTTTTCTTCCTACTTACTAATCAACTTCCCTTCACTTCTTTCTATCACTTTGACCATACTGTTCCAGTTTTCCTCTTTGAAAATATAATAAATCAAAGGAAGATGGGGAGAAGCTGCAGATTGCTACCTGTAGCCCTACCGCTTAATCTGGACACCAGTCGCCACTACTGACAACAAAGGTAGCAGCTCTCTATCCTGTTTCTCCTACACACATAAAATATCTTCTAGCAAAAGGCACCATGCTGACTTAGGGACTGAAAATTATTGTAAGACTAGTGCTGGAAAGGCCAGCAAGAACTTTGTCCAGCTTTAGAAGAACCATCAAGTAATGCTGACCCCCTGACAATTGGGGAAGTGAAGAAAAAGGAAGATGCATGGGAAATCCCAGAGAATCTCTTTTAAAGAAATGTTCCCTAAAACCTTTCATGAGATCTGGAACTTTAGAGTGCATCTAATATCCTGTATTGTTTGGTGCCAAGTTAAACTCTTTCATGTCTCTACATTCCAGTGGTTAAAGTATTGTGTGGCTCAGTTTTCTACCATGCAAAGAAACCATTCATCACTGTAAAGTACAATAAAATCTGAGCATTTTAATTTCATTTTAATTCTGTCTGGCAAGCTCTCAGAACAATCCAGTGATAACGATTGAACCTGGCAAAAGGAGAAGTATACAGTGCTTCAGCAGGAGGTTCTAAAGTGAGTGTGCATGTTGTGTCTCTGCTCAAAATGAAATATTAGTGAATGTGTTTAAATTTGGGAGCATATACTGTCGATTTAAATCTGCCCCAGTGAGGGCTACAAACATGACAAAACCATAGCCTCTGAACTCTTCAGCTTCATACATGAAAGCACTAGATACATAGCTACAATTTGTGGCTCTCATGAGAGTAATTTCATCTGTACTCATTCATGACCTTTTCTATTCTAGCTATTGTTTGTATTATATAGTGTATATTTGTTCTTTATTTCAATGTTCTTAATATTCATCTAGGCCTTGCTTTATTTTCAGCAGTTTATTACATCTGTTTAGAGTTGTTCATTCAACATCATATATAACACACATTCCATTATTAGTCCCTTCTTGTTCATTAAAATGTCATTTAAAATGATATATCAGCAAAAATAGCCAACATATTTTCCTAATACATTGTGAGTGAGATTTATAAAATTGTGTGGGAACAAAGCAGTAAATGGGTGGCAATACAAAAAAAATATAGAGCACAGACATAAAAAATGAGTCTTAAACCATTTGTATAATGGTTACAATAATAGCCTGCATCAGTTGAGACTTTGCTACTTCTATTGATTTTACATGAAAGGCACTCAGGTAGCATGGTGATGGGCAGTAATATAAACCTCTAAGATAGATAGTGAAAATAAAGGGCTAGATTCACCACTAAACTCTAGCTGTTTTGTGCAGCTCCACTGACACAAAGCACACTTAAATCTGGCTTTGCTGGCTGTTTAATCCAAGTTTATAGCTGGTTTGCAGAACTGGAGCAGGTTCAGTTTTATTTGCAGAAATTCCTGAGTAAATTCTGACAAAGTGGTCACCACTAAGAAGTCAACATTTATCATCAGTTATCGTACAATGTATCTAAGATGCCACAGTATTTTCCCATACTTAAGATATTCCATTTATTTCCTATACTAAAATACCATGGTGTTAAGAGTGGCAAATGTTATCTTTTTTGATGGTGACCATAAGTAGAGCTAGTGTTGGGTTTCAGATAATTAATACTGGAGAGTTTTTGCATGGCCAGTGTTAGAAATTGAATAATTGAATGTTTACTTGGCAGGTAAACTGCAAGTTTGTTTATGTTTAGAATTACGTACTCAAAAAAGAAGCCATAATAGCTCGAAATCTTTTTTTAAAACATTTTGTTTTATTGAAGAGTCTTTCTTTTGTAAAATAACAACAAATAAATGAACTAACCCAAATTAATGTGAGTTTATCCATATGTCGAGAATGGCTCTAAAAGAAGAGTTTAGGAAAACGGAGTTTTCCCCTTTCCTGTCCTTCCAGGAAAGAAAGATAAATGTAGCCTTTTAACCCTCCATAAGAAAATAAAAACATGGAACAGTGATGTTCTATTCACTGCCAAATAATGATAAATTTTTAAAAACCACTAAATTTATACGAAAGTCTTCTTAATCTAAATTGACAAAACACACGAGAGTTAAAGTTAAAGCTAAAACACTACTTCAACTTTCTTTGTTAAGTCATTTTTCTATGTGTATGGCGTGAACTAAGTGGAGCATCTATTCTATCTGTGAATTTCACTGAGCTTTTTGGCCAGGTATTGTAACAAACCCAATTTTATTTAAACTTATTTTTATTGACTTGACCAGACACATATTAAAAAAATGACATTCACTTTATCACAGAAGAATTGAGAGATGAAAGTTCTCCAACTAACACCCAAATTTACTAACCCAATCAATAATTCAGTCAGCAAATCAGAGTTCCAATAGGCAACACAATTGCCTACAGATATTGCATTCTCAACTGAACTGAATAAGAGAAGGCCTTACTTTGAACAATTGATCTCACTATTTCTTGCAGGCTTCTTACATATGGAATGCATTTTTGAAAATTCAATAAATCACCATCCTTCTTATGCAATTTGACACATCTGAGTGATGAAGGCTTGAAAAGAGGAGGAGGAATCTGCAGGCAAAACAGTGTCAATACAGACAATGCACATATTCATAAAAGTATGCAGAAAGTCTTCCAAGCAGTCTGCATAGGCTACTGCACCCTGGGGCAAACATCATTTCTGTGCCAACAGCTTATGTGTGTTCTCACGTATCTATTTGTTCTGATGGTTAAAAATAAAAAAGACAGTATCACAGCTACAAAAGCAATACATAGCATGGAAGCTTTACTGCGATACGAAGCACCTCCCTAAAGAAACACATTTACTAATATGTAATTGAAAAGATGATGATGTACTTAGGCCATAGAACTGAAATAGTCATTATCTACTGATGAGGCAACATTTTGTCCCACTTCGTGCTCATTTTTAAACATGATTCTTTTCTTTTCTTTTAATGTTAAAAGTTGTTTGTTTATAAGAAATGGAAAGCTTTAGTTTATGTGTGCCAGGCATAGCTAAAGTAGATCTTACTGGTATACTTTTGTGCCACTGAGTGAAACGCTGGCTCCATTGAAATCAATGACAAAACTTTCTGACTTCAACAAGGACTTGATTTCACCCACTATTTCTTGCTACTATAATTAAGTATTCATATACAGCACATTTGTGGGTCCAATCCTGCAGACCTATATTTCTTGTAAATGGTAGCAATTCATTACACCCATTAGTAGGTGTTGTCAGTACTGGGTCCTTACTTTAAAACACATGGCATGAAACGTTAAATGTTCCTTTCTGTTTAGTGATCAGTTCTCCATAGCAATACCTGTTCATAGGGTGAAACCCTGGCTGCATTGAAGGCAATGGCAAACTCTCACTAACTTCAACAGGACCAGTGTTTCATCCTTTTAGTCTCATTCTGAACAATATTCTACTATAGCACATTTCAAAGAACAACAGCTGATCTCTCTTTATGATTCATGAATGTAATTATGCTACACAACTTTTTCCATGGACATTTTTAATAACATTAGAGTACTGACTAAAATGCCTTAAATATATAGACCTGTCCCAAATAGCAAATCTCACATTGTTAATACTCATTTTGGTTGCTCTGAAACATCTATATGACTGGCCCATAAAAATTGCTGCTGGTTAGATCTAGCCTTCTGGCATGACTCAGGAATCGAGTAACAACATGCCAGAGGTTTAGTTAAAGGACTAAGAACTAGTTCTGGGAGCTATTCCAATATTTTAGTAAACCTGAAAAAAGCTTTGAAATTTCTTACTTCTCATTGTGTCTCTTTTTACATTTTCATAAAAACTCTGTGAAATTGGACTCTCAAAAGTAAACTGAACCAAATATTTGTCAAATTCTGAAAGTCTTATGGTGTAAGTATGAAAGTCATTATTCTGTTTCCAGGGTTTTGACTCTAGGTTTTGACTTCAATAGGAAACATGAAATGTCTGATTTTCTACATGATTTAGATTTAAAACATCTTATTGACTTGTTGAAATACTGGTGAATATCATTAAAATGTTCATAAAAATCATGTGATCTGACTTCACTAGTTTAAAAAGAGAAAAGAGTAAGGTGATTAGATGTACAGCCACTACCACCAATTAAATTAACTACCTTCAATTCATATACATCTATCTAACTTGAAGAAAGAAATGACATATTACCTGTAGCTCATACTATTAATCCTTAAAAGGATTGCCTGGAGGTGACTATAATATTGCCTCATCAATATTGTGTGCTAACGAGGGAGGAAAAACTGAAGATTGAATGTAATGCCAATTTTTTAAAAAGGCTCCAGAGGCTATCCTGGCAATTACAGGTCAGTAAGCTTAATTCAGGCAAATTGGTTGAAACTATAGTAAAGAACAGAATTAACAGAGGCATACATATACACAATATGTTGGGGAAGTGACAGCAAGGCTTTTGTAAAAGGAAATCATGCCTTGACAATCAGAATTCTTTGAGGGAGTCAGTAAGCATGCGGACAAGGGTGATTCAGTGGAAATAGTGTATGTAGACTTTCAGAACGCCTTCAACAAGGTTCATCACCAAAGACTTCAGGAAACTAAGCAGTCATGGGATAAGTGGCAAGGTCTTCTCATGCATCAGTAACTGGTTAAAAGATAGTAATCAAAGAGTTGAAATAAATGGTCAGTTTTCACAATGAAGAAAGGTAAACAGCTGGGTCCCCCAAGCATCTGTACTTGGACCTGTGCTGTTGAGCATATACTTAAATGATCTGGAATAGGGAGTAAACGTTCATGTGGCAAAATTTGCAGACATTACAAAATTACTCAAGATAGTTGAGTTCAGTGCTGACTGAAAAGAGTTGCAAAGGGACCTCAGTAAACTGGGTGACTGGGTGATAAAATGGAAAATGAAATTCAATGTTGACGAGTAATACACATGGGAAAAAAATAATCCAAACTAAACATACAAAATGTTGGGGTATAAATTAGCTGTGACCACTCAAGAAAGAGATCTTGGAATCATTGTAGATAGGTCTTTGAAAACATCTGCTCGGTGTGTAATGACAGTCAAAAAAGCTAATGGAATGTTAGAAACCATTAGGAAAGGGATAGATAATAAGACAGAAACTATTATAATGCTGCTATATAAATGCATGGTATGTCCACACCTTGAATACTGAATGCAGTTCTGCTCACTCCGTCTCAAACAAGATATATTAGAATTGGAAAAGATACAGAGAAGGGCAACAAAAATGATTAGGGATATGGAACTGCTCCAATATGAGGAGAGATTAGAAAGACTGGGACTGTTCAGCTTAGAAAAGAGACGACTAAGGGGGGATATGATAGAAGTCTATAAAATCATGAATGATATAGAGAAAGTGAATAGGGAAGTGTTATTTACCTCTTCATATAATACAAGAACTATGACTCACCCAATTAAATTAATAGCAGCAGATTTAAAACAAACAAACAAAAGGAAATACTTCATTACACAACACACAGTCAATCTGTGGAACTCATTGCCATGGGATGTTGTGAAGGCCAAAAACATAACTCAGTTGAAAAAAGAATGAGCTAAATTAATGAAGGATAGGTCCATGGCTATTAGCCAATAAGGTCAAGAATGCAACCCCATGTTCTGGGTGTCCCTAAACCTCCAACTGCCTGAAACTGGCTCTGGAGGAGAGGGGATGGATCATTCAAAATTGCCTTGATCTGTTCATCCCCTCTGAAACATCTGGCACCAGCCACTGGATACTGGATTAGATGGATTATTGGTCTGACCTAGAATGGCCATTCTTCTGTTCTTTTGAATGGAGAAGACTGCTAATATTACTTAACAATCTAGACTTTAATTTATGGAACATTGATAGTTAGTTTAGGTGGTGGTTACAATGGAAAAGGAGTGTTTTACTTTCTCCATTTGTTAGTGGGCATGTAGATAAAATGAAGTAATTTCCTGACCTTAGCCTAAAGACCAAGGAGTAAGGACAGTGACCCTATCTGGCAGCTCCCCTAAAGACCATAATTAGGAACTTCACTATTAATTCTCAGCACCTTGATTTAAAGGAGCTCCTCAAACACTTAATAGTACAATGTCTGAACTTGGGATGGGAGAATCTAGTTGTATTTAGGTGCTTTTGTTTTCATTAATAGTTTTGTGATATATATCTTCTCTTAACTTCAGCCACTGATGTGAAAGGGAAATGTAATCAAACAAACATGTACTTTGAGCTAATTGGAAGCCTGTGTTGGGCAAAGAATAAACATTTGCCCTTTAAAATACTTTTTGCCGTGCTTTCAGGATAAGCAGAGGAATACATTGTGCAGCAGCAGGAAAGCCACAATTTGGCAGAGCAAAACAGAACCTGAATCTCACAAGATGAGATTTTTCTCTAAGGCTGGAACTCCTGGTTTCCAAGCAAATTCTAAAGTTTGGCCCAATGAGTTCACCTATCCTCGCTTTTTCAAATTGGGTTGCATCCAACCCAACTATTTTTTGCTTTAGTCTGATAATCATTCGCTCCTGCTTCTGTTGTTTGGAATTATAAGAAATGGAAAAATGAGTCCTGGAAAAAGGTAACAGCTGAATCCTTCTGGGTTATTAGTAAGATTTGTGCAGCTTTCGCTGAATATAAAATGAGCTCAAGCTGTCATGCTCTGCAGCTAGTTTAGCACCTACAAGACTCTCCATGTTGTTTGATTTTATTAGTTAATGATGAGGAAAGTTTATTTTAGCATTGCTGTTGGGTTCTTTTTCAATATGTTCCTTAGTCTTTGGTGCAAAAATATAATGCTACAACAAGTGAAAATGCATTATCAGACAATAGTTTGAAATAACAAAGATCGTGAAAAGATCTCAGTTGCAATTCAGGTATATGACTCATTTTCCCCTGATAAATATTAACTTCATCAAAAGTCTAAGGACATACTGAAAAACAGAAGGAAAGGGAATATAGTAAAGACAGTAGATAAAACATGTACATAAGTGTAGTTATCCCTTAGCTACTCAGAAAGATTGTTTAAGGAAACTCATATATGACTTTACTGTTTATAGACTAAGGGGTGGATTTTCAAAGATATTTAGGCATTTTAAGATGCATATAGTCAGATAATGGGATTTTTAGGCACCTAAGTCCCTTGGTAAATTTGGCCCTAAGGCCCTGGTTCTGCAAATGCTTATGTACTTTGTTGCTCCATTTAACTCTCTAATATTAATCACATGTGGAAAGCTAAACATATGCATAAATGTTTAAAGGATTGGGGCCTAGAGGATTATATAGGTACATCAGGGTGGGCATACCTGCCCGGATAAGCAGATATCAACAGCGGCAGTGTCTAGAGCTAAATGAAAAGTTATCAGTCAATCACTGTCCAGTACGTGCAGGAAGAAAGACAAGACACAAGGCATGTGGTTTAATTAGGCCACAAATTTATTAACTTAACTCATCTGAGAACTATTTGGCAATAACTTACACAGTGAAGGTCATCCTTCTTTCTATAATCTGTTCAACCTGGTGGTGTGCTGCCATCAGCCCTGCTAATCACTAACCTTATCTTGGATGATATATGGTTTGAGGTAAAATATAATCTATTTGCTAAGCATGCATATAGAAATAGTAATGGAAGTTATTGAAACTGTAGTAACAAGCCGAAGAACCAAAAAAATATGAATTAAAAATAGGCTTGGCTATAGATTTTAAGAATTAAGGGTTTACAGTGAGGCCCAGTAGAAGTTGACAGCTGGCATAAGCTAATGTGATTATTATGTACCTGGCCTATGGTCATAAAATTTAGCAATATGTATCATGTGATAGTTTAGCAATGCATTTTGTGATAAACAGGTAAACCACAAACGAACATATGGTAGCATCTTAGGGTACTTTTGCAATAAAGTAATAATGGAGCTAACTGCATTGATGTATCAAAACTATTGGGACATTAATGGAAGCAAGTGAGATATTAACGGTCAGAAGTTTAACTATTGTTAGCCAGAATACCACACATTGGCAGGGGCCAAAACCTTATCAGATATGTTCCTAGGCTTGTGTGGGTGAAATAGAAAAAGTTGCAGGGATGCTGGAACCAGAAGTGCTGGGGATGTGGGAGCATCCCCTGGCTTGAAGTTGTTTCCATCATATACAGAGCTTACAGTTTTGTTCAATGGCTCTCAGCACCCCCACTATACACATTGTTCCACTGAAAAGTTGTATAAAAGATGTGGTTATCCAGCCTGTTGTTGGGATATGGGATGACATGGGACAACCAGGTAGGAAGACTGGCCCAGCACCATTCTCTTGGGGTGATCGTCACTTACTTTTCTTTCCATCTAATAGTTTTCATAAGGTTGTAAGTATGCACAATGTAAATCTGTAAGTGTGATCGATGCAGGAAAACACTTTACTGTACTTATCTTATTCATATGTATATTGATTTTTCCTATGATTTCAATTATAAGTGTCTGTATTTACTAATGCTCATAAAGTTTCATCAATTTCATGTTCTTAATTAACTCTAAGTAGCTGCCTGAAAAAGAACCTCTTGTGACAGGTTTATGTTGCACCCCAATAAATAATTTTATAATTGCAATAATTAATCAGACTATAGCCCTCAGCCCTTCCACAGCTGGTCCCCAGCCCAATGCTGGCACCCTGCCACTCTCCCCTCACAGGAGGGTTAAAGAACTGGGTAAAAGGGGTTGACTCTTCATCATATCAGATATTAAGAGCCCCTATCCCATTCCCAGGTTTGTTTAGGAGATACCCTCCCTATAATCAATTCCCAATTCTGGTTTATCAGGGAACTGGACCCCTATTAAACAAATACCTGCACTGGACACATTAAAAGCTGTGACAATTTGAGCCTTACCTCCTGTCCTACGCACTGGGTCCCTGGGCTGCTATAGGGAAGGTGAAGAAAAACAAAACCTATCCCAGCCTGTACAAACTGAGAAAAAATATTTTGCAGTGTCAAAAAGCTAACCATAGCAGACCCAAAAAACAGACTCAACCATGGTTGGGAGGTGGGAGCTGCTGGTCCAGCTCAGAATGGCATCCAGACAGTTGGGAAAAGGCTTATATGCCCTTCCATCTAATATGTGAAAGCCAATGGGCTGCCAGAGAGCTCCTGCCACTTCTACTGTCTCCCAAGTACTCTTTCCCACCCCGACACCCACACCAAACTGCAAGAAGCTGGCTCTCATGATAGGGTGGGGAGAGAGAGGGACAACCTCCCCCTCCTCGCCACCCCCGCTACAAGGGCAGCAGCCTTTTTCCTCCTGGAGTTTCACACACTGAGCCCTGCCCTTGAGGCTGTGTTGGTCCAATTTTTTCAATGTACATGAAACATCTACAAGCAGATTGTGTTGCCTTAAATGATTAGATTATTTCTTTTTTTGGAATATTTTTACTCTGTGAATTGATCGTGAACAATTTTCCTGTGCATATTTGACTTTTGATACTTGCTATTTGAGATGTATTTGTTAATTGTGATTGGTCAGATAAATTAACTAGAATTGTTTCTACTCAATGATTGGACAAGCCCACAAGCATCTCTCATATTAATGCTCATGCATGAAAATTTACAATTTGGCTTCTGTGAATATTAGTCCCATTAAACCCAAAGGTGGTTCATGGAAAGTGAACACAAAAGGGACATGAACATGGCAAAACAAATCAACTTAAAATTCTGAATGAGTATTTGAGGAAACTTTTTCTCTACTATTATTCTGGCTCCAACGCTATTTCTTTCATTTAGCACCATCTTTAAAAAGGACCCCAAAGTGTTTTACAGACTGTACAGTATACACAGAAATCATTTCTGAAGTGGCATTATACAACAGTGTTGGGTTTTTGGTTTTATTTTTTACGAGCAATGAAGAATAACTGTCTTTATTACATTTACGAAAGGATTTAGAGATGGCTAATGGCTTCTTCATATATAACACGCTGAGTTTAGCTCCACAGACAGGCATCCCCAGGGAGACTTCTATATCTTCACTACTTTTTTGGACTGTACCACTGAAGAGTCCTTTCACTCATGGTCAGGCTGAGCATCTCTGACCCAGGAAACGCTTTCTGCCAAACACTCTTGTAACCAACGCTTCCAGCAGTGAACTCTAGGTATGTTTTCTTGGCATCATGTCAACTCATGATGGCTGTCAAGAGGGTCAAACCTCTCTTCTCAACATCAATTTGCAACACATATAAACAAATACAGTAGTGCACAGCCTATATTACCCTCCTTCTACATCAAACAAAATCCACCCAACCATAAAAATGCATGCACACAGCACAGCCTCCCTGATGAAACTGCCTTTGAAATTGCAGACATTTCACTAGAATCTAGACATTCATAGAGTGAGCAGACATCCCATTTTTAAAGGTACAGTCCTGTATTTAAGCCCTCCTGCAGGTGTCCTAACTTTTTCTTAAAAACAGGCAAATTGTCCCATATTTTCTGTCTCCTCTCCATCAGTACTGGTGGGTCCTGCTGCTGGCTGGATCCCTGCTCGCCAGCCACCCGCCCACCAATGGTGAGTGGTGGGCTCCAGTGGCCAACGATGGGGGTGGGTGTGCAAGGCTGGTGGCGGGGCAAAGATGCAGTGTGCAGGACCGGCCACGTCCCCGCTGGTCCATCAGGGCAGCCCCTGCTGCACGCCGGCTGTTGGCCAGCAGGACCCCAGCCCCCATTCCATTTCTGGCTGGCACTGGCTACGAGTTGCGGTGGCTGGTGACTGTGGGCAGGCACCAGGTGGCGGCCGGTTACGTGCTGCCCACCCATCAGCCCTTTACATGCTTCCCCTCTCACTGTCCTCTCTCTGCTTTGCCCCTTTTCCCCCATCCCCAGCCCTGATGCTCCTCCATATCCCTCCTGGTGGGGTGCGTCCCACTCCCAGTGCTGTGTAGAGAATCAGACCCTGGTCAGAGCACTGAGCTCACCAGCAGCCTGGCCGTCAGGCTCCTTCCTTCCCATATAACCTCTGCCTGGGCCAGCGCCCCAGGAAATCCCAAGACCCTCCGGCCCAGGACACTGGCCAGGAAGAGCCAAGTCCTGCATGTGCCAAAGCCCCACACAGCGCTGGCACAAGAAGCCTCTCCGACCCTCAGCTAAGCTCTGGAGTGGTGGGGGGAGCGATTTCCAGCCTGTTCACACCCCGAACCTGC
This sequence comes from Terrapene triunguis, assembly GCF_002925995.2. Classification (NCBI taxonomy): domain Eukaryota; kingdom Metazoa; phylum Chordata; order Testudines; family Emydidae; genus Terrapene; species Terrapene triunguis. Next base: position 27,430,265 of record NW_020664372.1, on the reverse strand, counting down.
AGGCTCCACAGCAGCCCCCCGGGGCAGGGGCTTAGCACCCTCTTCAAACCCACCCCTCACCCCTGCCCTGGTTCCTGCCCCCAGGGAGTGTGGGGCTGCTCCATTCCCTAGGCACCCTCCCCAGTTGAGCCACCTCTCTGGCCAGGTTCGCGGAAGCCTCTGCAGTCAGGTTCCCTGAGCCCTGGTGCACAATGCATCCTTAGGGCTTAACTCCTTCCTGCCCATGCTGAAGCCAGGGGACAGGAGGCGGCTGGGTTATGTCAGTGACCAGCAGTAGCCTGGAGGTGTTAGCTGACTTTCAACACTGTTCGGGCAGGAAGGGACAAGCTGCTTCCAGCCACACGGAAGTGGTGGGGGAGGGAAGAGATAAGCTCTACAAAGACACAGGCCAAGTCATCCCTTCCCCCACCACTCCTCCTCCCCTCTGGTTGGAAGCAGAACAGCTCCCGTCCCTTCCCTCCCGTACAGTGCCAAAAGGCTGCTACTGGCCACATTCTAGTGTGAACCCTGGCAGAAATCTGGGGAGGGGGGACATGTGACCCTGTATGCCCCCCCCCCCAGCATTGCCTCGGGAAGACATAGTGCCAGGTACCAGGAGAGGCGGGACCATCCTGGGGGCTCAGCCAGGCCCGGAGGGCGGAGAGAGCCAGGCAGGGAGGGTTGGATCGGTCAGTCATCCCCCTGTGTGAGAGATGTGTATGGGGGGGGTGTGACACCCTTCCCCGTGTGTGTGTGTGGGGGGGGAGGTAAGGGTGTGTATGTCACCCCTCCCCATGTGAACCTTAAAGTCTTAAAGATAAGAAGGTAAATAAAAAGAATCCAATTACGCAGTATTTCTTTTTAACAGGGGCTCAGTCAACTTGATGTTAATTTGAATATTTGTACAATTGATTGCTATTGAATTCGCTTGAATACGAGTAATTTTACCAAGTGTCCCATATTCAGTAGAGGGAAATATGGTAACCCTAGGCATTCATACATCACTTCATAAATGACGCTCTGACCTTGAATTCAAGCCCACACCCACTTCTGTGGACTCTTAGTATGAGCTCTCTCAAAAGAGTTTCCTGTGCAGAATACTGACTCCCTTTTAGTAAGAAGCTGATTACTGACATATATTTACTTTTGCAGCACCTACCCTGGGAATGTGGATTTTGGAATCCAATGCCTATCAGCAACTGCTTCATTTTATGCATCCTATACATAATATATTCAATATTTCTTAGAAGAAGATTCACAGATCCTCAGACTTCATTGGATTCATTCATCTCTAGTTTAAACTAACAAATTTTGAGTAATTTTTACCTGGATACAGAGATTAACACACCTACTCTTACAAAAAGTGTTGTGGGTGACAACCTAAATTCTACATCAAACCAAGTTGAGATAGTTCAAATATGAAGAGACTAGCATGCACAATATTCTTCTGAACATATGCAAGAGTCCCATTCAGATACTAACAGGATCCAACCTTTATATCCAGTCACCACATGGAATAAGGTGGGATTGCTGCAGGATAAATAGACTCCAATGTAACATTAACAATCTAATATTCAGCTTTCAGCTGGATATAAAAGTCTTGCTGGAGTTAGCACAATAGCTCAGTGGTCTTTAGAGAATATAATTTAGTTAAATGTGTGTTGAAACAATTCTGTTCTCAAAGGGATCTTGTTGTGATAACTCTTCTACCTTCAGTTTACCTGACTCTTCCCTTTTACCACCTTTTTACACTTCACACTTGAAGTTAATATTTTTTTGCTGTATCTCATTTTAGGTATTGAACTTGATCTAGTGGTACCAAAGATGTCTAAAGGACTGTTACAATACGTCGTGCCTACTGACTCTCATTTTGAGTTTTCTAAAGATTTTTTTTTTTTTAGATGTTGACAGCTAGAATCACTTAGAGAGGCCTTCGGGATGTTTTAACATGCCAGAGGTTTGAACTGGCATACAGGGAGTTCTAAGATCAGGGGAGCATAGACGTGTGAGAGGTCATCAAGTTCAGCCCCCTGTGCTGAGGCAGGACCAAGGAAACCTAGACCATTCCTGACAGATTTTTGTTCAACCTGTATTTAAAAACCTCCAATAACTCCACAACTTCCCTGAGAAGCCTATTCCAGAGTTTAACTTCCTTACAGTTAGACAGTTTTTCCTGATATCTAACCTAAATCTCTCTTCCTGAAAATTAAACCTGTTACTTCTGATCCTACCTTCAGTGGACAGGAAGAACAATTTATCCGTGTCCTCTTTAGAACAGCCCTTAACATATTTGAAGACTTATCAGGTTCTCTCATTAGTCTTCTCTTCTCAAGCCTGAATATGCCCATTTTAAACGTTCCTCATATGTCAAGTTTTCTAAACCTTTTTATCATTTTTGTTGTTCTGCTCCAGACACTCTCCAATTTGTCCACATATATATACTATACTATGTTTTTTATATATTTTATAAATTCCTCTGAGATTTTGGGCTCAATGAAGTATTCACAGAGGTATCAAGAGTGCAGCACAGACTTAATGTTCCTACTATGTATAGCTCTGGTGACACAGCACTTGGAATACTGAATTTGGTTCTGGGCTCCTCAGTATCTGAAAGGTTGTCAAATTTTAGGAGGCTCAGTCTACGCTTACTTAGGTGCCTAAATGAAGATTAAGAAACCTAACCCTTCTATGTTGTTATTTTATCAGTGGTAGCCCCCTAAACAAGTTATCCAAAACCAACAAAGTGCACCTACTACGTATTCATTTCAAAAGCATTTATGCAAGCAAACTGCGCACACTGTTCCTAATTTCTCAGCCATCACCTTTTTCTACTGAGAAAACAAACAAACGAACAAACAAAGCAAACAAACCAAAAACTCCAAAATGAGAGCATGATCTGCTGTAGAAAAATTAACTATAAAAACAAAGTGAAGTGTTACTCTGGAAAGATGCTCAGGTCCTTGGACAGCTGGATACCACTCACTAACCTAGAGGTGTCTTCATCAAATTCTAGTCTCTGAGGGCTGGTCCACACTAACCCCCCAGTTCAAGCTAAGATACGCAACTTCAGCTATGTGAATAACGTAGCTGAAGTCGAAGTATCTTAGTTCGAACTACAAGGTACTTACCGCGGGTCCACACGCGGCAGGCAGGCTCCCCCATCAACTCCGCATACTCCTCTCGTGGAGCAGGAGTACCGGTGTCGACGGCGAGCACTTCCGGGATCGATTTATCGCGTCTAGACAAGATGCGATAAATTGATCCCAGAAGATTGATTGCTTACCGCCGAACCCGGAGGTAAGTATAGACGTACCCTGAGTCAGCCTCTTGATGCCTCTTGTTCTAGCAGTACAAAGGAGAATTATGCCATCAGCTGAGGATTCCACTAGTGCAGGGAAATCCTCAAATGGTGTAGGGCTGTCATAACAGCATTTTACAATAGCTTAGGGCTGGCCTTTTGGCTGATGGGATGTTCCAGAGTGGGAGGGTAGCGTGGGTAGGGGCAGAATCAGAGTATGATATGCTCTTGAGGTCAAGGCCAAGGAAGTGACCTACTGAGGCTTGATATCTTCTGGCACAATTCAGAGCTGTCCTAAATACCCAACTGCCCCTCACCAGAATCAGGGGGATAGATATTCATTGCAAGCCACCCACAACTCCTGTCCTATATATACTGAGGATTTCAGTGGTGCACTAGCCTTTGTAGTGGTTTGAGCATTGGCCTACTAAACCCAGGGTTGTGAGTTCAATCTTTGAGGGGGGCATGTAGGGATCTGGGGCAAAAATCAGTACTTGGTCCTGCTAGTGAAGGCAGGGGGCTGGACTTGATGACCTTTCAGGGTCCCTTCCAGTTCTATGAGATAGCTATATCTCCATATATGAAAAAAAAAAATCATTTGCTTTGGGACATTTCAAGATGAAAGGCACTACATACATGAAAATCATTATTATGTTTAAAATTTCTGGTAGAAGTAGCAGTGTAATAATGACCCTTTCATCTTCTTTGTTGTTACTTTGCATGATATGCATAATTACTCCCCAACTGATCTGTGGACTTCACAAAGCAATTAAGTATGTTGGGTTTTTAAGAAATATATTGTGTCATTTTTTTGTAAAATGAATATAAGCCATCTATACATTGAGTTCAATGAATGAACTTGAATTCTGTTCTGGTTAACACAGAAGGCTGTAGTTAGGTTTGTATTACAACTAAAAACTAGTGAACTTCTAAAAAGATAAGTCAAATAGGACATTCCATATACTAGCAAAAGTACTAAACATAAAGGAAATTTTAAAAATAATTATGAGGAGCAATAATGAACTCACCTTAAGGGCACCATGAGCATCCATTTAACTGCAGATGTCATTAAATATATCAGTAAAGAAATATGTCTGTGTTTTAAAAATTTTCCAGAGTTTCTGGCCAAGTCATTTTCACAATAAGTACAAGAAGGAACTTCCACAGGGACATTTGGTCACAAACGAGTCCAAAATCTAAACCAAAAGCTTCATTTATTTTTAGGCTGATCTATCTATTTAGTTGGAGTACAGAAAAATGATACTGTATATGAAGTAACTACAGCCGAGTGAAATTTTTCAGCTGAAGCTTTTTACAAAAATACAGATTAGAGTCAAGCAAAGCATTTAGCAAATCCATATTTAAGAAATGTCAAAAAATGAAACAAAACATTGTGTTTCAGGTTGAAGGAAATACCTTGTTCGACCCAAAGTAAAAGTTTACACAGCTCAATTATTAACCATATTATAAAGGAGTAACACAAGTTAATCATCTTGGGCTTTTATTGTTCTTTAGGGCCTGATCCATCCCCTCCCCCCGCTCCCCCCAGTCAATGAGGCTAATGGAACCATAAAAAATAAGAAGTGTTAGTTTATAAAGATTGAATTTTTTTAAGAGGCAAAACATGACTGTGTTTTTTATTTGGTAGTGTCTCACAAAATCTTACTCTGAGAAATCAAATATGAACACTTTTATATGGCATGAAAAGTGGCTGAATAACCATAAATAATATTTAATGATGAATGACAACTTATCAGGTAGGGAGAGATGTCTAGGGGCATATCACTGAGGCAAGTTTCAAGTTTCTTCTTTTCTGATATCTTCATTAACTATTTAGAAGGGGGGTTAAATAACACATTAATTAAATTCACAGAGATGTGTTGCAAACATACATGAGAACAGAGAATAAAATAATGAGACATTGAGTTTGATCCTGATAAATACTGAGTGTCTACAATTCTCACTGATTATGCCAGTCTAAACATCTCTATGTGTACATCTCAGTGTTCCCCTATACATAGGTATGGCAGAATTCAATTTCTTACATATTATTTTGACAAATAATATTGATGTTCATTTTAAGCCTTTTTTTCCAATTTTTATCAATTAAAATGTTCACAATTGTAGGAAATCGGGGGGGAGGGACAGACAATTATTATTTAATGACAGTAGGTGTTGAGATTCAAAAGGTTAAAACAGGGGTCGGCAACCTCTGGCACGCGCCTCGCCAGGGTAAGCACCCTGGTGGGCCAGGCCAGTTTGTTTACTTGCCGTGTCCGCAGGTTCAGCCGATCGCAGCTCCCACTGGCTGTGGTTCGCCGCTCCAGACCAATGGGGGCGGTGGGAAGCCGCAGCCAGCACGTCCCTCGGCCCGCACCGCTTCCCGCAGCCCCCATTGGCCTAAGATGACAAACCACGGCCAGTGGGAGCCACGATTGGCTGAACCCTGCGGACACGGCAGGTAAACATACAATTGGTTGCCGACCCCTGGGTTAAAGCTTTATAACTGTTAAAACAGAAATTGTCAACATCACATCAACGCATACAAAGTAAACATCCTTAAATTGAACTCTAAGTTCTCAAACAGCATTTTTCATACTTTGTCTATCTGTAAGTTTCAGTTATTATTGTTGGTTTATGTGTGTACAGTGAAATTAACACTTACCAATAAAATCTAATCCTTACAGGCCTATCTGTACATGGAACAGCCTGACACCTGCTTGTAAAGTCATTGTCCTCCTGGTTTTCAAATTCTTCCTAAAACACTTCTGCAGTGTTACCTAAGGAAAGTGGACAATAATAATTAAAAAAGAAATAATGACACAATAATAGTTTAGCAGAAACAGAAAGATATATTGTAAATGCTTTGATCCCACAAGCTACTCTGTACTGGAGGTCCTATGCAAGGAGTAACTGGCAGTAGTGGAGGTGAAATATGTGACTGATTTTACCATGTGATATTATTGACACTCTTGTCCTACTCATTGCCCTTTTTTAATTGGTTTATTACATTCTTTTTTGTGTCATATTTGAACTAAGCCCTTGTACAAGGGTTTGCTGGGGCTCGACCCCCTCTGGGACAGCGGTGAGCCACACCGGCTCCGTACACACAGTTGATGTTTGGGGGAATTAGTCTGGCCACAGAGTCTTCCTCGGCAGCCCTTGGGGTACTGGAACAAACACCGTAAGCCCAGGCCCTGGGTCAGGGCGGGGCAACAAGGAGTCCGGTGCTCAGGCCCTCAGGCAGGGCTGAGCAACCACAATACAATAGAAATAGGCCTAGGCCCTGGGTCGGGGTGGGGCAACAATGAGTCAGGGCTCAGGCCCTTAGGCAGGGCTGGGCAGTGACAGTAAAATTAGTAGCAAGCCCAGGCCCTAGGTCAGGGTGGGGCAGTACAGAGTCAGGAGCTCAGGCCCTCATGCAGGGCTGAGCAACAAAAGTAGGCCCAAGCCTCCACAGGCCTGGGAGATGGGGAGACTGCCACCCACGAGTTGGGTGGCAGGGGGGATGCAGGCCCTCCCACTCCACTGTGTCCCAGCCCGGGGCCATAGCAGTGGCAGAAGACCCGCTGCTGTGTCAGTGGGGATCCTGGACGCAACACACTGACATGGGCTCTGGCAGTGCTGCAGCCAGACTAGGGTCGGCTGCCCCCGGGCTACTTCCAGACTCCCTCTTGGGTAGTACCTGGGTCAGGGTGTTGTCCTCTGGGTGGTCCAGCACCATGGGTTCTTCGGGGCAGTGGGCGATCAGCAGGCCCAGCAACTCCTCCGGGTAGTGAGCGCAGGGCAGGCCCGGCATCTCCTCCGGGT
>NW_020664372.1:27365359-27423168 GCF_002925995.2 Terrapene triunguis | reverse complement strand
CTCCTCCGGGTAGTGAGCGCAGGGCAGGCCCGGCATCTCCTCCGGGTAGCAAGCGCAGGGCAAGTCAGGCCAGTCCTGGCCTGCAGCTTGGGCCGTGGGGGTTTCCCAGTCGTGGGCTAGACTGGAGGCATCTGGTTTCTCCGGCGGCTGGGAGCTTACTGAACTCTGAGGGCGAGCCTTTATACTTCCGGGTCGCCGCCTGACCCTCTGAGGGGTGGGCTCAGAGCACCCTAGCTCCACCCACTCCGGCCTCAGATGGACTCGACCCCCTCCGGGGCAGTGGGGAGCCACACCGGCTCCCTACAGCCCTGATCCTACAATCTGATCTATCTACCAGACTTCCTGCAGCCACACAGAGCCCCACTGATTACAGTAACGATTCTGATGGAAAGAGGAAGCTACCCACATGGATTATATTGCAACATCATTGAATTGTATGTTCAAGTTCAATACTGCCGCAGAAGTTTAATGTTGCTACTAAGTAACAGACATTTGTACTGAGGCATGCACCAAACAAAAACAAAACAAAAAAAACTACATTCAAAAGTAAATATTTTCATTTGTGAATAATCACAATCATCATGTTCTGTAAAATAAGTTTATATTTTTATTAGCTCCTTCAGACACCTTTATTCTCTTGCCTCACCAAGGAAAAACTTGATACAGACTCAGCTTCCCCTATCCATGTTTGAAAACGTTTAGCTGCTCTAGAATAAGAGCTGTGTTAATGCATTGACTCGGCAGTCATTCAAGTGTAAATTGGCTTTTTTTAGTTTGTAATGAACAAAGTGACATTCATCTAACAAGCCCTACTGTATACTTTCATTAAGCTTGGTTTATTTAAATTTAATGAGCCTTAAGGATTTCAATGGAAAAAAAATGGAAGAAGAATGCCAGAAACTCAGCACTCAAGAAAGGAACTAAAATGGTCAATTTTAGAACTTTTCTTTTTGGATCATAGTAACAGGACTATCTGCATTGTTCAGATCCTTTGGAATAACAGGGAATTATTTTCATATTTCATGAACCTTATGAATTATATAATATTCAATATTTTTTTCTGGTTAATACCAGTGCATCTTGATTTACCTTAGGAAATACTGTGTGTCAGATTCTCAGTCTCAGTTGAGGAGTGTACAGAGCATACGAGAAGGGGTGTGTGTGTGCAAAGCTAAAGTGAAGAATACTTCTATGCTCCCCTGATCTTAGGACTCCCTATGTGCTGGTTCAAACCTCTGGCATGTTAGAACATCCTGAAGACTGCTTTAAATTATTCTAGCTGTCAACAGCTCCCAAGAGGCTGAACAGATGTCAGAGACTGGTGAGGAACAGAGAAACTACAGCTATGGCCCTTACGCTATCATCAGAGGTGGTGGTGTACGAGCCTCTCTACACCAGCGTTACATGACCAGTGAATGCCCTACTCATTGCCCTTTTTAAAATTTTTTAAAAGGCTGGGGCTATTCTCTCAGTGCTGGTTACGTCAGATCCACTATCAGTTTCCATTGGTAATGTGGTGCAAAGAGGATGTACTTGATTCAAAAATTTCCCCCAGTGTCTCCAAGATCAATGGTCTACAGTGCATTGAGAGGCCATGAAGTGACTGAACTTATAGCTTCTTCCAGCTCAAGCTATTGCTTTTCTAACTCCTTTCCAAATACATTGTTTTCTTTTTGGTTTCTTAATTATGCATTTGCTGTAGACAATGTAAAATCAAATAATTTTTCCAGGACCCATCTGATCCACATTCCCTAAACTGTCTCACTCTCAGGCAATGGAGGGGAGGGGGTGCAAGTGAGAGAATTTTTCACTTGGGTCATACTATATGTTTTGAATGTGAATTTTGGAGCTGGTAGAACATTTTGGGGAAATCACAGTGCACATATGCTGAAGGCACATTATATATTAGCATAATGTGGGGAGAACATTGGCATTTTTGAGTAGTGGAACCTTTCCAACAGCACATAAGAATTAAAGAAAACCCTATTCCACTTAGAATATATATATATATTAGGGAAAGACGGCAAATAAAATTGATAAGCACATCAGCAAATAACATAAATTCAGCAGATCTATACAAGTGAAAATTATACAGTTAGCAGAATACGATTTTCATTTCTCTAAAATTTAAACCTCATAATAAAGCCTCCACTAGGAGGGCTATATGAACCCAGTAACCAGAATCAGTTACACTGAGCCATCCAGCAACACAGCTCCTTTTTTATTTTTCTGTTAATTCTGACAGGTTGATTCCAAAGAAAAAAAATCTGTCATTAGCATCTGACTCCTGCAGAAGACAAAGCATAACAGATACATTAAAAATTCATCCTTCAGAGATTGATGGTCCGGTTAATCTATGTATCTTTGTGCACTGTCTCGCAGAATCGAACCTTCACTGGGAAATTACATTTATGTTTTCTTTTTATTTCCCTCCCCTTTCAGTGGGATACAGGGAAACTACCTTTCTAATTAGCTATTATTCTTCGTTCCTCAAGTTGTATCATTTTTCTCTGGGAAAAAAATTATATGTTGGCTCTTCAGACCTCTCAAGGAATGAACCTTATTTGCAGGAAGTTATTCTAGCATAAAATTATTTTATCGGAAGGAGACTAGCAGCAGGTCCTGAAATAAATCAGCACTCATCATTCTGGAGGGATATTAGAAAAGCACACTCTCTCTATAAAACTGGCTACTGATGTCAAAGAATTTGTGTGGGAATTGCTAATGTTAGGCTGGGTAACAGCTTAACATGAACTGTGTTCAAGATGAGAACTGGAGCATAGCAGTCCTAAGATATATATTGTGACATGGTGCACTGCATTTGAAGAAGGCTAACAGCTTTAATATCCTGCTAACTTTCTCCGAGACATGTACTGTCTGCATAGAAAATAATGGATAGAATTCTCAAAGCACGGTATGCACCCAAATAATGAGGTTTCATCAAGCAGGTTAATGGAACTAAGCACATAAAAAAATGTCAGAAGGGTGACTTAAGCTCACACAAAGCTGCTGCAGGCACCAGGATTGGTGTGTCTATTTGTATGTTGTGGGTGTGGCCAAAAGGGATTTTGAAAATAGATGTCAGAGCACCTAACCAGAATTAGTCACTGAAAAGTTACACCAATCTAGGGCACACTTACATTGTTAGGTGCTAAGGCAGGTTTTTCCTAGGTGCTAGGTAAGTGCTGGAGAGGTTGTTTGTGGGGAACATCAAAAAATACCAGCTGATGGAGGAAAAGAACTAAGGTAAGAAATCAAAGAGAAAAGGCAGATGTTACCAAAGTAAATTAGGTGTTTCGTCTTCATTTTTTCCTCTTCAAATGCTTGAGCTGTTTCGTGATGACCCGCTGGAAAGGTGTATGGATGACTCATAGGAGACTCAATGAGAGAACTTGGCTGGTCCATTGTTGCTGAAGACATATGTGAACCTTGTGGCATGAGTCGGGAAGAGGAGGTATTAATTGATCAGTGGGGACAGAAAAATTAAAGATTGTGATGACACCTCAGAATACAAGGTAGACTCCCCAGACTCCTTGGTGCCTTGCCAAGAAAGCTGTGCACATCTAGTGCTGGGTGGCTCTACTAAAAAGTCTGTGCTCTTGCATAGGGAATCAGCCATGCTAGCCAGGGCCTCAAGGAACTCTGATCCACAAAGGCCTAGTTTGCCATTTCCCTGTAATGAAGGTCACTGCTTCTTGGCCTTTACATCACACTCCTGTCTGGGTCTGATCCAAAGCTCACTGAAGTGAACAAAAAGACTCCCATTGACCTCAAAGGATTTTGCATCACAGGCCTGTGGTGTCTTAAATTCCTGAAAGAACTTTCATTTTGCCAGACATCAGCATCTTTTCCGTGAGGATCAAAACCTCCTGTAGAGGAAGTGCAGTGCCCTGCCAGAAGGACCAGGGGCCCCATTGGTTCTTCATGGAGAGTTCTTGCTGTCATCTTGGATGAAGATGCCACTGCTCCTATCATGCCATTGTTGACTAAGCAGGCTGTGGGGGTGGAGGAGCACACATTCCTGTTCCATAAAAGGAAGGAAAAGATAGGCACAAAACACTTTTGGGTGTTAATCTTGAACAACAGGCAACAGTCTGTTTAGAAAATCCAAATTCTGCCCTTGCTGACAGGGCTCCTGTTAATTAAACTCAGTCAGATTTTCAAACCAAAGCTTTTGAAAATACATATGTAAAAGAGGACACATAAATCAAACCCCATGACTGTAAACTTAGATGATCACAAGCACATCTTGAAAATTCGGACCATCAGATTTGTATGGATGCTGAGACTGTCAGAAATGCTGTATTAGTTTATAATTTGCAAATAATGTTGCAGAAACAGACCTCGGATTTACACTCGTATGAGATGCTGCTTATTTAGCTTCTACTTCTTCACATGTTTTGGATACAAATAAAATGTCACTCCTCAGGGGATAACACAATGTTATAGATGCTATTAGCAATAAAAGGAACAGAATGAATGGACATTTTTTTAGTTTCTGGTTCAACTATATCAACATTGTTTTAAAAATCGAAATTTTGCCTACTACTTTAATGGAAGCAGCATTGTTGCACAGTGCCAGGATATATCAGCTAAAATGAAGGCCTGAGAAATTCTTTACTCATTATAACATCACTGTGTAACAAAACTAATTTACAGCTTATTCACACCACATACTACAGAAGGTTCAGGTAAACAGCAATAATAACACTTTATAGATTTAGGGTATGTTAGATTTGTCACTGAACTGACTGGCATGTGTAATGGAGATGCAAAACACAGGTTAGCAGTGAGAAAGCACATTTTACATCTGACAAGTTTTCTCTCGGCAAATAGCTTTGAATGCATGGTGCAACATCACAGACAAAGAGACAGTGGCAATGTTTGCAATGTACTTTTCTATATGAATAAAATAGTGTTGATAAATAAGCAAGTATCCAAGTCTGACCTTCAGTTCAATGTCACTTTGGCTTTCAAAAAACACTAGTATGCTTGAGAATGTTCGTGGTAAGAGAAACTGTAATTGCTACTGTCACATTTGCAGATCATATTTAAGTATTTTCTTGACCTCGGCCTAGGCTAATTTTAGAGAAACATTATTTTACAAGTATTTGCATTGGGAAACAAGGCAAGATTGCTACAGTTTGTTCTATTTCTTGTTTATTTTTCTTTTCTTGTTTCTCTTGCATAGTATGATCCATTACATCCAAAAAACTACATTAAGAGAATGTTAAGGTTGCCAAGTCAAGCACTCAGAGCTAGGAAATGCCAGAATTAAGCGTGCCTCACCCTTGCATTATGATGGTCTAATTAAATGATTGCATACTATTTTTCCCTGTCTGATTCAGTGAATAGGCAATTATTAAATATTTCTTTGTATCCACCCTATTCAGAGTGTGGCTTCAAGCCTTATTTAACATACACTATCCAAAAGTGCACTGCACTGTACTTCATTTCCCCCTAGCTATTTCTATAGTACTCTCAAGCATCTGAGTGCTTTACTAACATTAATGAATTTATCTTCACAACAGCGGTGAGATTAGGTGATATTATCCTCATTTTACTGATGGAGAACTGAGCCACAGAGAAATTAAGACCAAAACTAAAAGTATACATTACATTTGGGTGTCTCTTAGAAACATCTGTGGTCTATTTTTCTGTGCATTTAGCATTTTTATATGCTGCTTTGTACGTTCAAAACACAGCTACGATTGGCTTCAGTTGTGGTTATGAGTACTCAGCACTTCTGCTAATTCGGGCCCCAGGTGTCTCAGGTTGGGCAACCAATCAGTGGCCAAGTGCAAACATTTATTTTAACTGATTTGCTCAACATCACATAGGAGCTCTGTGGCAGAGGCCAGGATAGTATTCAGTTCTTCAGGGTGGCATTTAATTGTACTAACCATGAGAATATACATTCTCTTTCTATAATCCCATGCCTTGTTCATCTTCCAGCTTCTGTAAGAAATAAATCAAGGGTCTTACGGACAACAGTCTCCTTCACTACACAGTTCTGAGTCAGACCCAGACCAGATCCATCCTGTGCAGTGAACGAGGAAAGGTCCTAGGGTTCAAAAATAGCGAATATGCGATCATGCAATTAAAGACTGTATCATAATGCATACACACAAAGCTGTCAAATTGTGAAACATTAACCTTGGCATTTCCTAACTTTTGAGTGATTGATTTTGCAATCTTAATGTTCTTTTCAGGTAGTGTTTTTTTTTTAATGAAGTTTAATATTTTTTTTAAAAAATCAACCAAAGAAAAAAACCCCACAACAACAACAAACTCCACTATATAGAACCATGTTGACCCCAACAACATGGGGTCATCAGCAGGGTTCAGTCCTTTGGATCCGTGGCAAAGACTTCTACCACGTGGGCTAATGGAGTAACTGGTATCAGTAGTAAGCTGTTATCTTCTACGTGGACCAGTCACTAGATGGGTGATGAGGCATACAATTTGCCTGTAGGTTTCACAACTATTTTCTGATCATGAAAGATTGTAGACACTCTGGACTTCCAGGTTCAACTCCAAGTGATGTATAGGAGTGTGCTCTAGTGGTCATAGACCTTTCTACCCCATATCTGTAACCTATTTCTGTCCCCTTGTGCTCCTGTCTGCCACACCCCAACTCCCATCCACTCCTCTGCTGCTATGCGGCCCTCCATTCTGATCCTGCCTTTCCCCACACACTCTGTTCCTATCTAATCCCCATGGTGCATGACCCCTTCACTACCTCCCCTTACTCTTAGAATCCTGCTACCCACTCTCCCCACCATACTTCTCAGCCCTCTGAATTCCAGTATAGCTGCTTCCTCCTTCTCTTCCCTACTGCTTGGATGCGCAGAGGTAGTATTGAGAGCAAAGGAGAGATCATTTAGTTTTGGTTCCCAGTACTACAGCAGCCCATAGAAGCCAAGAGGAGAAACTGCAGGGAAAGTCTTGCTCAGTCCCTGCATCCCTGGGCTACTGTAGCATGCTTAGTGCAGATGAAATCTCTGGAGAATTTAGCTGCCAAGCTCTAACAAGTCTCTGCGGTTATAAGTATGTTTTTATCATGGGCAAAAAATGTTTTTCCCCTAGTTTCATTATCAGAAACAGCTAAATAGTTTTAGCTGAAACTTTTCCCAATTAATAAATAATAATAGCAGCCCGAGGCCAATACATGGTATGGAATATTTAAGCCTGAATGGTTAAAGTTTGGAAAAGTTATAAGCAAAATGCCCTATGATGGCAAATGTTAGGCAACCTTAAGTATAGGCTCCACTACCAGTTTTGCCTATAATAAGCTCAAAATGTACATAGGATCAAAGTCATATGATTAGGTCTGATTAAATGTGGGTCAAATTTATCACTGATCTACCAACAGGTAAGTCTGGTAGAGTTCTGCCAAAGATGGAATTAGCCCGATATATTTCTTTATGAATGAGGCCAGATAATTGTTAGTCCCAATTTTGCATCAGTCAAAATGTCCATATATAAGCATAATGCAGAATATGATAAATATTCTTTGATCACAATTAATACATTGCAATTGTAATCAACAATTCAGTTTGCAGGAGTTTAAAGCAGTTGTTTGGAATTTTGAGTTCAATCCCTTAGCCTTCCCCCCTGCAACAAACCCTAAGACAGCCACCCCTGCCTTCTTATAGGGGTCCTATAAAGGTAGCCAACCAGTCAGGCAGTGGCACAGGCAGCTGCAGCTGCACAGGAGTCAACAAACAGAGCTGTAAACAGGGGAGTTTGGGGGGAAGACTAAGAGAGGCAGGAGAGGAACAGACAGGCTAGTGAAGGAAGTGTGTGGTGTTCTGGCAGTGTTTTGGTGCTCACTGGGGGGTTTGTTTTGCTGTGGGTGGTGGTGTTTTGGTTTGGTTTGTGTTTCCCGGACTTACAGGATTTAGGTGGGAAGGCTATGACAGATACAGAGGCAGCAGTGGTAGTGACCCAAGCAGTGGAAGACACAATGAAGATGACTGGATGTGGAAGCTGTGGCATGTACATGATCCTAGAGCGGGTACCTGAAAAGAGTTTTGTCTGCATGAAGTGTCGCTTGATAGAGCTGATGGAAGAAAAGCTCAGAGGATTGGAGATGCAGGTGGAAACTCTGGTTGAGTTTAGAAGAGGGGGGGTCGAGCAGATGATGGAGCAAAGACATGAGGAGGTTGAAGGGAAAAGCTCAGACTTGCAGATGGAAGCAGGGCCAAAGAACTATGACGGGAGACAGCTGGGTGAGGAAAGTGGACAGTGGAAGTATGTGACTAAGAGAACCAGGCAGAGGAAAAGATGGGCTAGTGAAGTTGAAGTGGAGCTCAGGAACAGGTTTGCGGTGTTGGAAAATGAAGAAGGGGCACAGCAGGTGATCACTGAAGGTGAGAGGGCAAGGAAGAAGAGAAGAGCAGCTAGTGCTATAGGAAGAGGGGAAGAGTCAATGGAGATAACAACACCAAATATGAGCCCCAGGAGGATACGGGATGGGTTGCGGAGGATTGCAAGGGACAATAGGAATCTAGAGGAATTGCAGCCAGAGGGAAGAGGGGATAGACCGGAGAACCACACCATCATCAGGAAAAGGCAGGTCTAAGTGACTGGGGACTCCTTACTGAGAAGAATAGACAGGCCTGTAACTAGAGCTGATCCAGAGAACAGAAGGGTGTGCTGTCTGCCAGGTGCTAAGATACGGGATGTGGACCTGAGGCTGAAGAGGATCCTAACAGGAGCGGGAAAGAATCCACTGATTGTCCTTCATATGGGAACAAATGATACAGCTAGATTCTCGCTGGAAAGAATCAAGGGAGACTATGCCAGGCTGGGGAAGACACTTAAGGAAATTGAGGCTCAGGTGATCTTCAGTGGGATTCTGCCTGTCCCTAGAGAAGGGCAACAAAGATGTGACAAGATTATGACGATCAACAGATGGCTCAGGCAGTGGTGCTATAAGGAGGGCTTTGGGATGTATGGCCACTGGGAGATATTAACATTTACCTGTTCTCTCGGGATAGACTTCACCTGAGTAGGGAGGGAAATAGACTTCTAGGATGGAGGCTGTCACAACTGATTAAGAGAACTTTAAACTAGGAATTTGGGGGAGATGGTTGGGAGATGTCCAGGTAATCTCCACGCCAGATTTTAACATTGAGAGGGAAGAAAACAAACTAAGGAAGGATACAGCAGTGGGTAGGAGAATGAACATAAGGAGGAAGGGGAGTGTAGATACCAGTCTAGGTGAAACTGGCGGTAGAATGTCTGTGCCGAATCAGGTAAAGAATGTGAGTGAAGACAAACAGCAAAAATTAAGATGTTTGTACACCAATGCGAGGAGCCTAGGTAACAAAATGGAGGAACTAGAGTTACTGGTGCAGGAAGTGAAACCAGATATTATAGGGATAAAAGAAACATGGTGGAACAGTAGTCATGACTGGAGTACAGGAACTAAAGGGCATGTGCTGTTTAGAAAAGACAGACATAAAGGCAAAAGTGGTGAAGTAGCATTGTATATCAACGATGAGGTAGACTGAAAAGAAATAAGAAGTGATGGAATATATAAGATAGAGTCTGTCTGGGCAAAAATCACACTGGGGAAGAGCCTCCCCTGAGATAGTGCTTGGGGTGTGCTATAGACCACCGGGATCTGATCTGGATATGGATAGAGACTTCTTTAATGTTGTTAATGAAGTTAATATTAATGGGAATTGTGTGATCATGGGAGACTTTAACTTCCCACATATAGACTGGAGGACAAGTGCTAGTAATAATAGGGCTCAGATTTTCCTGGATGCGATAGCTGATGGATTCCTTCACCATGTAGTTGCTGAACCAACAAGAGGGGATGCCATTTTAGATTTGGTTTTGGTGAGTAGTGAGGACCTCATAGAAGAAATGCTTGTAGGGGACAACTTTGGTTTGAGCGATCATGAGCTAGTACAGTTCAAACTAAATGGAAAGATAAACAAAAATAGATCTGTAACTAAGGTTTTTGATTTCAAAAGGACTAACTTTAAAAAAAATAAGGAAATTAGGGATGTGGATTGGACTGAAGAACTTGTGGATCTAAAGGTGGAGGAGGCCTGGAATTACTTCAAGTTAAAGTTGCAGAAACTATCAGTAGCCTGCATCCCAAGAAAGGGGAAAAAAATTATAGGCAGGAATTGTAGACCAAGCTGGATGAGCAAGCATTTCAGAGAGGTGATTAAGAAAAAGCAGAAAGCCTACAAGGAGTGGAAGATGGGAGTGATCAGCAAGGAAAGATACCTTATTGAGGTCAGAACATGTAGGGATAAAGTGAGAAAGGCCAAAAGCCATGTAGAGTTGGACCTTGCAAAGGGAATTAAAACCAATAGTAAAAGGTTTTATAGCCATATAAATAAGAAGAAAACAAAGAAAGAAGAAGTGGGACCGCTAAACACTGAGGATGGAGTGGAGGTTAAGCATGACCCAATATCTAAACAAATACTTTGCCTCAGTCTTTAATGAGGCTAATAAGGAGCTTAGGGATAATGGTAGGATGACAAATGGGAATGAGGATATGGAGGTAGATATTACCACATCCGAGGTAGAAGCCAAACTCGAACAGCTTAATGGGACTAAATTGGCGGGCCCAGATAATCTTCATCCAAGAATATTAAAGGAACTGGCACATGAAATTGCAAGCCCATTAGCAAGAATTTTAAATGAATCTGTAAACTCAGGGGTTGTACCGTATGACTGGAGAATTGCTAACATAGTTCCTATTTTTAAGAAAGAGAAAAAAAGTGATCCAGATAACTACAGGCCTGTTAGTTTGACATCTGTAGTATGCAAGGTTTTGGGGAAAAAATTGAAGGAGAAAGTAGTTAAGGACATTGAGGTCAGTGGTAATTGGGACAAAATACAAGATGGTTTTACAAAAGGTAGATCATGCCAAACTAACCTGATCTCCTTCTTTGAGAAGGTAACAGATTTCTTAGACAAAGGAAACACAGTGGATCTAATTTACCTCGATTTCAGTAAGGCATTTGATACGGTTCCACCTGGGGAATTATTAACTAAATTGGAAAAGATGGGGATCAATATGAAAATTGAAAGATGGATAAGGAACTGGTTAAAGGGGAGACTACAACGGGTCGTACTGAAAGGTGAACTGTCAGGCTGTAGGGAGGTTACAAGTGGAGTTCCTCAAGGATTGGTTTTGGGACAAATCTTATTTAATCTTTTTATTACTGACCTTGGCACAAAAAGTGGGAATGTGCAAATAAAGTTTGCGGATGACACAAAGCTGGGAGGTATTGCCAATACAGAGAAGGACTGGGATATCATACAGGAATATCTGGATGACCTTGTAAACTGGAATAATAGTAATAGGATGAAATTTAATAGTGAAAAGTTCAAGGTCATGCATTTAGGGATTAATAACAAGAATTTTTGTTATAAGCTGGGGACGCATCAGTTGGAAGTAACAGAGGAGGAAAACACCTCGGAGTATTGGTTGATCACAGGATGACTATGAGCCGCCAATGTGATATGGCCGTGAAAAAAGCTAATGCAGTCTTGGGATGCATCAGGTGAGGTATTTCCAGTAGAGATAAGGTGTTAGTACCGTTATACAAGGCACCGGTGAGACCTCATTTGGAATACTATGTGCAGTTCTGGTCTCCCATGTTTAATAAGGATGAATTCAAACTGGAACAGGTACAGAGAAGGGCTACAAGGATGATCTGAAAAATGGAAAACCCGTCTTATGAAAGGAGACTCAAAGAGCTTGGCTTGTTTAGCCTAACCAAAAGAAGGCTGAGGGGAGATATGATTGCTCTCTATAAATATATCAGAGGGATGAATACCAGGGAGGAAGAGGAATTATTTAAGCTCAGTACCAATGTGGATACAAGAACAAATGGATATAAACCGGCCATCAGGAAGTTTAGACTTGAAATTAGACGAAGGTTTCTAACCATCAGAGGAGTGAAGTTCAGCCTTCCAAGGGGAGCAGTGGGGGCAAAGGACATATCTGGCTTCAAGACTAAGCTTGATAAGTTTATGGAGGGGATGGTATGATAGGATAGCCTAATTTTGTCAATTAATTGATCTTTAACTATTAGCGGTAAATATGCCCAATGGCCTGTGATGGGATTTTAGATGGGGTGGGATCTGAGTTACTACAGAGAATTCTTTCCTGGGTGTCTGGCTGGTGAGTCTTGCCCACATGCTCAGGGTTTAGCTGATCGCCATATTTGAGGTCGGGAAGGAATTTTCCTCCAGGGCAGATTGGCAGAGGCTCTGGGGGTTTTTTGCCTTCCTCTGCAGCGTGGGGCACAGGTCACTTGCTGGAGGATTCTCTGCACCTTGAAGTCTTTAAACCATGATTGGAGGATTTCAATAGCTCAGACATAGATTAAGGGTTTGATACAGGAGTGGATGGGTGAGATTCTGTGGCCTGCATTGTGCAGAAGGTCAGACAAGACAATCATAATGGTCCCTTCTGATCTTAAAGTCTATGATTCTATGTTTCTTACCTTGGATGTCTCTAAGTTGGTCCTTGTACTTGTTGGGAATGGAGATAGATGCTAGGGGAGTTCAGAATGGCAGCTGTAAGGAATGAAGGGTCATCTATTTTTCAACTGAGATATTCCAGGTTTGTCTACCTTTTGTGTATTTGGGAAGTGTATTGAACCTTGAACACAAGGCTCAGTGGGACTGAGTTTGAGGTTAAATGTAGAGATTATGCAACAATTTAATATATATTTGCAAATGGGCACACATACGCATGTGCACACACACATCATCTTTTTTATTATTCAAGTTCATACTCTAGTCTGAAGCTCAGAAGATGGATCATCATTTTTATTTGGTGCCAATGTGCATTTGTTTACTGAAGGTCAATGTGTATTTATGGTGCTACATAAAACAACAACAACAAAAGTCATGGAATAGCTACAATCCATTTAAAACTTGTGACAATTCTAGGTAAATCCATCTAGTCCAGGATTTACCTGACACTATTACATGCAAAAAATGCTCACTAATCAATTAACCCAAAGGAATGAACAGGCTGACGGATTCCTCTGCTTCCTGACTGAGGCTAGTTCAGTTTTCATTAGTGTACAAGCTTCACTTGTGACAGTAAAATGTATATCTGAAGTTGGATTTTTTGGTTTGTTTAAATAGATTGTGATTTTTCCCATGGCTGAGGGAAGCATACTCTGATCCAGGAAAACACATGCTTAATTTTAAGACTTAATGGTTCTGTTCATATGCTAAAAGTTAAGCATGTGCATAAAAGTGTTTCACTGGAACTGGGGCTCCAGGGAGTAATGCAGCCCTGCGTTTCTTTGTTTCCTCACCTCAACGATTCACGTTTTTAACTTCAGGGAGTCTCCCATTCTCCAACAGTCTGTGAGCTGGAAGTACACTGTCAAATCCATTGGCAGCTGCTCTGCCTGACAGTACTGTGTGGTATAACCCTGCTGAATATCCAGGGACAGGTTTAAATAGCTACTGAAAATTTCTGTACAAAGGTGGACATATTTTAAAAAAGCATACCTTCCGGTAACAAAATGCTCCTACTTAAAAACTTTGCTTTTTTTGGTGGTAAAAATCATACAAAATCTAACACAAATGTTCACTATATTTTTATTGATTTATTTTGAACAAATGGCAAGGCAATGTCTTTTGATAAAAAAAATCAATATTGGTAAGTGGATCAGGAAATATGACCTGGCCAATGGACTTAAGATAGCGTGACTAAGGTCACTCAGGGTTGTGTGTGAAATGATTGAATCCATGTACAGTAGTATAGATTTTTATTTATTATACACATACATTAAGTGTTAGAGGGCTTTCCCTTCACCCTCTCCCCTGGTTCTTGTCGTGCAGACAGAAAGCAGAAGACCAGAAGTCCAAAATGCAGACAATGCGATGTTTATTGGGGTTAGTCCCAAGCAAGCATATCTATAGCTCTACATGCCAGCAGTTTTTTGGTGTTTTCCAGCTTTCCAACACTGTTTTCCAGTGTTCCGTTCCCAGATCTGACACCACAGAGTTTTTACCCCATGTTCCCCTTCCGAGCTCTGATGCCTCAGAGCCTTGCCTGTGTCTCCATTTCCCATTCCCATTTCCCATCTCCTCCTTCGTAGCAGGCCCAAATATACATGCAATGCACACCCTCAGTCCCACCACTTACAACTTATGGTCATGTTCCATTTGGAGGGTCGTGAGTCTAGGGTTTTCATCCCACCTCTTTTGTATCCTATGGCAGGGGTGAGGAGTGAGGTTGTGCTACGGTCAGAGACAGGCATTTCTTTGGCCTCTTAGTGTTTTATGCCTTCTCCCCAATCCCCCTTTGCCCCTTCCAACTGGTTGCTTGACCTTGCCTTGAGAGGAGCCAAGCACATATTAATATAAGTATATTAGTATAATATTAGTAAATTAGTACAAGATGTATGAGTATCAAAAAGTTAAATCCAAAATTCTATCTCAGTCTGACAAGCATGCCTATATACTAATATTAGACAACACAAACAAGCCTATATACTAATATTAGACAACACAAACCAGCACTCTTTCTAACTTGCTATGGCCATCGGTTGCCATCAGACATGCATACACAATTTAATAAGCTACCCAACTGTCGGTGGGCAGAATTTGTTCCTGTGCAAACCTTTGCTGGCCAACATTTTTCTTAAATGAAGATTTCAATTTTTTTTTTTACTCTCCTCGTTTATGAAAATGCAACAAGTACTATATTTAGGGACAGATTCTAATCTCATTTACACTAGAATAATTCCATGCATACACCAATGACTTCAATGGAGAATTCAAATTCACACTAGGAAAGGTAGTGATACAAGCATTTTTTTTTAAGCTGCTCTCATCCTGTGTAAAAATTTGCAGCACCCAGGACAGAGACATTCTGTGAGGCAGCTGGAGAGGGAGAGACACATCATTAAAAACTTATCTCCCCCAATTAGCATAACGAAGGTGGTGACAGTATCAAAATGCTTTAGCTTGCATAAAACAGTAGTTAGTTTTAGAATTAAGGCTTTAGATAAGGAATAAATAATGATAGTTTAGAGCTGAAAATCCAAAATGGAGGGCTCAGATCAAATCAGCCAATAACAGATAAGAAATAGGGGTGAAATAAAGTTCAGCAGGTATGATTCAGGTCACTGAAAAATACCTGAAGGGAGGGGTAAGGAGGAGGTTCAGCTCGAGTGACAGGCAAGGCTGATTGGCTGAGCTGTTGCCACCCATGCAGGGAGGATCCATGCTAATTAGTGAACCAATCAGAGAAGGCCAGAAACTGAATATAAGGCTAACAGCCTGCAGGCTTGGGTATGAGTGTTGGAGCGAAGAAGAGCGAGTGGCGGAGAAGAGCAGAACAGCAGCAGGAGAGTGGTAGACAGTAGAGCGGAGAAAAGAAGCAGCAGCAGCAGCGAGCCCAGCAGCGGTGACCCCAGCAGCATCTTAGACAGAGCAGAAGGACCAAAGACGTACCAGAGGGATTGATAGAAGACAGAGTGTAAATCTGATTTTATGTTTATTTCTGGAGAATGACTGGGTATGTTTGAATTGAAACCATAAAAAACCCAAGTCAGCTTCAACAAAATTTGCTTAGAATCACCATTCTCCCTAACCCCGCCAGGCCACCACACAAAGCATTTTGATAATGTTGCAACATTTTTAGCATTTTTAGAGCAAAACTTTTCAGTTTTTCATTTCAAAATTAAATCTTTTATATAAAAATACACTTCACAATGTTTGAAAAGGCAAACTTAGAACAAGTGTTTTTATTTTATCAAAATGAAACATTTTGATCAACCCAAAATGATTTTTTTAAATTTCCCCCCTAAATTTCAACATTTTGTTTTTGTTCAATTTCTGAAGGAAAAATATCAGTCACAGAATTTCCCACAAAACACAATATCCATTTCCTGCACAGCTTTAATTCACTCTACTTAACCCATCTCACAGTGGTTTATTATAGGAGAACAACCAACATTATGAGTATGTGGTGGGCACACAACTACATGGGGCCATGTCAGATTTCCAACTTGCATTCCAGCTCAAGAGTTGAAGTGATGCCTGTGGAGTTTGTCAAAGAGACAAAAATCTAGTGAAGCTCCCACCTACCTCATGTTAGGGAGCTTGGCCCAAGAGCAGTCAGTTCATTAAAGTGAGTGCACTTAAATACCTCCATTGTATCTTCAAAGAAGTAGAATTAGAAGCAAGTAACTATCTCTTATTTGCACTAAGTTGCATATGCACAATTAAAAGCAGTCTGAGGAGACACTGAAATGCCTTAGAAAGGAGACCTTGCTACAGCTCTCCCTCATAAATCTTTGCTGAGCTTTTTTCTTCACAAATTTTATGCTACCAGCAACCTGATTTAATGAGATTTTTCTGAACTGTTTTATTTTATATTTTCAGGGTGGTGGGCTAAATTAAAAAAAAGGAGGGGCTTCTTTTAGAAAAGCAAATTTGACAAAGCACGTAAATCCTTACACAAGGAGCTAATGTGGCTTCTCAAAATACAAGAAAACAAAACCCCAAATTACCATTCCCCCCCATACTATCTACCAAGTCTATTGTAGGTTCAAAGTCACCATCTCTTGCCTCTGGGTTGACAGTCCCAAAATGTGATCACCTGGTCCCTAAGGCAATAATTCAAGGACAAAGGCCTGCAGTACACAACACAACTGCTATTTAATTTATCAAATCTGAATCTTTTTTTCTCAGAGACAGCACTACTTGGGATATCTGGGATGGAAATCAAGGTTGAGAATTTGCAAGGAAAAGGTCACATGTACCCTGGCTTCACTTATGTATCTGAGAGAAGTGACTAACAGAAAAATTGAAAGAATAAAAGTTAAAATGTTAGTTTAGTTTTCTGCTATACCTTCTGTCCCTTCTATCATTTAAGAAGCAATCTATATTACTGGAATGCACCTGTGAATATATGTAACATGCACTGTAATACTTCAATCATGGTTAGTCAATAGTACAGTGTTATTATTGTCAAAGCTGTGTTGCCAAGAATGGCCCTTCATGTGCCTCTGAATTTAGTAACTGAACCTTGTCCACCCATACAGAGAAAAGTATAGCTCTGTTGTCAAGATTTTGCCACTTGAAATAATACAGCATTATAATATGTTACCAAAATGTAGCCAATTTATTTATTGTTAAGAGAATCCATACTTATGCCAAAGTGAACTATTTTCACTAGCATCCTCTATAACGAAATATATTAAAAAATGTATGTGAGCTTTTGTTCTTCACATACACACAGATAAAGCAATGTTTTGCTACGGTCTGTGAAAATAATAAGCAACTCACATAGAAACTAGGTACAAATTTCTAACAACCTTGAATAGTAAGTTCAGACTGCATGGGAATGAAAATATTAGCGTAAGAATGACACAAACTAATTTAGGAGAGTTTTGTGCTCATGATACCAGTCTAAGATATATATATTCCTCAGCAGCGACTTATATTTCCAGAACAGTCTGTGCTGCTCGTTGTATCCCTAAGTCGATGGAGAGGTAAAGTATTTAACCCTTATCTTTCTATATTTGTGCTGATTGATCTTTGACTAACACTCATGGGTTAATAAATTTGGTTAACTGAGATTATTTGACATCTTATTGATAAAGAACTGAACCTTTGAGTAACAGATATTATTCCAATTTATAAGACAGAGGACAATTCATACAGAGAATCATTTGATAGCAGTTATTAATTAATTACTGTTTATTATTATTTTGGGTAGTAGAATTTAGTATGAACAAAGAAGAAAGTCACCAAGGGGCTGACCAATCTCCTATTTAAGTTAGTGGGAAGATTCTCAGAGAGTTAAATGGAGTTGGATTGGGCCCAAATGAGCAAATGTTAGTTGTCTTCTTCCGCTTCTATATATAATAGCTAACTAGTCTGCTTGTCCATAGGGGCACAATCCAGCTTTGAGTTTCAACAATGAAAAACACTCAGATAAGTTCCATTTAAGAGAGCCCATGGGATGTATTAAAAGCTTGCCAATCATACCTTAGAATGATAACATTATCTCAGTATTTGTAGTATTTTCAGCTAGCTGGTAGTCCCTACACTACATACAGTGAAAATAGGAATATGCTGAAGTAACCATATCAATTCATTATTTGCACCAAAAATGGCAATTTTTTAAGGGTAGTAATTGGACTATAGTTTGCAATAATATTCATTAGAGCAGACTCTACAGGTGTGTAAACTAAGCAGAAGAACAAAATCATATTATTATAATCTTTGTCCTGCACCTCTCCACCTTCTTTGTTTGTAACCTTCACTTGTCAAGTCAAGTTTGGAATTTAGACTGTATGTGCAGTGTAGCAGGAACCTTGTTTTTACATGGTTGTAAAATACATGGTATTACATGCTATTAGAACAATAGCAATTTCAAGGGTTTTTTTGAAATGCCTTTTTTAAAATAAGATAAAGAATAAAGACGTTATCATGCCTCTGATATCAGAAGAAACTGTAAATTTATTTTATTGCCATAGTTTAAAAGGCAATGCATGATTCTGAAATAAATATTTTTCTAATTGACTCAGCCTCAAGTTTGTGTAGTGATTTCATACAGTTTACTGAGTGTCTCCCCACCTACTCCCCATATAGCCTTGTTAGACATCTCTGAATCATGACTTCAGACAGGCTGGACAAGTGCTATACATGCATTGTTCCCCAAACTGGGCAAGTTGAAGAGGGGCAAAGTTACAGCTCGACCCCCCACAATATGTTGGCCAGCAGAGCTGATTGGGTACGAGAGGTCAAGCATGTTGTGCTCTGTAAAAGTGGCTGTAGCAGATTACTCAGCCCTCCAAACACAGAAGTGGCTCAGGGTGGTGTCACTGAGCCTCTCTGAGTAACTCCTGCAGGATGCAGTTTATCCACCACAACTTCTTACGGGGCTATGCCTAAAGACACAATCCAAACTTTCCTTTTTTGTTATTTTCCTCTCTTAACACATTTCAGAAAGGCCGTGGCCATGTTCCATTACCACATTGCACTCTTGCTCTGAATCAACAAGGGGTCCGGTGGCACCTTAAAGACTAACAGATTTATTTGGGCATAAGCTTTTGTGGGTAAAAAACCCACTTTGCCTGAAGAAGTGGGTTTTTTACCCATGAAAGCTTATGCCCAAATAAATCTGTTAGTCTTTAAGGTGTCACCGGACTCCTCATTGTTTTTGTGGATACAGACTTAACACGGCTACCCCTCTGATTCTTGCTCTGAATGTAATACTTGAAAAGGAATAGAAATATCTTGAATATTAGAAATGCCATTAGCAAGGCACTGTCTTCACTGTTGTTCAGGTAAGCATTCTAGAAACATTCTAAAGGCACAAGTTGAGGCACAAAAGAAACACTTGGGAAACTTTAAATCATCTCTCCCTCTGAAATTGTTTTTTTTAAGATCCCTCAGGGCTTCACACCCTTTTAGTTTGTGCAATGTATTTAATATGCCACAAGGCAGAACATTTCAACAAAATTATGTCTCTTATTATGAGAACCATATGCTTAGGTATAAAAGCAGTTCTTAGCATTTTAGTATTTTGGGCCACTAGAAACCTGGAGTGCATTCTCTCATAACATGTTGTAGACATTAATCCACCATTGTCTCTAGGGGGGAAGCAAATGGCAAAAACAACCCCCTTGCATTGGTCTGTATGGCTGGCCAGGCAAGCCCGGGGATGGTACAGCAGGCAGAAACTCCTCTTCCTATGCACAAAGGCTCTTAGGCAGATATTCTGCCTCCCTGCAGCAAAGTTCCTTCCATGACCTCCCCCTGGGATGGTGCAGATTATAGATAGTGGCTAATTTATACCATTTTACCTACATGGAGCAGCAGTGGAAACTTTCAGTGGGAACACAGCTCTATTCATTTCCAAGCCCATCATAAAACCCACCTCTGTCCCAACACATAAGGGGATCCTATGAAGCTGTGATCCATTGTAACTGTTCTCTTTCCCTGAAATGCAGAAACTCACCAGTTCAACAGCTTTCAAGTCCTTCTGCTCCAAGGGTTCAGTGAAAATACAACATCCTCCAACGACTCCCAAAATGAATGTAAGCTTTGCCATTTACTTTAGTAGGAGCAGGCCCCATGAGAACCCACAGAATACAATCTGAATGTTTTTAAACATTTCAATCTAGGAGTATCTTTTCAGTGCTAATTAACATAACTTGACACAATTTTAGGTATAAACACTTTATAAGCACTCAGTAGCAGCAGTGTAAAAAAATGTGCTACACTCCATCTGCTCATATTGTATACTCTCTCCGATCTCACGTAGCACTTGAAAAGCAGAGAAATATGCTCAGGTTAGCTAGCTAGCAATACAAAAGAGGGAACTGTGCAATTTAGGTTGTCAGCAAAATAAGTGTGGAAAGGGACAGTTTTCATTTTAAACCAAGAATGCGAAACAAGCACGGCGAAATTCAGAGTATTGTAGCCCCGTTTTCCAGCACCAGTTTACCATTGCTGGCACTGGTAATTCTAGTCTTGGGTAGCAGGATTCTGAGGCCTTGCAGTTTAGCTGCTCAGAGGAGAAGAAATCAATAATGCAGATTGTGATATATTCTATATGTTATTTACACATATACACCAGTCCTGAAACAAAGACAGTGTAACAGGTTGGCCTGCCCCTTTAAAGGCCAGAGGCCTAGGGCAGCCAGCCCTGGTCAATTATCAGAACCAGCTGGGAAAGGAGTTAAGTTATTATAAAAGTCAGCAAGTGGCTCAGTTGAGAGGGGATGACAGGGAGAAGCTGTAGGAAAGGACTGGCTCCTGAAGTAGTCCTGGAGGAAGTAAGAATCCAGTGGGTAAGCCCTGGGATTCGTGGCTGGGTAGAGAACCCCAGTTGTTTGTTTTCCTTTTGTAAGTCTATGGCCAGCCCAGAACTAAGGGCTACAGACTAATTCAGTCTGGCTGACAATTTCACAGGCTGGTAAGGAACCCACTGTCTTAGAGGCATCACAAAAAGCAGCCAGACAATGCCCCCTTCCTGAAATCTCAGCCCATTCACCAATACCCAGTTTCTAGGAAGCTGTCCTGTTCCAATGATTGCCTCCCTTTCCCAATGTAAAGAATAAAGCAAAGTGAAAACTCTGCTATCTGCCACAGCTTCTTTCCAAGGAGTACTGCATAACAAGACCAAGTGATGCATTTCTTAAAATATTAAAAAACACGCTTATATGTTAAGAAAAATAATGTCTAAGGTTATGTGTAACTGTATCAACTAGGGACTCCTGTCATAACAGTACTATAACTACAGCCAGGTGAATGCCTCCAAAAACGAATTTTCTCTCCCAATTTAATTATTTTGTTTGTCATATTCATGCCCTTTTCTATTCTGTCCATGAATATTCATGTGATAAACATTCATAGAAAGCAAATTTTTTTTCAGAGTCACATGTGGGAGTGTGCATAGGAGCTGAACATTTGATTTACATATGCAAGTGTAACACCGACAGACCCTGGTTGTTGGTGGGCAGGATCGAACCTGGGGCCTCTGGAGCTAAGTTGGCTCTTAGCTAAGGCAGTAGAGCAGACTCATTTCATCTCTCTCTTTAAGTGGTCTTGGTGCCACTAGATGGGACAGAACACGACACCCAGGAGGTGTGTGGATTACATACTTCCCCTAGCTGAGGAAGCGCATCCCAATCTTCAGAGACTTCCCAGTTGAAATCCCAGATGAGCCCTCACTTGTAATGCCGACAGACCCTGGTCATTGGTGGGCAGAATCGAACCAGGGACCTCAGTGCCTGAACTTCTACTGCATGAGGTAATAGCCAATTGGCTCTTAACTAAGGCTGTAGAGCAAACTCATTTAACTCTCTTTCTCTCTCTCTACTTGGTCTTGGTGCCACTAGATGGGATAGAACACCACACCCAGAAGGTGTGTGGGTTTCACAAGCAGTTGCTTGTGTGCTAATTTAGTCATGGAATAGAAACAATATCATGTCATTTATCTGAGCAACCGCAACACAATTTAAATATAAAATAATGCAGAGCTATATTCAGAGTATACCTATGACATTTTGGGTTTCACCCAGGCCAGTAAAGAGTTTGATCACCATCTGCCTTGTACTGGGGAATCTTGTGGCTGTGCAGCTTTGGTCCAGAGTTCTGACCCCGACAGCCTGCTAGCAGCTCACAAGCCTCAGTCTGGCTATTCCTTACAGTCTTACCTTTACAGTCCCAAATTTTTCCCTAAATCATCCTACTGCAATGACCAGTCCCTCTCACTGGACCCTCACAGAGAAAGTGTTAAGTTTGCTGCCTCTTCAGAGACAGTAAAACACTTCAAGTTGTTAGCTTTCCAGAAGCACACACTTTACTGAACTTACACAGTGCTGATTTATAATGAAAGCAAAACAAATAATTAACAAAAGAACATGGATTAAGTGATAGCAAGTGAAAAGGATAAAAGATAGAATTGGTTAAAAGCAAAGAAAAATGAAAATACACATCTAAAAGACTAAAACTTAATCTAGCAAGATACAGTCTTTGTTAAAGACGGTTTCTCTCATGCACAGTTTCGTTTCCAGCTTTTACTGGCCAGCTTGGCCAGGATCCATCACAGAGATCAAATTGTTTGGTTCCTTTGTCTTCTAAGGTGAAAGATAAAGATGAAGTCTCTCTCTGTGTTCCTTATGTCCCCCAAGGAATGCTCTTGTCTTACAAGTCAAGAAGGCCTCCTCTGGGATTCAGTCTCCTGTGTCTCTCTGGGGTTCAGGAACCATGTTACTTCTCTGTTCCTCAAGATCAAGATCAGGATAACCGCTGCTAGTTTAGCTCCATTGCTTTGTTTACTGCTAATATGTAAATTGAGGTAAACTCTCATTCCTTTATCTTGAACAGATCTGTTTATCCCCTTTACATGGTCTTAAACATGTTCTAGTAACATCATTCAGAGGGAATTCATAACTTCACATAACATTAACACATACATTTTACAATGTTATTAATAATCTACGTGTTGTTAGCTTTCGTATGATAACTTACACAATGCCTTTTTGGATAAATACCATAACAACAGAGTGTTGAGTGTAATGAGTTGGTTGGGTCTGATGATTGACAGTGTACCCTATGCCCTATGAGCATTAGGGGATCTTAGCTCCCTATTTAAAATTTTACAAAAAATTGAACAGTTCTGCATAATTAATATATCTGAGAAAATTTCCGTTTGTTTAGAGATATTCCTCAAGTTAAAAAGCTTAATTGTCTTGATAATTATTCATTTTTAAATTATTTGCTCAGCTCTAATCATATTAATAAATAGATTTCATGTGCAATTACTTTTTAAAGAGCTATGTCTGAAACGGAAATTTCTTACTGAACCTTGAATCTTTAGTATAAAAATGTCCACCAGAGAGTATTGAAGGACCCTTCACATATCTTTTGAGAAGAAGGAAGGCAAAATGGTCAGCAGATTATTCTTCACTTAGAAGATTTAATTCCAGGAATCTTTCTTAAAATACATTTTAGGTTGAATTATTTTATAAAGTTATCACAAGATCATTTTTCTAGCAAATAAATCACTTCCATAAATTCCTCACTTTTGACCCCTTTTATATAAAATACTCATTTTCCATCATCTTAAATTTAATTTGTCATGAATGAATCTTAATTATTAATTATAAAATAATGTATTTAAAGAGTTATATTACATTAGTAGGGTTGTTTGTTGGTGATGGTGGGTTTTTTTTTGGCAGCAAGATCATCTGGGACCATTTGTTTTCCAGCTCATGACCACCACATCTCATCTCCTTCCCTCAAACATACAGAGGATTTTCCCCTTTCCATATGCTTCCATACATTTCCCTGCACACACTTACCCTAGTGTGCCAAACACATACCCTCTCTTCTGTCACCCACATTCCCCTACACACTTCCCCAAAGTTTCCCCCACTAGAGATCTAATGCAACAGGTAACTTTTGAAAAGGGTCATTTTGTCATTATTCTTTATAACTGAAAGTTTGTTCTTGGACAGGCTGAAAAATAATGTTCTGTTTCAGAGAACTCCATTTCAGAGAACTTCACAAAGAAGATCCATCTTTCAAAATGGCTGCCATCTAGTTTCAATGGGACTGAGACCACAGGTGTCCTGAATTTAGATGTCCCCTTTCACAGTGGCCACCATCTCCATTTTTTTCCAGTTAAAGTGAAGCCAAACTGCCCTCAGAGGACATGGTGTCCTCTATGTCATCAGAAGCCATCATCTTCCCAGAGGCCAGGATGGCTTTATTCTCCTTGTTTCCACTAAGGACTTGAGCCAAAAGTCTGTTTTCCCAATGGCTATTTCCTGATCAACTCACAAGTGAAAGAAGAAACATCCATCCTTCTGTACTGGTACTAGTCTCCAGAAAGGAATTACACAGCAAGAAGCTATTCATCAATATATCCCGTAATGATTTAGGAAGGTAGGAAAGGTTTTTAAGCAAGACAGTATCTTTGTGTAGCTGGTAGAAAATGGGACGGAAAGAGTGGAATCTCTACACCTCTCCAATCCAGAAAAGATCAAAATAGGTAAGTTTCTGAGGATCTAAAATGGCAATGAGTTGATATAAATACCTAGATTAAGTTAGATTAGAGTAGATTTTTGGGGAAAAAATCTTCATAATCTTTTAGGAAGTTTTAGTCTTCCTAAAAAGGTCCTGCTCCAATGTTCACACAGGTTACACTCACTGAACTTAGAACCTCTGTTTGTGATGATCAGAGTAAATGCCCTTCAGAACCTATTAAAGTCTGCCTTTGACCACCAGCCATCAACCATTAGGAATATAGCCCCTCTCCAGAAGTGTGGCTCAAGTGTTGTCCCTGGCACTTGCTATTGGAGTGACTTCTCCCCCCTCCTCACATAGGTTTGGTCCTGGGTTCTTTTCTGTGGTGCCTGGTGCCTCCACACAAGGTCACTCCTTACTGTGACCAAGACATAAGAGGTGCTGTCCCTGAGAAAACTGAATAATGCTACCACTGCTGGCAAGAAATATAAGACCCAGGAAACATGAAGCAATAAAATAGAGCAACACAAACCCCAGAAAAGAAATTACATACCCCCAAAATAAAATAAAAAAGGGGAACTTTAATTGGGAGCTGAAAAATAGGATCTATGGAAGAAAAGTGTTAGGATTAACTAATAAGTACTAGAACATCAACCAATTCCCCACTTCCCAACACTTAAAACTCATACCTCCCAACCCATCTACCTCCCTGGCACCTTCTCAAGCCGATTGTATGCTGGGGATGAGTCTGGAGATGAGTCCTGCAGTGTTGTGAATGTTGGCTGGCTTAAACCTCCCTGTCTTGTGGAGATCTCAGCTGGCTCTTGATAGGCAGTGCTGGGTCACATCTCTGCCATTCTGGATGCTGGTCTCTGCAGGGCTGAAACTGCCTGACCCATGCACTAGATCCCACTCCCATTGTGGGAATGGGAGTTAATCAGCTCCATGAGCTGTTCTGATTCTCTCTCTCAACGTGCAAACTCAAAGCTCAAAACTGAAATTTAAACTAGTATATATTTCTTTGAGTCAGGCTGCCCCCTCCCATGGGGCTGGGCAGCCCTGGCTCATCATGGGCTCAGCAAGCTGCTTGTCCAGATCATTCCATAGAGAAGAGTTCTCCAGACATCCCAGTAAGACATATGATCCTTGCTGAAGATGCAATACTCAGAAGACTCAAAAGACCATTCTGTAAGGGACAGGTGGAGAACAGGGCTGTATGCTGTCCCAAAACCAAGACATGAGACGTCACTCTAAGATTGGATAGGCTTCTGAAGTTGATGGACAAGGATTCATTGGTGATGGTTTATATTGGCACTAATGACGCTGCATTGCAGGGTATCTCACAGATAGTAAATGACTTCAGCACTCAGAAGTGTTCTGAAGAAGAAGAAAGTCCAAGCAATCTTCTCTGAGATCCTTCCTATCCCACGAGCAAAGGAAGACAGAAGGAAGAAGATTCTTGAAAGGAACCACTGGATACATAAGTAGTGTAGAGTGGAGGCTTTTGGTTTTGTGGAACATTGGTCCACCTTCTCTGGGGAGAGGGGCTGTATAATTTGGAAGTCCTCCACCTGAGCAGAAAGGGGACCAATCTTCTCAGGGACAGGCTGAGTGTTAAACTAGTAGCAAAAGGGGAGGGCAAAAAGAGTGAAGGTATGAGTACTCAGCAAAAAATTATGATGTTGACAACAAAATTAATAAAGGAACCAAAGGACTTAAAGAGAAGACATTCTTGAATTACCTATTGATCAATGCGGGGAGCCTGGGTAACCATAAAGAGAATTATAATTGCTCATTTATGAGTAGAAATGTGATCTAGTTGGTCTACTGAACCCTGGTAAGAAGATTTGCAAGACTGGAATGTTGAAATCAGTGGTTATAAACTATGTAGGAAGGATCAAGTGGGCAAAAAAGGGAAGGGGAGTGACACTGTCAAAAATGGCATTACCTGTTTCCAAGCCACTGATAACTCAGCAAAAATGATTTTGAATATTTATGGATCCATGTCCTAATATATAAAACACAAGATAGAGTATTAGTTAGTGTCTGCTTCACACCACCAAATCACACTAGGAACAGTATGATTGGCTTCTTATGCACCTAACTATAATCTGTGGGGGAGGGGGAACTACATAGAACCATAGGACTGGAAGGGACCTTGAGAGATCATCTAGTCCAGTCCGCTGCACTCATGGTAGGACTAAGTATTATCTAGACCAGGGATCGTCAACCTTTGGCACGCAGCTCGCCAGGGTAAGGGCCCTGGCGGGCTGGGCCAATTTGTTTACCTGCCGCATCCACAGGTTCGGCCGATCGTGGCTCCCACTGGCCATGGTTCGCCACTCCAGACTAACAGGGGCTGCGGGAAGCAGCGTGGGCCACCATTCCAGAGCACATGGTTCCATGTTGATGATGCTCATTAAAAAAAAAAAGCATTAATTAAATTTGTGACTGAACTCCTTGGGGGAGAATTGTATGTCTCCTCTCTGTTTTACCTGCATTCTGCCATACATTTCATGTTATAGCAGTTTCGGATGATGACCCAGCACATGTTCGTTTTAAGAACACTTTCACAGCAGATTTGATAAAATGCAAAGAAGGCACCAATGTGAGATTTCTAAAAATAGCTACAGTACTCAACCCAATGTCTAAGAATCTGAAGGGCCGTCTAAAATCTGAGAGGGACGAGGTGTGGAGCATGCTTTCAGAAGTCTTAAAAGAGCAACACTCAGATGCGGAAACTACAGAACCCGAACCACCAAAAAAGAAAATCAACTTTTTGCTGTTGGCATCTGACTGAGATGATGAAAACGAACATGCATCAGTCTGCTCTGTTTTGGATTGTTATCGAGCAGAACCCATCATCAGCATGGACGCATGTCCTCTGTAATGGTGGTTGAAGCATGAAGGGACATATGAGTGTTTAGCATATCTGGCATGTAAATATCTTGTGATGCTGACTACAACAGTGCCATGTGAACACCTGGTCTCACTTTCAGGTGACATTGTAGACAAGAAGAGGACAGCATTATTGCTTGTGAATGTAAACAAACTTGTTTGAGCGATTGGCTGAACAAAAAATAGGATTGAGTGGACTTGTAGGCTCTAAAGTTTTACATTATTTTATTTTTGAATGCATTTATTTTTGGTACATAATTCTACATTTGTAAGTTCAACTTTCATGATAAAGAAATTGCACTACAGTATTTATATTCTGTGTTGTAATTGAAGTCAATATATTTGAAAATGTAAAAAATATCCAAAAATATTTAAATAAATGATATTCTATTATTGTTTAATAGTGTGATTAATCACGATTAATTTTTTTAATCACACTATTAATCATTATTAATTTTTAAAATAATTTGACAGCCCTAATATACATATATATTACAGAAGAAAGGGGAAAGATGATAGTTATGAATATAAATCAGAAGTTAGGAATTATAGAAAATTGATAAGGAAAGCCAAGGGACACAGGGAAAAATCTGTGGCCAGCAGAGTTAAGGACAATAAGAAGGAGGTTTTCAAAAACATATTAGGAATTAAAAGAATCCTGAAAATGTTATTGGTCCATTACTAGTTCAAAGTGGTAGAATTATCAATAATAATACAGAAAAGTCGGAAGTGTTCAATAAATACTTCTGTTCTATATTTGGAGAAAAAACAGATGGTGGTCTATCATATGGTCATGATAACACTCTTTCCATTTCACTAGTATCTCTGCAGGATGTTAAACAGTTAGACTTTTTTTAATCAGCACATCCATAATTTTGCTAGACCATAAAGACCATTAATAAGTCTTGTAGCACTGGGGAAGTTCAAAGAATGGAAAAAAGATACTGTTGTGCCATTTTTAAAACAGGTAAATGGGATGATCCAGTCAGCCTGACATCAATCTGGGGCAAGATAATGGAGAAGCTGATATTAGACTAAGAATTAAAGGAGGGTAGTGCAATTAATCAAATCAACATAGGTTTATGGAAAATAAATCTTCTTTAACTAAGATGCTATCTTTTTTTACGAGATCACAGGTTTGGTTGATAAAGTGAATAGTGTTTACAGACTTCTCTAAGGCATTTGACTTTGTACTGCAGGACATTTTGTTTAAAAAATTTAAATGATATAATATTAAAATGGCACACATTAAATGGATTAAAACCTGGCTAACTGATAGGTCTCAAAATGTAACTGTAAACAGATAATTGTCATCCAGCAGGTGTGTTTCCAGAGGGTTCCACAGGGATCAGTTCTTGGTCCTAAGCTCTTCAACATTTTCATCAATCACCTGGTATAAAACATAAAATCATCACTGATAATGTTTGTTGATGATGCAAAAATTGGGGGAGTGGTAAATAATGAAGCGGATAGGTCACTGATTCAGAGCCATCTGGATTGCTTGGTAAACTGGGCACAAGCAAACAGCATGCATTTTAATACCTCTAAATGTAAAAGTATACATCCAGGAACAAAAAATATAGCTGTGCTTACAGCATGGGGACATACCCTGGGAAGCAGTGACTTTGAAAAAGATTTGGGGGTCGTAGTGGCTAATCAGAAGAACATGAGCTTGCAGTGTGACACTGTGGTCAAAAGAGCTAATGTGATTCTGGGATGCATTATCAGGGTAATCTTGAGATGGGGTAGAGAGGTTATTTCACCTCTGTATTTGGCATTAGTGTGATCTGTGCTGGAATACTGTGTCCTGTGCTGGTGCTCACAAATCAACACACCTATGATAAAGTGGAGACAGTTCAGAGAACAGTCCTACAAATGATTAAAAGATTAGAAAACATACCCTATGGTGATAGACTCAAAGAGGTCAATAAACTTAGCTTAGCAAAGAGAAGGTTAAGGGATGATGTGATTGCAATCAATAAGTATCTGCATGGTGAACAAATATTTAATAATGGGTTCTTCCATCTAGCAGACAATGGTATAACAGGATCCAATGGTTGGAAGTTGAAGCTAGAAAAAAATCAGAGTGGAAGAAAGGTGTAAATTTTTCATGGTGAGATTAATTAAATATTGGAATAATTTACCCAGTGTTTTAGTGGAGTCCCTATCACTAACAATTATTAAATGAAGAGTGGATTTTTTTCTAAAAGAAATGCTTTAGGAATTATTTTGGGGAAGTTCTGTGGCCTGTGTTATACTGGATGTAAGACTATATGATCACAATAATCCTTTCTGGCATTGGAATCTATGAATAACCCTCCTGACAAGCCACAATACGAGTTTCTAATGCATTCTGTCCCCACTCCTGGCTTAAAGATTGCTTGGAAACAGTGACTGAAGCCTCTGGTAGTCTTTATTGTTGTAGTCCATTGGATAGGACCGAAGGTCAGTAGTTCCAGGAGCTGACAGACTCAAAATAGGGGTTATACTAAAATGCACAATATCCTGAGAAAAATATAGCATTTCACATTTTGTTTTTCTCCCATTATTCAGAAGTTGATTTTACTGCTCAAGGAGAAGTTCTAGATCTGAAGGGAAATTCATGCCATTGCCAATATCTTAGTGAAGAATGTCCTTTCATATCTTGGGAGTTCCTCCTGTGAGCAGTGCCTGGCTTGGAAATGAACTACTGTAGAATTCTTTCATACATATCACTTGGCATTATCAGAATGGCTTTCATCTAGCTAACCTTTATCAAAAGGACTCTTATCAACCACAAGGAAGAAAATGCATTTTGTGGGCTCATAAGTGCCTCTTTCTAGATCATTTTTTATCATTTCCTTCAGCAAAGATTTAAGTACAAGGAAAAAAATACATCTAATCCAGTATCAGAGGAAGGTGGAAAAAAACCTGTATCTCACTTAGTCAATTATACAGTGCTATAAAGGAGAGGAAATTCCTTTCTGACTTCTTTAGGTAATTATTATCCTACACTTTTAAGCTACAGTAATTCTATGCATAACACCCTGCCATTTTATTTTTGATCCATGACATCTTTTAAGACATTGTTTTCCTTTGCACTAAGGGAAAAGAAACAAAGAAGCAAACATTTAAAAAGAAGAATGAAGAGGCGAGAGTAAGAATAGAGAAAAGTTTTACAGACTAATAGAAAACAGACAAGAAAGGAGAAGGTACCTCAGAACACTAGTGTTAGCAGCCTACCCTAGGAAAGGTATCTATCGCATATTAGCATATTGTTTCTGAAGGGCACTTAAGGGCAGAGATGAAATGTTCTTATTAGGAATAACGTTAATAGGACATCGTTACTTTTATGCCAACACTTCCCTAAGAGGCAAGGTTAAGCCCCCTAGAGTGGGCTTTGCAGAAAAGCTGATGAAAAATGATTGTTAAGTCAAATATCGGTGAAAGATGGAGGCAGCTTAAGAGGGAGCTGAATGGCTTCAGAAAAGACTTTCTAGTAGGGTGCAGAGGATCAAGGAAATAGTAATTGACATAGGTATTGCTCAGCCAGGATTAATTTAACGAGTTCAAAAGTATGGAGAAGTTGATTAAGGCTCAATTTCTCCATTTTGTGTTTTCACTCACAACACTTATGGTGTTATGATTCTGGTTCAGAATCAAGATATTAGAATGTCACTATTATTACTACTAAATATTTATATTATAATGGTGCCCAAAGGAGCCTGCTGTATTAGATGGAATACAAATAAATATAGACTCTCTTCATTCCCCCCAGCACTTTTTAATTTAAAATGACAAACATACAAAGCTATGTGGAACTAGTGTGTATGTTTAAGGGAAATAATCAACTATTGCACACACACACACACACACACAGAGTATTTTTCCATTAATTGGCTTTGGATAAGGTGCTTAAATACTGTTCTTAAAATACTTTCAAGCCACTATGAATCATGTTAGTAACTCCTCCACCATTCTGCTGTGGAGAGTTGAACTTTAGATTTGCTATTCACTGAAAGTAGTTACTACTGATCAGAGGAAGGATGCTACAATCCTCCACTATCTAGTTTAAAATACAAAGGCAGCACTGTTAATTTTCCATTACAAAGGTTTCCATCTTAAGGGGAAATACAAAGAAAATGAGTATTTTGGTCGGTTATTAAATATTACAGACTAAGCATGCTGTCCCAATATAAAGACTTTTTTATAAATTATAAAATCATATGTCTTGCTGATTTATGAAACAGATGAAGCAGGGCATACTTAATCACTCCCTTATGCCACTAAAGGTTTTAGAAGTAGACACAACAAAAATGTATGAACATCTAATATTTGGGGGAGGTTTGAAAGAGCCACGAAACTCTACTTCTTATTAAGGTGTGAAAACCAATGCCAGTATAAAAAGGCCATCATCCCACACAAAAGGCTCATTACAGATCCCAGCACTGGCACCAAAAATTCACAAAGCAACCACCAACGTACACCCAGATTTGCCCCTATTCCAAAAAACAAATTTTCCAGATTTTTGTTGGTGCAGTCATCCAAACACAATGAATGAGGAACATACAAGATACGTTCATTTGTTTCTGTACAAATGCAATAATGTTACTATTGCTGTTCTTAATTATAAAATCTTCTAGTGAGGTCCCATAGCAGTACTGCACAAATACATATTAAAGGACAGCCCCTGCCCAAGATACATTATTATCTACATAAACAAGGAAAACAAAAAGCAGGAAAGGAAAGATGGTCTAGTGGTTAGGGTACCTGCCTAGGACTGGGGGAACTAGGGTTCATGTCCCTGCTCCACCACAGGCTTCTTATGTGACCTTGGACTGTGGGCAAGTCTCTTAACCTCTCTGTGACTCATTTCCCTACTTGCAAAAGGGGATAAGAGCACTGGGAACATCAGAGGGGTGTTGTGAGGACAAGTACATTAAAGACTGTGAGGTGCCCAGATACTATGGGAATGGGG
The DNA here is from genome assembly GCF_002925995.2 of Terrapene triunguis. NCBI lineage: Eukaryota > Metazoa > Chordata > Testudines > Emydidae > Terrapene > Terrapene triunguis. Next base: position 27,390,800 of record NW_020664372.1, on the reverse strand, counting down.
GTCTTCAAGATAGTGGACTCACTGCTGGTGTGCCTTCTAGTGGCCAGTAATGGGTCTCTCCTCACCTGGCAACCCCTACCAACTGGTTCTGCAGTCATCTCTGTTCCCGTGACTTAGTCCTCCAGCCAGGTCACAATTTAGCCCACCCCTTTCGGGTAATAATGTCCCAGATCAAACGAACAAAAACTCTTCTATCTTTCCCAGAAACAGTCCTCTGCACACTTTTCACACCACTCCAGGCTCTGCAGAGTCCCTCTTCACTTTAGCAACGGGCTGGGCTGTCTCCCAGGGCCTTCTCCTTGGGGGTCCAGCTCCTCCTGAGACACTGACCTTCAGAACATGCTCTCTGAAGCCTCTCTTCTCCCAGGCCTGCTTTAAGAGTCTTCATCTTCCCAGCTGCCTTCTTCTTTCAGAGACAGTCTCAGGGCACAAGCTTCATCATGCAAGCACCTCTATTGTTACTTTCCCCTTTCTTCCTGGCCTTCTTCCTTAGCCCAACTTTCCTAGCCTTGCTCCTTGTTCAGGGCTTAGCATTTATTAGATCGCTCCTGCATTCTGAAGTATCCCGTTTAATTGCCAGTATACCCGATAGCAAATCTGAAAAGATAACAGCTGTGATAGGCCATACGTCCTGTGATGGGTTCGATCACAGAGACCCCCTAGGGACTGTCATCTGATGTGCTGAAACTACCTCTGAACCCATTTTCTTTGCCAGCTTGGGACTCCAGAATCCTGTCTTGTTGAGCCAGACATGCTAGTCTGCTGCAACACAGACCCAGAGTCTGAACCACCCCCCAAAGCCGCAGACTTACCTGAAAACAGCTCAGCAAGTACTCCTGTCTCCAGCACCCAGACACCCAGCTCCCAATGGGATCCAAACCCAAAATAAATCTGGTTTATTCTGTATAAAGCTTATACAGGGTAAACTCATAAATTATCCACTCTCTATAACACTGATAGAGAGATATGCACAGCTGTTTGCTCCACCAGGTATTAATCACTTTTTCTGGGTTTACTAATAAACAAAAGTGATTTTATTAAGTATAAAAAGTAGGATTTAAGTAGTTTCAAGTAATAAAAGACAGAACAAAACAAAGTTACCAAGCAAAATAAAACAAAACATGCAAGTCTAAGCCTAATACATTTAAGAAATGAAATAAAGGCAAATCACACCCTTAGAGATGTCCCAATAAGCTTCTTTCACAGACTAGACTCCTTCTTAGTCTGGGCCCTTTCCCCTGGCACAGCCCTTGTTAGTTCCACCTCAGGTGGTAACTAGGGGATTTCTCATGACTGGCAGCCTCCTTTGTTCTGTTCCACTCCCTTTTATGGCTTTGGCACAAGGCAGGAATCTTTTGTCTCTCTGGATTCCCACCCCTCCTTCTAAATGGAAAAGCACCTGGTTTAAAATGGATTCCAGTTCAGGTGACATGATCCCATGTCAGTGTAAGATCTCCTTCTTCATTACCTAGTAGCTGGGAGACAGGTACATAGGAAGGCTTGCAGATAAACAAACCCATTCACAGTTCATTGATTCTGAAGCACCCTTAATGGCTTCCACTTAATATGTTTACATCAGTAATACAAGTTTATATCTTATTCTTCTAACTCCATACATAGAAATAATACATGCAAACGAATAGGATGAACACACTCAGTAGATCATAAGCTTTGTAATGATACCTTACAAGAGACCTTTTGCATGAAGCGTATTCCAGTTACAGTATATTTACACTCATTAGCATAGTTCCATAAAACATATGTAATGCAATGTCACACGTCCCTTATACATTTTAATACTAACATTATTCCCACCAATTCAGCTGTCATAATAGCCACAAAATTAGATATGCTTTTAGAGTTCTAAACTCCAGTCTCAGGGATGCAAAAGGCTGCTCTCACTCTACTTATTTTTTTGTCATTAGATCCGTCAGTCTATATTTGGTAGTGGTGACTCCATTTACCACATACAAACTCAAACTTTATCTGTCATGTAGGATGACTTTTTCTTTTCCTTTATTTTATTTTATTATATAATTCTAAACTCACATCTGGAGGGATGATTTTCCAGGCATAATTTACTGCCCCATAACTATAAATCTTAATCTCTTCTAGTCTTTCCTTTTCACTTACATATTTTACGTACATTTTAACTCTAACAGATTGAAATTTATTTTGTTGGGCGACATTCTATCTGTTTATTTCCCAAAATTCCTTGTATATTTGTCAAGCATTCTTATCTGCACTATTTCCTCTTATTTTAGCCCAAAATGTCAGATCTAACATTAGAGAGACAAGTTGGGTGAGGTAATATCTTTCATTGGATCAACTTCTCAAAAGCTTGTCTCTTCCACCAACAGAACTTGGTTCAATAAAAGATATTATCTGATCCACCTTGTCTCTTTAATATCCTGGGACTAACTGTTCCAACCATACTGCAGCTAACATTTTCATTTTTAAATGGATAGGATTTATTCATATAGCTAGCTGCATTACACACAGTGGCGAGCCTTTTTGTGCTACAAACTTCCTCTCTTTATATTAATCAGCCTGCTCCTGCCCAGCTGGGCTTCATGATCTGTTAAGTCTGGCTAGCCCTCCAAGTGCTGCCTGGTATGTAAGTTGGCCTCTCAGGACCACATCAGCTCATTCAGAGCCCATATGAGGTATATACTCAATCACAGTGCCATAAAAGTTCCATATCTAGTTACGAAGTATTTAGCTGGAGTGTTGTAATTAAGACTATGCAGCACTGATAAGACCTCAAGTGGAGTATTGCATCCAGTTCTGGATACCACACTTCAGGAAAGATGTGGACAAACTGGAGAAAGTCCAGAGAAGTGCAACACAAAATGATCAAAGGTCTAGAAAGCATGACCTATGAGGAAAGATTGAAAAAACTGGGTTTGTTTAGTGTGGAGAAGAGAAGACTGATGACATTATAACAGTCTTCAAGTAAGTAAAAGGGTTGTTATAAAGAGGAGAAAATAAATAGTTCTCCTTAACTACTGAGGGTAGGAGAAGAAGACTTAAATTACAGCAAGGGAGATTTAGGTTAGACATTAGGAAAAATATGCTAACTTTCAGGGTAGTTAAGCACTAGAACAAATTACCTAGGGAAGTCGTGGAATCTGTCATTGGAGGTTTTTAAAAACAGGTTACACACCTGTCAAGGATGGACTAGATAATACTTAGTCCTCCCTTTCTATTATTCTATTTTCCTGGTTTTAGGGACTCAGCACTGAAACACAGAGGGCTAGATTCACAAAGAGGATTTAGGCGTTATAACTTCTAGGTGACCTGCAACCCAGTTGAATTCACAGCCTTGGGTGAGGTGCTCAGGCTCCCCATGCATTGTATAAGTAAAGTCAGGTGCCTACAAAAGGGATTCACAAAAGCCAGCAATCTGCGAGGGCAGCTGCCTAAACTAGCCAGCAATGAAATGAAGAGGAAAGGGGAGCTTACAGATTTAGGGGCCTAAATGACAGCCTGGGGAGAGATGCTGCTTTTCAATTGTGGCTCCACAATGAACCTTCTCATGGAGTTAGGCCAGGTCAGCCCTTTCTTGAAAAAAAAAAAGAAAGAGAGAGAGAGACACCCCATCCTGCTACAGCCAATAGCTCAGCAGTTAGGACATTCACCTGGGATATGGGAGACCTGTTTTCAAATTCCTGCTCTACCTGATTGGGAGCAGAGATTTGAGTCTAAGAGTTCCACACTCCAGATGAATGTCCTAGTCACCAGGTTATTGAGTACTCTAGGGTGGGCTGCTCCCAGCCTCTCCTGTGGCAGCTGTTCCACTTTGTTTAGATAATTAAATAGTCATTGTTTCAGAGAAAGTGAGACATTCACTCTGCAGTCCAGTGGGATGTGGAAAATCCGGTTCAAGTCCCTGCCTTAATGAATATTTAATTGTTTATACAAAGTGGAACAGCTCCAGCAGGAGAGATTGAGAGAGATTCGCCCCAGTGTACTTAATACACTGGTGGTTAGATCACTCCCCTGGGAGGTGAGAGTCCCAGGGTTAAGTTCCTGCTTCAAATCAGGCAAAGTAGGGATTCAAAACTGTCTCTCCTATATCCCAAGGGAGTGCACTAACCACTGGGCCATTGTGTATTACTTAGAGCATGTCCCCTGAGCCCCAGAAGTAAGATATGTGGAGGAACACCTAGCCTGAGAATCCCATTGGGGTTTAGGCATGACCCAGGGCACCAAGCAGCTTGGGGGCATCAGGACTTAGTCAGCTTTGGACGTGCCCACAGGCAGAGAATTAGTCTCCTAGGTGCTTAAAAGGGTAAGCTGAGCAGTGGTTTTGTGAATGTCAGTGAAGTTGGAGTTAGGTCCTTTTGTGAACATAGCCCAGAGAGACTTTAAGCAGATGCTTAATTTAAGCACATGAATAATCCTATCCCTGTTCAGCAAAGCACTTAAGCATGTGAGTGGCTCCATTAACTTAATTCTTGCAGCATCAAGCCCAGAGGATGTATAAAAGGGAAAAAAATCAGTCCTGCACTCTTGTTGGCTCAAAGAGGTCTTGCACCATGTTAGGGGTCCAAGTGTGGTCCAACAAAACAAATATTTTGGAATTTATGAAAGTCATGTCACTGTAGAAGATGACAATGACTCATCAGTTTTCTGATGTTCCTGACCTCTCTCTCTTTCTGCTTATCCATCTGTGTAAATAGAATTCAGTGTAATTTCAAATCTTTTTGAAAATGAAAGCTGCTAATGGAATTGAACAAATGGAATACAAAAGTGACAATATGGTTAAATTTTAGCTCCTTTTTATTCCAGAACAGTAGCATTTCATTTAAGCACAAAGTAAATTTGTGACTTTAATGTCATGTGGCATTTTGTCATTATTCATAAAACTGACTTCACAAAGGTGACTCATGGTAGGCACTGATAAATTATTAACATACGTTATTGCCATCTTTGTTCATCTGTGTGTGTGTAAAACACAGCAGGTAATCTACCAAAAGTCTTATTTGTGACAATAAACCATTTCTGAGAATCTACACAATATTATTCTGTCCTCATGTTCACTAACTCAACAATCTTTTCACCAAACATTTCTCCAAGCCTGATTTTATTTTAACAAAAGCACTTCTAGCCCATATGCATTCCCACATACAATTTATTTCAATAGAATGAAATAACCCCCCTGCAGCCTATTAAAGGGACATGTCACAGGTTAGCAACTGATTTCCACATTGCCTGATGTGTAGTGACTGCTGCCTCTGCTGGATCAAATTTATTTCTACTCCAAACAGTATGTGGCAGCTGGGACATGATTCCAGTTTGGACCTTTGGTGAAACTAAGGAGCTATTCTTCTAAGGTAAAAAAATATATATAACATTTTAATCTGAGACAAGCTCCCCCAACAAAAATTTATAGCAGTAGCAGATGAGTGATTATGTAATGATTTATAGTGTAATCACTTATAAGGGACTTAAGGGTTTATGTTGCTGGCTTGGTATCAGCAAACTGTTTTACACAGTATCCAACTTTTGTGCAACAAACCTTTTTTAGCCTTTTTCCTAAGAGTACTGATGTGCTTACTTCATCATATAAATAGGATGAACTTTAGTACGCAGAAAAGAAAACAGCAGGAGTCACTGTGTGTTTGACTGAAGAGACGAGTCTGGGAAAGAATATTTAATAGGATGTCCACTTAGGATACTCTAAACATCATTACTGGCACTTGTCCAGCTCAAAAAAAAATTAGGAGAAAGGAAACTACATACTGCTTATTTTAATTAGGTGAAATTATATGGTTCAATAAAGCATGACAGCCTGCATAATGAGAGGAGAGACCCATGTTTATGAGAGAATTATTGATGACAAAAATGTTGGCAGAGTGCATGTTTTACCGTGACAGCTGAAAGCCATTTTATTATCTTTTCATTCATAATTTCCCATGAAGTGTTTCAGAGTGTAAACTGATAACACCATGGAAGTGTCGAGGGGGAGGGGAGTAGATTTTTTTTTTTTTTTTTTTTTTGCACAGGAATGAGCACGAAGCATTTTTGTTCGTCACTTCAGAAGAACTGAGTCTGATTGACCCTATCACAGTCCTCAGGGGCACAGTGTAGAGGTGGGTAAAGAGGGACACTAGACTGCTATCCATCCTGCCATCTGGGTCTCGGATTTCTTTTTTTTTTTAAATGTCAGCAACTAAACTTCAAATCTTATTGATCAGCACAATGAGCTCTAGTTTTTGGCACTACATGGAAAATTATTGGCTGCCTACAGTCTAGCAGAGGGTTTAAACATAGACCTTTATTAAAATAAGTTTTCTGTCTGCAATATTTTCTCCCTCCTCCTCTCCATACAATGCCATCACTTACTGTTCAGATCCTAACCAGAGACTATCTCAGCATGTTTAATGCTTAGCAACTTAGAGATGTGTATTTTCATGAGTGCTGTAAAAAAGAAATAAAAGGAAGCATCAATACACTGAGAAAACAAGATGACAGATAACTTTCCATTGGAATTGGTTTAAAAAAGCCATTTTTTCCCCACAGGAAATCTTTTTTTTTTTTTTAATTGCTTTCCAACTCACTTTCAGTAAAAGAATTAGATTTCAGATTTTTGGAAAAAATACAGGAAAAATTCATCCAAACTGAAATTTCTCCACAAAAAGTTTTGTTTTGTTTGAGAAGCCATTTCTCCGAGAAAAAATGTTTGGATGAAAAAAATGTTGATTCTACTTTGGACATCCAGCTGTCCTGAGCAACTAAAGAGTTAAATAGTTTGGCCCCTGCTCTGCTCCTGTCAAAGTGAATGGCAGTTATCATTTCAGTGGGAGCAGGAATGGATTCTAACATCTATTTTGTACTATCTGGAATCGGATTTACTGTATTACAGTCAAATGCCGCTATTTACATAGGGGAGATGGGCAGTGTAATTGCTTGCATTTTATGAGTAATAGAAAAGAAAAAAAAAGGTGAACAAAGAGAAAAAGGGAGACAGAGGAGGGGAATCAAACCTCTCCTTTTACTTCATCCTTTCATGAAGCTCAGTATAACTACCTATCTTTGGTGCAAAGAGAAAGGGAAAGAGAAGAAAATGTAACTGAAACAATCCCAATATAGATGACTAAGGTGGTAGATTCTCAGATATGCTTGAATAATACTTCATGAACCTGGCCCAATGGACACTATGTTACCTTCCCGCCTGCCTCAACCCTAGAGCAGCCAAGGGACAGCTCATCTCTCACCATAATTTAAAGCAGACTTAGAATAAATCAGCAGTTTCAAGGCTGCTCTAAGTAAGGACAGCTTGTAACAGGTCCCAAAAGATTTCTGGGGATTCCTGGAGCACAGCAAATTGTGACCTCACCCCTTCCCCATGAACATGGTTTTACAACAAACAAACAAAAAACAGAGAATGGGCCTCACACAGTCACCCATAATCAGTCCCTCATTAGGCAAAACTCCCATTGACTTTGCTTGACTAAGGCTGATTAATGGCTATAAAATTTGGCCTAATATATTTAATACATTGGTTAAAATGTTCAAACCTGGATGCCCCAAGTTGGGCTCCTACATTCAGTTCAGGGATACTCCATGTCAGCATCTCTCATTGACTTTATTGGAGTTACACCTGATTTACACCAGTGGGAGTGAGAGGCGTATCAGGCCCAATAACCATTAGCAGATTATGAAAGAAAAGATGCACACACATTATAGCTTCCGCTCAATTTGTACTTAATATTTAAACCAAAATAACATTTTAACTCTCTGCTGAAGCTGGAAATAAGCTAAATTGTGTGAAGTTATCTTTACTCTTACCTTTATAAAGAGACACTGTAAACAGGGAGCTTTTGCCAAGGGGAGTGCTAGCATTACTAATTGATTTAAGATATTTTTAAAATGTTGTGTATATTTTGTGATTAGTTTAATTATCCCCATTTCCTCTAAAAGGCTCTACATTAATTCCTATTGACTGTAATGCTAATCACTAGCAAGGCCAGAGATGTTCAACTGCTGGCTCCATGAAGCAGAGCTGTGCCAACAAGCCACTGCTGACTTCGGATGGTTGTGTGCTTTACACCGTGTAAGACCTTTGCAAGCCATTACTCCCACACCTTTCTAGAATAAAATGCCATCATGGTCAAAATTATGAAAACCCTCTTGTGATTCCAGAGAGGAAAGTGCTAAACAGTGAGTTTCCAAACACTTAGCAGGTCTTCTGGGGGGTGGTAGGGCGGGGCATGATGAAGGTAAAATAATTGCTGAGTCTAAATAATTCCATTTTAATTTGGCTGATCTACTACTTCCTCATATCCCATTGTAGACATTAGTTTCTCACTCTGACCCCAGTGCAGGCCAGAGCAGAGGAAAGGTTCTTACTGGTTCAGCAGGCCTGCCACGGCTGAGTATCCTGCTGTCTCCCGCAGGGAGAGGTGTTCATTTGAGATTTTAGAGAACAAGAGCCTTTTCATAACCTCAATTACCACAAGGTCAATCTGTGACTGAGTGTTCGAGTGGTACTTAGATTGCCTAGTAAGCAGCTGTGGCCCAAGAGCTGTGCTGAAACCAAGTTAAACTGTCATCAATGTCTATCTGCTAATGACAGCAGGGGCAGAGATACTTTTCTCATAATTGGCTTTTTGAGGAGCCAGAGATGGGATTTGACTCTTGAACAAATAAAGCCTTGTCAGGATTAAACTTTCATTTGTAATTCATAAGAAATTTCTCTGTCTTTTCTATGTCCCTCTTCATCCCAGAGAACTTAAAAAATAATAATAATTTGCTGAGCAATAGCCTTAATAGGCTTTCAAAATTGCAAAAAAATTATTCATGTATTTTACTATAAATATATATTACAATTTTGCAATAAATATATTTATGCTCTGCCATGAGATTCATGCATAAGAATTGAAAATTACTGAGAAGCTGATGGCAGTATGTCAATTGATTGAGAATCCTTCAATCCCTTCAACTTTTATTCTTTCAGTAAGGTCTTACTGTAGGTCAAAATACAGTATGAAAAACAGCATTACAGTGGAATGAATAAACTGATCCAGTTAAATTAAAAACCAATGGTAGCTTGTCAATACCTAAATCAGAATGTTCCAAATCAAAGCCCCAAACTAAACCAAATGTTTTAACTTAAGATCTACTGCATATCCATAGGAAAGAACTAAATGTGTTGTAGTCACAACTGTTTGAATGTTTGTGATGTATTATAAACGTACATGTTTTATGCATTATGCAGATTCTCTTTGATCTTCCCTTGGAACTGTTTGTCCTTGCTGACAATTACTTAAGCCTGGCAGATTTCTGGAGAAAAGCCATTAATGCACATAGAGTAGTATGCCATCATTATTCAATAATGTACTCTAGAAAGGAACTTGCTACCCAATGTACTTCTCTTTCTGAAATTTAGCTGCAAATTCTTTCTATTATTGACCAATCTGTGTGTTTATTGAGAAGATGAGTTTTGAATGGTAGGCTCTATAGACTATTTTATGTCTATTTGGTTTAATCATACAGTTGTTACTCAGGCAAAACAACAAATGACCTCAAAGGGAGTTTCACTGCATCAGAACTACATGATCATCACTTGTAATTCTAGTCCTTTATTTTTCAATATCAGTGGGTGGGATTTTTATATGCAGTGGAATTCTGATAGAGGGCCAATCCTGCAATCATCCTTACATATTTACCTCTGACGTGAGCAGTGCCACTGAAGTCAATGAGATTAGTCCCATGACAAGCAGCTGCAAAAATATTTGCAAGGCCATAATGGACAGTTTTTTACATCTCCCTGTTTGAGTGTTACAACCAAATGATCACTATATACAGATTCATAAAACAATCCAGAAATCAGGCATACAGTCAGAAGGAAAATCTTTATTTTAGGGTATGTCTACACAGCAAAAACTTTGCATGGGCTAGGCTGCCCAAACTACCTTGCATCCAACTAGCACAGATAACAGTAGCAGTGAAGGCAGAGTAACATGGGCTTCAGCATAGGTAATATAATCCGGGCAAAGACCCTGGGTATGTATTTGGCTCAATAGCCCACGGTGGGTTAACTTCACTGCTATGGTAGCTAGCTCAGGTAGGCTAGCCCAGGCACAGCTTTTGCTGTATAGATGGCTTGAAAGGACAGGCATTAGGTAAAATTTATCAGTCAAGCTATAATTGCTTGCAAATGGTGTTTCCTTCATCTGATTATTATTAAAAAGCTGAAGAAAAGCCTTTCCAATCTGATGCTTACATCAGCCGTTCTCATTGGTCAGTGTGAGTGGCAGTGTGAAAGTGGCTTTTAGATAGGGTTACCATCCGTCCGTATTTCCCCGGACATGTCCGGCTTTTGCGTCTCTAAATAGCCGTCCGGGAGGAATTGGTTACAAGGTTAAAATGTCCGGGGTTTTTTTCTCCCTCGCCTCCCTCCCTCCCTTCCATGCAGAGTGCGGCTGCTGATTGGGCGGCTGGGCCAACTGACCCACTCCCATTGGCCTCCAGCAGCCAGAGCCCTCCCCTGCTCCCCCCTCCCTCTGTCTGCTGCCCTGTGTAACACACAAACCGACCCACCGGAGTATTTTGCAAACACGTGGAGCCAGAATGGTAAGGGGGGGGCAGTCAGGGAGCGGGGGAGTGTTGGATGGGTCCCCGGCCTCCACCTGCCAGCCCCCCTCCTTGCGTCCCATCCCCCCGTGGACCCCCCCCGCCTGCCTCTCCCTTGTCTGCTGCCCCCAGGTCCTAGTGTCCCCCATCTACTAATGGGAAGACAGGCTGCCCTTACCCTGCCCTTCCACCCTAGCCCTGAGCCTCTCCAACGCCCCAAATCCCTCAGCCCCAGCCCTCATCCCCCACACCCTAATCCTCTGCTCCATCCCTGAGCCCCCTCCTGCATCATGAACCCCTCATCCTCAGACCCACAGCCCTCACCCCTGCATCCCCTCTTATCCCCAAATCCCCTCCCCACACCCCCCTCCTGCCCTCAAACTCCCTCCCAAAGCCTGCACCCCCTCCCTTTGCACCGCCTCCCACCCCCAAACTCCATCCCAGAGCCTGCACCCCTCATCCCCTCCTGCACACCCACCCCCTGCCCCAGTCCGGAGCCTGCACCCAGCACCCAAACTCTATCCCAGAACCTGCACCCTGCACCCCTCCTGCACCCTAATCCCCAGCCCAGGACCTGCACCCCAGACCTCCTCCCCCCACCCAACCCCCCTCCCAGAGCCTTAGGCAACACCAAAATTTCTACAATCCTGCCACCCATGCGAATGGATAAGGGTCGGGGCAGTCAGGGGACAAGAAGCAGGGGGGGTTAGGGTTCTGAGGGGGGCAGTCAGGGGGTGGGAAGTGGGAGGGAGTGGATGGGGGCGGGGTGGGGGCGGGGCTAGGGCGGGGCTCCCCCATGTCCTCTTTTTTGATTGTGGAAATATGGTAACCCTATTTTAGACTGTACGATAGGGTTTGAATTGTATACCCACCTGATCTCCCACAGCAGTGATCAGTGAAACAAAATCCCATTGTGTTCAGTTAGGTGCTACATGTTATTAAAAGGCACTGGGCTGGTTTGTGACTCGTGCCACAGTCGTGTGTGGTGTGGGGGCTACAGGGCCTCCCTATTCAGGAGAAGCCTTCACGAGCTTGTGCCTCAGGCAGATACAACCTCTGCCAGGGCTGGTTCTTGCATATGGTGAAAGAGTTGTGGGGAGATAAACCACCTGCGTCAACCCATTCAAGGGGGGAGTTTTCTCTCCCAAAGCTTTGACTGTCCTGTTCTCAGGGGTGGCAGACTGCCAGAACGAGGAGGCTTCTTCCTCGCTCCTGTGCACCTGAGAAGTGGCTCCACTGCTGCTCCATGGCTGATGGGGGGCCTTTTCCCCCTAGCACACACAGTGATCTTAATGCACAGAGTGACTGCTCAGGACATCTTCTCTACTCTTGGTATTTCACTTACCTCTTATTAGGATAAGAGGTAAGTGAAATACTCAGAGTAGACAGTTTAGAGTCATGTTTACTTTGATCATAAACTCTTTGGGGGCAGGGACTATCTTTTTTGTGCTGTGTTTTTACAGGGCCCAGCACAATGGTGTCCTGGCCTATGACTGGGGCTCCTAGGTGCTACTATAATACAATAAATAAATAAATATCTAAAAGTGGGTAAAGGTTTTCTAAAAGGGTAGTGGGAATTCTGAAAGACAGACAGAGAGTTGGACACCTGAGTGCCATGGAAAGTTTTTAACAAGCTGCCTATTCAGGTGTTTAAATCCATGTGTTAGACACCTCAAAGGTAATTTAGGACCTTGAAAGGATAGTGATATCAATATTGGCATGGGGCACGGGATGCAGAAAATTTACTCAATCTCAGGCTATATAACTTTCCCTTTAAAATCTCTGTAGATATGGTAGGAGGGGGAGACGTGTAGTATCCTGGCTCTGCTCCAACCCACCCAGTGTTCCTTTGGCCCTTCTTCTGCCTGCCGCCCCACCTATGCAGAAATGTGGGCCTATGGAGACTGCCTTCTGGGAAGGGGGAGATATTGCTGCAAAGGCAATGACCCTCTCTTTGTGGGCAGAATGGGCAGGTCTGTACCTTGATCATTAACGTACTATCCTTTTTCCTAACCTAAACAACTACAGAACCTACCTCAGTATTTGTGTTGCCACATAAATACACTTTTGCCAGTAGATTGGGCTTATGTACCCTAATGTTTACATGGCCTGCTCGCTGTCACTTACTCATACAATTCTGATCCAACGGACCAAATTCTGTGGTGAATTATATGCCTATAACACTACTGAATTCAACAGAATTACTTCAGATTAGACCAGATGTACCTCAATTGAATGTTGGCCCTTTTAGGTTTATTTGATGATAAATGGCCACCATGAGGAAAAAGGAACAATCCATTCCCATTGTCATTACATGACTATATGTAGTTTTACATGTAGATTACAAGCGATTTCTTTTTGAAATATCACCAAAATTAGACAGGGAAAAGAGTTAAATATTGTTTTACACAGGGTTTTTGTTATTGATGTGTTTTGTTGGTCTTTCAGAAACAAAAGCTAGATTTCTCTCTTCTTTTTGACACATTTTGACAGAGAATGGAGAGATGCAGAAAAGACAACTGACACTGAAGAGTCAAATATAAGGTAGTAATTTAATTTTAAAAGTGTGCTGATGACTATAAACAACTCACACTTCTCTTTCAGAGTTTATGAGATCAATAGAACCACTTGAGTGAATTACTGCCTGATATTTAGATCTCAGTCATTTATCATTCTAGCTACTGCATTTAGCTTATTCTTTATTATTTTTAATATTTTACTATTTTTATTTTTTCAGACAGAAATATTGGAAAATCAGTTTGGTGCTTTTTTCTTGTATGCTCTTTTAAGATATTTGAATCCAGGGAGTACTAAAAGAGCCCTAAATAAAGACATAAGAAATTCAGGAATATTTTAGCACATGCTTGCAGTTTCACCAAAAGCTGTTTGGCTTTACTAATAGAGAAAGGAGAAAAAAGGATTTTTGGCTAACAAATTTTGTCCCCGAAGGCAAATTATACAGATGATGATTATTGCACTGGCACCTTGACTACAAATTCGATAAAGCGCTTAGCACAGCCGATCTCTGTGCTGAGTATACTAAAAAACAAATGGAACCCCTGGGCACTGCTGAGAATACTGAAGGACACCTGATACCATTCATTTGTCATTTATCTTCTTTAGTGTCAAAACTTTGTGAAACTTGGTGAAACACAAAAAAAGAAAGCCAGATAGGAAATTGATAATTGTCAAGGTCAAATGGAGACATTCTTCTTCTTTAAAGCTGTCAGCAAAAATTGTATTTGCAAGTTCACTTTACAAAAAATATATTTTAACTTTTTTAAAGCCTATGTACCTCACTGGAATTACAGCTTTACCTATCAGTGCTGAAGGCCAACTGCAGGTAAGAGATGACGAGCAGGATCCATTTATTCGAGTTGTGAGTGTGTTACCTGCTATTTTCCTGAATTGTACCTAAAAGTAGGACATCAGCACCATTTTTTATTCTGATGAAGGCTACACTATAAGCAAAGTCAGAGCTATTGTTGACCAGACAGTAGTGTACTGTGAGAAACCCCCAAAATGTCAGACAAGATTCTGTAGTCAATGCTGCATTCCCTAACCTGCCGATGCTCCAGTGGTCACCAATTCTTGTCAAATGCAAGAATAGGATTAAAAGAAAAATCTCCTTCCATCTGTTGACATTTCTCCCAGTTACCAAGCAGTAGATTTTGAGACAGGAGTGTGTAAATCTCCCTCTTCAGTTAGAATAGAAAATAACTACAGTACCTCAGATATTGCTGTCTAATAAGCATGAGTAAACATTATTTTTTAAATGGCAACTACTGTATTTGCAGTATTACGATGTTTGACAAGGTGGCATATTGCCCTAGACATTTTCATAGCCCTAAAGAAAAGTATTACCTTTGATAATATATAGTGTCTCCACACACCAAAAATGAGAAAAAAAGAAGAAGAAATACACTCTTCCTGGCATTTTGAATAGTTTACATTCACAACTAGTCTTTGACTACTTTGTAGTCAAAGGACTCACATCCACTCCCCAATTCTTTTGAAAGTCATTTCTTGATACATTAACGGATTCCATAATGTATTCCATAATGGAGGATGAATGGATAATCTAGGAATTGGGAGACTGGTGTTCAATTGCCTACTATTCCACAGACTTCCTGGGTGATCTTGGGCAAGTTACTTAGTCACAGGTTGGCAAAGCTATTTAGGCCTTGCTTGGTTCAGCATTGCAACACCTAACTGGGATAGGCTCATAACTCTTATTTTCAGAAGTGACTTAGGCATTTAGAAGCCTAAGTCTCATTGAAACTGAGGCTGCCTTTGACAATCCCATGCTTAGTTCAGTGCTGTTCTGAAGTTTGCCAGCTGTATGGGGACCAATATGAAGAGAGCTGGTTGTTTCAGCTGAGTTCCCAGTAGCTGGGTAGCTGTCCAGAGCAGAACAAATCACAACTTACATTAGTGAGGGGCCACAATAGAGAGACCAAGGACTGAATAGTAATGGAGACAAATCTAGTCTCTTTCTCCTGCTGGAAGATTGGTGGGTCAAGCTTTCTCTATTATCAGACAGAGATGTTGCTGGACTACTAAATTAACATACAGGTAAAATACTCAGTGAGGAGACCCACAAACTAACATACAGTGCATAATCTATTTCTATAACTGTATTTTTTCCATTATTTTAATAGCCAAATAGGACATATGGTCACATTCTGAACTCATTTGTAGTGGGGAAAAGCTAAAGCTACACTGTTGTAATTCTAGAGTACAATGTAGTTATTCTCTGTTTACACCAGTGTAATAGCAGTTGGAAAATATATTGTAATAGGGCCTCAGGTTTAAACTGAAATTTACTTCAGGGGATAAATAAGAGTAGAGTTGTCTGCCTCATTCCAGAATGGATTGAAAAAATTTATATTGCTCTATTTTCACAGAGCTGTTCATTGTTAAAAGCAAATTCACTTGTGTGTGCTTCTAGAAGGCTGCCCAGTTCATAGACCATTTAAAACAGAACCACTGCTGATAGCTATAATTAGTTTCATAACAACTCTTCCTGCTGCTGCTCTGTAAATGAGACTGCCAGTCCAACTTTTATAGCAGGCATGTCACTAATTAGCACAGCCCAAACCACGTCCAAGGATGTCATAATGAAAGTATAACAATTGAGGAACTGAGGTCATTTTTCCAGCAGAATCTTGGAGACATTCCATTTGTAATCTGCATGTAAAGGTCGACTTGAGAAGAAATAATTGTACTTTGTTTTAGTCCATCTGGATTGGACTGTAAATATGCCTTTCAGTTTTACAACATTAAGGGTTGGGGACAGCACTCAATGTCAGAATAATGTTCAAGAAGTTCTATCTGGGTGATTAACCTGGGAACATTCATCAGTTCCAATGTCCTGGTTTTGTCTTTCTAATCTTCCAAAGATTTATTCTTAAATGTAAGAAAAACATCTATATCTCAGATCTTGGCAGCTAGACCAGGATCTGAATTCTTAATAGGGTATAAAACTTAGTTCCAGGGCAGCATATTTTTTCCTTTCTGGCCAGTCATAGTATATATAATAAGTTTGTTAGCAGGGGAGAGGGAAAGTGAAGTGAACAAATCTATATTCCTTTGGTATGAAGTCTTTTTATTGGTTCTTCAGCAATAGGAAGCATTGTATTTTGCTAATCTTGTGACTTGCTTTATATTAACTTGCTGGGTTTTACATAGTGTTTGAAAAGTATCTGACATTTCTAGCTGTTTCTATTTCTGGTTTAAATTTTCACATACTCATTAACTTCCTTCTTTCTCTTCCAGTCTAAATTAATTTAGAATGAGAGCTAGCAATTTTAGCCCATGCGAGCACAATATCAAGGCTGAGCAAGGCTATTGGACTAAAATGTCTAGCTCATTCCCCAAATCTTCACCTTCCAGTTTCAAGTGTTCTGCAGCCAGCCACATACTAGCCATTAGTACCAAGAGGGCAACTGATCACTCTTTAAGAAATTATTTAACAGAAAATGCCTGAAGTAGAAATAAAGTCCTGTTGATGCCCCCTTTTACAGCCCACCCCTACCCTACATGCCCTTTCAGCTAAGGACAACCAGAAATTTTATTTACAACAAAGAAGGAATACAGGTCAAACAGGTGCTGGGAAACATCTGGTACTTAAAAAACTGATGCAGAGACCCCTGAAGTCACAGGTAGGCTTTCTATGGACGACAGAGGGTTTTGGATCAGGTCCTTAAACTGCAGGACTGTTG
Source organism: Terrapene triunguis (assembly GCF_002925995.2). NCBI lineage: Eukaryota > Metazoa > Chordata > Testudines > Emydidae > Terrapene > Terrapene triunguis. The sequence goes on along the minus strand of NW_020664372.1, from coordinate 27,373,992 downwards.
ACTGACATGTCTTTTTCTACCAGCCAAACTTTCTGAAAGTATAGGAGCTGTTTTTCATGCCACTCTGTCTCTGAAAACAATGCTAGTTCCAGAATGACATTGCAGTTTTGCAAAATGCTAGCAGAATGGCACTGTGACATTCTCAGAACTGCTACCAAATGGAGTAGGTCACATATTCCCATTCTGCTGTCTCTATGCAAGCAGCTTTTTGGGTTTTTTTTTTTTTAAACACTAAGTAATGCCAAATCCTTCTATCAGAGAGTCATGTGCACCTCCCATACAACTCCACTTGGAAGAAAACTTCTTTTCATCTTTCTAGGTGGCTGGAAAAGTGCTAATATGGATGGTATGCTATTAATCTCCTTGGACAAGTTCTACCAGTAGGCATTTACAGTCAACTTCCACTGTAACTCAGTAAGTAACAGGCGTATCTGAATTTGACCCCAGGGTCTGAACATCATACAGTCTTGGTTAACATTTTCCCAGAAATCTAACAAAATCAAAGGGAGAAGTTGTCTTTATTCATTTGTAATATCTGTCTGTACACAATCATCTAGACCTCACACATATATCTTTGGACAGTTCTAAAAAAAATCACTACCATGCAACTAATGCACCTGTTGTGACAAAGGAAACAAAAAAGGAATAGGAAATCTATCCTTGTATAGAAATATTGCTCAGAATGGCCCTTAGAAATACTTGTGGATGAAAGGCACTATAAAAATGCAAGATCATCATTAATGCAATTAATAACTGAACTAGAACATCAACACATACTTGCACTCCACGTCCACTTTTACATGCATAATTTATACGTTTAAAGACATAGGACTGGCAAAGTGAGCATTTCAGTTGTACACACCACACAAACACCATCTACTGTCATTCACTGCAAACCTAACTAATTATCCTGGGACTGCCATTACAATGAGTTGCTATTATATTTCCTGATCCCAGGGCCATTGACATAGGGGTCATTCTCTTTAATCATGGAAAGTGCAGGGAGTGGTTCCCACCTGGAGAGAAAAAAGGAAATAGAATTCCTGTCATCCCAGATTGTTTAAACATGTTGCTGATACAGCAACGCTATTGACAAGCAGCAGCTGTGGACGGAGCTTGTATTATTCCTGTCTCTTCAGTAGCAAAATATTCCTGCGAGGCCATGTTGTGATTTGCTAGAACTAAAAATATGGTAAACTGGGACTGATCATGCTTAACATAAAATAACTGTCTTATATACGTAGTAGGCATTTACTTTAAAAAACCCACAATTTCAGGTTATATTTATTTTTTCCCCAGACATGAGGAATTCTTGCCAGAATAAGAATCTTACACAGAATCACAAATATGTATTGGAAGAACTCAGTTTCTTTAATGAGACTTGGAGAAAAAAATATACTGCTTGTGTAAAAGCAGGTATGTACTATACCAACCCAAGGGGCTAGCACATATTTGCATACAGAAATTGCTTTCATTATAGAGAAAGAAAAACTAGGCGGATTCTTATAAGTTAGTGGTAGATGCAATGCAGGTTGAAGCGATGAATGGCAGAGTACAGCTGATACTGTGAACCCAATCCTAGATAAACTAGGCATATCCTATTCATCCACTGAAGTCAGGTACTCAGAAAGGTGATGAGCATGGTATAAAAGAGAATGTTAAAACATTCATTGATTTCAGTGAGCGCAGGATTAGGTTACATTCTTGGTTATATAGTAAAGCAGATGCTGTCACTGTAGACTCTCAAATGAATTGTTCTGGTTTTGTTACCTTAAGCCTTCTGCTTCATTGTTTCAGGGATTCTTATCTTGTTCCCCCCTCTGTTTAAATAAGAAACATTTTTTTAAAAAAATCAGGATATGTTCTGGAACTCCACTTCTAAAGACAAAAGAACATTTTTCTAAAAAATGTCAGGAGAAGATAAAAATGACTAACTGGAATGTACCTGAAGTCTTGCTTTATAGGGGCTCAGTTAGAGGTACAGGTATATGACACTATGTATGTAATATTGGTTGACATAGGGTTTTACTGGGTCTGGGCTAAACTTCATGCTCATTACACAACCAGGTGAATTTAAGCTATTATGTTATGTTATGAGAGTTCCCTAAAATTATATTCTCAATGCAGAATCCCTCACTCTGCTGTTCTGTTCACATTCCCTTCCTCAAAGACCCCCCTGGTCAGGTAATCTACCAATCTGATGCTCACCACCACCACCACTATATTAGACAATGATTTCGAGAAGCATTGTTTTCCCTCCCAGGGTCAGAAAGTGCCAGATCTGCATTATTCTCAACACCTCCCGGCTGAGAAAGCTTAAGAAGTGACTCAAGAAGCATCTAGCACAGAACACAGAAATGAACCGGAATCTCTCACAGAGCAAGTAGCCCAAAGCACTAACCACAGAGCCACAATGCCATTCCATAGCTGCTAGCTAATAACAGTAAGGAAACATGCCAAACAGTTTGTTTCTTTCTTTGTTTTGCTTAGGAATGTTTCAATATCTTGAGAAATATACAGTAGCATGAGTAGGAGGAATAAGGAGATTTTTCCACTGAACATTTATACCAACTGGGCACGACATGGCAAGTGCCGGATGCTTGATTTACCCAAAAACTATACACATATAGCCCTTTCAAAATATACTGCACACTATTTTCCTCTTTTTAGGATTATTGTGTGGATTTAAAAAAGCAAGCAAGCTGGTAAGCAGGGAACCTTATTGTAAGAGTAACACCTCTGGTGGGGGAGAGAAGGGACCCAACCTCTTTCAGGTGTAGTCAGCATCCCTCCACAACCACAAATGTTTTTATTTGCTCTCAGCCTGTATAGCCGGGTTATTTTACCACAGTTTATTTTGTTGTTCTTGTTGCTGACAAGTGCAGGAAATGCCAGCCTGAGAATGGCCTTTTCTGGTGAGGTTTTTGGACACACGCTGTGCTGTAAATAGTGGCAGCTGGCTTGAGAAAGTGACAAGAGAAGTTCTAAGCAAGAGGATGGTTTGGGGGATTGACTGATGACAGCAAAGCACATGAGGTTTGTTTTTTCAACAATTCCAATTATTCAATTTCAAAATATGGTGAATTATTGCTTCATCAGTACTGAGGGTGCCTACAGTTAGAATGGACAAATGAAGGGGGAAAACACAGTTAGAATGATGAAACTCCTCACAAGAGGCACAATGGGCAAGATCCAGAACTAATGTACATCTGCATAACTCCATTGATGCATTCCAGCTGTAGATATAGTCAAAAAATCCTGGGCTAGATTGTGAATAGCCCTGCATGGCTGTATAAAGTCTGTGAAAAGATCTCCCCCTTCCTCCCCCACACACACACCTTGCACAGGTGCAACCACAATCTTGGCTTCCATTTCTTGTGTATAAGGACCGGTGATGGGTAGCACCACCAGACCCCTAAAGGCCTTGCCATTTTCCATAGCAGACAGAAAAGCAGTGCAAGGGACAAATGCTGCACCCCTACAAAGGGTGTCAGCTCCCATAGTGGTAGGACCGCGCTCTGCAGTGCTAACAAGGAAAGTCTGCCAAAATGCCTTGGGAGGCTGTCATTGAGGTAGAGAACCTCCAAGCCCACCCTAACTACTAACGGACACTCTGGCCGTAAGAACACTTCCATTACCTCAATGTGAAAACAATCCCTTCCTTCCATGAGAGATCATACACAGTGTAGGAGAAATAGTAACTGAAGCAGGAAATGGATACCGGAAGACAACTGCTTTTAAGAAGAAGCATATCACGATTGCCACAAAACAGCCACATCCTAAACATTAGAGATCTATCAAAAACCTCAGAGAAAAGCAGGTACAACTCAATGAAAAGGAAGGAAAGGGTTTCTTCCTTTACTATGTTTCTAAAAACTCCTTACATTATTTTTGTTTTTGTGTGTTATCAGAAACATTGCCTTCATTAATTATGTAAGCCAGGAATGACAGTAAAGTCTAATGTCCATCCATCAACTTCCTCCTGTTTCCAGGTTGACTTCATAATCACTGCAGAATTAGACCTTCAGTTTCTGTTCCTGTCTCAAGGATTCAGGTAAATCATAATATCCAAACTAACTTCTTGAGCATTTCAGATGCTCTGCAGGATTCAGATAGTACATCAGCTATTCTAGAGATAAGAAATAAAAGTGAAAGAAAGAAGTTATTAAATTATAAACTTATCTATGCCCAATGTCCAGAAGATCTTAAAACAATCAATTGAAAGCATCAGGGCAAATTCATCAGTAGTATTCTATGATGGTTTTGGCAACACAAAAATAGCTGTAAACCTGTGAAGATTAGTTTAAAGATGCTTTGTGTTGCTGAGGAAGTGCAAATCAGCTGAAGTATACTGGTGTATCTTTATTTGCAAACAGATCACTAGTTGCAAATAAAAAAGCAACATTTTCCAAATAAAACAAAAAGAGGAGCAATGGGGAAAACACTCCAAACATTCCTTCTAGACAAAGTATAAATATACTCACATACTCAGAAAATATAAAAATAACAAAGAAATGCAAATAAAGAGGCCTTGAGCTTTGCATTAGAAAATGTCACTGATTAAATTTGGTGTATATAAAGATGTACTCCAAAGAAACAAGCCTTCAAAGAAACAGGCCTTCAACAGAAATAGCTCCCTCTCCTTGGGATGCTCAGCAGCAATAATCTTGCAAACCTCAGTTGCTGAAATAAGAGAATGGGCAACAAACTGCCGGGTTTGGTAGGAAATATTTTTGGAGATTCAAGCAGTTTGACTAAACTTCCTGGCAGCTCCTCCTGAATTTCTGGGTTTGCTTTTCTGGGTGGATCCAACAGTTTTATTTGGTTAATTCCTTTGATACTCTGCAAATTCATTTGTATCTGTGCTGTGGTTTTTCTCTTCTTTCTTGTAACTGAAAAGTGGCATAGGCAGGAAGACAAGGATCAGTCCAACTCCTCCTCTCCTTTTACACATTTTTGTGATTTGCCTGCAATTTCAACTACAAACTTTTCAATTTTAACATTTAAACAATTAAAGACTGAGAAACTGACAATGAATAAGTGATATTCTCTCATCTTCTCCTTCAGAGGGTATCTATTTACATTCCAGGTGCTGTTTCCTCTCTGGCCCTAAAAATACCTCAAGCCCCTATTTTTCTAATTCTCCCACAATTCCCCTTGAAAAGTGTCACCTTAGGAGATGATTCACGCTTGAACTTTTGCCGTCCTCTTCTCTGCTTCTCCTGTGCTATGCCATGGTATCCCTGTAGGCCTGTTCGTTCTCCCACCCCAGTCTAAGATCCTGATTCATTCCACGGTTGAACTATTTCTTCTCAGCTGAGAAGAAGTGAGGCAAGACAATGTTTTTAATGGTGCAGTTATAAAAAGTCAGCATTTCCCACACAGCAATATATATCTTTACTGCAAGATTTGCAATAGTCTTTAAACTTGGAAAGGGCAGTATCAGAAATACCACATGAAGTTTACTACACCTGATAATAAATGTTGATTAATGGCATTCATATACTCCAGGCAAGAATTCTGATCTAACTTGCCTTCCAATGACCAGAAACCCTCTCATCTTAGCAACCACACTCAGTGACTAAGTGATTTTACCGGGAAAACTGCTTGCAGCTATCCTACTGCTAAGAATTAGTCTGCTCTCAAAATTCAGATTTATACTCCTTTCCTAAACTCATAAACCAACTGATACTCCTTCAACATTCTGTTCAGCTGCAACCAAGCTCACTAGCCCTTCAGTCTGCCCTCACTCTTGGAAGTGTGTGCACCTGGTCATCCTCATTATCCTGTCTTGCCTAAGCATTTCATATCTGGTGTGGGGGTGGGCAGAGTGGTGAGGAAGGGGGGTTTCTACAACTTGGCCATCTGGGAGTCTTAAACAGGGGCACAAAATAGGCAGAATCCTAAATCCCTGCATCAAAATTGCATTCTCCCCTCCACCCACCCCCGCAGGAATTTCTCTTCCTTCCTCCCTCAGCAACTCATACATACAAGACAGCAGGCTGATCTCTTCCTTGCATTCCAGGGATGTTGAGGTACTCACCCTATCATGTACTATGCTTTTGTAGGATAACATTGCTCCAATAAAGTTTTTATAATTTTGCACTTGGACTGTTATTATTCATTTTTCAAACACTACCAGTAAAACACTCTTGTATATCTGAGAGTGCACCGTTGATATAATGTTCCCCCAGAAGCAACACTGGCACTGACTTGCGGAGTGACCTTCAACAAATCACTTCATAGTAATGTACCTTAATCTCTCCTTGTATGCAATGGAGATAGGGACACTTGTGATGTTATCTGATTAAAATATGACCATATAGATCAGGGATCAGCAATCTTTGGCACACAGCCTGTCAGGGAAATCCGCTGGTGGGCCGGGACGGTTTGTTTACCTGCAGTGTCTGCAGGTTCAGCTGATCGCAGCTCCCACTGGCTCTGGTTCACCGTTCCTTTCCAATGGGGGCTGCAGGAAGCGGCAGCCAGCACAACCATCAGCCTGCGCTGCATCCTGCAGCCCCCATTGGCCTGGAACGGTGAACTGCAGCCAGTGGAACCTGCAGACGCTGCAGCTAAACAAACCATCCCCGGCCCGCCAGTGGATTTCCCTGATGGGCCGCGTGCCAAAGGTTGCTGATCTCTGATATAGATCATTGTTTCAACCACTGTTATATATTTGCAAAAATCTTGTACAAAATGTGGCATGTAAGATGTCTATGAAAAGGTTATGATTTGCTGGTTATGATTATGCTATCCATATGCTTGTATCATTTTTGTATTTGGAGTTATGAATATTGGCTCTATACCTGGATTTCAAATGTTTGCTCCTGGGGTAACACCCACAAGGTAGTTAGCCAGCACATCTTGGAGGGATATTCAAATTGAGTGGCCCATCGAAAGAACATTTAACTGACAAATGGACCATGGGAGACGCCCATCTACACTGAATGGACAGTCCTGCATACGTGCTTTTTTGAGGTATAGGTAATGGCTTCTACTGTGTCCAAATCTTCATGAATGGACGTGACTTACCCATGTGACTCCAAACTCCCATCTTGTCATCTGTAATTTTCCATTAACTGTCCTGAGGGCTTTCTTTGAAACAATGGGTTTCCATCCACATGGCAGAAGATATAAAAGGCCATGGAAATGCCTCCATTTTGCCTCTTTTCTGCTCCAGCCTCTGGACTATGAACTTATACTAATGGGAGCATTCTAACCAAGGAATTGAGTACCTTCCAATTATTTGGAAGCAGTCAGAGACTTGACTTAAGCCAGCAGTTTATTCCATCACTGCTACAAGCCTGAACAGAGAATTTATCAATTATTGAATGTATTTAATTCCCTTACCCAATTTTAACTCTCATCTTTCTTTCTTTCTTTCTTTCTTTCTTTCTTTTTATGAATAAACCTTTAGATTTTAGATACTAAAGGATTGGCATCAGCATGATTTTTGGTTAAGACCTAAGTTATATATTGACCTGGGTACGTAGCTGGTCCTTTGGGATCAGAAGAACCTTTTATTTGAAGAGATTGGTTCTAATGAACCACTCATCTCTAAGTCTAGTGTTTTCAGTGGTAATACAAGAACTGGAATGCTTAAGGAAACAGCTTTTATGAATTCTTATTAGCCAGTATGGTGAAGCAGAAGTTTACTTTTGTTGTGGGTTTAGTATATCCTATGGGGGATTAGCCACCAGTCTTGGGGTGTATCTTCCCTATTTCTCAGCAGTTTGTCCTGAATTTGGCATTCTCAGTTATGGCCCACCGAGGCACGGTTACACTCCCCTTGTATGCAATGGAGATAGGGACACTTTAAACCTGCTTTGCAATCTATGACTGAAAAGCCCCATGTAAGTCCTACATATTTACTTTTAACTGTGGGGCTAAGGTGTACCTTGTCCCATCTCCCTATCTCAGGGGTTTTGAATATTAAACAATCCACTCTGAGAAAATCCTTGGGAAAAGCCAATAGTCTCTTCTTAGCCTCCAATGTGTACATAACTCTGAGGTTCTCCTGTATCTGTGCATTCAGACTTTTCATTTTCAAGAGTTGTCAACTAGTTTCTATCACCCTTGAATAGCATCAGATGATAACCAACAACCACATCACTAGGGAAGCTCCCCAACTTGTTGATATAGTAAAATTTTTGCTACTAGATACCTATAATAATAAAATGTCCAATGAAAGGATCAAATCTATAGCCTTGAATATCTGTAATCAGCATATGATGCTACTAAAACTAATTCCATTCTATATTTAGAACTGTACCTGAAAAACATACTTTTTAAAGACTGGAAAAATGTATCTTAGCTCAGCTCATTACTTTAATATTAGAGAAGAATCTGTTCAGTTTCAGATTTCAACAGGTCAGAACAACAAAGCAAGCATGTTACTTAAGTGTTGGATTTTTATTCCTCCAAACCATGATAAGTTATTTAAAAATTTGGGGAAAATTAAAAATCAATATGACACTTCCATAAAAAAAAAGATTCATTCATTGTATGGACACAAATCTGACATCAGGAATCATAATACTCAAAAACCAGTGGGAGAACACTTTAACCTGTCTGGCCATTCTATGACAGACCTGCGGGTGGCTATCTTAAAACAGAAAAACTTCAAAAAC
>NW_020664372.1:27190061-27365349 GCF_002925995.2 Terrapene triunguis | reverse complement strand
TGCAGGTATGCTAAATACATGAAACTTATTGCAGCACTGCTCCCAGGTGCATCACCATCAAAATCATCCCTGAGTGAATTAGCATGGTGAATCAATGCTTCTAGCAATATAATTCTCAACAACCCAGGCTAGCTCTTCTTGGAATGATGTTCACAAATCAGACAGCACTCAAAAGATAAGCAAATGTCTGAGTACCATGTACCTTATTGCATGTCGGCTAAGGACCCTCTGGCAAAGACATGGATGTCTGAGCACAATGTTCGTATGATAATCTGTAAAAAATAGAAATAAAATAAAAATGAAAGACATCTATATAACATGTACAATTTACTAAGTCAATGCATATGACTCATTAGAGAAAAATGTCAGTTGCCTTTCAATATTTATGCTTTTATATTGACAATATCCAGCCAGATCCTGAAAGCACCTAGGTGCATGAGTAAATTTAATGCTGTCATTTAGGGATCTAGGAACCTAGCCACACACATGACCATTTTAAGCTAACTTGCTCTTGGGTCTGGGTCCTGTGTGAAGCACAGGGAAGGAGCTTCAGGTGGTGAAGTGAGGAGTGAACTGAATAAGAAAAGCCTTTGCTGGACACTGAACTGAACTGAGCCCTGAACTGAGCCAGGCTCTTTTGTTTTATTTCCCCTCGAGGCTTGGTATTAGCTGCTGGCAGATCAAGGAGGGAGTAGCTTGCTTATAGGCTCTCCTTACACCCTTCTCTGCTGGTGTGGGGCCTCTCTAATGCTTCACAATTATTTATTACAAGATAATAAAAAACATTTTAAGACATTAGTTATAGAGCTGCCCACTAACATAGCAATGGTTATCATTCAGTCAATGTTTCCACAATATTAAGCCCATTTTTTTGTAAAATTTCCTTTGGGTTTAAGCTTTGACACAACTGAACAGCCACTTTCACTTTTGCCATCTATTTCCCCAATCCCTTCAGAAAGGAGTAATAATCCTGTCTAATCTTTTATATAATTTTGCTCTATATATTAGATGTCTAACTCTTACAAAGACTAGTTTTTTGTTGGCATTGTGTCCTGAATTTGGACTGGTTCTTTATGTCCATTTTTTTAATTAAAATGATTTATTAGGATTTGTATGCATGTGCAGTTATTCTACAGCTTTTTCCTGAAACAGATTTTAGATTGTATCTGTTTAACTTTGTGGAGCTCAGTGTTGTAAATTGAATCATGTTAATGTTTTATTTTATTAAATGAAGCTACAGCCAAATCTACACTATGGATCAAATCCTTAGTCATGCCCACTCCAGTCCAAATAAAAAAAATCAGTATTTATAACATGATAGCACCCAGCTGGCATTGAAACACCTCCAAAGAGCTTCTAATCTAAGTATCAGACTCTGAAAACCCTCATGTAGAATGGGTATTTTTTCTCTTCTCTTTATCTAAACATTACATTTAGTTTATTTTCTTCAATTTTTACATCTTTTTTATTTTATATCTATTTTAATTATTGTTAAACTATTGGTTATAAACTCCCTTCCACAATGGCTTTATTTTCTCCCTAACATACTACTAGTTTTTGCTTTATTGTAATGTTTACCTATTTTCTTTTTCTACCCTACCTCTCCCTCTCATGGTAGATTCAACACTTAGCACATCACTCCCCTTCTCTGTCCCTCATGGTTTCATAATTCAGTTCACAGTTCTTCTGGTACCAGAAGACTGAACACATGCAGAGTTGCTGAAGAAGGAAGCTGCTACTGTCCCACCATTTCTCTGTCTGTCAATGACCCAACACATGCCTAATAGGAGGAGCCGTGTGGTTCATTTCTCAGGGAGCGACTTGGAGGACTTCTGACCATTTGTTCCAAAAGGGTAGGTGTCACGTTCTGGGGTGCAATTCAGCCAGTGAGAGGTTGTATCACTGTTTGTATTATAATCCTGACTGCCACAATATTGTTCTGCTACTTGTGGTTCCCTGCCTGGGGCATACACACAACCTGCATGCACTTCATGTTCTGTATGCTGTACAGCTCTGATTCAGCCACGTGGAATGCCTGCCTGCAGGTATCACAGACACACTTTTGTCTTTACCAGACATGGTTAATGTCTGCAGGTGACACTAACACCCCCCCAGTCCTGAACTTCCTCAGACCTGTGTACTCTGATATGTCTACCTCTCTCCTGCAACATTAAGAGGAATATAAAGATCCTTTTGCTCCTTTAAGGAGACAAAACCCACATTAACCAGAGCTGATATTCACTTTAGTACAAACATGGCACTGTTGGTTTAGATAATGGTAAAACAAGTTTATTAAAGGTAGAATTTTAAGTGAGTTGAAGTATAAAATATAGAGTTAGAAATGGTAACAAGCAAATAAAAGTGAAAACAAATCTAAAAGTCTAAAACTTAATCTAGCAAGGTTCAGTTCACGGCTTTGTTCAAAATGGCCTTTCTCACCCACAGGCTTCCAGCAAGATGGTGGCTAACCCCCTCCTCATTCAGGATCTCTTTTTAAGGCCCAAAGGTGCAGATTCTTTTTTCTTCTTAGGTGAAAGAGATAGCTTGGGGTTTCCTGCTGCTTTCTTTATAACCTTTGAAATGGATTCTTCTGAAGCTTATCCTTCAAAGTAAAGCTTATTCAAGCAGTGAGGAAAGCTTCTGGTGGTGAAGGAAGCTCCATGCACTTTTTAGTTCCTCCTGTTCATGTTTGCTAAAATGCAAATTATTTGGTTTCCTACAATCTGCTTCCCCTGGTTCTGTTTACTACCTATATGTAAGTTGAGGTAAACACACATTCCTTTGTTTAGGATAGGCCTGCTTAACAACTTCTGCCTAAGCAGGACTGTCTAGTTTTGAACAAGTAACATCATACAGGGGGAATTCAGAAGTTTACATATAATTTGCTAAATATATTTAACCATAACATTATTGACCAGCAAGTTATTAGTTTTCAAATGTTAACTCACAAGGCATATTTTGTACAAAGATTGTTACAATAGTGTATATGGTGTGGATACAGGTTGCTTAAGAGTCACAGTGGGGAAGGTCCAGCTAGCCTACTTCCTATTCTGCCACTCCTTTGGCTGCCACAATCTCCATCTGCCTCCTCTCACGGAAGCAGAGACATCATGCCCCATCCCTCAGGGAGACAGTGATTGGGTTCCTGCCCATGCGTTCTGGAAGTGGGAGAGGACAGATATCTCAGTGTCCTCTAGTCCAGTAGAGGCAGGATTACAGCATGATAGAATCAACTTTCTAGATCACCAGGAAAAATTAGTGTTCAATGTAAAAGGGATGTAGCAGCTACTTATGCCTATAGAAGGAAGTAAAGGATGTGGCTGCTACACTAATGCCTACACAGGATTTGAGGCCAGTGTGTTTATGCTGTGCAAAAGAACATTTAGTTATCCCTCCACATCATACTTGGGAGACTAAGGCCATGTCTACACTACAAAGTTAAGTCAACATCAAGCCTCCGATTTAAGCAAGTTGATCTTGCGTGTCCACATACACTCATTGCGTCGGTGGAGTACAACGGGGGCTTGCATTGACACACGGAGCACTGCACTGCACCCACAGTGCATGTAGCCGAGTGAAATTTTGGGTTGGGCTTGCAATGTCTTATGGGACCAAAATATTGGCATGGGTGGTTATGGGAACATGGCATTAGCCTCCCATGATCCACTTACCTCCATCCCTCCCTGAAATCAATGGCAAACAAACCAAGCCTTTTTCATGCTTTTTTTCGTAAGCCTGGATTACCTGGCTGGATGCCATAGTACCATAAGCATGGATCCCACTCAGCTGTACACTGTTGTTGTGAGTATTACAAACACCTCATGCCTTATCCTGCAGTATTTACACAGCCGATACAGGAACGGCGGCATGGAACAATGTGATGCCATGCAAGCAGCCTTGCTAGTAGACAGAGCAGAGTAATTTGCAGTTGCTGGCAACAGTCGCACATCACCTTGACATGGTTGAGTGCCATTTCTGGGCCCAGGAAACAAGCACTGACTGGTGAGACCACATCGTTATGCAGCTATGGGATGAAAAGCAGTAGCTGCAGAACTTTTGAATGCATAAGGCCACTTTTATGGAACCGTGTGAATAGCTTTCTCCAGTCCTGAAGTGCAGCAATAGTAAAATGAGAGCTGCTGTGACAGCGGAGAAGCGAGTGGCGATAGCTCTGTGGAAGAAACAAAATAATACAGAACTAACCCAGATCCATCAGTTATTCTAGGTGCAAAATGCTAATGATTTTAATGGGAGTTCCACACACTAAATCACAGGATCAGGACTTTCACTGTCTTATCTTACCCCATTCCATGTGAGTACTTTAGGAATCTCACTATAGTCCAAGGTGCTGGACAGAATATGTGTTGTATGGTTTAGAGCACAATGAAATGAAGGGAAGATGGAATAGGGTTTACTCTATTTCCTTGCTTTTACTTGTTTTTAATCTGAATCTTAACATTAACATTTTACTACTTAGAACAGTTGTACACCCAGGCATTTCCAGATCCCTGCTGGCACAACTATATCCTGCAGAGATATTTATTTAATGCTACACTGAGCAGATGAAGCACTCTACACAATAATAGCTTCTGTTTTCTGAATGTAAACAGAAAAAAAAATCTTATAAGTGCTCAATACTCTTGAGAAACCTTTTTCCACATTCAGAAAGTCTGTGGCTGTTTTTCCTTATAAATGATTAAGGTTTCATAAATGGATTAGCTTAGTATTTTTTTGAAGAAAAACACTACTTTCATATGATCTAAACATACGCTGAACAGAGAAGAGACAGAATAAGGAATGCGGAAATTAAATTAAAGGAACTGCACACAACACCTCCTCCTCATCCTGCAGACATTCAAATAAAGTTAAGGGTTTTTTTTTCTCCTTTCTTTCTTTTTTTCATGGGGGGTAGGAGGGAAGGGGCAGACAACATGGAACAATCCCAAGCCTTCCAGACACAGGAATAAGAGAATAACTTAAAAAACTAAATTTTCGCAAGTCACTGCATTGAGAAAAATCCAACAGTGTGACTGGGATTCTAGTGTCCACAAAACTAGGTAAAATCCTCTAAAACTCAACATTATAGCAGAACTAAGACAGAACTTAGTCTATTTTTCACTGAGTGATACAGTAGGGAACAGGAATTAAAATCCAATGCTATGTGCAGCAGCTGCCAGGCAAGTCAGAATTTTAACACTAGGAGTGATATCCTGACCCTATTGAAGTCAGTGGCCAAACTCCCATTGCTGTCAAGGGGGGGGGGGGGGGGGAGGCAGCCACGATTTCACCTTAATGGTAGAAATGGATGGTTTCTTTAGGTAAAGCTGTTTGAAAGGGAGAGAGAAGTTATATATCCAAAGATGGAGTCTAGGTTTCCATTTTCAAGTATCATTATCTGACAAAGAAAATCAAAACATATTTATAAGAATGTTGTGCCCAATCCTATATAGTGCCGAGAGACTTCTGAGAAGTGTTAGTGGTTATAATCTGCCACTGAAGTCAGTGAGAACTAAGGATGGCTGGCACCTATCTAGATCTGGCCTTTATCAGGGAACCATGGCAGCTACATGTTATTTTCCTAGAGGCTCCTTACAGCAGATGTTTTCATGTGTGTTTCCTCAACTAACATTCATCTTGCACAGAAGGAGCAGATTGCATTGCTGCTCTCCTTCTGAGCTAAGGAGACGAATCTATAAGTGTTGGATAATTTGCACTAAATATAATACTGATTTTGCTCCCAGTGCCCAAATTATGTCTTTCCCTCACCAACGTCTCATTGTGGTGACGTCAATTGATTATGTACATTGCAACAGTGTAAAACTCTTCCATAGAAAATAAAACGAAACCTTCCAAAATTATGTCAGTCTCATGACTGAGTGAATAAAATAATTTTGCTCTTTTCCCCCCAGGATATTTTTATATGAAAATTAATTATATACTTGCAATAAAAACACCACCACCTTATACATCTGACTGTTAAGGCGTTACCCCTCACCTACTGGAGAAGGCATGGTCCACACTGATCACTCAATGTGCTCCTGCAGGCCCATGCTGTCTATTAATGGCCATGTATGGAAACCTAAATAACTACTCAGTCCACAAGTTCTATGCTGTTTAGTTTTGTTCATTTGTTGCAAATGCTCAGTAGGCCTTGATTGCTTTGTCTGCTTCTGCAAGTGGAGACCAACATGCTTGGCTGAGCCGTCCTGCATGTGTGGAAAGTGCTGGCTGTCTCTACAGCATCATTGCCCTTTCCCACTATGATATACCCAGGGTACTATCCAGACTAATGAGTTGCTGTGTCACTCCTGCCCTCTAGCCTGGGGTGCCCTTCACACTGCTTTGCTGCTGTAGTCTCCAGTATGGACTGCCCACAAACAGCCTCCAGCATGCAAGTCACTCCCAGCTATGTCTGTGTGTGCTGCAGAAGGGGTGGGGCCGGGGGGCTAGTCTCCCCGAACGGGTGGTTCATGCGCCACCCTTGCCTATAAGCCCTTTCATAACTCAACCTATGCATGCCACTGACAGCACTGAGAGTTGCAGAGCCATATTAAGGACTTGGCATGTTCATAAATATATTATATATTCCAGTCACCACTTTTCTGAGGACAGCAGCAGCCGGTAAGTAGCACAGTACACATTGGTTTTCATAAAGTGTCCCATTGGTGAAAATCTCCAGAGAATATGTAGTATATTGTATATCTATTTCCAAAAAATACCACTACTGCTGGTAAGAACTAGGTCTGCAGAGGGATGTCAGAGCACCACATGACAATCCAAAAGCATGCCACTGTATTAAATTTGGATGCAAAATAGTAGTTCTGCCCAATTCTTGTGATAACATGGGGAATATTCAGATCAAGACCTATTAGTCAAGCAAGTTATATTTTATCTCTGACCTTCAGCTCAATTTCCACTGTGGCGCATCACATATTGTACAGTTTTTTCTAAGGGCTGGTCTATACTTAGCCGCTAGTTCGGCGGCTGGAAATCGAACTTCCTGGTTCGATTTATCGCGTCTGGTCTGGACGCGATAAATCGAACCAGGAAGTGCTCGCCGTCGACTGCGGTACTCCAGCTCAACGAGAGGAGTACCGCGGAGTCGACGGGGGAGCCTGCCTGCCGCGTGTGGACCACGTCTGAACCGCGGTAAGTTCGAAGTAAGGTATGTCGACTTCAGCTACGTTATTCACGTAGCTGAAGTTGCGTACCTTACTTCGACTTGGGGGGTTAGTGTAGACCAGGCCTAAGTAAAAGTATTTTCCCCCATAATTAAACAGGCATAAGAGCCCCAACAAGCTGATTTTTTGCTCCTGTAATTAAATAAGTGTGTGTATGTATTAGAGTGTGAGTGTGTGTGAGAGAGAGAGAACACAGAGATTTAAGTTTTACAGTCGTGTTTTAGGTAGTATACATTTTCACATGCCTTCACGTGACCGTGTCTTACATGTAAAGCACCTTACTAGTTAGAGTTATTCAGCCTCTTTCACAAATAGCATTAATATGTAAGTCATTAAAGAACATATCTGATAAAACCTCCCTTTTCTCCAGATGCAGAACACAATATTATTCTTTGCCAACTGGGATTTAACGTAGAATTATTTCATTTGCTTTAGGAACAGGACAAATTTGAACTGCAAATCTGAACCCTGATTGTTTACATTTGAGGCATCTGGACCCAAACTGGTTCTACAGAAAGAAAGAAAGAAAGAAAGAAAGAAAGAAAGAAAGAAAGACTACTTGCTTTAAAAAAATGTTTTTCTACCCTGAACAGCTAACAATCTAAGGCTCCAATCTTGCAATCAGAATCATGGGATGGACTCTTTTACCTCACAAGATCTAGTTACAAGATTAGAGCCTAAGTCAACAAACATGACACAAGCAGGAGAGGAAATCAATTTATATATTTATGTACATACTATGTATGTAGTACTTATGTTATTTGTATATGTTACACACACACACAAAGAAAATAATCACTCTTCAACCTATCTCTAATTAGCAGGTTCATTTCTTGTAGGCAATGCAGAAGATTTGTATCTTGAGGAGGTCTTTAAGGAGGAACTGACTCCCATTTAGCTTGCCAAGTAACTGTTATTGTTTTTTAATCTGTGAGAATCGTGATGATATTTATGTATAATAACCTTGGGAACCAGAAAAAAAGTCTCTCACTGCTCCTCTCTAATGTATTGACTTTGGAATCAGAGTATGTTTTTTAAATATTTGCTGGAAAACTACGTATGCCAAAGGTGAAGCACAATTTGAAGTAACTAAAAATCACACATGGTACACATCTACCTCGATATAACGCTGTCCTCGGGAGCCAAAAAATCTTACCGCATTATATATGGAACCGCGTTATGTTGAACTTGCTTTGATCCACCGGAGTGCGGAGCCCCGCCCCCCTGGAGCACTGCTTTTCAGTGTTATATCCGAATTTGTGTTATATTGGGTCACGTTATATTGAGGTAGAGGTGTATGACTGTAATTATTGGATTGTTTTAACACTTAATAAAATATACTTGACACATGATGACAGGGATGTACAGTGCATTTGATAACTGTGAACCATGTAAAGAGATTAAGTGAAGCTGTCCAGAACTTGTTTTGCACACTGTAAGAAACATGTATGGGTTGACTTGCTATTTAGGTGGTGGGAAAAAATTGAACTATTGCTCCAAAATTTCCTTTCTGTATACCTCAAATTTAAATGTTTCCCATCATAATTTGCTTACCATACAACTACTACTTCAATACAATGCATACACAAGGATACATTTTCATGGGAAGAATTACCATGTAACTCCCACTGACATTAATTGAATTCACACAGCTAAATCCCCATGGCTCTACTTTAAAAATGGATCCTATAGCATGAATATAGATTTGTACTTTGGATCAACATAATTACTGATTTATAATAAATGCAGTGTGCAGTTTAAGATTTGCAGGTAAATAATTTGAGTATCATAAATTTATCCATCAATAAACAAATGAACTTTAGTGAACTCCATAAACCATAGAGAGAGACAAGGTGGGTGAGGTAATATCTTTTATTGGACCAACTTCTGTTAGTGAGAAAAAACAAGCTTTCGACAGACCTGAGGAAGAGCTCCGTGTAGCTCGAAAGCCTGCCTCTCTCACTGACAAAAGTTGGTCCAATAAAAGATATTAGTTCACCCATCTTTAATACCCTGGGGCCAACACAGCTACATCACCACTGCATACCTATAAATTGTAGAAACTTGTAACAAGGGTCCTATAAAGCAGTTTTTTACCCCAACTACATCTGATAGACCGACATCACTAAAGTTCCCATTCAGCTAGCATTGACCCCTTACGTTGCCACCACTTAAACCCTTTTGATGTTGGTGCTCTGGATAATGGGCTCCCAGATGGTAAGTGTTATTCGAGCCAGCACTGGCCCTTTGCAGGTGCTCCTGTCATATATCAGTGATAGCATGTGACTTGCTATTTTGTGTTGCATCTCCCACTGTCTTTTTTACATCGGTTATATTAATGTACCTGTAGCAAATCTAATATGCAATGTGTCTGTTCTACTCCAATCATGTTAGTTTCATATTGCAACATTAATGTATTGGAACATGCATATTTATGGTTGGGTATCATACATATGCTGGTTTAAAAGGAATGAATGTTGGCGCATGGTATCCATGACCAATCTCCAAATGAGTAAAATGTCTTATAGATATAGTTGAAGTATTACTGGTGTATTTGAATTACTAGACTTATACACTATATTCCCAACCATAAGTAGAAAAATGAAAATAACAATAATTATTGTTCTCTGAATGTATTGATTCTGCAGATATGTTTGCATCAGAGCCACATGTCAAGCCATGTAAACATGGACTCATTGGAAGCACTAAGTATTTATGTGTCGAGTGTTTGTGCTTCTTGTTTCCAAAGTCATCGTCATTGTTTGAAAATCCCAGCCATTCACCATGCTTCAGTTCCTGTTCACCTTAGTAAAGGTAATTATGAAGAAGTGATAAAAAGACAGAATATCTGCAGAAGCAGTATGTTGAAATAACATTTACTTTCTTCCTCTATACATCCCCACAGTAAAGATCTGAAAAACAGCAACATTTCTCAGGAGGTCAATTGAGGAGCACTTACTAAAAGAGAGACTGAATCACTGTTCTCCCAAACAGAGATTCATAATGAGATTCATCATGACGAAAGTATTTATTTGTATATACAGCTTCATCAGACCTTTATGAAAGTAGGTCTGGATAGGTGATGTCTGGTGCAACACCCATCCATGCAGGTATGTATACCATGCAAACAACTGTGGTATTTAAGTGTCTGAGTTATGGAAAAAAGGTCTCCCTGATACATACATAGTCATAAGAGACATCACAAACAGAGATAATTCTGAATTTATCAAAGATAAATGACCACCCAAAGAAAGAGGAATAATGCAAGACTAAAACATTCCTTTAGTTCTTGCAAAACCTTTGTAACTTCCAACCTAAAAGCATAAGAATGCTTACTGGAAAACTTTGTTCGTCCAACATAGATTTATATAGCGTATTCCAACAGAAACATTCCCCAGTTAACAGTTCAAAACCCAAGTTTTCATGTGAAGCAAATTCAGATAGGAGTGTAACCCCTGACTTTCCTTCCAGGAAAAAAAAATCTAGATTTGTGTAGGGGTGGGAAATGGAACTTTTTGGAACAAAGTTTAATCTTCAAGCTCCAAGAACTCAGTGGTGAAATTCATCTTTGTGAAGGACCACATACTGCTCTGCTGCTCTGCTTACCTATTGAGGTTCATCAGTCTTTCAAATATCTAAGGACACAGGCATTGTTATTCCCAGGGGCACATCATTTAATTCCATTCCTGGCACATCTAGGGAGACATCTTCCTTGTCAGATCAGATTAAAAAATTACCACTGTGCTGTCTGAGAGAAAGTTTACTGTCTGTCCTCTGATCAATGGAATGATCACCCTGAAAGTGATTTGTATTGCTCTGAGATTCAAAAGATTTGTGAAACCTGATCCCCATGGTGACCAAGTACTGCAAATTATTCCTTTATATGCAGTAACTGTGCACTACATTCCAAATTGGACGCATCTGAAACTATCACTAGAAATGGAACTGGGGTGAAAAAAAGCATCTCCCTCAAAATATTTCTGGAGATATAGATAAAAAACTATAAAGAATCCTCATGTAAGAGCTCCTATAGGACACTCAGACAGCTGTGAGGGGATCCAAATGCTGAACCCCTTGATGGGCCTGGGCAGGGTTTAGACAACATCTGGGCACCAGGTATCTGGGCACACATTCCAGATTCAGCCTCATGTCTGACAGCTGTCTCTACTGTGGGGCTCCTGTGGTCCAGTTACCTATGTCCTGAAACTAATGCCATCTTGAGCTGGGCAAAAAAAATTGGGCTGAAACTTTTTCACCAAAAAACAGATTCGGGCTGATCAAAATATTTTATAAATTCGCGCCAGTTTCTGAAAATTGTTTTAGTTGGAAAAAATGTCAAAACTAGAGTCACAAGGGGCTTTAAGTACCATTCACAAAGAAGAGGTTTTCCTAGTGGCTCCAGCACTCACCTGGAATATAGGAGACCTAGGTTTGAATCCCTGCTCTGGAGCAGGGACTTGAACCCAGTTCCCCCTATGAGTTCCCTAAACACCAAGGTATTCTAGGGTTGTGCTCTGTTGATGCTGTTCCACTTTGTATAAATAATTAAATATTAATTGAGTCAGAGAGAGACTCTGCAGCTCAGTGGTTAGGGAATGTGGGAGGCCCAGGTTCCAATCCCCTGTTCTAATATGTATTTAATTATTATATAAAGTGGGACTGCTTCAACAGAAAAACCTGAACAAAAGTCATCCCAAAATACCCTACAGCTGAATGGTTAGGGCACTTACCTGGGGGAGGGAAACTCTAGATTTTGAGTTCCTGGTCCAAGGTGAGGGTTAAAACCTGAGTCTTCTACATCCCAGCTAAGTGCCATATCCACATGGCTGTAGGGCACAAGGCAGGGACCTCCATTGCTTTGTCAATAGCACCTAAAATGTTGATGTTAGGCACCTAAGGCCCCTTGTAACTTTCCAATTTTCCTTTGCTTTTATTTAAAAAGAAATTATAAATGCCCAGAAATGAAATGAAATATTTTGTTCAACCCAAAACAATTTTCCCAACCTTTAAATTCATCAGAATTAAAAAAAAATGGTTATGAGTTGACCTGAAATTAATTTATTTGCTTTTTCAGAACTGCCGGCAAATCAAAGAGTCATTCCCACAGATCTAGTGCCATCTCCCTCAAGCCTCCTTAGCAGTTCTTGGACATTCTCTGGAATCCCACCAAAGATCTGAGCCTTACCGTTTACAGGCTACATCTTCAAGGATGTGTAGCCCACAAAGCCAGCTTGCTATATTGCATAATGTGTTTTCTTTTGGTTTGATTCATATTATTGTATCATATCTTATTATTGGTGAATCATAGTATTTTCTTGGGTTTTATTTATGTTGAATTCCAGTTTATGGTATTCATAAGATTTATTCATAATAGTTAAGTATCAGAGGGGTAGCCGTGTTAGTCTGGATCTGTAAAAAGCAACAGAGAGTCCTGTGGCACCTTTAAGACTAACAGATGTATTGGAGCATATGCATCCGACGAAGTGGGCATTCACCCACGAAAGCTTATGCTCCAATACATCTGTTAGTCTTAAAGGTGCCACAGGACTCTCTGTTGCTCATAATAGTTAGTTGTAATGCAGTTCATTTAGCACCCATCCTAAACCCAGCACTCCTCACTGTATCTCACCCTTCCACTGTGAGTCACTGGGGTCCCCTTACTTCATCAAGCTCCTGCAAAAGCTCCATTGAGTTAGAGCTGGTAAAAATGGCCAAAAGCAAAAGTAAAGCAGCTCCTGCTCTTCTATAATCCTTCCAGTTTCCTCTGACATGTGACCGCCTCATCAGCCTTAACAGGGGAGCACATATTTCCTACCAGGTGATTTCATTGCCAGGCAACCTCCCTCCTAACAAAGCAGTTCTCCTGGGTGGGAGTTAGCCTATTGTCTATGGTGTGTCTATTTGAACAGAGGACCATCAAGTTTTAACAACCCTCTTTGGCTAGTCATGTGCCACTAACCCTTGGAAGTCCAGTCTGTGGAGGTAAAAGGACAATAATAGAAAATAAACCATTCATACAACATGGAGTCTGCAGTCTGTCATAGACAGACATCCCCAATATCAAACTGAATTCATAAACTGTAAATAGACAGACGCCTCAAATCATCGCATCCTGCCTCCCTGAATGAGGGGACAAAAATCCTATTAAGACTAAAGTGCTAGGTTTTAAAGGAGGATTCACCCTGCTTTGAATGTGAAGGGGTCACATTCAAAGCCTCACAAAAAGTACTCTAATGGTGCAAGGTGCCATCAATCTCAGAATTTGAGGTTAAGACTTTCTATGTCATTGGTTCAAGATGTTGTCAAGCAGAACCTCAGAGGTTTTTTTGGCAGAGAGAAACCAAGGATCTTCTGGAATCCAAAGAGATCTGAGTGTCATTATCTATTGGGTCTTAGAATAAACTTTTCTACATCCCCCACAATGTAAGGAATAGGTTAGTAGGGAACAATCCAGCTATGTCATTGGGAAGGATTGGTTGACCTAATAAGTCATTTTTGTCTCTAACTATTATGATTTAACCACATTTGTGTCTTGTGTTACTGTAACTCTCAGATTGTTCAGTTGGAACAATGTATTATATCCTCCCAATTACAAATCAACGCAGCATTCCAATACAGTATAGTATGACTTCTAACTGCTATGGGCACACTGTCACGCTGTCTGGGGTGGCTCATGACCATGAGTGCCAACCTGTGGGCAGATTGTCAAAAAGTAGGGCAGACACCTCCACAGGTGGTATGTTCTATAGACTTCACCAAACCAATAATAAATGTGAACTCCCAAAGTACTACAATAGTATTATAATGGAGTCACAGACAGTCTTCTTCGATACTCCAGTCTATCTTGCCACCCAGGCAAGCTGCACTATGTGATAGATGGGCACTTACACCAAAAATCACAAAACATTCAGGTTACACCCAGTCCCAAGAGAACAGTCTCTCACCCAGGTCCATTTGCATCCCAGATCTCACACCAAAGACAACACTAATATTCAATTCTATAATAAACTCACTAAAGGTTTATTAGCTAAGAAAAGCAATGAGAGTTACTGAGAGGTTAAAGCAGGTAAAAATGTATGTACAGGTGAATCACTGTCTGCAATTCCAAAACATAGCAGAGATGTAGTAAACTACCAGTTTCCCAAAAGTCTTTTAGAGCTACCCAGAGTAACTCTGGGGATCTCTGTCTTCTCATTCAGTTATTCTGCCCTGTTAGAATTCAAAAAGTCCAGAGATGAAGAATTTTTTCTTGTGTCCATATTTATAGCTTCTCACAGAAACCAAGCTGATAGCAACAGTTCCCACACAGGTTCCTTCTTCGTGGTGGTGGTGGTGGGGTGCAATGCACTTAACAAAGTCTTTGATCCTCGATCTTGCACAATGGCTCATTTGCATTGAATGAACAGGATTTTACATCATCTTGTAAGAGACTGTCATTTGCATTGCACAAGGCTTCTTTCTCATTTGATGAGTTACTTAGTTACAGGGATATATGCAATAAAAATATTTGCTGTTACATTATAACATGGGGTATAGTTGAGTGAGACCAATACATGCAGCATCGTACAAATGATTTATAAGACACTGAACACATTCTTATCAACTTAACTACTATTTTTTTTATAATGCTAATACACAAGTAAGAAGGACTGGTTTCCAGCTATGCGTTTGTAAGTGTTCAGTGACGCCTGGGGCCTTGGGATGAGCTGGCACCTGGTCTGCCAGCATCACCCACACTCGAGTGACTTTTCAGTGGTAGTTTTGCCTACTTCAGTGAGAGTTGTCTATGTTTAAAAGCCACAAGACTTATCCCTTTGCGGCTACTTCAGTGACGACTCCATTGTTCACCATTGGTTTGCTCCAAAACAGTCATTCACTGAAACTCTCATTACTCATGCATTATCGATTGTCTCCTCTTGTACTGCAGGTTAGCGATTGTATGCAACCATCTCAAAAAATAGTACCAGGGAATTTATTTTCTTTGGTCATCATTCCATTGTTGAATACATAAGTTTCATATACTAACTCATAGAACAAGTGGCAGGACATCTGTGAAGCTATTGCAAGATACAGTAGCCAATACATCAAAAAAGCTATTTTAGATTAAAATAGTCATAAAATAAAAAAGCAATGGACACAGAACATTTAATTGCACAGCACTACAAATTTTCTTTCTGACACCATCTCCATTTGCTCATTAGTTTAAGATCTGTCTCCTATACATTAACAATGAAATGATTCCATTTGAACAAGTACTTTTTCCACTTGGAAGAAAAAGATGCATTTCACTCTTTGAAAACTATACCTTGCTGGTAAATGTATGTAAAGCTTTCTAAATATTAGCCAATTAATCCTTCCATCTTCTTTGTAGGGTTAATATTATCCTCCTCCTCCTTCTACAGATTGGGGAAGAGGCAGAGAACTTCATTGATGTTCCCAAAAACATATTCTGTCAGGGATGGTATTAGAATGTGGGAGTCTCTCATTCCTACTCCTCTGTTTATAGCATTTCATCGCTCCTCCCTCACTCTCTCTCAGTGCATTTCAGTTGCCTTTTCTCGGAATTACTTGCTCTTATTTACCCAACATACAGGCATGCCAAAAGGAACAGCAGACAGAATGATTTTATATGGAACATGCAAATGCCCTGCTTGGTTCCAGACATAAAGATTCAAATGGTGCTAGCATAGCATGTTGACTGGAGAGATTTAAGTATTTCACCCTTCTGTTTGTGTTTATTGTAAATAATTTTAAAAATTAGATTGGACATCTGCAATCTTTTAGGCACTAATTTCAGAGACCATGAAGCCCTCTGGGTAACTTTTTTTCATTTCCTTAATAGATAGTTTAGTTTTAAACTACATACTTTTCCTTCGAAAGATGAAAAGCTTGCCATAAAATTGATTTGGCATATACATAAAGAAAGTCTTTGTATGGAGCGGTACTAACCAAGAAACCTTCTTCACCAAACATCTGTCAAAAAATTAAAAAGTTTTACTCAATTCTGGATAACCGCCCCAGAAGAAAATAGCACAAGTCTGTTCTACAAAAAAAAAAAAACTTTGAATGCACTGTCTTATGTTTTAAAAATGAGTCATTAACTTTTGTCTTCAGAATTCATTGTGCCCTACTCCAAGACTGAAAATATAAGAGAGCTTAAGAGATACATTAGACATTCTGAACTAGTTCTATCTAAGAGGATTCACCATACCTCCTTTCAGTCTAAGTGTCCCTATTATTATTTTTGTTTAAACTTAAATATACAGTAGTTTTGATACTATATTTTATGTTGTCAGCATATTGCTCTGTTCTATGGAAAAGCCACAGGGAAGAACACATTTGAAACTCTCCATCACTCAGTGAACTAGGGAAGAAAAACTCCTTTGAGGACATGACACAGAAGGGGCAAGAAACTCAAAGCTGCTATATTATTCAAATACACATTGCTATACAGTTTATGAATAAAATTGACCCGAATCTCATGAGAGGCTGCTTGCATTGCACAATTTAGGATTAAGAAGAAAAATGCCTTACTTTCAAAAGATATGCCTATGTTAAAAAAGCAAGGATATTTTCATACCTTATTGAAATAATTGATCATATGTTAAATGAATTCTGTGTTGGATGAGCTGTACAGAACTGTCTTTTAATACGTATTATTCTGGCAGTCTGATGGTGAACCCTCCTCCATTATTCCATCTCACCAAGTAGTTATTTACCTTATCTGACCGCAGTGATGTCACATGTATTCTAGGAAAGTCAAAGAAACAATTACCAGACTAATTACTTTTTATCACCTGACATGACAGCAGTGCTGAAATGATTCATTTTCCAGTTCAAAGAGTAGCCTCAAGCTCCATTCCTTAATTTTATTTATTCATCTGGCTCAGAGACTAGCTGTTTCATTTCTGGTGTCCAATGTTTCTGTAAAATATTTTTTGATAAACTACAGTACCCAACACCAGAAGCAAGGAGCTTGAAAGCAGTGTCCATGCACATTTGTGCTCAACTGACTTTCAATCATATCATGCCCAATGCATGTACAAGTTCAGGAGCTGTACATATGTGTTCCTATGTGTTTAAGCGAATCTGAGTACATGCATGAGGCACTATATGTGCACATTTTTGAAAACGTGGGCCAGAATGTCATGTCTGAATAATATTAATTGCTGAACAATCTGTAACTTCTGTGAGTGCAACATTTATTATACCATAGGCAGTATGAAGCATATGACACTGAATGTATTTAAAATATACATGAAAATACTATGATCTGCATGTGCATAAAGCCTGTACAAGAAGATTTAATGGAGACACATATACAAAAGAGAGAAAATATATTGTAATCTGTTAAATGTGAGAATATATATTTTGTATGTCAAAAATAAAAACTCTTCAACAAGTTTGAGATATATAATATATAGATATAAATATAAAGATAGATTATCTCTCTCCATCTGTGTGATATTTATATATCTGATCACTGGTGCATTATGTATGGTTTGCCTATTTAGACCCCATTTAAGAGAATGGGACTACTCAGATTAGTAAAAACTAGGTTTATCAGTACGTATTTAGAGGACTGGGTCGTTAAAGCATAAGCTCCTTGAGGCAGAGACCAAGATATGTACAATATATAGGGTGAAATAAATAAGTGTCTATTTTCAAATGCATGATGTGAGAGAGTTTACATACAAGTAATGCGAAAGAATAAAGCCTGGCCAAATGACTCTGGGTAACAGGTCGGTATGATATCGTCAACATCACAAATGCACTGCACTCCTCTACATCATGTAAAATACCACAATTCACATCTATCTCCACAAAGGAACCTAAAAAATAGGCAAAAATGTGTTTGTTTCAGTAATTAAAATTTTACTATATCATCTAGGAACCTCACAAGAAATATGCATAAATATCGAGTCATTTATATAAATCCCTGATTTACCTACTGCCCTTTTATGTGCCTGATATAGGAACCCATCATCTCCCATAATGAATTAAAGGCTTGAATGAATCAGGTACACTTGATACCATGCTCTTAATCCACTGATTGCACCGCACAAGGGACTTGTTGGAGGAAGGTGTGTACCACTTTAAGGGGTTAGAGAGGCAAGGAGTGACTTTAACAGTGCTGCAGAACAGATCAGCCTGGGGACTCTGACCCATACCTTTCCCTAGGCCACAGGAATACAAGGGGTACTTTAGAGGTCCATGCCAGGCAGGAAAAGCCTCCCCCCGACACACACACATGGAAGTGGTGAAATACTAGGTTGTCGGGATCTGCTGTGGGCATTGCACTGGTTGCTCCTTTCTCAGCAGGCTGGGAAGGAAATTTTCCTTCACTGCCAGATTGGGCAATGCGAGGTGGGGTGGGGTTTTTTTTTTGCCTTCCCCATAGCAGGCTGTGGGGGAGGGGAGGTTCAGTTGGGGCAAACTTGGAACTGGAGTTAAGCTATGATGTCTCCATTCGTTACATAAATGTGGGGTGGATATCCAGTGCAGGTACTCCATAGAGAAGGGATACAGTGATCAGATAAAATGGATTAGTAAAGGATTTAAAGGAGGTATTTGTTAAAGGAGCAGGGGGTTCAGGGCTTCTATGAGTGGCTCGGCAGAGAGCCAACATCCCCTTTATAGCCCTTTCCACCTCATTCAAGGGGTTGGTGATGTGGAGGTCCCAGCAGCAGGTTGCCTAGGGTCCGGGCTGGATAAGCAGGAGGGCTGACAGAAGCCCTCCAGATATATATGAAAATGCTCATGGAATAACCTGCACCATACACTTTTATCTGCTGGGTACTCCCAGACAATCAAGAATAAAGTTGTGGCCTAATTAAACCATATCTAATGCCTCCTGTCCTTCCAGCATAGCTGGACAACAAATGTAGGTACTAGATGATCAAAGGGAACATGTTTCACAGGGGAAGGCCTTCAACTTAGAATGCTCTGCTACAGTTCCTAGAAAGTTTTACTCCAGGAGAGGAAGTGTAAATTATTCTTAACACCCTACAGGTCTGGTTCAGTAGCAGAGTTACAAATGACTCAGGATTTTAAGGATAGTTACTGCTAAAAGCTTGAACTGCATTTAAAACTACTAGATTGCAAGAGTGGACACGAATCATTGGTGTTCATGACAGTCCACCCCATTATTATTTAATAGGTGAGAAGCAACCCTTTTGAGCTTCCTGAAGCTTCTCAAAGTCTTTCTAGGATAGCTTCATGTAGAGAGCATTGCAATTTAAGCCTGGAGGCAACCAAAGTGCATATAACAATGGAAAAATCCTCACCACAAAAAGAGAGCTTTTTGCAGCCTTTTGGCTAGTCATAAATTGAATAAGGTATTTTTAGCTACTAGTGACATCTGAAAAACAAAGATTGATGTAGTCTGACCCTGAAAAACCATCTAGGCCAGTGTTTCCCAAACTTGGGATGCCGCTTATGTAGGGAAAGCCCCTGGCGAGCCGGGCCGGTTTGTTTACCTGCCGCGTCTGCAGGTCCGGCCAATCGCGGCTCCCACTGGCCGCGTTCGCTGCTCCAGGCCAATGGGAGCTGCTGGAAGTGGCGGCCAGTATGTCCCTCGGCCTGCGCCACTTCCAGCAGCTCCCATTGGCCTGGAGCAGCGAACCACGGCCAGTGGGAGCCACGATCGGCCGAACCTACGGACGGGGCAGGTAAACAAACCGGCCTGGCCTGCCAGGGACTTTCCCTACACAAGCGGTGTCCCAAGTTTGGGAAACACTGATCTAGGCAATAGATAGGCATAGCCTTTCTAACAGAAGAGGCTAACAGAAACCCTGCCTACTCCCACAGTTGCTTTCTCCTGCCAACTAACATTATTTTCTGGACTGAACCTCATTCAGTTTATTTTTATCTACCTCAGTCTGCAACACTGTGCAAGGAAAGACAAGTAGAATGTGGGTTTGCTGAAAAGAACATAGAGCCGAATATCATCAACATATTAATGACAGTGTAAGCCAACATTCTCAGTCATCCCCCTCAGCCTTAGATATACACTGAACAGGAGGCAGGAAGAGATTGATCCCCTATATGGGAGCTCACATGTGAGCCCTCAGGGAAGAGGAATAAATTATTCAACACCATCCTTTGGGATGTCAGCGCTTATGGTGTAACAGACTACACATGTTGTGAGAGCGCCTCAAGGTTCAAACATTTGGGAAATTATTCAGTAAATACTGAAAAGGAAGTGTTGTTTAGACATGTCAAACTTAACATAGTCGTAAGCCCAAACTAGGTAATGAGAATGAAACACCAACCTCTCTTGGGTCCTGGCAGCAGTATGTATTACACTCACAGCATGCTGGCAAAACTCTTTTATTCCAACAGCCAACAAATGGTGTGTTAAAATATAGGATGCGCTCCCCACTGACTGATGTGCCTACATCACAAGAGACAATCTGGAATTCTGAAACTTTCAGTTTAGACTCAAAGAACAGAAATAGCCCCTTTCCCACCTGTTGATATACTGTAATATGGAATGGATGCTGTAAGGGATTAATTTTTAGTAAAACTACAACTACTTCCAAGTTGGAGAGCTGGGGAAAGAATCAGAACTGAAAATAATGTGGCCCCTTTGCTTTTACTCAAGATTGTTAAAGTGACTGGAACTGCATACCTGTTTGTATAGAAGTCCCTATTTTCATTTCTGTGACTAGAAATATATATATCCCTTGCTAAACTAGGGTAGCGGATAATAGTGGTGTAAGCTGCTCTACTTCAGGGCGTGGTTGTCCCTATCCACACAAACCTCAGGTCTCACTGCCCCTCATCAGTGTTACCTGATAAGGGCTCCTACTCAGGGTAACAAGAGAAGGCCAATGATGGACCACGAGGACGAGAGCCAAGTTTGCCAATGTTAGTGAAAGTGGATAAGCTATAACTGTTAGAAGCCTGGACCACAGTAGGGCATGTAGTAAGATGAGGCCCTGAAACATAAACCCTTATCAGAGGCCCAGCATGATGCCTAAGGCCTGAACTAAAGTAATGGTCAAGACTTTGCTAACATAAAGCAAAGTTAAGCTGTGAGCCGGAGGCAGACCCTGCTCACAGAAGCTGGCAAGGAAAGGGCTGATGCTGCAAAAAGAGACATACCTAAAAGGTACTGGACACCAGATATCAGAACATTCACATACTTGTACATTCCACACACAACAAGGAACAAGCTGACCCATCCCAATGACAGGGCCAAAAGGTACAAGGTGAGAGGCGGCACCTTACTACGTAGAGGGGTTGTACCTTGCTACGTAGAGGGGTTGCACTTCAATACGTCAGGAGTGATGTGTAACTTGTTTGTACCTGTGTATAAGAATGCATCCCTGGAGCGGTGTCTTTGTCCGGCCTAGGGGGCAGTGGAAAGTCCTGCCACTGACTGAGCTGAGTCCATTGTCAGGGAGCACATAAGTACTAGCTAGCTGCACCTCAGCAGCACCTTGGACTTCTATGCCGGGGAGCTGGAGACTGTTTCCCTTCGACAATAAACCTGGCCGACGTGCCTTCGTACCTTACTAGAGTCTGTGGTCATTGGGGGTTCTCTCGGGGTCTGCTGTGTCAGTTATCTGTGCAGAACTGGGACAGCACACAGAGGGAACACACGCACGCAGCCGATTGATATCAACATTGAACAGAGCAGAGCACCACACCGGTAGCGTCTGACAAAAGGACAGAAGAAGAGCTAGATCTTTTTAATGGTAACCCATGGCCTCAGGAACTAATGGCATCTGGCAGAAGAGTTCCTGGGAAGGGGGATGGTGTCCTCAAAATAAAACCCTTCTATATCTCCCAAGTCCCAAGGAAGAAGAGTGAAATGTGGCCCTCACAGACCACAACAACAGCATCAGGGTTACATCTCCTGTTATTACCATCTTCATGAGGAAGGGGATGTTCTGCATAGTGCGGGCCGAGGGACGTGCTGGCCGTCGCTTCCCGTAGACACCATTGGCCTGGAACAGTGAACCGTGGTCAGTGGGAGCTGCGATTGGCTGAACCTGTGGACACTGCAGGTAAACAAACTGTCCCGGCCCGCCAGCGGATTTTGGAGAGATCTGGCCTTCCTTCAAGTCACTCATTATATTCAAAAGCAGTGTTGCACGCTCTTCAGGCACATTGACAGAACGGGCAAAAACACTCCAGTGCACCATGCTCTCAAGTTCTCCATCGATGCATTAAGGGGTTGCACACCTTGATCCTACCTGGTGACACCTGTGGGGCCACCCCACAGATTTGTGTATTCACAGGATTGAGCCAGATCTGGGAGCATCACTACATGATGCCCAGTGGGATGCCATCAACCATGGTCACTCTGGCTGGTGCAGTTGTCCTCAGTAGACTATACATGTTTGATTTGATGTTTGACGCTAAACTTAATTGCATGTGATATAAGAACAGCTGTGATTATGAAGACGCTGTTTTAAGAGAACAAACATAAAGAAAGAAAGTTCTTTATGTGAAATATGATTTTATCACTTTCTCCACAAATGTAACGACTTCCCCACACATAATCATGTCTAATAAGAGCATTTTAAATAGTTTTAATAAGAGAAAAACACCAATTTCTAGATTACTAGTCCTAACTAAGACTGAGAACCAATTCTGTGAGGCGCTGTACAAACACATAGCAAGAAAGGATCCTTTTCCATTTAGACTGTAAGCTGTTAGGGGTAAGACAGACAAAGGGAAGGAGAATTATCTCCACTTTACAGATAGGGAACTGGGGCACTAAGGGTGAGAGATTTACACCCAGTGGTGCAGTGCTCAGTCTCCCCTCTCCCAGGTGAGTGCTCTAATCACTGCACTGCAGGGTCACTCAATCTCTGTCAGGTCCAATAAACATTTAATTTATACACAATGTACTTCTGGGGGAAATCTGCGCCACTGTGCATGCACGGAATGTATGTCCCCTGCTGATTTCTTTGCTTCCTCTCAGAAAAATGACTTTCTGATAGGGAAGCAAAGGGAAGCCAAAAGAGCAGTAATGATACCTTCCTCAGCAGTATATTTTGGGGACCCAGGGCAGCTGGCAGAGAGGTAAATCACTGTGGGGTCTGAGGCGGGACTGGGGAAGACTCGGCTGGTGGCTCCTACCCTGCGCCAGTCTCAGCTGCTCATTGTAGCTGGGCTGGGGAGGATGGGACTTCCTCTTCCCCTGCACAGCATCCGGGGCCGTGTCAGACCCACCCCCACATTTCTCCCCTGGCTGTAGGAAGTTCTGCAAACTCTCTCCCCCCACCCCCGCTTCCTGCACCCATTGCTCCTCAGCTGCAGGGAGAGGGATCCCTGTACAGGGAGCTGCTCCCCCCATCCACTCAACCCACGTGCATCCAGACCCCCTCATACCCAGACCCTCCCACCGAGCCTCACCCCCCGCACCCAGAAACCCTCCCCCCATGAGCCCCACTCCCCCTGCACGTGGACCACCCTGACGAGCCACCTGCACCTGAATCCACACCCTACTGAGCCACAATCAGCTGCACCTGGATACCCACCCCACTGAACCCCACTCCCCCAGCATCTGGACCCCCCCACACACCAAGATCCAAGTGCTGAGCTCTATTCCCTCCACACTCTCCCCCCCCCGCTGAGCCCCAACCACCTTCACCTGGACGCCCCCATTACCAGAGTCCCATTACCGTTGCACACAGAACCCCCCCCAATAAGCCCCAGTGCATCTGAATCCCCTCCGCACCCAGATCCCCCATTGAGCCGCCCGCACCCAGATTGCCGCACACAGAACCCTCTCAACCCACACCTAGTTCCCCCCACATTAAGCCCCTCCACACTTGGATCCTGCCTTGCTGAGCCTGCCTGCCCACACCTGGTGTACCTGG
Organism: Terrapene triunguis; assembly: GCF_002925995.2. Lineage (NCBI taxonomy): Eukaryota > Metazoa > Chordata > Testudines > Emydidae > Terrapene > Terrapene triunguis. The sequence goes on along the minus strand of NW_020664372.1, from coordinate 27,341,327 downwards.
CACAGATGGGCAGGGCCCTGGGGTGTTTCTGGAGCAGGCCCTGTCCTTGCCCTTGTGCTGTGTCAGGTTTGGGTTCAGCCTTATCGCTTAGTCCATATCATGGGAGGGAACTGAACAGAGAACTCCCATCTCTGTGCAGCCAGTGGCCTGTGCTCCCCAATGCCATGTTGGAGCCTCCACATTTATTTGACAAATAAAATTTGCAGAATTTTGCAGAATTTTAAAATATTGTGTGCATATTTTTTTATTTGTTGGCTCATAATTTTTATTTTTTTGGCACAGAATGCCCTCAGGAGTAACAGTGGAAAAGCTTCAACAGAAGAGACTGAGATTCACCTTCCCCAGAATATCCCCTAGCCCAGTTCTCCCTCAGAGGTGAGTGTTCTAACCATTGTTCAACAGGTTATAGGGTGACCACCATCACCTCTATGCACCTTTTGTTCAGGTTTAGTCTTGCTCAGAGCATGTCGACTGAATCGGGCCCCAAAGGTAAGACAGATGGGAGAAATGTCTGATCTGTGGGCTTAGGTACACGTTAGATGTTGAGCGGCTAGGTGGTGTCATGACTTAAATTACAGCAGTTTGGAATGCTCACAGTTGCTTAAGAATTGTGTATCTTGGGACTTTAATAGTGGACACTTAGTGTCTAGGGACTTTAAGGACCTACAGGGTTAGGCAGCAGCTGTGGTGTCATTTTAGGCACTGCTGACATTCACAAAAATTGAATTTATACACTACACTGACAAATAAAAGAGGTAAAGGGCTGGATTTTTAAAGGTAATGAGGTGCCTATCACCCGTTGATTAAAAATCAGGCCCTCAAGGTTTCCACAGGACAGTCTTGGGACAGATTCAGGAAATGAACCCAGATTGGCTAAGTGGCAGTTCTGTAGAAAAGGACCTGGGGATTACAGTGTATGAGAAGCTGGATATGAGTCAACAGTATGCCCTTGTTGCCAAGAAGCTTAACGGCATATTGGGCTGCATTAGTAGGAGCATTGCCAGCAGATTGAAGGAAGTGATTATTCCCCTCTATTCGGTACTGGTGAGTATTCACATCTGGAGTATTGCATCCAGTTTTGGGCCCCCCACTACAGAAAGGATGTGAACAAATTGGAGAGAGTCCAGCGGAAGGCAACGAAAATGATTAGGAGATTAAAGCACATGATTTATTGAGGAGAGGCTGTGGGAACTGGGCTTATTTAGTCTGCAGAAGAGAAAAGTGAGGGGGGATTTGATAGTAGCCTTCAACTACCTGAAGGGGGTGAAGGTTCCAAAGAGGGTGGAGCTAGGCTGTTCTCAGTAGTGGCAGATGACAGAACAAGAAGCAATGGTCTCAAGTTGCAGTGGGGGAGGTCTAGGTTGGATATTAGGAAAACTATTTCACTAAGAGGGTGGTGAAGCATTGAAATGGGTTACCTTGGGAGGTGGTGGAATCTCCATCCTTAGAGTTTTTTAAGGCCCAGCTTGACAAAGGTCTGGCTGGGATGATTTAGTTAGGGTTGGTCCTGCTTTGAGCAGGGGGTTGGACTAGTTGACATCCTGAGGTCTCTTCCAACCCTAATATTCTATGATTCTATGATTTCTTGAGCCTCAGACCAGTGCTTCAATCAAATGGCTATTCTTCCTCTCATTCATATCCAAGGCTACGGCCACACTACAGCTTAAGTGGACATAAGTTATGTTGCTCAGGGGTGAGAATTAGCCACCCCTCTGCACAACATAACATATGCCGACTTAAGTGCTGGTGTGGACAGCACTATGTCAGTGGGAGAGCTTCTCCCACCAACATAGGTACTACTGCTTGTGGGGCTGGATTAATGAAGTTGATGGGAGATCTCTCTCCCATCAGTTTAGAGTGCCTACATGAGAGAGATTACAGTGGTGCAGCTATGCTGCTGTAAGCAGAGTCAGGATGAGCTCTACCCTGACATCTGGTGGTGAATTATGGTGAGTGTGGAAAAGAACTCCAGGGGCTAATCTTGTTTGCATAGGCACACCCACTCGCCTGGCATGAAACAACAGCAACTGAAAGTGGTTACTTTGGCTGGTGTGGGATCCCCAGTTTCTCTGTTATTGGGGCAGGAAGAATAAAGTTATGTTACCCTGATTCTGTGAATCAAGGCCAGTGGAACTGTTGTATGACAGAAGGACTGAGTGAGCCCTTCACCATTACCTAAGAAGCACTTGCTTGACAAGGGGCATGGGTTACAAAACCCAGTGAATTGAGAGAGGATGGGGACAGGTATTTGTACTGGATGGTATGGGCCCCCTCTGAGGGTTTGAAACACCAATCGCACCACCTTCTCTCTCCACTGTTGAATGTCAGAGCTAACTTTGATTCCATTAGGAGTCTAGTTACAGGCTGCTGAGCTGAATTCACTTTGGGCCAATGGTGCACCAGCACTGGGGCTCCCCTACTATACTATGAGCTGAAATCACTAAGAGCTGAAATCACAAAAGAGCTAAAGTTATTAAGAGCTGAAATCACTGAGTGCTGTGTTAACTAGTGGGGGAGACTGAAACTATATTGCTCAGCAGCTGGCGGAGCAATTTGTGGGGATGACTGGAGGAGCAGCGAGCGGCGCGGAGCCTTGTGGGGCCGGTTGGAGTGGCCCAAGGGACGGCGAGCGGAGCTGTTTGAGGGGACGGCTGGAACGGCTCACAGGTCGGTGAGTGGAGCGGAGCAGCTTGTAGAGCGGAGCAGTTCATGGGATGGCAGGAAAGTGGACTGGCTCGTGGTGAAGGCTGCGGCGGAACCCACACGGAGAAACAGACGGCTGGCCAGCCTCGGATCACGTAAGGTGCCCCTTAACACCCTGCATGCAAGATACTTTTCCTTTTACTCTGGGGCTGCACTGACCAGGGACAGAGACTTTGGGGGTTGTTGGACTTTTGGGACTTTGGGTGGTTGCTGGACCCAAGAGACTTTGGGGGTGTTGGACTTTGGGGACTCTGGGTGATTTTTGGGTTGCTGGATTCAAGAACCAAAGGGAAAGGACACAGCCCAATTTGCTGGGGTGGGTTTTGCTCATGGTAAGCAAGTCAGATGACTGTCAATGAGACGGGCTCCTAAGTCACTTGGGCGTTTTTCAAAATTTTACCCAAGATCTCAAGCAAACTTTGCTCTTAGCATCTCCTAGAAGGAAAAAGTTAAGTCTACTTTAGGATGAACATTTCCATTTTTGAGAAACTATTGAATTAGCCTGCACTTACGTTGAACACTTTTAGATATGCAGATCCACACATTCTTGTGGAGGAAATATCAAATTTATATGTACACACCTACACCCAGCAACAACCTATTAAGTCAGATGCCAATAATAGGGCCACAAGATACTATTTTGCTCTTAAATCAAAGTCTTCTTATAGACAGAGATAAAATTAGTAGATGAAGTTTTATGATGTTTCCTCTCTTCATAGACTATGGACCAATCCTCTAGTCTTTACTCAGACAAAAACTCCAACTGACTTCAAATTACAGAACTGCAGGATTGAGCCCTACATCAGATTCAAATTGCCAATGCCCTTACACTATTCTGCAAGATACTTTTCCATTTTGAAAGTTAATCCCAAAACCAAATATTTTATATAGCAAAGCTTATTGGATGTGACTTATTGGATTCGATGGTGGTCAGAATAATGAATGGCACAGTAAAATAAGTGCTGTTACTTTGCTTACTTTTCACTGAGTTTCTCTTCAGAGATATGTGAAACGGCATCATGAACTTATGAGTAAGATCTGAACATAGGTTTGATGTATTGTAAGAGAAAGCAGTTTAGTCATTATTGTATAATTACATGGTGTACATTTTAATCCAAATGTCATGATCCTCTTAAGGGTATAGTAAGATAGATTTCAACCACAACCAGAGTTGTAGTTGTCAGTGTATCTGCAATATATTTTTGCCAAATATTATAAATTAATTTCTATGCATTAAGCTGAATGAGCTTGGGCAAACCCAATCCTAGGTACTGAACAAAGTCACTTTATTTCCCAAGAAAAAGCTCTAAAAACATGTAGGGCTATCAAGTTTCTTTTTTCCTGTATTAAACCAAGTATGTACATTTCATGTGCCTATTCCTGTTACAGATTTGTTTGTCAGGCTGTGATGGCTCAAGACCTGAATTTCCTTTTGACTTTCACTGAGATTCGTCATAACTGAGTTTTGAGCTCCTTCTGCACCTATCATCGTCAAGTTTTGGTTTAACTAAACTGTTTCTGTTGCAGTGAGATTTTACTTGAGTGGGTCACAAACCCAATTGCAGCACCCTTCGGACCAGCATTGTTACTAACTCTGCCATAATGGTGAATGGCTTTTGAATCTTTGTGGCACAAATATCCTATGGATAGGAGGCAGTCTCTTCCAGTACAAGAGGATTCACAAGCTCATATGGAAATCACCAGACAATGCAACTGTCTACCTTATGGCTCACGTATATATCTAAGAGATGGGTATCTTCTCTGAGGGATATCAGGCAGCAGACATTGGCTCATTTATTATCTTTTACTGGCCGTGTTACATTTTAAACAAACAAACAAAAAACTAAAAGAGTGTTCTAGCAATAGAGAATTTCAAGTACATAGAAACAAAGATCAGATTCCAAATTGCATTTAGCAACCATTCCAGTGGTGTACAAGGTCAGGCTGATGAAAGTCTGGAAGACAAATGGACAAAGTGCAAGAAGATGGTTGACAAGACAGCAGAGGAAGTACCAGGCCACCAAACATGGCAGAAGAAAGATGCATGGATTACATCTAGAACATGGGCAGCTCTTGATGAGTGGAAAGCTCGAAGGCAAAAAAGGAACAGTGCAAGAGATGGATGCAAGATACATAAAAAAGGGCAAAGAAATCTAGTAAGATAGAAATGTCTTGGTTCAGAGGAAGGCTGCAGAGGTAAAAGAAGCAGCACAAAGGGGAGACATCAAGCAGTTCTATAAAAGAGTGAGACACCTCTCAAGAAGAACCGGACCATCACAGGCAATTTCCATCAGGGACTCTACTGGATGGATGCTGAAAAACACTTTAAGAATAAGCCAGACAATGGAAAGAACATTTGCATTTCATATTAATCTGTCCAGAGCCAATGATCATGCACAGGTTCAAGAGAAATGCTAATGTAAAGTTAGAAATAGAAGAGGGACCGATCACACTGGTTGAAGTTAGAGCAGCCATAAAAGGCCTCAAACAGGGGAAAGTACCTGGGGTTGACAGAATTCAAGCAGAGGTACTAAAGGTGGAAGGCAAAATTCTGATTAAGTAGCTCATCAATATCGAATGAAATATGGATGAAAGAACAAGTGCACAAGACTGGAAAGATGGTATCATTGTGGCATTGCCAAAAAAAAAAAAAAGGGTGATCGTATTCAATGCACAAACTGGAGAGGTATTGTACAGCTATCAATCCAGGGTAAAGTATGCCTACCACTATGCTGAAGGTAATGGATGAAATATTATTAGAAGCAAAGGCTGGGTTCCGTACCAGTAGATCATGTTGTGATTAGATATTCACTCTTCCACAGTTCATCAAAAAGCTACTGCTTAGCAAAAACCAGTCTTAATCAACTTCATTGATTTAAAGAAAGTGTTAGATAGTGTCCACAGCTAGACCTATGGAATATTGTTAGAAGTTATGGGATAAATGATAACTGAAAAGCTGACTAACATAATAAGGAATTTATATGAGAGATGCAATACTGTGACTGGAGTTAAACAAAGGTGTAGGTTATCACCAATACTCTTTGCACTAGCAATAGACCAGGTGATGAAGTAGGTAATAAAAGGCATCATGGACAGTGTAAAATGGGTTAGCAGAGATGAGCTATACAAACCTTGACTTTGCTGGTGACAGTGCTTTACTAAGTATGATGTAGAATGGAATGATTGTCTTTACATCACAGGTAGAACAGGAAGCAGCGAAAATTGGACTGAAAGTAAATGAAGAGAAAAATCAAGCCTATGAAGGAAGAAAACTGATTACACACAAAAGTGGATGGAAAAGAAACTGAAGTATTCTGCTCTCTGGGGAGTATGGTGACATTTGAAGGTAACTGCAATAAAAATATTTATATGAGATTCGGAAAAGCAAACATAATTTTGGAAGATGATTAACATCTGGAAAAACAGATCTTCACACCAAACTGTAGGTCAAATTATATCACACAATTGTACTGAGCACATTACTGTATGGAGCAGAGCCTTAGTGATGACAGTGACTAACAAAAAGAGATTGGAGGCTGTCCATCACAGATGGCTGAGGAAGATATTACACATTTAATGGAAAGACAAAACAAAAAATGTGAGCGTAAGGGAGCAGACAGGACATGTTGGAAAATATCAAAGACAGAAGGCTCAGGTGGTTGGAACATGTACACCATATGGAAAATCGGAGACATTCTAAGCAAACTTAAAGTTGAGTACCTGAGGGAGGAAAGAAAAAGTGAGGAAGGCTGCGGAAGAAATGGCAGAAGACAGTGACAGGACATTGAATGTGTTTGAACCAGCTGGGAAAGAGTACTGCAACTAGCAAGTGATCAATGGAAGAACTGGACTGCCTATGTGTCAGTGGCATTGGAGGAACTAAGGTAGGTAAGATAAAAGTTTCTAAAGGCATTGTCATCAATGGGACTTCAGCACATCCTTAAAGTTAAGCACATGCTTAAGAACTCTACAGAATTGGAGCCATAACGGGTTTGTCTACACGGCACTTTGGAGCGAACCTCGCAGCCTAGGTCAACAGACTTGGGGTAGCAGGGCTCATGCTAGCTCGCTAAAAATGTCTGTATAGCCATCCCTTACCCCCAGGCTACAAAACCCAAGCTACAATTTCAAAGAGCTGTCTATACACCTATTTTTAGAGCCGAGACTGTTGACTGTTGACCAGGGCTGTAGACATACCCAATCTAAAGTACAGATTTGCATTACATTCAATGGGCGTTCCATTCATGGAGGTGCTTCAGGATTAGCTGCAGAACCAATTCTTTCCTTAACTTCTTCTTTTTACAGTTGTCAGGAACAGAGTTCCACTACTTACCTACAAATAATGTTTGTAAAGCTCCTGGAGAGCTTAATGAAAAAGAAATGATAGGAATGATTTTTGTGTGTGTGTAACAATTTCAGGATTCATGAGTCCAGGAATGACAACATCAGACTGCAGCAGAATAGACACAATAAGGAAGCTACATATTTAAGATAGATGATCTAACCTCAGACTTCTACATACACCTAGGTTAGCAATACCTGAACCAAATTCTTACCTCTGGAAGCTTTCCCCACTGTTTACCAACAATATTTTATCATTTCCATTTGTGGAGTACGTGGGGCTACTAATGGTAACTGCCAGAGCATGTGAGGCACTTGGGGATGTTTGAGCCTTATTGTTAGCATACATTTCTGTCCATTACTCCAAGAAACAGGAAATATTCTATGGGGTTTTCATAGGCTAGGATTTTATTTATTTATTTTTAAACTCCAAAGAATGGGTGTAATTATTTGTATTTGCTGTTAGTGTCATTTGACTGTCCTAATATTTTATTTGCTTGCATTATCAGGTACATAAAATGTACACGTCATCTAAACTGAGCCCACAAATAACTGTTCCTGCAATTTTGCAGCTATCAAAAGTTGCAATTATAGGCAGGATGAAATTTCAAGCCTAGATAACTACACCTGCATGTATTTGCACCTTCCAGCCTCCAGATAAAAGCTATCACACAGGAACTTTCCATTCCATACAAAGGCACTATCCCAGTGGACTGGTCATTCACAAGTACCTGGAACAGACCTCCATAAAATGTTTCCTTCCTATCATTACCTGACCAGCACATTGGCTATTGAAAGCTGGTCACAATTTTCTGATTTTGATTTCGTTTTCACTGAAAAAAATGTATTTTAATAAATATTTTGATCAAAGTGTTTGGAATTTTTGACCAGTTCCAGCTGCCAACCAACTTTCTGCAAATCTACAACAACATGGTGGAGCTCTGTTTGATATATAGATTCCCTGTGACTGCTGGGATTGTCCATTTCAGAGCACTTTATGACTTTCCCAACACTCTTCCTATGCCCATATTTGGTTCTGACTTAACTAATCAAGACATTGTAATTTATAATTCCCCCCCACAAAGTATATGATGTTAGTTTTTATTTCCATAATCTATTCTTATTATAGGATGTGTTTCTTACAGTTGCAACATTTAATCTTAGAAAAGAATAGATTATATATTTGACTACATAAGTAGCGTTATCACATATTTTTGAAATAATTAAGACAGGTATATAATAAATTCAGTCTTTTTTATTCTTTTAACTGGGCACCTATAGCTTTGGATAGGCACCCCCCATTATTTGGATTTTTACTACAACAATTGATTATTTCAGCCAGATATAAACATATTAATTTTAAATATAGGCATATATAGAGATAGCCTAGGCAGGCAGCTACAGACATCTCAATGGTCAGCTTGCAGCATATGAAGAAAGGTTTCTCTACTGCTAAGAAGTTTCATATCAATAAGTGATTATAGATGTTAAGCCTCAAATAGGCAAAATACAAATTCAACAACATGTTTTTAAAAAGTTTGTTCAATTTTACTGTAAAGTAAAATAGAATAGTCAATCAACAACATAACAGTCATTGTGTTCAAATTGTGATATTCTTATTCAGGTGAAACTCATTGGGCCCAGTTCACTGCTGGCATAAATCAACTCTGCAGGTTTTGTAGGAATTTTGCTTGAGTAAATACTTCAGTACTGGACTAAAGGGAAGGCTTAAGGTAAAAAAATTACCTGCTCAGCTAAAATAAAAAATTTGGAATAATAGCATGGGAAGCATAATGAATGACTAGCAGAAAGTATCACATAGGATCTCTGAATTTTGTCAATGGCTTATGCCAAAGATATACATTCATGCTGCCATGTACTAATAAACCAACCAAGTGAACAGTCACACATGTCTAAGAAGTGTGAAGCAGAAAAGAACTGTGAAGTAAAAAAGAACTAATTTTCCTCAGGACTTTTCAATAAAGAAGGCAGAAGCTTAATTTTCAGCCTACCTACAAGTCAAAGCAAAAACATCCTGAGTGTCACGTAGAGTGGAGAATATATTACACTTCAGACTTTCTTCTTTATATATCCTGGTTTTATTAAGTTTTCAATTTTCATTAGTAGATGAAACTTTCACTTTTTTATTAAGTCTGGAGAACACTGTGAGAACATCTGTGCATTGATAGAAGTTATCTATATTTCTTCTTAATTGTGATATTTGAGTGTTGTTTAAAATTAAATATTCTGTGCCATCTATCTTATTACATATTTGAAATCTTCATTCATCCACAGGGATCAACAAGTCCTTGGAAACCACAAATACTCAGCTCCTTTCTTGTACCCCATCAATGCTATTCAAATGAAAACTCAGCTGGGAAGCAGCATCATATTTGGCAGGTTCTATTTGAGTCTCTGAACAAGACAAGTCAAGATTGTTGAGACTTCATAGTAATAAGTATCTGTATTTATCTCTCTTCATGCTTGATAGGAAACGAAACTCTAAATATATATATCCTCTACTTCAAAGGAGTATACAAAATAAACTGGTAAAAACCTGCTACACATCACCTTTGGCTACTTGCATATTTATAACACAGATATCAACTATAAATATACTACTTGAAAATGAAAACTGCCAAAATATCTAGGTGAGCACAGTCATGCAAAATTAATGTGATGAATATTCAGAGGTACCCAGTATATTTCAAGTTATTTCAAGCTACTGGGACTGATCTTTAAAAAAAAAAAGTAAATGTGATGCTAAAGACCATTCAGAAGGGTCCTGGGCAGTACATTAATCATAATCTAAGAAATTCAGTTTTCCAAACTTTTCTAATATTCATCTTATGCAACAAGATGTCCCTTACTGTATAATACAGTAAATACTCATACCATTTATAAGATCAAAGTGGTTGCACATTTGTTTTGTTTTCCTATTTGGAGTTCTTTACCTTAAGTCATCCTTTTAATGAAGTATTTGTATTAGACATCAGATACCTCTTAAGTTAATAAAATATATATTTCTTGTATATGTAGCTTGTTCAGTTACACTGTAATTTATTTGCACAACATGTTGAGATATATCTGACTCCCTTGATCCCCTATTCCTGCCAGTCCTTGAGGTCATTGGGATTTTCCCATTTCCCTAATGATTGTACCCACTGTCTGGAGGACCCTTTTTACGGGGAATGCCTCAGCCAAGTGTTCCAGGACAGGTACAGTTTCTCCCTGACTGAAACTCACAAGAGGCAAAGAGATTGTTTTGAAGGAGAGTCACTAAAGTACATCCTTGAGGGAAAACAGTTCAAGATTCATATGGTCTTATTAAAAATTATGTAGAGAAAAAAGTCATAGTAAATCAGTTAGAGTAAGCATTCTTTCTCTTTATGCCATTTTGTAGGGCAGTACTCCGGCTTCTTGGGTTGGGTCCTCACTAGTGTAATCAGTGAGCCTTTTGATCTTAAAGACATTAGCCCATGCATTACAATAGCAAGCATCACCACACAAAGGTATTTACAGAGATCCTGTCTAGGAGGTGATCAAAACCTCTTGTGAAATGTCATTCAGGAGTGTGCTTTTTGCTTTGTATAGATTGGTTTCTCTTTTTCCTGCATAACTTGCATGTTTTTTTACAGGCGCATGCGCACAGTAGTTGTCATCCAGCATCCCTCTGCATCTGATTTTCAAATAAGCAACTAGAACTAAAAGGGCCATTTGTCCTTACCTAATATCCAAGTTTTTCCATGTTAGTAATTTGCCTGGAGATGTCAACCTGAAGCCACGTCAGTTTGATGTTAAAGATACAGGGGTTATATAATACCTGCACTGCAATTCATGTTTAAAAGCTTTGTTCTCTCTATCAAGCATGAAGTATAGACAAATTTCAACCAGCATGACAATAACCCCCCGTTTTCACCATCCCCCTAAGGGAGCCTGGAAGATGCATTTTCACTCCCAATCCTCCACCCCACTACTTTTGTGACCACATCTCTGCTGTACTTCTGTATCTGTGTTAGATATTTAGCTAGCATTCAAACACTTGTCACCCTAGCCATCTCTATAATTTTGCTATTTGCTCAATTAATGTTAGTGCAGTGACCCTGCTCTGATGTTCCACATTATTCACAGCTAACTTAGTTAGGATATTGTTGTTTTAACACATTTTAGTAAATGAAGTCCAACAGGAATAAATTCAAGTTTATTTTGTGCTGAGAGCCAAGCCCAAGAATGTTATAAAAAGTTGTCAAAAATATCTATTATATACTCTTGTCCTTTTAGGCCAAATTATAGCAAACTGCATCCATTGGTGTTTTGATGGCAAATTCTTAATCCTGACAGGTTATCAATAAGAGATGTCAACAATCATTTCTTCTGGATGGATGGCTAGAGTGAGTGACTGCAAACCCATCTTCTGCTGGCAAGCAAAGCTAGTCAACTTTATAGTTTTTACCTGGTAGGCTCACTCTTGAAATCTGAATCTCTAAAGCAGCGAGATATATAAATTTAGGCAAGCACAGAATTCAATAAAGTTTATGTTACAGAGTGGCTGGCACCCAAATTAAAAATAAGACCAGCTCCCCTATGCCAGAGCAGGTGGTCCCAGTTGTGCCTATTAAGGGATTGGGGCTATAAACCTGGGCTATAAAGGATCCGATGGAGTTCAGTGGGGACACAGCTGGAAGGGAAACTGCAGAGTGAAGCTGCAGGGAAACAGGGCCTCCCACAATGGTCACTGGAGGGTGTTGGGGCTGGGGAAGAAGACCCAGCTGAGACTCTACCTCAGGGAGCAGGGCTGTACCCAGTTTAGGGCTGGGTGGAAGATTTGTTTTGTGTTTGTTTCTCTTTGGAATTTTGTAAATAAAGAAACCAGGCCCCGAGAAGGGCTGTGGTTTTAATGAAAGAGACTGTGCAGGGTTTGTTTAAGGAGCCCTGAAGAAGGGGAAAACAGGGGTTGGGCACTGGCGAGGCAACCCTGGCCATGAGGGGGGTGCTCAACTGGCAGCCACTATAACCAGTTTTAAGATTAGTAGATCGCATCTCATTTAGAAAGAGACGATGTCAAGTGGAGAACCCACCATATCCTGTTTGTACATGTAACCCTTCTGCCAGGCCGAGTTGATAGCAGCAAGGGCCAGGTTCAGTACATAGGGGTCCCTTCCCAACAGCGTAACACAAAACCAGCTCGAGCCCCCACCCAGTGACCTGGGAAAATCTTACACACACCCCTGGGCGCCTCGAAGAGGCAATACTTTCCCTCTCGCAAGCACAGAGCCTCGGTGTAGCAGAAAATGTTTAATAACATGAGGTAAACGACATAACATTAAATTGGGAAAACACCTCAACTAGAGTTCCTAGACCAAACCATGAGCGAAGACCCACCCCAGCAAATTGGGCCGTGTCCTTTCCCGTTGGTTCTTGAAACCAGCAACCCAAAAATCACCCAAAGTCCCAAAAGTCCAACACCCCCAAAGTCTCTTGGGTCCAGCAACCCAAGAATCACCAAAGTCCCAAAAGTCCAACAACCCCCAAAGTCTCTGTCCCTGGTCAGCCCTAGAGTTCAAAGGGGGGCGTGCAGGGTGTTAAGGGGCACCTTACGTGATCCGAGGCCGACCGGCCGCCTCTCCGTGGGGTTCCGCCGCAGCCTTCATCATGAGCCACTCCACTCCACCAGCCGTCCCATGAGCCGATCCTGCGTCCCACGAACTGCTCTGCTCTACCAGCTGCTCCACTCACCGACCTGTGAGCTGCTCCAGCTGTCCCCACAAATGGCTCTGCTCCACTCGCCATTCCTTGGGTGGCTCCAACCATCCCCGCAAGGCTCCACTCTGCTAGCTGCTCCTGCAGCCATCCCCGCAAACTGCTCCGCCAGCCGCTTAGCAATATAGCTTCAGGCTCCCCCACTAGTTAACACAGCCTCAGTGATCTCAGCTCTTAATAACTTTAGCTCTTTTGTGATTTCAGCTAGTAGTAGGGGAGCCCCAGTGCTGGTGCACTATTGGCCCAAAGTGAATTCAGCTTAGCAGCCTGTAATTAGACTCCTAATGGAATCAAAGCTAGCTCTGACATTCAACAGTGGAGCGAGAAGAAGGTGCAATTGGTGTTTCAGGCTCACAAAAGGGCCCACACCACCAGGTACAAATACCTGCCCAAAGCTCTGTCAATTCACTAGGTTTTGTAACCCATGCCCCTTGTCAAGCGAGTGCTAATTAATTAATGGTGAGTCCGTCTGTCATACAACAGTTCCACTGGCCTTGATTCACAGAATCAGGGTAATAAAACTTTATTCTTCCTGCCCCAATAACAGAGAAACTGGGGATCCCACACCAGCCAAAGTAACCACTTTCAGTTGCTGTTGTCTCATGCCAGGCGGGTGGGTGTGCCTATGCAAACAAGATCAGCCCCTGGAGTTCTTTTCCACACTCGCCATAATTCACCACCAGATGTCAGGGTAGAGGTCATCCTGACTCTGCTTATATCCAGAAAATTGGCTTTTCAGCTAAACAATTTTTCAAGCGTCTGCTTTTTGCAGAAAATTTAGATTTTTCACTGAAAAAACCTAGTGCCTGAAAAACTGAAATATTTTGATTAAGATATGCTGCCAGAGTGCCTGATATGAGCTGTAGTTTCGCTGCCTCCTGTCCTCATTCTCCACTATGGGAGAGACTTCCCAACCAGACTTCATCTTCCATGGTATACTAGGGACATGGGACTCCCATGATGTACCACCTGCCTTGGTGAGATGATGGTGCACCATGGGAAATGTAGTCCATCCAGGGAGCCCATTTAGAGAGGAAAATGGGAACAGAAGGCACCTGAACCACAACTCCCATTACAATTGCAGTGGAATTTCTGAATTGAAGTATTTTGGCTTTCAGCCAAGGAGTCATGCGGGGGGGGGAGTAATTTTCACATGTGGTTTATTATTTACCATCACTTAATTTATATCTTCTTTTTAATCTGAATTTTTTTGGCTTCAGCTTCCCATCATAGGATCCTTTTATGCTTTTTTTCTGCCAGATTAAAGAGCTGTCTACTATCAGCAATCTTCCCCAAGCAGGCTCTTCTAGATCATTACAAAATCTTCTCAACCTTCTATTGGATACACTAAATAGATTGAGTTTCTTTAGTATTTCAATATTAAGCAAGTTTTTGCGACCTAGAAACCTTTCTAAATTTTTAACATTGTTTTTCAAGTGTAGATACCAGAACTTGACATGTTATGGTCTCACTAATGTCATATGCAGAGGCAATATCACCTCCTTCCTATCTGATATTCCCCTTCTGAACCCTTTCCAATTTTCCAAAAATCATCCTAGACATTCTAGCAATGTGATTTTATTTTAGGGCCTGCATAATGTAAATTCAGGGTTCTCAATGAGAAAGAAAGCAAAGAAGGCACTGAATAGAGAGACGATCAGCAGCGAACAGTGAATTTGGGGGAAGGAGAGATTGAGCTTCATAGCTGTACCTTTATTGTATTGCACTTTTTCCCATAGGATTTGGATGTATTTGGGGCCAAGTCTGCCCAAAACTGACCCTGATAAGGTTCTCAGTATCCCAGCTATATACAATACGACCTCCAACTGGCTCTAGGAGAACCCTTCATTCTCATATCTCCAGGAGCCTTGTTCATTTTGGACTATAAATGTAACTTGCCATGGTATTATGTTTTTTATTTATTTGTTTGTTATTTAGTTTTGTTTTTAAAGAAAATACTAAGATTCAGGGATGTAGTAGTCAGGAAGTAATTATTTTTCAATAGAAAACATAAGTATTAAACAATTACAACAAAATTTAATGTAATTGTTATCCATAATTATATAGCACCCAAAAGCATGCTGTGTGTTTCTTAGGAGGCATAGAAAGACACAGTCTACACCCCTGAGAATTTTTAGATGTGACATGATGAGCCAGGATGACAAACAGAGTGAGAATGGGCATTAAAGCAGTGTGATCACATGGTTACTCCTCTAAGCACATGCATATCTTTGGTCTTATAGATGAGATATAAAGAAAGATGATCAGATAAGATAGAGACTACTACTGATTCCTTGATTGTGGCCATGTGGAAGAGAAGTTTTCAAGAGTGATTTGAAAGAGAAGTGTGTTGGTTGACCATGTTATTATATATAAAATGGATAACCATATTTTACAGTATCTCCATTACATTGTAAGCTCTTTGGAACAGGGAATCTTTTCTTACATACTTGTACAGTGTCTAATATAATGCAAACATAATCCTAACTGTTGCCTTTGATTGGTACCATCATACGAACAATGCTAATAATGTTCAATAATTAACATTCTCCCTACCACATAAGCACTATGGATGGGCTGTGCTGGTGAGGATCCAGGCAGAATGGTCACACGGAGAATCTCCACATCTTTGGGGAGCAGGCACGGCTGTTTATGCAGATCCAGTGTCCTTAAACCCAGAGGTGCTGATTGATGTTCCAGCCCATAGGGAATAAAAAATGGTAAAAAAGAGAACATTCTTATTACAAAGGAAATGAATCAAATTACAAAGCAGTGAACAAGGACATTTAGTGGGCATGGAACAATGGCTAAAGTAACAAAGAGTAACACTGAAGAATTCAATGGAAGTGAACTCAGAGAGAATGTAACATATTGTTAACAAATTCACTCTATAAATCACAGGCTTTCCCCCACTACTCCTCCGCAAATGCACATAAACTGAAGTCTGAGGATTTTTTTCTTTAACAAAATGAAAATTGAGGAGGCAGTGCTTGGTGCAGAAAGTATAAATCACCAGCCCTGTGCCAAGGTGCCCCTTTCACTATCAGATATGCAATAATTGAGGAACAAAGACTTGTTAGTAATGGATGAAATGCTCAGCTGTGCAAAGTTCAAGCCAAATGGCTGGGGATATTCAGAAACTGGTTGAACATTAGATGGTGCCTTCTCTTGGGCTTGGGCCCTGCTTCTGACAAACTGATCTGGGAGGAGACTCCTGTGCCCATGAGGGTGTCAGTGGCGATCCACACAAGCACAAGGGTACACCAAACTGGATGCAGCTGCAGACTTTGGGGCCCAACCTTACATGTACTAAGCAATGTAACCCTAAACACACTAAGTGTCTAGGCTTCAATTAAACTATCGCTGAATTAATTTTGCTCAAAAATTTGGTGTAGACAAAGTCCTCCTCCCCCAAAATATACACACCAGAGCTCTCCAACCCATCTTCCTTTTTAGCCCAAATTCCTCAGATTCTCTTCTCTTTCCCTCCCAATCTTCCTTCCCCCAAATCACTCTTTATTCTTTCCAATCTCTTCATCTCCTACTGCCCCCCAAGCCCTTTCTGCTTTTGTCTTAGTCTTCTTCTTGGAGTCATTTCCTTCCCCTCAGATCCTCCTTCCCTATACCCCCCCACCCGTCTTTTTCCGGGTGCCCCCCCCAAGAATCCCCAATGTCCATGACTCCTTATGAAAAGGAGTCTGAGCACGTAGCTTAATCTCCTACAAGACTTGGCTGCAGTGAGATTCAGGAAAGAAGGCAGTTGTGGGAGTGAGATGAGACAGCCAAGGAGAGACAGCTCAGATGCCAACTTCCTTCTCATCCAACATTGGGCAAAAAGGAGAATTTGTAGTCAGAGGTGATGGCCACTGAAGATGTTGATGAAATGCAGCCAGGAGATGGAAGGAATTGGAGAGAGAGAATATTGTATATCTTTCTCTCCCCAGACTGAAAACTCCCAATGTTCCCTTCATGAAATTATAACTATGATGCCTATTCTGGGTAGTAAACACTGTGCTTGATTATACATGTTTGCAGGCTCTGACCCTTGTTTTGCAATCCTGTATCATTCAAATGAGCAATGAAGATAGCATAGTCAAACCCACCAGCTGCATCCATCAACCCTGGTTCAGTTATAGTGGCATTTTTGATACTGACATATTATTAGGATGGAAGACCCGTAAATTACAAAGTATGTTTACCAAGCTATATTGCTACATGGGGCCGGTGATCACGTGGGTACCAAAAGCTTCATTGGTGCAATAAGATTGACAGTGATGGATATGGACTGAACATCCAACCAGACAGTCTTAAGGACCTAGCTAGAAACCAATCAGGGTGGCACTCGATCTGCAAGACTACACACCTTGGAGATTTGCCTTATTGATCATCACTATCATTAAAGTGGTAGTCACAATCAGGCCCTTTGTGGAAGAAGAAAAGGAAAGGGGGAGAAAAAAGGAAATGAAGAAGTCCAAACAAATGCATGATCATGGCAATGTAATGTAAAGTCATGGGGCAGTAATTTCAATTTACATTTTGGCTCATGCCACACTTTTCTCTAAATGGAGAGGTTGCAAATATATGCAAAAAGAAAAAATAAGTACATAGGAGAAAATGAGCAAGGGAAACATATAAATCAAAAGTGACCTACAATATGTTCTATATGCTAAGTGTCACTTACTGATTTTCAATTTTGTGGTGCTTGAAATCTTAACTTTTAGTTTAACTTTGAGAATGTGTTTAATACAATGCATAAAATATTTGGTGTTGGACTTAAAAGTAAAGGACTTGCTGGTATTACAAACTTTAAATGACTATTATAATTTGAGTGCTGCAGCAACCATTACATTTTAATTGTTAAGTTTGAAATGGGTACTATAACAATGAGACTTGAATATCAACTATATGTTTTTTTCTCTTAATAATTAATGAGTTCTTTTAGTGAAAATCTGTGTGCACTTTGAGCTTAAGTCCAGTATTGTATGATCTGTGTAGAGTATTGTAGTTTAATAATATAATTGTAAATGGATCTTTCTGTACTTTGTCATTAATCTCTTTTGTACAGATGTGATAATTATGACATATCTAATGAACTTAAATAGGCGACCTTGCAAAATGTATCATAGACATGAAGATACAGCTCAATCTACTCACTGAAGAATAAACATTTCAGCTTCAATCTATCCATCCTTTTTTTTTTTTAGCAAATATTTGATAATATTGATAATTGCTGTCCGTTCGCTGGGAAGGCAAGTGGTGTAGCAATCTCCCCAGGCCCTGTCAAATCTCTCAGACACTTAAGCAAATCAGTAGATTTGAGTAGTGTGTTTAAAAAACAACAATCTGTCATCACCTTCCCTTTGACTGAATAAGCAAAAACAAGATTTGCATGGAGCTAAGGTCTTCAGCTGTGAGTAGCCAGGAAACATTAGGGGACTGTAACCTCAAACTCACTACTTATATCCATTTACCCCTGAGCCAAGACCCCTTAGCGCCATGAAACAAGCTTTATAATTGAAACTAAGGTCCATAAAATGAATACATCAAAAATAATTAAAAAACCTCTGTCTTGTCCTATTGAAATTATCCAAATTCAAGAGATCCAACAGATAACAAGTGACACTCACTGCAAATTCAAATTATGCTTTATTGCATAAGCTATAAACACAGCCCTTGGGGCAACTCCATCCCACATAGCCATAATGGACAAATAATTTTACAAAAAAAAAAAAATCTTAGAAATTAGAAGTTGATACTTAAAACTGCCCATCAAAAAACAAACAAACAAACAAACAAGCAAACAAAAACCCCAAACCCCAGAAACAAAAAGCCAATGAACAAACAAAAAAGAAGGACCCAGATACCAAATACTGGAAGCACCCAGAACTGCAGGTTATTGCAAACAATCCTGAAGTAAAATTAACTCATTGTTTCGCTCATATTTATAATACTTTCATTATTAATCTAGATAAAGACAAGAAGAAATGACAGATATGTTCAAAGAGAAGACTATGGTAAATTACCATCCAATAACCTCAGTGCAGCAGTAGCAGTTAAGCTTTCAGCATTTTGAAACTTAGCACACACAGTAATACAGACTACAGCAGACTATTACAGGGGAAATGGGAGTGGGAAGTGGTTAATGGAGCTCAGACACTGAACTTCGCGCTACCACAAACTTCCTGTGCGACTTTGAGTAAAACACTTAATCTCTCTGTGCCTTGATTTTCCATGTGAAAAACAATAATGGAAAATGTGGAAATTAAGCAGAAGTGCTTAATGACTTCTTTGTTTCAGTTTTCACCAAGAAGGTTGGTGGTGATTGTATGTCTAACATAGTGAATGCCAGTGAAAATGAGGTAGAATCAGAGGCTAAAATAGGGAAAGAACAAGTTAAAAATTACTTAGACAAGTTAGCTGCCTTCAAGTCACCAGGGCCTGATGAAATGCATTCTAGAATACTCAGGAAACTGTCTGAGGAAATATCTGAGCCATTAGCGATTATCTTTGAAAATTCATGGAAGAGGGGAGAGATTCCAGAAGACTGGAAAAGAGCAAATATAGTGCCAAACTATAAAAAGAGAAATAAGGACAACCCGGGGAATTACAGACCAGTCAGCTTAACTTCTGTACTCAGAAAGATAATGGAGCAAATAATTAAGCGATCAATTTGCAAACATCTAGAAGATAATAAGGTAATAAACAAACTAGAGAAATGAAACCTAGATGGAACTACTATAAGATGGGTGCATAACTGGCTGGAAAACCATTCCCAGAGACTAGTTATCAGTGGTCCACAGTCGTGCTGGAAGGTCATAACAAGTGGAGTTCCACAGGGATCATTTTTGGGTCCGGTTGTGTTCAATATCTTCATCAGTGATTTAGATAACAGCATACAGAGTATACTTATAAAGTTTGCAGATGATACCAAGCTGGGAGGGGTTGCAAGTACTTTTGAGGCTAGGATTAAAATTCAAAATGATCTGGACAAACTGGAGAAATGGTCTGAAAGCCATAGTGGACCACAAACTAAATATGAGTCAACAGTGTAACACTATTGCAAAAAATGTGAACATCATTCTGGCATTTATTAGCAGGAGTGTTGTAAGCAAGACACGTTAAGTAATTCTTCTGTTCTACTCTGTAATGATTAAGCCGCAACTGACCTCTGGTTCTGGGTGCCAAATTTCAGAAAAGATGTGGACAAATTGGAGAAAGTCCAGAGAAGAGCAACAAAAATGATTAAAGGTCTAGAAAACATGACCTAGGAGGTTAGATTGAAAAAGTTGGGCTTGTTTAGTCTGTAAAAGAGAAGACTGAGAGGGGATATGATAACAATTTTCAAGTACATAAAAGGTTGTTACAAGGAAGAGGGAGAAAAATTGTTCTTCTTAACCTCTGAGGATAGGACAAGAAGCAATGGGCTTAAATTGCAGAAAGGGAGGTGTAGGATGAACATTAGGAAAACACTTCCTAACTGTCAGGGTGGTTAGGCACTGGAATAAATTGCCTACAGAGGTTGTGGAATCTCCATCATTGGAGACTTTTCAGAACAGGTTGGACAAACACCTGTCAGGGATGGTCTACATAATACTTTGTCCAGCCATGAGTGCAGAGGATTGGACTAGATGACTTCTCAAGGTTCCTTCCAGTCCTCTGATTCTATGAAATTTGGGAATAACACCACTTCACTGATCCCACACTGTCTATCTTGTCTGCTTAAGCCTTGCTACACACAAAAGTTGTACCACTTTAACTATCTTGGTATAGTTAACAAGTTCAATACAACTCCCCTTGTGTGGATGCAGTTATATCAGTATAAAAGTGCTTGTATGAATATTGTTTATTCCTTTATGAGAAGAGGAATAAGCTATACCAGAATAACTGCATTCACACTAGGGATTGTACCTGAATAACTGCTTTGGTAAAAAAAAATCACATCCCCAACCAAGATAGTTATACTTGTATAAAATTTTTGTGCAATGCTGGATTTAGACTTTGTCAGGCACCAGACTTCTCCAACCCAGACCCATCAAGAAAGAGCACCACGACCAGCAAGGTCATATAAGGGAACTGCAGCTAATACTCCACCACCAGAGGCTACACCTTCTGAATCAGAGGGGTCAGGTGACTAGCAGCAGACTGCTGATTGGCCACCACTATGTATGAACCTTCCTATTCCTGTCCCACCACTTGTCTGAGCAGCTAGTCATTAGGTCTACTGCTGATCAGACCCTAGAGACCACATTCATGCCTCCTTGATTCCCACCCTTTGTTCCTGTCACCACACCTTGTCCCTGGTTGGACAAACTCCTTGTCCTAACTCCAGTTACAGACTCAATCTTTGACCCTTGGAGTGACTCTTGACAATAACCATGACTCTACTCTGAACTCTGACCATTAAATCAGACCGCCCACGGTACAGGACTTGACAGTTTACTTAGACCCTCTCAGAGTATGTCACATATCAAGTTAAGGTGGAGATAGGACTGAGCCTGCTTATCAGGCCCTCCTGTGACATGGGCCTCCCCTTTTCTAGAACAGGACCATTCAGTGTTGACCAACTGGGACTCATTCTTTCAAGCATTTGTCACTATTTTCACAAAGCCTGGAAGTCAGAGACAGCCTTACAAGAGCTGTGGCAAATTTCTTATGTCACCCAGTCCAGATGTTTGGCCATAGAGACCTCCTAGAATGATACTGCACTCCTCCATCAATTTTGGTGATGTCTTTGTGAAGAACTGAAAGATGAACTGGCTTGGGTGGATCCCCCACCATCCCAGCCAGTTTAGAAGCCTTTATGGATCTGTGTATCCGGATAGACATCAGACTTCATAAACGGCAATGGGAACATAAGGAGGGAGTCACTTACCTCCTGCACTTACCTAAGGCTCAGCCCGCAGGCCCAAGTGAGGTTGGCCATAGTCAAACCCATGCAGACTGATAGGGTATGGCCACGATGATTTCCTTGCAAGTGAGTACCTCTGCTTCTATTGTGGAGGAACTGGGCTTGCATTAGCCACTTGTCATGTCAAAAGCCAATGACAGAGAAAAGTACTCCCACACCTGGCTAGGGTCCCAAGCTTGGGTAGCACCAGAGAGGAAAACCAAGATTATGTTAAATCAGGAGTTCCTCATTCATCTCCACTTCTACAGATTCCCCAGCAAATGCGGATCCCACAGGTTGAGCAGAACTGTCCCATATAATTGTCCTTGATTAATTTAGGAGCAGGAGAAAGTTTTATGGGATTTTTCCATGGTCTGGGTCCTCGGGCTTCCAGGAACCCAGATCTGATAGAAACAGTAGATGGGTCACCACTGTATTCGGGTCTTGTTACACAGGAGACCACACCACTTGAAGTGGTGATTGAGGAACACCAGGAAGTCCTACAGTTTAAACGTATTTCCTCCCTGCATTTTGACCTGATTTTTAGGGTCACCCTGGCTAATCTGTCATGATCCCCATATATTATGGTCCAAATGTGTCATTTCCTTCCCATCAAGCTTCCACAGAAAGTACTCCCTTCTTGTTCCAGAACTTGGACCCCTGAACACCAAGTCAGAGGATTACATTCCAAGAAAGTATCTGCAATTCAGGAGTAGGCAGAACCTCAGAGCAGCCAATATTTCCAAAAATTAATGGGGTTTAGCAACTTTTCCAGGAGGTTTATTTTAGACTTCTCAAATGCCACAGCCCCTATAACTGCCATCCTGCTTATATTTGCCCCTGGTCCCTGTGGGGCTGCCAAGCCTTTGAATGTCCGAAGATAGCTTTCATGTCTACCGCAGTGCTGGTCAACTGGGATCCTGACCAGTCCTTTATCCTTCAGGCTGACACCCCTGATGTAGCCAGGGAAGCAGTATTATTCCAAACAACAGGACCCCAGTGAGAAATGCACCCATGTGCATATTTTTCACAAAAACATACACCAACCAAACATAATTATGAAACAGAAGACAAGGAGTTACTCACTATCAAAGCTGATGACATGGGGACACTACCTGATGCCCTTTATGAAAAGGGGAACACTATCATAACCTGCTATCCCCAAAGAACCACTACCCAGCAATTAAAAACCACGTCATTTCATTTGTGAGTCTGTATCCTTGGACTCTCTTAGCATGCTTTGAGCAGCCCCCCCCAATGACCTTTTTTTAAAACTCAGAATACTATCCAAGCAGGTCTCCCCAATACCATCCAATGACACTATTAATGGGCCAATGACCTTCTCCATGTCAATGGCTGCCTATATGTCTATGACAGTTCCCCAAAATAGGAGGTGCTATTCACATCATGACACTTCCTGGGCAGATCACTTTGGGCAATCTAAAACTTTGCTTGCTATAGCCCGCTCAGTCTGGTGGCCTCAAATTCAGGATGATATCCAGTCCTATGCCCTGCAATGCCTGTGCTCAAACAAAGACTCCCCAGAGCAGGCCATTCAGCCTCCAGATGCCATCTGAGACCACTTCCCAGACTTGGTCTCTCATAACTCTCAGTGGTTTATTTTTTAGTGGGACTACGTGAATCAGAAGGCTATAACACCATACTGACTGCCATGAACCAGCTTACCAAAATGGCATCTTTTGTACCAGGCATACATCTTGTGACTGAAGAAACTACAGCACACCTAATTATACTGTTTGTGTTTTCCTTCTCCATGTCCTCCCCAAACATTTTACCACAGACCATGGCTCCCAGTTTACATCCACGTTATGGAAGGAGGTGTTTGACCTCCTGGATGTCCGGTCCCATGCATCCATCATCCATTACCCTCAGGTGGATGACCAGTCAGAATGAGTTAACCAGGTGCTCAAACAATACCTGCACTGCTTCTTGAACCACTGTCAAGATAACTGGATTATGTTACTACCACTTGCTGAATTAGCAGAACACATCTCTACCCGATACAACCCCTTTTACTCAAACTATGGTTTTCATCATGTTTCCATCCCTCTGTTTCCTCATCCATAATGGTTCCTACAGCCTCTGATTTGGTACAGATTACTCAAGAAACTCAGGCCACCTAAAGAAGCACCTGGAATTGACTAAAATGACCTACAAACACCATGCTGACAAACACCACCAAGAAGTCCCACCTATAAAACTAGGCCAAAAGGTGTGGCTGTCCACAAAACCCCTACAGATTGGCCAACCTGCACATAAATTAGATCATCGGTATTCAGGCCCTTTCATCATTATTTGGCAGATCAATCCAGTGGTGTTTGAATTACAGCTGCCTCAATTCTGGGACATCCATCCAGTATTCCATGTATCCCTCCTGAAGCCTTCCTTTGACAATCTTTTCCCTGATGGGGTGTGCTGCCTCCACTACATGTTCAAGGCCATGAGGACTACATCAGACATGACATCCTGGACTCCCAAGTGTATAAAGGTACCCTGTACAATCTGACTGTCAGATTGCCTGAAGAACACTCTTGGGAACTGGATCAACACATGCATACCGCTGCAAAACTATAGGCCTTCCACAGAAATCATTCGGAGAGGCCTGGCCTTATGGATCACCCTGGGAGGATCGATAGTGTTAGGTGGCACAGGTCTCAAACCAAAGTCCATGGGGTTGCCATGCAAGAGGCCTACCCTTTGACAAGATCAGACAAGGAAGTTATTGCTAACACCCCACCCTCATAAGCTACGCCCACTGACTCAATGGGGCCAGGTGACTAGCAGCAGATTGCTGATTGAAAACGAAGGGTATAAACCTTCTTGTTCCTGTCCCACCTCTTGTCTGAGCAACTAGTTGCTAGGTTTACTGCTGACAATATCCCTGAGATCAAATTTCTGCATCCTTGCCTGGTTACTGCTCCTTGTTCTTGTTACCATTACTTGTTTCTGGTTCCTGCTTCCTTGCCCTAGCTCCAATTAATGACTCTGGCTTTGACCCTCAGTGTGTCTTCTGGTTCCAACTCTGGCTTGACCCTTGGCATGTCTTCTGGCTCTGACTTTGGTTTGACTCTTGGCATGGCTTCTGACGCCGACCCCAGCTGTGACCCCTGGCTTGACTCCTGACCATGAACACTACTCTGGGCTCTGACCTTTCAGTCAGGCCACCCACATTACAGGCTCTGACAAACTGTCAGAGCACAGACTGTCTTCTGCTATGAATATGTACAGAACCTAGCACAGAAGGGCCCTGTTCTCAGTTGAGATCACTAGGGCACTAATGATATAAATAATGCAATCTATATTTTCTCATTTACTTGCTTTTACAAGCACTATTGTTATGAATTTAGACTTGCATTATGGATTTTTTTTCCTTTACAAATTATGATGTTTTTTCAGGATATTAAAATAATATAAACAATCAGTAAGATTCAATTTAGAATGTCTGCAGTGGACATAGCCATGGTAACATACATGGATTGCAAGGGGGAGGGTGTGTTTACAGGAATTCAAGACGATTTCCTCATCAAAGCAGTAGGTTTTGTTTAGATGGCCACAGCTGTATATATTTTCATCTATATTAAAGAAAGGAATATAAAACTAAACATAAATAAGGAAAAACAGATAAAGAAAAATAATTAAAGGACCAGAGTGGTTTAAGATTTTAAACTGAATTTTTCTAATAAGTATCCTGGAGACTTATCTGTCATATTGCCTCAGCGATTCAAAGCTGAGATCTCTGGTAGGCTTTGTTCAATTCATCAGCAGGTAGCTGAATAAAGATCTAAGAAGCAGACTACATGGTAGATACAGACATACACATTGTACAAAATAGCACCATTCTCACCTAGTCACTGATTAATTCTAGTAGGTCTATGTATGGGAGTCAGTGAATGATGTTAGTGTGTTTTTCTTCACTATGTGTGCATGGAGGATTTTTTGTTTATTCTTAAATAGCTTTCAGTTTTTCCAGCAGAAATGTTCTTTTGGCTGCTTACCTCGGGGCATGGCCTGAGCTTTTATAGCCAGTATTTCCTACCAATACTTTTTGCTGGTTTGACATAACATGTTAAACTAGCTCTGAGGACCTTTCTCTAAGGGCCTCATCAAAATGCCATTGCAGTCAATGGAAAGACTCCCATTGACTGCAAATGTCTACAAGATGTCCCTGATCCCACACTATGTTCCAGTCAACATAAGGTCGGGACTTGCCATATAGGAAAGCCCCATGACTCTTTCTTGTGCTCTATGGACCACCAGTTCTGCTTCCCTTTACATCCCCTTTGTTTCCTTCTTCAACAGGTGCCTCTGAGTCTTTCCTCATGCTGCTCTGTCTGTCTGTATCTTGTGTGAGGCTAGGAGGGTGAGGTAATATCATTTACTGGACCAGCTTCAGTTGGTGGGAAGGGGGGACAAGCTTTCAAGCTTCACAGAGCTCTTCCTCAGGTCTGGAGAAGGTAACCAGAGAGTCCAAGCTAACTACATGGTGGGACAGATTGTTAAACATAAGGGGTTAACATATTTTGCAAGAAACCAATTTAAACAAATTGGGTAATTAACATCTCTGCAGTCATAGGACAAAGAAATGTTAGTAGGTTACAAATTGCTGTAATGAGACATAGACTCAGTGTCTTTGTCTAGACCATAATTTTGTCCAGCAGAGTTATGAATTTAAATTCCCAGGCTTGTCTTTGAAGGTGTTGTGCAGGTTTCCCTTTAGGATGAGAACCAAGAGGTAAGTTATGGAGTGACCGCTTTGTGAGAAGTGTTCGCCCATGGGTGATCTGGTGTATTTATCTTTTATAATTTTTCTGTGTAAGTTCATTCAGGTGCATGCTGATTGTTTCATTTCATCCACAGTTGTTGGGACATTTGATGCACTGGATGAGGTATACCACATGCTGTGAGAGGCATGTCTAGGACCCATGGAACTTGAAAGGTGTGTTGTGGGGAATATTGGACATTGCAGCAGTGTAGATACATTTGCAGGCTTTGCATCTGTTGTTATGGCAAGATCTGGTACTGCTTTGAATTGGTGTGTCCTAGTCTGTGGGTAGCTTGCTTCTAATGATGAACTTAGTGAGGTTGGGAGGCTATTTGAAGGTCAGAAGAAGGGGTTCGGGAAAGTTTTCTTTCAGGATGTGGTCCCCGTCAAGTATGGGTTGTAATTGTTTGATGATATCCCATATGGGTTCTGGGGTGGGGTCATTAGTGACATCTAGGGGTATGTGGTCAATGGTTTTTTTTTTTTTACTGAAGCAGATTCTCCTGGGATGTGTCATACAGCCTTCTTCTCCTCTACTTTGAAAAGCCACCTGCTGTTCAGACTTTCATTCCAGAGTGCACAGACTGAATTCCACATAGTGACCATGTCCTGGTTCACATAGAGAAAAGTGAGAATGAAAAGAGAACAGAACACCAGAATGAGAAAAGAAAGTATTGTTAAAAAGGAAGGGGTGGGCTAGTAATAGAGAAAAAAGAGGATACAGAAATAAGATGACAAAATAACTTAGGTTATTGTATTTAATTGTATTTATTTACAGTCTCATTTTAGTGTAATTCCTTATATCCTAGATCAGGGGTGGGCAAATTTTTGGCCCAAGGGCCACATCTGGGACTAGAAATTGTATAGTGGGCCATGAATGCTCACAAGATTGGGGTTGGGGTGTGGGAGGGGGTGAGGTCTCGGGCTGGGGGTGTGGGGTCTAGTGTGGGGCTGGGGATGAGGAGTTTGGAGTGTAGAAGGGTGCTCTGGGCTGGGACAGCAGGTTTCGGAGGGCGGCAGGGGGATCAGGGCTGGGAGAGGGGGTTGGGGCATGGCTAGAGGCTCAGGGGTGCAGGCTGTGGGCGGCGCCTACCTCAAGCAGCTCCCGGAAGCTGCGGCATGTCCCTTCTCCAGCTCCTACATGGAGACGTGACCAGGGGGCTCTGTACATTGCCCCGTCCGCAGGCACCACCCTGCAGCTCGCATTGGAGTGCCAGAGGGGGCCATTGGAGTGCATAGGAGCCGAAGGGGGAGTGATGCCGTGGCTTCTGGGAGCTGTGCGGAGCGGCCCCTGACCCTGAGCCCTGGCTGGAGTGCCGGAGGGGGACTATGCCTTGGCTTCCAGAAGCCGTGTGGAATGGCCCCCAACCCTGCACCCCGGCTGGAGCACCGGAGAGGGGCAAGCCCCAGACCCTGCTCCCCAGCTGTTGGGCCGGGTGCGGCCCATGGGCCATAGTTTGCCCACTCCTGTCCTAGATCTTTGTACATTCTGAACAAAACTAATGGAAATGGTTATTTTGAACACTTATAATATATTAATATTTTTGTTTATATTCTATAGTTAAATAATTGGACAAATGGCAAAGAAAATAACCTAGAATTCACCAGAAAACAGACACCTCTCCTTGAATTGTCCCTTGAATAATTTTCATTTTTTAATTAATTATGATTATTATGTGTATTGTGATATCATTCAGAGGCCTCAGCTAAGGATCAGGGCTTCCTTGTGCTGGGCACTGTACATGCATATAACAAAGAGATAGTCTCTGCTTCAAAGAGCTTACAGTCTAAATATAAGATGGGATACAACAGGTGGCTAGAAGAAACAGATGTTGGGAGCACAAGTTAATAGTAAGATGATTATGATTAGTGTAATAAGCACCAGTCATAGCACACCAGCTGCCCAGCCATTCACAAGTGTTTTGTAGGCATCAAAATAATAACAACATGATAATATGTTGACAACTTTGTCCAGATTCCAAGATAGCAGAAGGCTTCATTTTCCTGGCAGCCAAGGAGGATGAGGGAGTTCTGAAGATACCACTTTTTATATAAGATATGTGAGATAAGTTTGACAGTCCCAAAGAATCATCTCATTGAGCCTTCCTAAAATCAGAAGGCTGGCCCTCTGCATAATAGTGTGATCCTAGTGGAAAGGAAAATGTTAAGTTTAGGGGATAGAGTGGACTGAAAAATTTGCACTCTAAAATGCCAAGGCCAGCTTTGTGTACATAGTGACTTTCTCAATCATACAAAGCACACATCATATTGATACTTATGACTAACATCCTGAGGAGTTGATCAAACCAGTCTCCACTTTCGTCAAAAGATTATTGGCATTGTGTGATTTATAAAACCTATCTAGAACAGTGCAGCATGCTGTTGCTGCTACTGCCAATGCAGATGTCATGCTTACTCTCACACATGCAATAAACAAGCACCAGCATTTTAGCTGTCATGACATTGAGGATGCCCTTACGTTGGATACGTTTGACATAGAGAAAGGAACTAGGATTTGGGTCATATGGTGGATTCTACTTGTTCTTTCTCAGGGACAACATATATGCACCCGTGCCATCTGAGAAAGACAAACATTTGCCTTGAGAAAATGAATTGGGAAGAAATGAATCCCACTCCACCTATAGCCTGTATAACCTTCTAAGCCACAGATTTTCCCACAGGTGTCCAATGTTCTGAGAAGAACAAGTTCTGAAGGTGACACAATATAACCAAGGTGCCAAGATGCTAGGTAACCTTATGCCACATGTGTAACACCATTCATAATAACATAAAAATAAACCATGCACATAATCACTTCTTTGGGTCTCTGCCAGCTGAAAAACATATTGCTATTGCTGCCAACAAGTAATGTGGCTGTTTTCTGCACCACTGATGATATCATGGGTTTAGTGTGAGCAAGAGACACCACCATTCTCCTTATTAGTCCTTACTGCTTCTCAATTTTCATTTCCAATGCTTTCTAAAGCATGATCAAGTACCTTGGCTGTGCTGTAGTGGAAAATAGGAATTTAAAGTGGAAGCCCAGCATCCAGGATTAGAATGGAACCAGGTGTTTCTTGTTTCTCTCCTCACAGCAAAGACTATGTTACTACAGTTTGTCAGAATTTTTATTTATTTATTTATGCATTTGTCTCCCTCCTGTGGAAAATTTCAGATTTTCAGTGAAAAATTGAAAACTCCATTCTTTTGGCTGAAAACTGAACATTGCAATCCTGCTATGGTACGTCATGAGAGTTATAGTTCAGGTGCCTTGTGCCCTCAGTCTCCTGGCCACACTAAATCTCTCACAATGTACCAGTCTTATTTCTTTCTGAGCCAGTGCAGTGCATCATGGGAGCTGTAGTCCAGCTGGGGAACCTTGCTGATAGAGAAGAATGGGAGCATAAGGCACCCAAATTACAGTTCCCATAAGGCTCTGCAGCCGCATTTCCAAATCAATATTTTTTTTGTTTAGTTTGGGGAGTTCAGCTTTTTAACAAAAAGTCAAATATTGCTGCAGAAAGCAGACATGCTTCACAAAAAAATTGTTTAGTTGAAAACCCCCTTTTCTATCACAAAATAGTTTTGACAGAAATTTTCTGAGCAGCCCTATATATTACCCTTCCAAAGCAGACTAATTTCTTTCTTTGGGTCTCCCCCTCTTGCATCTGTGCCTTCTTTCATGTAGTTCCATTGATCGAAGCTACTTGCTTGCATATCCTCAATTTTTCTTCAGTTGCCTCCTCAAAAATACACTTCTTCCAAAAAGGCCATAAACCCTAGTTATTCCCCATAGAAGTGTTAATGAAACAGCAGAGAGTAACTGACAATAATAAAAATTATCAAAAGTCATGTAGCTAACAAGACGCATGCCAGATTGTTCTGGCTAATCATTTATTTTCTTGATGCATCCACTCTCCTGAGTAATATGGTGTGCTCACTGAAGTGAATAGGGGTATAGAATAAATATGAAATTAAAGAATTAGTGTTATCTTAAATTTGGTTAAGAAAATATATGTGTTGTAAAGAAAAGCCCTGACTAGCAAGTAGAAGGAAGGCCTTGAAAATAATGAATTATAAGGAATGAAGTAGGGAGGCTGTCTGATTCAAAAAATAACTCATGAAATAAGGGGAAATTTCTAGGGAAAAAAAAAGACCTCTGGCCGATAGGGGTGACTGAAGTTGGTTTTAAATAAAACAAAGAGACTCTGTCTTAAAATGAGCCAACATGGCCCTTTCCACCCCACATACCAGAGTTATCTCAAAAATGAAGGTCTACGTAAAGCCAGGTGCAAAAATAAAAATTGTTGGTCAGCAAGAAGGATGGGAAGAGATAGGGAGGAAAGGCCTTGGAGAAAAAGGAGGTTGTAAATCTTATCTGGATTAAGACTGGAAATAAGGATAAACTCTCTCAAATTGGTTTTTAGCTCTAGTCAGTAACTGGCAATGACATCACCTGTTTGCTAAAGAGTATACAAAAGTAAACTCTAAAAAGGTTCATTGCTAATACCTGCTTGAGCACTTTGGAGCCGACCAATATGAGTTGGAGCACCCCTGGATTTAGCCCGTTTGTAAATATATTGACCAAATCCTTCTAAATGTTTTGTTACTGTTTGGATGTAGTACTTTGCTTATTATTTAGGCTTTTTAGGCATGTTTAGAGCAATTGTACAAATACCATTTTGTCTTTAGATTTACTAAAGGAATTGCAGGTTTAAACTAGTGTAAATGGTGGATTCTCTGTAACTTGAAGTCTTTAGATCATGATTTGAGGACTTCAGTAACTCAGCCAGAGGTTATGAGACTATTAGAGGAGTGTGAGGTTCTGTGGCCTACAATGTGCAGGAGGTCAGACCATTAGATGATCATGATAGCCCCTTCTGACCTTAAAATCTATGAGTCCATGAAAGAAGATAATAAAATGCAGTAAGCCATTGTTTGCCAATCAGACAGATACATGGACTAAATTCTATTTCCCTGGATTTTTTATGTGAGAATCTCAAATAGAAAGTGCTACACAGGAGAAGTACAAAGTGTTATTGTGCTTTCCCTCAGTAGATTGCTATACAAACATTCACTAATTATCCTTAGCCAATTTTCTTGCATTTTAAAAGGAGGAAAGAATAATTTCACTCTGAAGTTTGATTTGGTTCCAATGTGGATATAAAGCTTTAACCTGTGATGTGTCACTTTTACCTCTTTTCTAAGGGAGCAAATTTCAGGATGATCTAGTCTAGCTAGCACCTTGTCAAAGTGACAAGGCTAGCTGAACCTCTGATCCCTCCTGGTCTGAGTGCACTCTCCCCAGGTCTCAAGTTTCTTACCTTCATCTTTCTTCAGGTTGGAACAGGTCCAACTGAGGTCAGGAATTTCCAGTTCTTTCCTTTGGGAGCTTGTGACCAATAGACTTAAATGACACAAAACCCTTCTTAAAACAAAGGTATTGTTGGTGTAACCATAGGAACAAAGCAGAGTATCAGAAAGAAAAGATTTAAAAACAACGAAGCATATGCATGCATATCTATCTTACCAAAAGCCTAACAATTCTCTGGTGGGACCCCTGTAGCTTTTCCCTAGATCGACACAGCAGGCTTTAGTATCTCCTTAACTCAAAAACCTGATTCTGCTTGATGGCATGTGTCTCTTTTTAAACCTTCCTCAGGGTTTTATTTATTATTAATTATTATTATTATTTTATCCCCATCCCCCTTGCACAGGAACCAAGTCATTCCTGGGTAAACCTGTCTGGCAGGTGCAGCAGGGGGATGAACTGGGGCTTCACAGTGAATGGCTCTTGCACTCTTTAAGTGTTTGCTCAGCGGTATAAATCTGGATTTACCTCCATCCTTTCTGTGTGCACTTCCTGACAACCAGGCTATTGAATTAACTCAATATATGCATATAGTAGACATCACCATAACCTGGTCAAGAATAAGATACAGTATTAATACATTATTGGAGTTTCAGATCCATTACACACCTAGCCATTTCTCTCCCCTTGACTAAGTATCACTAAATCAACATTTCCCTTAATGAGTTCTTGCCTCCACTGGTCCTGTGCTCCTTCAGCATATACAGACTCAGAACAATAATATAGTGTAAATTTTCATCTTGACACTTACATTCTTGTAATGATCTTGGCAAATTCATAAGGATTTGCCCCATAAATTATCCAAGTGTCTATTTAGGGATATGAATATGGGGATGGAGAATGGTGGGACTTATCATTTCAACAGAGCTATTCTCAGGCTGTCTTATTTCCATGCTGCTCCTCTATGCTGTGGATCCTCTCTAAAAGCAGGAGTCAAGAGGTGGCCACCTGTGTTGAGAATTCTGTGGAACAGCTGTGGTGGAGCTACACTGCTTGCATCTGAAGTTAATGGGAGTTGGAAACTAAACCCATGTAAAATTGCCCACATATTAAGTTGCACCAGTTTAATTAAATGGCTACAACCCCATAACTTTAGTTAAACCAGTGCAACTTCGTGTGTAGTCCTTCAGGCTCTGTATTTTAATGTGTCCGGGCATACCTATCACATTAGGATCCCCATCTCAGTTAGAAACATCTATATGCAACTGTAATACAAATAATAAGCAAAAGAAATATGTGTCTCATTTCCCCTTTCTGGAATGTTTGAAAACTCTTCACCCATTTTTAAAGCACACTGTAGAATGTGCAATAAAACCCACACTTTAAACTTCAAACAAATTAAATTAATTAGTGGTCAAAAATTAAGATAAAATAAAATAAACCTGGAGTTAAAAAAAGTGTTCAGATTTAAAATTCATGCAAATTTTGCTCAGACTCTATGTCCTTTGATTGCTTTTGCCAGATCATACCATGGGCAGAGTCAAAGCACAAACACTAACAAGAGGAACTTGTTAAATTTTCATTTCTTGAAATGTTAGAGCAGAAAGAAGCAAAATGTCTTACAAGTGTGGTTGGAAAGAGATCAGAAACATGGAAACTTGAGGATTAGAGCAGAACTTATTTCTTTATAAAGAAAATCATTCACATATTACTGTAAGAAAGAGGATCATCAGAACTTCACAATCTGTTAAATACTACAAACTACTAAGCCATTGGCACATACAGTGACAATAGCAAGTCAAGCCAATTCATAAAAAGTTGCAGAAGCATTTAAATTGCTACATTTAATTGGTTTATGCACTTCTTTAAGGTAATAATCTCAGAACAATCACGGGGGAGAAGTCGTGTTTATGGAAAAATAAGGTAACTTCTAACATGTTAATTTCCACTCTTAAGTAAACTCAAAGGAAGGCTTCGGAAACTATAGCAAAACATTGTTTGTATAGTATAGATCTTTCAAATAACTGTGCTGAATGTTTCAGTTTGCTTTGGGAACTCTCTATTCATTATATTATAGGACAACCAACCAAGTATTGTAGCTACCTGTAATTATATGGAAATAGTGATCTACTACTTCTTTACACTATATATCCTGTACTATATTGCAGAAGCTGTTTTGGCCCTTCAATATTACATAAATAGATATATTAGGGGGTCTTTCTGTATTATTATAGCAATCTTAACTTTAAGTTAAAGGAGTTTTATGTTTGGTTTGTTTTTGATAATTAAATGATCAATGCAAGAATGACAGAAACAATTTCCTAATTACTGAAAGGAAGAAGAATCTCAGTCACTGAAAAATTGGAGTTCTGCCATATTTATCCAATATATGGGGCCAAGTACATGGCTAGATGATATCCTACTCGTGTGCAGAACATGAGGTACAAATCTCAGTGTTTCAAAGGATTGCTCAATTCTGCCCCAGCACAAGAACTTTATCAAAATGATGCAAATTAAGGTAAAGAATTGGGTGGATCAAATAATGAAAACAATTATTCAGAAATAATTAGTCAAGAGAATAATGACAATATTCATAATGAACATTATTTGCTATACATTACATCAACGCTAGTCTTTCCTCCTCTACTTCCATTCCCCAAACAACAAACAATGTTAATAAAGATAATTAAAGGTAACATGAGTCTTAGCACTATGGCTTCTAACTAACTAAAATAGTTTTATTAAACTCCCAGTTACACATACACTAAAATCCCCTAATTTAGGTGTCTTAGAGCATGTCTAACCTCCAGCGTAAGCACAGGGTTTGAACTCAAGCTGACACCTAACCCCCCTTCTGTTTGCACACAAATAGCTCTAATCCAGGGCTCAGACTCAAGGTCTCAGGATCCCGACCCAGGGTCCCAGGACCCCACATGCCTGGAAGGTCCAAGCCTGAGTCAAGCCAAGACCAAGGGTTCAAGCCCTGTTGCTTTGCAGTGTAGACAGAGCCTCAATGGACTTGTGCAATGGGACTCTGCCAAAAGTTTTCCACAGTCCCACAGGCCAACTTTCTTTGTTCTCTGGACAGACAACTTTGGTGAACAGTCAAGTTTTCTCACACTGCACTCACAAACAAGGGGCTAGAATGGCCACATTTTGGGAGGATGCTGGGAAGACTGAGATATGGGTAGCTGGATTTGGGCTCTCATAATACAGTGTAGATACTGGATTCTCAGATTCGGACACAGGGTTCAATAATTCCTAACCGGTGGTTACAAATGAGAGTATATGCTCAAGCTCTAGGCTTACACTGCAATGTAGACACGTATACCCTTAGTAAATTTCTCATTATACAACTGACCATTCACTATTATCCCAGCCAATTTCTACCACTCACTTATGCTTAATTGTACCCCTTTATTTGGCTAATTGATCAATCTATGGTTTTAGATGCATAGATGTAAATATGTATGCTGCTTGTAAAATGCTTATGACAGGTTTTAAAGTAAATAGTGGGTTGTCCATTTAGAATCACATTTAGAAAGAGAGAGAGAGAAATATGCAGGTTAAAAATAGTTGGTGGGTAGTACAGTGTTAACATTCTTTCCACTTTAACTACCATTTAATGAAGGGCTTATGTGTGAATTTCCCAGATTTTTGAGGTTTTAGTATTTTATCTTCAGTTGTATAATTATTGGAGGTGATTGGAATCCATCTCCCCCACTCACTTGATGCAGAACATTTTGACAAAAATAGGGGGGAAACGAACTTTTCATCACAAAACAAAAAGCTTGGAAATCAAAAAGTGTGGGGAAGGCAGGGTTTCAGATTTTTAACAAAACGTTTAAATATTCCATGGAAACCAGACAGTTTTTTGGTCAAAAACCCAGCCAGGCCTAATATTTATAGGCTTGACAGCCAGATTGGACCCTTATGAACCCTACCTGGAAGGGACCATCTTTCAATTCAGAAAGGAGGCAAGCTACCCCTGTGTCACCAAGCCCCTACTCTCCCCTTCTTTCACATGGTTCTCTGTGTGTTTAGGTATCTACACTGGGTCTGTGGAAGAACAATATGTCAGCAGGGGAAGAAATGGGTCAGCCAGGGGCTTCTTCCACATCATTGTGCATTTTAGGTGGAGCTTAGGTGTGCTGAAGGCCTTATGTCAGTCCTCTGCATTGGGATGAATTTCATCCTTACAGAAGTATGGGGGGAGACATGGTGCTAAATAGGAAATAAGAAGTGTGATTTTTCAAATGGCCACAAATCCTGCCATACTGTACTGTCTACTAATGTTAGGAGCCGCAGTCAAAAATTCAAAATATGTGTTTGTTGATGTGTGATAACATAAGACTTTAGCTATAATTAATTACTTATGTTTAAAACATGGCATATGGGAAGATATGGAGCTTCCAGAAAATATTAAAACAGATTCAGGATTTCTATACTGGTGAACAGGAAATCCATCCTCCTCTATTGATATAGTAAGGAATGCTTTGAAACACACATAAAGGATAGTGTAATTAGATATGCTACTGCTAGGAGACACACAGAAGATTTAAAAAAAAAGCCTGCCTTGAAAAAAAAAAAACTGTGCAGTAATTAAAATAACTAAAGACTATCATATTGGCGACATCTATATAAAGTCATTTTCAGTTCATATGCCGTCTTAGAAATGTGTATGTGATTAGGCAGTCAGAAGAAAGTCTGGCAAACTCCAGCTAAACTGAGTTAACGGGACATGACAGATTTACATGTGTGTGATACAATGTATACTCCAAGGTTAACACTAGCAGCCATAAAACATCTTAAAACTCGATCCTACAAAAAATGTGGGTTTTTTTTAGATTTGTCAGCAAAAGCAATCAATGTTTATTCCATTTTTCACAAAAATCCTTAGAGTTAGCAGTGTACATCACTTCTGGATGTCCGTCTCTTCATTATAACATAAATATTTCAGATGCAGCACGTAAACCAACATTTATTTGCCATGATTTGTATTCATTAAAGCTAACTGTCAACATTTCAAAATCATTTTAATAGCAAAATTGACTTTGTGATTTTGTATCTTTTTATACTAGTCTTTGGCAAACTGTGAAATCTGTGTACATTTGCTATGGTAAATCTATAAAATCTGTCATGTATTTCTATGATTTATTAAAATTCTTAGGCCCAATCCTGATATCATTTAATTCAGTAGGTGTTTTGACATTGACTGCAGTAGGAAGAAGATTGGGACTCTATTGGTTAAAGATACTACATGATGGTATACCAGATAAACAATTACACTGTTAAGATTCATACTTTTTTTTAAAAAGAGCACCTGTCATACCCTATCTCTCTACTCCTTTGCCTTTGGATATAGCTTTGTTCTTGATTATTTTTCCCATCTACCTGCATAAAATACTAAGTTTTGTTATTAGGGACCTGATCCAGTTTCCATTGTAGTCAACCATTTTCAATGAAAGTTAGATTAGGCCCTGGATAAGCACTGGGAACGGGCATGTAAATGATATCTTTAAAACTATTTACCCAATATTTTTAAATGAATAACTGAGTTGCTTTAATAAAGATTTCAAGTTATTCTCTAAACATAGAAAATCTGTCATGTTCATGTACATTCTGGTAGCCCCTGAATTAATAATAGAAAAGCACAAAGTACATTGTTTGCTCAAGTAATAGGCCAACATCATTAATTTTGTAGTTATTGTAATAAGGGTCATCGCTGAAATTTTGACGGTTTTATTGAGTCTGTATCTAACTAAAACCACCAGTTTAAACCATATGGGATTATGCAACAAAGTTTCATATTACATCCCATACTAATTTTAGTGAACTCAATGTAAGCTGCTGAAGAAGTGAAAACCATCATTGTGAAAGGCAATTTTGACTGTTATGCAGAAGGCATCTGGCAGCAAAAAATCCGTTTCCATAGAGAAATAAAGATGGCTTTGGTGATATCTTCATTAGTGAGAATCAGGGTGTCTTTTTCATATTTCATTTAAAATTGGTCATTATTGATGGAATGACCTTAAAGTATTCATATCTTCAAAGACCCACCAGTCAAAACTGTCTTTTTACCCTTCTTCTTACATCTGGTGCTATAATCTTCAGCATAACTAATTAAACAATAATAAGAAATTTAGAGAATAAATTCTCATTATTATTCAATATCACGAATTGAGCATGCATGAAGCCATCTGTTAATTGTAGCCAATCCCACTACTTTCCACCATTTCATTGCAAACAAATGGACTAGATACCATAACATGTACCAGGGCCGCCCAGAGGATTCAGGAGGCCTGGGGCAAAGCAATTTTGGGGGCCCATTCCATAAAAAAAATTTGCAATACTATATAATACTATATTCTCGTGGGGGCCCCTGCGGGGCCCAGGGACTGGGGCAAATTGCCCCACTTGCCCCCCCTCCTCCCCCAGGCAGCCCTAAAATGGACAAAGAAAATGTTAAAGAAAAAACCTACACACAAAAACAACCAATCAACAAAACAAAAATCACTCAGCCCACCCACCCAATTTTGTTCTAGAATACTTTAATTAGTTCTCAGATGAATACTGCTACTGTGACATAAAATAATAGGAAATTCATGCACTGCTGGAGTTTAATGCAGTTATACAGCTTTATTCAAAATAACATCAGATACCTATAAATGCCCACAGATCCACCGGCATTTTTATTGAGACATTTTCTTTTACTGACTGCCTGAGTTTCTGTTTCATGCTGATCAGATGTTTCCAATTACAGATTTTATTTATCATGATGTTCAACCCACCTACATTTACCCTATTTTATGTTCCTACCATGTTCCAGAGAATGGGGGAGTATCAGGTGGAAAGATAGATTGCAGTAGTGTCAGGGTGCACAATAAGTGATACCAGAGCCCTCACCCAGTGCTACTGCCCTTTCTCTTCATCTTAGAGCAAACACACCCCCTACCTTTTCCAAAGCCAAGGCTGTAGAGGTACCCAACACTGACAGCTTCCAGAAGATCAACATGGTCCTAGCATGGAGAATGCTCCTGAGAGCAAGCAAACTTGAGACCTGATCAGGGAAAGAAGGGATTTGGCTTCCACACCAGCCACTGATTTGAGCAGGTCCAAGGGTTCACCTCCTTGTTCAGCAGTAGCTGGGCTGAGGGAAATCTGCAGAACCCAGGGAGCTCCACAGGCACCATGAGCAGCCTGTACAACAAATGACTTGTAGTAGCTTGGAAGCGTGCAGATAGGCACGCTTCCTAAGACATGCAGCAGGGTTAAAGGATGTTGCTTTAATATTCTGAGTGCCCCATGTGTGCGTTTTAAATTGTGCATGATACCAATGCATGCCTTATAAATACAGTGCTCTGCCCCGTAAATCTGCCTCTTTCTAGCTCTGCAAACTTCCTCAGACATCAGCTGCTGCTTTGTGTCTGTGGGGCTATTTGCAGGCTTCCTCATTCAGCAAGAGATTTTAGGAATATCCTCATTAGTGTCATCACAAAGGTTAGGTCTATAACAAAAAACAGAAAAAATGGGTAACAATGGACAGGATATAAGCATAAATATTAAATTTAATTTCCACATTCAATTTCTTAAAAACCTGAAAGCATTTTTCATTATCTTAGGTTTGTGGCATTCTTGATCAATGGTAGTTCAAAATGACTTATGCTACAGTGTTTTTTTGATTGTACAGTTTATTATTATGTATTTGTATTATGGTAGCACTTATGGTTCCCAATTATACATCAGAGCTCCATTGTGCTAAGCACTGTGCAAACACAGAACTAAGACAGTCCCTGTCTACAAAAGCTTACAATCTAAGTGACCTGCCTCTTCCACTTCTCTTGATCATTTAAAACACTATCCTACTCCTGCTGAGGTCAATGGCAAAATGCTTATTGATTTGAATAGTGCAGAATTGGAGCCATGCAACAGAGGAACATAGACATCACCATATTGGATCAGACCTAAGGACTATCTAGTCTGATATCCTGTGTCTAATGGTGTTCAGTACTATATGCTTCAGCGCAGTGGCATAGCCAGCGTCTCAGTGCAGGGGGAGCAACCATAAATAAGGCGCTTCCCCCTTGGCTCCTCCTCTGGCCACGCCCCTCCTTGGCTCCTCCTGTGGCCGCTCCGCGCCCCCCCCCTTGGCTCCTCCGGCCATGCTGCGCCCCCCCTCGGAGGGGCTCCATGCGGGGGGGAGGCCGGGCGCGGGGGAAGGGGTGGTGGGCGGGCGCTGCTCACTTCTCCCGGGGGCTGTGGGGAGCGGAGAAGTGGGGCGGGCAGCAACTGGCGGGCAGATCCCCTCTCCCCAGCAGCTTCGTGGTTCCCTCGCCCAGGCAGCCCAGCAATTTTTTCAAAAGCGGAGCCTGCCGGGCCGCTGCTGGGCTCCTGCAGGCAAAGGGGGGGCGGGGCAGCACGGCCGGACTCCGGAGGAGCCATTGGGGGGGGGGCGGGGGGCGCGGTGGGAGGAGCGAAGCGGCCGGGCTCCTCAGCCATCACACCCCACGCTCAGTGCAGCCACCTCCTGCAGTGGCTCAGGGCTCAGCGGCCGAGCGCTCCGCAGCTGGTGGGCAGATCCCCTCTCCCTGACAGCTTCCTGCTTCCCTCGGCCCGGGGCGATGTTGGGGCCGCGCTGAGCGTGGGGCGCGATGGCCGAGGAGCCCGGCCGCTTCACTCCTTCGGCCACGCCCGCGGCCCCCCCCAATGGCTCCTCCAGAGTCCGACAGTGCTGCCCCCCCCACTTGCCTGCAGGACCTTAGCGGCAGCCCAGCAGGCGCCGCTTTTGAAAAATGTACTGAGGGGAAATGGCTGCTTCCCCTGAACCCCCCTAGCTACGCTACTGCTTCAGAGGAAGATGTAAGAACCACCATAATGAGCAGTGGTGGAATAAGCAGCCCAGAGGCAAAGTTTCTTGCTAGTTCATATCAGTTAAAGTTAGCATGGGCCTCAAAGCCTGCAGATTCATATCCCTTCTATCCTTTTCATGTCTAATGTGGACTGTGGATGGTCTCATTATCCATATAAATGGATAATTCTTTTTTTTTAAATCATACTAAGCTCTTGGCTTCTGTGATAGCTTGTGGCAATGAGTACCACAAATTAATCAGACATTAGATAGAGAAGTATCTCTACTTATCAGCCTTAAACTTGCTACTTTTCAATATTATCTTTGTTCTTGTGAACCAATGAGAAATGGTAAATAGAAGTATCTGATCTACCTTCTCTAGCCAATTCATTCAATATTTTGTATACCTCAGGTCTCCTCTTATTCATCTCTCACTAAACTAAACAGTCACAATCTTTTCAATCTCTCTTCAGGATCATGCTTGATCCTGAGGTGCCAACCCTCTCTTGTGAGGAGCTAAGTACTATCCATTCCAGTTGAATCCACTGGGAGATAAATGACACAGCACCATGACAGGATATACATTTCCTAAATGTACAATACATGTAAAAAGAATAAAAAGCCAAAAATAAACAAATACATTTATAATCATCTAACCAAAGGCTGTTACCTTTGCTCTGCAAAAATGCTGCATATATTTTGAGAACATATTGGTGATGCTATCTGTATTACCTCTGCTGAAGAAAAGGTCAACAGCTCTATCACACATCTTATGTTTTAAAGTGTTTCACAATTTTCACTGTTACGTATCAATTTTTGGACAGCAAATACAATTTTATGACAGGCGACCTTATCCCTGTCAGCAAGAGATGTGCTTTTGAGCTGTACATCAAAATGAAATACATTCTCTATAATTCTTTCACCGTTACCAAGGTAGAATAACATATCTTCATTAAATGTCAAGTATTTACCTCAGAAGACTGAAGAAATAATACAGAATAAAGTTATAGGAATAATATAAGAAAAACTGATGATAACACAAGATTACTTACACCAAGGTAAAATTGAAAAATGTTTTGAATAAAGAACATTTTTGCAGCAACTGGTCTTAAACCGTGCCTACTGAATATTTTCACACTGTAATAGCTCTTTACAGACATTATCTTCTGTTTTCCTCCCCCCAAAAAACAAAACAAAATGTTTCTTTTGCTGGAAGTAGATATTAATCCTATGAAGTTATCAACAGAGCCTGAAAGTGAGAACATATAGTATTATAGCATACTTAACAAAATATGCAGCCATGACCTAACTTTCACCAGCTAACACATCTGAATCACATGATAGCAACTCAAAAATTATCTTTTTTTGGGAGGGACAGCGGGGAAATTCTCTCTTTTCATAATCTCTCCTTATAGTTTTACTTCTTGTATGTCCTTCCCTTGCCCG
Organism: Terrapene triunguis; assembly: GCF_002925995.2. Lineage (NCBI taxonomy): Eukaryota > Metazoa > Chordata > Testudines > Emydidae > Terrapene > Terrapene triunguis. Next base: position 27,299,248 of record NW_020664372.1, on the reverse strand, counting down.
TAGTTTATGGTTAAATTCAACCCTATTTATTTAAACACTAAATAATAAAAGCAAACAATTTTACTAAAACCAATGTGCTTTTGTCTATTCCTTAGTTTTCTGTGGCCAAAGATTGAGGAAAGAGAAGGTTGGTTCTCTGGTGATACAAACACTGGAAATCTTGGCCAGCAGTAGAAAGTAGGATTTTGCTACACCATTTATATACAGATTACCCATAACTTTTGCTTTTTCTCTAACTCTCAGGAAATTACTTCTGCCTGACATGGCACATAACTTGCTCCCCAGAAGTACTCATCTTACCACTCATCTTACTCATCTTACCACTACTCAGAAAACTTTCAGATCACAGCAACATTCTTTGGTTGGGTGGACAGGAATATAACTTCCTGCAGAACTTAATGTCACTCTTGACTATCTGGTAGTGCTCACTATAACTGGAGTATACGACTCATCCACTCTTGGGGATGGAACACATCTGTTGCCCAGAATTTGAATAACCTCTTGAACTACTCAAATCTCTAAAACGGTAAACAGAGATCATCTCTGCCATGGCATTAATTTACATTAGATGCTTTTATTTTGTGACGTTGTGCAGTCTATATGGTTTTATAAAAATATGATAATAAGTGAATATAATGTAACTGGGATAGTTTTAGAAAAATATGGTAATAAGTGAATATAACGTAACTGGGATATGCTTCATGCAAAAGGTCTCTTGTAAGGTATCATTACAAAGCTTATAATCTACTGAGTGTGATCATCCGATTTGTATAAATGTACCACTCTTGTATCTAAAACTAGAAATATAAAATATAACTCTGAGGGCCTATTGTAATTATGTAAAGTGTGGGCCATTAATGATGGTTTGGAATCTTGATGACTCCCATTAACAAGGACCATTATCCGCAGATGGCTGTGTTTACCTGTGAGTCTTCCTGTATATGTGTGTGCTGGCAAGTGGGCAATGAAGTCTTGCAGTGACATGTGATCATGACACCTGAACTGGAATCCATCTTTAACCTGGTGCTTTTCCAGTGAGGGGGGGTGGAAACCCAGAGGGACAAAGGGTCCCCGCCTTATGCAAAAGATATATAAAAGGGTGGAACAGATCAAAGGGGAGAGAGGAGCCATCATGAAGAATCCCCTAGCTATCACCTGAGCTGGAACAAGAGCTGTACCAGGGGAAAGAATTGTGCCCAGGCCTGGAAGGTGTCCAGCCTGAGAAAAAACTTACTGAAGCATCTCTGAGGGTGAGATTATCTGTATTCAGTTTGATTAGACATAGATTTGCGCATTTTATTTTATTTTGCTTGGTGACTTACTTTGTTCTGTCTGTTACTACTTGGAACCACTTAAATCCTACTTTCTGTATTTAATAAAATCACTTTTTATTTAGTAATTTACTCAGAGTATGTATTAATACCTGGGGGAGCAAACAACTGTGCATATCTCTCTATCAATGTTATAGAGGGCGAACAATTTATGAACATAATAAGCTTTATGCAGAGTAAAACGGATTTATCTGGGTTTAGACCCCATTGGGAGTTGGGCATCTGAGTGTTAAAGACAAACACACTTCTGTGAGCTGTTTTCAGTTAAACTTGCAGCTTTGGGACAAGTGATTCAGACCCTGGGTCTGTGTTGGAGCAGATGGGAGTGTCTGGCTCAGCAAGACAGGGTGCTGGAGTCCTGAGCTGGCAGGGAAAACAGGAGCAGAGGTAGTCTTTGCACATCAGGTGGCAGCTCCCAAGGGGGTTTCTGTGATCCAACCCGTCACAGTAACCTCTTGAACTACTCAAACCTCTAAAACGGTACACAGAGATCATCTCTGCCATGGCATTAATTTACATCAGATGCTTTTATTTAATTTAGATTAATTAGTTAGTTAGTTTTAACCTAGATGTCTTATTGCAGGCCCTGAGATGGAATCTTCATGCCCATTGCATGTCCATACCTCAACAGTTAAAAAAGTTCAGTGTACTTATTTTTAAAAAAGAAAGGGGAGGGGGAACCCTAGCGCCCTGAAACTGGACTATGTTCCTGCCATTTTGTGTATTAGAAGCCAGATTCCCCCATCTGGGAATATCCAGTGCAGGAGGTAAGCCTGGTGGTGGATACCCAGCATAGTATCTGTCCTCCGCTGTCCCTCACAATGCCTGATGGAAGGGTTTGCTGCTGGCTGGCTGAGAACAGGATGGGGTACAGTATGTCACAGAAGGGAGGGGTGTGCCTGAGTATTCTGTGCCCCAGCTATTCTGGACCAGTGGAGTAAGTCAATAGTCAGCTGTGGAAATTTACAATGCAGATCATATAGACCCCCTAGCTTCTAGCCAGATGTTACTTTTTCGTTCACCTCAGGCTGTCATTTCTGAGAGGTATAGTTCAGCATCAAAATCTAAGTATGGCATTTTTAAGTCAAACTGGCTTTACTTCCAGAGAAGTCTAATGGACAACACAGTGGTCTAATATCAAAACACTGCATTATCGTGCAAAGGCTCTGTGTTTTTCGGTTAAGAGATCAGTCGCAAGCCCTTAGATAAAGTGAAGTTGGGGAGTGCATCCCAGAGCTATTTAGCAATCTTCTAATTGAGGCATGGAACAGCTAGAATAGGCTCCACAATTAGTCATGCACAAAGACCTTGTCAGCTAGAAGGAAGGAGGTAGGAAGCCCTTGAAGAAGTGAACAGCTAAATAGGGGTAAATGGGGCATCCTTGGGACTTCCAAGAGTGACGAAGAAAAAATTAATTTACAGCAATGTTTGTTTCTCATGTCAATGACGTACCCATCCATTTGATGATATGATATGTAGCTCTGAGATGAAGACTTGATCCAGTGTAGATACAAATTCATTACCAGATGTTATTTTGAAAATTGAAACAGTAAGAAAGGGTAAAATTGAGGATATTTATAGTGTAAAGTATTTAAAAATGCAAAATAATGGTGGATTCCTGCAAAGAATGAAATTATGGTGTTTGCAGACATAAAAATAAGCTACTCCTCCCAAAGTTTTGCAATCTGACAGTAAATGCAGTTTCTTAAAAAAAAAAAAAAAAACACTTCCCAGGAGTAATGAGTGTTGCAGTTTCAGACACTTATTATTCTCTGATTGCCTTTCAGTTGCCTCATCTTCTGTGAATTCTGTTTCTCTATTTGGCATCCAGCAGATGTCTTCTAAAAAGATATATGTTAGGAACAGAACCATTAAAAGACACAACAGACACAGAATTATAGCTGGAGACTTTCATTTTCTACCTGCTGGAAAATTAATTGAATGTGCACTTTTCTTGCCGTTAATGTTCTGTAAAGCTCAATAGTTAATAAGATAATTGAAAGCTGAAAGGTGGAATAAGAAAGGAGATGTGCAGTAATGTGTACTGGAGATGATTACACATGGTGTTGTTACAGGATGAATGCTTTCATCCATATAGGTAGGTGAGAAGACACAATAGTAAAAGACATCTTGTCATTCAAGTGCTGATTTCTTAACAAATGTGTGTTGCTATTTATATTAGTAAAACTGTAACCAACATGCTCACTTCAGTTGCTCATTACCTAAGTCATTTTGTCCAACTGAGCCCCCCGCATACTCCAATATTTATCTAATTTCATATTTTAAACTGAGATGCTGTTAGTCTCCTGCAATGCTTGTTCCTCATGTGGGTAAGTTTGTCCAGTTGCTCAGATAAATATACCCACCTCTCCTCTAGACAAGGATAACAAAAATGCTATTCTATAAGGAAGCATTTCAAGTGTACAAAAAGGAAGAAGAAAATTTAGAGAAAATTAATGAGGGGAAAAGAAGAGCAGAAAATATCAAGTGCCAAAGCAGTCACCAAAGTTTCCCCTGTAAAAAATAAAATAGCATGTATCTTTTGCTCCTATGGCATGTTATGCACAACAGGATGAAATTGGAGCCAAGATACAGCAGTGATAAGTCATCCCACATGCTTTAGTGAGCTACTATACTTAGATGTGTCAAAGAGGTAAGCAAATAGGCTAGCCATTTTGGTGGTATCTCTGTGGAAGGTAAATTATAATGACACTGCTATTTCTATGATGTCAAATACTGCTCTCAGATTGTAGTCATAGAATCATAGAATAGAATATTAGGGTTGGAAGAGACCTCAGGAGGTCATCTAGTCCAATCCCCTGCTCAAAGCAGGACCAACACCAACTAAATCACTCCAGCCAAGGCTTAAAAACTTCTAAGGATGGAGATTCCACCACCTCCCTAGGTAACCCATTCCAGTGCTTCACCACCCTGCTAGGGAAATAGTTGTGATGGGTTGGATCACAGAAACCCCCTTGGGAGCTGCCACCTGACGTACCAAGACTACCCCTGCTTCTGTTTTCCCTGCCAGCTCAGGACTACAGCACCCTGTCCTGCTGAGCCAGACACTCCCATCTGCTCCAACACAGACCCAGGGTCTGAATCACTTGCCCCAAAGCTGCAAGTTTACCTGAAAACAGCTCACAGAAGTGTGCTTGTCTTTAGCACTCAGATGCCCAACTCCCAATGGAGTCTAAACCCAAATAAATCCGTTTTACCCGGCATAAAGCTAATGCAGGGCAGACTCATAAATTGTTCGCCCTCTATAACACTGATAGAGAGATATGAACAGCTGTTTGCTCCCCCAAGTATTAATATATACTCGGAGTTAATTACTAAGTAGAAAGTGATTTTATTAAATACAGAAAGTAGGATTTAAGTGGTTCCAAGTAGTAACAGACAGAACAAAGTAAGACACCAAGCAAAATAAAATAAAATGCGCAAATCTATGTCTAATCAAACTGAATACAGATAATCTCACCCTCAGAGATGCTTCAGTAAGTTTTTTCTCAGGCTGGACACCTTCCAGGCCTGGGCACAATTCTTTCCCCTGGTACAGCTCTTGTTCCAGCTCAGGTGATAGCTAGGGGATTCTTCATGATGGCTCCTCTCTCCCCTTTGATCTGTTCCACCCTTTTATATATCTTTTGCATAAGGCGGGGACCCTTTGTCCCTCTGGGTTTCCACCCCCCCTCACTGGAAAAGCACCAGGTTAAAGATGGATTCCAGTTCAGGTGTCATGATCACATGTCACTGCAAGACTTCATTGCCCACTTGCCAGCACACACATATACAGGAAGACTCACAGGTAAACACAGCCATCTGCGGATAATGGTCCTTGTTAATGGGAGTCATCAAGATTCCAAACCATCATTAATGGCCCACACTTTACATAATTACAATAGGCCCTCAGAGTTATATTTTATATTTCTAGTTTTAGATACAAGAGTGGTACATTTATACAAATCAGATAATCACACTCAGCATTGTAATGATACCTTACAAGAGACCTTTTGCATGAAGCATATCCCAGTTACGTTATATTCACTTATTACCATATTTTTCTAAAACTATCCCAGTTACATTATATTCACTTATTATCATGTTTTTATGAAACCATATAGACGGCACAACGTCACAATAGTGTTTCCTAATATCCAACCTAGACCTCCTTCACTGCAAGTAAAGACCATTGCTTCTTGTTCTGTCATTGACTTCAAGTAGGAATGGTCATATACTACAGTGATTGGTTCTGTATATACTGTGACAGACCCAGACCAGTGGGGTACAGGAGTCTGGTAGAGGGCAAATATACTGGTCACTGGATGAGTAGTTTTCTGTTCCCTGAGTGACCAGAGCAGGGGCTGCACTAGAGTAATCAGGAACCTGCTAGAACCAGTTAAGGCAGGCAGGCTAATTCGGACACCTGGAGCCAATTAAGAAGAAGCTGCTAGAATCAATTAAGGCAGGCTAATCAGGGCACCTGGGTTTTAAAAAGGAGCTCACTTCAGTTTGTGGTACGAGTGTGAGGAGCTGGGAGCAAGAGGTGCAAGGAGCAGAGAGTGAGAGGGTGTGCTGCTGGAGGACTGAGGAGCACAAGCGTTATCAGACACCAGGAAGAAGGTCCTGTGGTGAGAATAAGGAAGGTGTTTGGAGGAGGCCATGGGGAAGTAGCCCAGGGAGTTGTAGCTGTCATGCAGCTGTTACAGGAGGCACTATAGACAGCTGCAGTCCACAGGGCCCTGGGCTGGAACCCGGAGTAGAGGACAGGCCCGGGTTCCCCCCAAACCTCCCAATTGACCTGGACTGTGGGTTCTTCCAGAGGGGAAGGTCTCTGGGCTGTTCCCCAACCCACATGGTGAATCTCTGAGGCAAGAAAATCCGCCAATAAGCGCAGGACCCACCAAGATAGAGGAAGAACTTTGTCACAATACACACACCTTAGATTAGATTGATTAGGAAGAATTTCGTTCATATTATGTTTAGTTCTTATAAGAAAATTATATTAATCATGAATATATAAATATCCATTATCAATATACTATACAGATGATGAGCAAGGAACATATCATACAGGGCCTGCTCAAAAGCCCATTGAAGTCAGTGGGTGTCTCTCAGTTCAGTTTGATGGGCTTTAGGCCAGGCCTTCAATGCATTTGAGTGCTAATCTGCTCACAGTTGACTACAAAACAGCTGAATTCATACAAGTGGGTGATGTTATGAATCAAAATGAACAAATGAAATCTTGAAAAACTATATTTCATTTAATCTTCTATCTAGTCAAACAGGTTTAATGAATTATGTGGATTTTTAAATAAATAAAATCTCTCTAAGGTGCTTACTACCATATTATTTATGAATGGTGAACATTGGTTTCTGTAGCTTCTGAACTGCTGACCTTGTAAATTTGCATGCTTCTCCACACACAGGATGATGCCTATTTTCTAAGGTTTATGCAGAACCTAGACAGGCCTAAATGAAGCTAATACTGGAAGCCCCAAAGTTCTGGGAACGCGCACAGCATAGGGATTTTGAAGATGGACTTCTGTCTGTAATTTAGCTATGTTGCCGCACAGCACATGTCTTTTGCCCGCTTGCAAAAATTGTAAAGTATACTGTAAATAGGGCCTTGGCAGCTATCTATATAAGGCCCCCATTAGGGGGTAATAGCTGAGCAACTCACAAAACATTGCTGCATTATGCTTACAACATCCCCTTTAAGGTCAGGAAATATGATCCCCATTTTATAGATGGGGGAAACTGAGGCACAGATAAACTGGGGTACAGCTACACTTGGTGGAGTGTGGAGGAAAGAAACTGCATGTCCAGCTAGTAGGGGTATAAATAGCTGTGTAGATGGTGAGGCATGGCTTAGGCAAGTAGAATAGAGTGCCCTAAGCTCCTAAACCCGTAGGATATACCCTGAACTGCTCTCTACATGTCCAAGCAGTGACTCCCACGTCTACACTGCTGTTTTTAGCAATGTAACGTCCCGCTGCCTCCTGCCCCCAGAACCTTTCACTGTGGTGTATAGCTGCACACCACAGTGACAAGTGTGTACTCAGTCTGCCTTTCACTGAGGCATGTGTTGCCTGTACTCTACGCACTGCCGTAAATGTGGACATAGCTTAAGCGACTTGCCAAAAGTCAGACAGCAAATTTGTTGCACAGCTGGAAAAGGAAAAAAGGATCTCTGTCCTGATTTTCACTTCTTTTTCATCATAACACGACTATCATTCCTCCTACTAATAAAAAAAAATCTAAGAAGACCTATATTGTACATTTGTTCTCCTTTTACTGTACGGATGTAAGCCATACATAATTTTAATAAAATATTAAATAGATATAGAGTGAGTCCATACACTGTTGATATCTGCTTCAATTCTAAAATAATAAGTATGCCTAGGAAGATAATAATATTTTCCTTACAAATGAAATGAAGACATGATTTAAAATGTCTTGGTTCGGGTACGTGAGCAATCACATCCAATAGCCAGTCACACACACACAAAAACAGTTTTCTTGTTGGCTTATAGTTACATTTCATTTGAGAAAAAGGCCAGGTTAGAAAAACCTGAGCAGACATGATATCTGTAAAAACTCCCAATTAGAAAAACATTGACCATCTAAATGGTCAAATCAGACTAAGCACAGTTAGGGTTTGTTTACACAAAGCGTATAGGCCGCACTAGCTCAAGTTAGTCTGGTCTGGAAAAAAAAAATTAATGGAGATATCCTATCTCCTAGAACTGCAGGGGACCTTAAAGGTCATTGAGTCCAGCCCCCTGCCTTCACTAGCAGGACCAAGTACTGATTTTGCCCCAGATCCCTGGGTGGCCCCCTCAAAGATTAAGCTCACAAACCTAGGTTTAGCAGACCAATGCTCAAACCACTGAGCTATCCCTCCCCCCTACATTAAGTGTAAGTGATTACATACACTTGATGCAATTCCTCTGAGAGCACTAACTCCAGAATTACAGCAAATTCTGGAGTCTTTTTTCAAAGTGTGCTACATTTACTGCAAATTGAGTTAGTGTGGGGGTCTATTGCTTGTGCCACTATTTTGGCAGTCCTCCAATAGTATCCCACACTGCTTGGTGGATATCTGTGACTGACCTGTCTATTTACCTATATGCCCTCCACATCCCCACGGTCAAGTTCACCAGCTGTCCTCTCCCACATTTAAAGCTTTTAAAGGTGGCCCAGTGCCAGGATTTACCCATTTATTCCAGAATTCCAGTTCTATTACAACGATATTACTCCAGAAGCCTTTACAACAAACCTCAAGAAGCCGCTTGAAGCCATGCTGAGAACCTAGATCTCATCGACGTCCGGGCAGACATGTTGGTGCAACAAGCTCTTGAGGACAGCCACCACGATAAATGCGAGTTTGTGGACATTGCTAGTAAGATTTTTGAGTGGGGTCACAGCTGGTACACTGACCTATACCCACAGGTTTAGTAGCTTAGGGGACTCTACTCTACTTGCCTAAGCCATGCCCCACCATCAACACAGCTATTTATACCCCTGCTAGCTGGACATGCAGTGTCTTTCCTCCACACGCCACCAAGATAAACAGAAAACAGCTCAAGGAAAACTTATATTAAAACCAGGGATGCCAGGAAGCAGTCTGAATGTGGAAATACAACCTGTCCATTTTTTGAGGAGCTGGACAAGATTTGGAGGAGGAACAAGAGAAGGACAGTGAAGTGATCTCCCTAGAAAGTCAGGATCTCTTTGAGACTCAGGACCCTGAGGGTGGCCAGGTAGGAAGCCAGCTGAATTTTCAATGAGAAACTCAGCCTAGGGCTCAGGAGGCAGATCCTTTTGAGGGTACCTTGGCAAATCTCAACAATTTATTTATACTATACTGCTGTGCTAACTTCTGTTCCGGTTGCTGTATGACGACAGCCATTTTGGATGGATGTGAGCTAGGAGCTTTTCCAAGTCTTCAGTCCTCATTCTTTCCCTCCTTCTGCACATGCTGTCCCTCTTTGTTTATTTGCACTACCCCATTCGTGTTTTTAAAATGGCAGATGATCTGGCCAGGCAATTGGTTTCTGCCTTATGCTAAATCCTTGTTTATAAGACGGTTTCCAAATCCATGCCATGGAAGGCACCTATGTTCTTTTTCCCTCCCTGCATCTGCCCTGCCTGGTGAACGCCTCTCCCAGAGGTTATTCATCAGCAATAATGGCAGCTGGCAACATGGCACAAGCTGCAACTTGTACATCCCCTCCCCTCATCTCTCCTCCGGCAGTATATTCAAATAATGAAAACATTCAGTTGTGCACAATTCAGAGGGAGTGGCTACAAGAAAAAAAGTTTAGCTGGTATTCTCAGTTTACCATTATATGCCCATAAAGGTATTAAGACTACAACTCCCTTCTGAGGCATATATGCTCTGTAACAGGGATTCATATGAGGGAAGTTTACATTTGGGATAACATAGCCATACAGCTTTTTGTGGCTTTTCACAGGCTTAGATAGAAAAAGACTGGGAGCAGTTAAAGTTTCAAACAATGAGTGCTGAACCCGATTTATTTTTCTCTGCACTTTCAGCAGGGGAGTTAAAGCAAAATTTAAGACTGAGAAATTGCTCAGTTTTAATCTGGACATTCTGTGGGATAGCTGCTCAGTCATTTCCCCCAGCACAGCTAGACACTCCCTTCAACTTCTGCAGCACTTGGTGGGGGACTATCTTGGTGAATAACTTCACAGCATATCCCACTGACCTTCCCTTTGCCTTTTTGAATAAAGCCAACCATTCCCTACCTCCTAGTCACCTGTTTCAGTGGATCATCATCAAGAGTCAGGACAGCCTAAAGAAGATGAAGAGAGTATTATTATCCAGTTTTATCCTAGATGACCTACTGCTAACCCCTTTAACTCCCTATAAGCATCTCCAAGGCACAGTCTGAGCTGCCAAGCCAAAACAGGAACATAATTCCCAGCTCCTCACAGCCTCCAAAGCACAACTGTAAATGCAAATATATTGCGCAGCCAAAAATCCCAATCTAGACCCTCCCCCCATGCACACACCACTTGCCATCTCTAAGGTCTGCCCAGACATCCCTCAGCCCACGCCTCTTACCACCACTCCCATTGGCCTGGAGCGGTGAACCGTGGCCAGTGGGAGCCGCAATCGGCCGAACCTGCAGACGTGGAAGGTAAACAAACTGGCCCGGCCCACCAGGGTGCTTACCCTGGCGAGCTGCGTGCCAGAGGTTGCCGACCCCTGAACTAGATGTACAGCTGTACATTTTCAGGCCTCAGACTCAAAGTAAGAGCAATAGGCATCCCTGACAGTATTGCCCTGGAGGTTTCTATTTTCTACAGGACACCTTGGTGACTGCTCAAACCTCTGAGCAAGTCTCTGCACCTCCGCCTCCCACCCATCATTCAGGCTTTCTCCTTTACTTTCACCACTATTGTGTGAAACACAACATGCAGCTATAATCCTAGGCAAGTTTTTTCTGAAGCTTCCAACATAGCCACAAACAGCACCACCTTCCTTTTAGGAGGCCAACCGCACACTCCACTGTCATTCTGCCGCTACTGACATCAGAGTTAAACAGTTCCTTCCTTCTGTCCAGGTGGCCTGTAAATGGCTTCATTAACCATGGAAGCAAAGGGTAAGCTGGGTCTCCCAGGATAACAGGAAAATGTTGACAGTATTACTGTCCATAGTGATCCTGTAGGCAAAGTCTCCTTTATTTATTAATGTAAATAGAGCTGAGTTCTACGAGATCCTATCATTGTGAGCCTTTCCAGACCATTTATCTTTGGGAACCTGCAATGGTGGTCAATCAGGCCTGGGAGCACCTTAGAAAAATATCCCTTTCTGTTTGGTAACTCTGAACCATGGTGTGGGGTGCAAACAATATGCAGGTGGGTCCCATCAGTTGCTCCAGTACAGTTTTAGGAACCCCATGCATGCAAAGCCATCAATAATCTCCTGAGCATTACCACACTTTATAACCCAGTGCAACAGTACCTTATGCATGACATCCCACTTCTGGCATGACAGTGGCCTCAATGGCGGATATCTCTATGCTGAATTGGTTGGCTACAGATGACAACATTTTGGGGTAGCCAGCTTCCTGATGGTAATGTAATCTGTTTCTCAATGGATATGGGACACTACATATAGAAAGCTGCCACTGTAATTCTGGGCTAGATCAGCACAGATCTCAAAAAGGTTGCCTTCACCATCCTGATATTGTGTCATGACTGCTGGTTGTCCTAGGGCTGCAGAACAAGCCTTTTCCACCAGTGAATGTTGGTTCCATGTGCCCATAAATGTCATTGCATTGTGTGCAGCTGCTTCAGGAACAGCAGTTGCTCGGTGTTGTCCTCTTCTTCCTCATCCTCTTGCCTTGGCTGCTGGAGAAGCCACTGATGCAGCCACATCATCTGGTCGGTGATGTGACAGGTGAAGTCCAAAACCAAAGCCACACAGTTCCAAGAGCTTAAATAAATCCCAAACAACCTTTGCAGATTCGCAGTTGCCAGCACAGTGGCACAGAACATTGTTGGGTCTATCCGGGTGGCCAGCAATATGAAAGTGGTGCTAGCTCCACCAGAGAGTGAGGAATCATGGGACGGAGAAAGCAGAATCACAGGATTGTTTGAGTCTGACCCCAAGACCCATAATTCAACTGGCTTCCACTATGCATCCCACGATGACCAGCAAGAATACACATAGCTCAGCATCAAAGCAAAGGACCCCCAGAATGCCACACACTTAGTGTGCTCCAAGCCCCCCCCCCCCGCCCCCCGTACACAATGAGGCAAATTGAAAGAGGGCACAGTCAATTTGTGTGCACTCTATTAGTGTGGTTTACTTATTTTGCACTGACTAGTGCATGTCAACTCAGTGAAAACTAAACCCCTCATGTAGACAAGCCCTTAAAAGTCAACTATATTTTGGCCTCCTAACTTTGAGCTCCCAAGTGTGAATTTAAACCTCAAGTTAGCCCTAATTGTGCCTTGTTTTGGATAATGTGCTCACTGCTATCACTTTTCTAAGGTGGCTGTTTATATTTATCATATACAGGTTTTCTATGGCTTAAATATTTGGGAATTTTGTTTTAAAATTCTATTTCCCTATTACAATATGTGCAATGTTTTTGACAAGACTATTTCCTTTTTTCAAAAAATGGTAAGAACTAATTAATTTGAATGCATTTAAATATTAGTTAATGGCAGCATTTAAAATAAATTAGAGATGAGTCAACTAGTACCAAGCATCCACTGAACTATGAGAAAGTATGTATGGGTAGATGCTATAATACCATAGCTCTATTTCTGTCTCTTGTCTTCAATATCAAGAGTGTGACAGTGCCCACTATTGAAGCTCATTTGGTAATTCCAATTCTTTCCTCTGAACACACATCTACTAAGAGGGCAGGGTTTATTTACTGAAAGCTTTATTCCTGCTAAGGTCAGCCCCTGACGTTGAAAACGGTAGATAATGGGCAGGAAGGCTTCAAAGGGAACATCAAGACATTCTGAGAGCAGCAGGGGCAAAGTTAAGAGAGTTAATTGATGCTGCCATGAAAATGGGAAACACCTGAGCAAATACATCACAGATCAAAAGAGAGTGAAGTGGGCTACACTGAGGAAAAATTGCCTTGCAAATCCTGGGAAAGGCTACAGATAGTTTCTGTTGTTTACAAAGATGGGCTTAACCTGCAAAATTCAGCCCCAGACCCAGATTTTGCATACACCAGAGTTCAGGAGCATTAGATCTGGGATTTTGGCTTGGACCCATCTTTAGTTACGAATATAAGTAGAGTTTACTATAGAAAAATAATTCAGTGTGCCCTCTGACACTAAAACATCAGTGCTAAGCCTGTGTCCTTAATATACCCAAGGTAAAAAATAATTGTTCTCACTGAGTAGGGACTACACCTGAGGACTGATTATTTTTTCATTATATATCCAATAGAGCAGTTTTGGAAATGTTGTGGCAGCATTAGAATATGTTGAGTGACAAAGTAATACTTTGCAAAAGCTAGAACTTTCTTCCTGGCTGGAGATAAGGGAATGGCATATCTAGTTGCATAGGATGGAACTTCCTTTAAAAAGAACAATTCTTTTAAAATGCTCCAGGAAACTGCATTAAAAAAGAATGTTTAAGGTTGTAAAGTGCAGCACTCGAAAGACAGGAAATAGCACCAAGCACAAGGGAGCTCAGATATTAATAGATATCTTTGGATGATACCATAAAATAATAATGTATAGTTGTATGTACATGTACAGTATATCTATCTGTCTTATCATCACCACTTGATCACTTGTTTTTTTTTTTATTGCATCCCTTCCCCTTATCTTCATGTATACATTATCTATTTATATGTAAGACCTTCAGGGCACTGGCCTTGTCTTCATGGTTATCTGAAAAGCAACTATCACCTTTATGGTGCTGTATAAAATATAAAAAGAAGCATTTTTTTTATATAATGGAGATAATCCTATCTCCTAGAACTGGAAGGGACCTTGAAAGATCATCAAGTCCAGCCCCCTACCTTAACTAGCAGGACCACGTACTGATGTTTGCCCCAGATCTCTAAGTGACCCCCTCAAGGATTGAGCTCACAACCCTGGGTTTAACAGGTCAATGCTCAAACCACTGAGCTATCCCTCCCCTAATTCTGAAAGCATTATTTCAGAAGGTGGTTATTCTTGGAACAATATGTCTCAAAGCACTACCAACCCATGATTACTGAACTACTTTCATAATCAGAAGTACATCCAAATCTTTGGGGTTAAATAAGCAACATGTTCATCCCTGCTGCAGTTAAGACAATGACTATATTAAACAACACAGCCAGGTTTAAAAAAAAAAAAAACATTCTGGCTAATTAGAACTCTAATTATGATGCTTTATACTCTAATGCTCCAAGAGATATGATAAACATCAAGTGCAAGTCTAAGAAACATTTTAAATTTTGTTATTTGAAAGTGTCTTTATCTAGAATTGTTTCCCTTTGTTACAGAAGAGTCTGACTGGAAATATTGGCTACCCCATTTCCCCCCTACCCCAATAACTGCATTCATTTCTAGAACAGTGAAAAACAACTTGAAACTCAGGACAAGTTGCAAAGCATGATTGGATTAATGGGATGAAAGCAGACAAAGGAAAATGTAGGCTGAATCTTTTTTATGATTATGTTGATTAGATTGTGGTAAATTATTCTCTCCAGGAAAGTGGTGGAATTACCATGGTTTGAGGTATTTAATAAAATCTAAACTGGAAAAAGTACTGGAGTATATACCATAGGGAACAATTCTTCATTGGAGGCAAATGAATTAGATGACCTAACTTGTCTATTGTAATTGAAATGTGTATGATTCTATGAGGGAAAAAGTGCAGAGCAGTCTCCTGTCCAGCAATGCTCACCATCTCATGGAACCCTGGCATATGAAGTTACTGAGATGTAAACAAGGGCAGAATGCAACACCTTCATTGAAATCCTGTCCCTGTTGAAGTCAATGGGATTTTTGCCATGGATTCAATAGGGCCAGGATTCAACTTCTTGTCTCCATAGTGCCTGTGTATTGGGTGATCTGCAGAAAAGCTTATAGACACAAGTTTAAAAAAAAAGTCATCTATCCATCCTCCATTACAAAGGGCACGATGGAGCACATTTATCGTAAATGGGTAAAAGGACAGAGATGTGGGTGACAGACAAAAAAAAATAATGATCTTCCCAGATACAAGTGAAGAAATTATACAGTTAAACAGAATTTGGTTATGTTAAACCATTAGTAAAAAGCAAAAATTTACAAAATTCAAACACATCCAGCTACATTGAAAAATTAAACAGAAAAGTGAAAGACAACTCCTTTGAAACTGAACAAATTATATTATATTTTCAGGATACACAGATAAAACAATTCTGCTTGCATAGAGAACAGAAAAATACCAAGACTATTCTCAACAGATCAGATTTATACCTATAATTGTTTTTTTTTTAAATTGCATTTGTGGCTGATGCTTTAATAGGTACATTCAACACGACATTTACCATTTATTTTTCATTGTAACAAGTGAAAATATTTAAAACTTAGCTCTCATGATAAGTGAATATCCATGTGTATGAAAAAGACTGCTCACAATCTAGAAAATAAATACAAAATCATAATGCATGACTACTGTAGGACATCCCCAAGGGAGGATGTCAACACATAAGACTCATGTTATCCCTGATTGACTTCATCATGTCCACGTCTTCTAACATCATGCAGACACCTACATCAATGAAATCCTCCCTATCTTAGGCCCTGAATCAATTCCCCTGAAGACAAACACACATTTAACACTGCAAAAACAGCATTTTCACCAGTCCCTATCTCTGTCTGCAATTGTCTCTGCCTTCATGCCAGTGCACATCATTCCTGTCAGGAGCAAACATGCCTAAGGCATACAATAGATGGGGGAATCATATGAGCTAAAACTTGCTGGCCAACCCTCTAACAATACATGCGATCGTGGAATGAGACCTTGTGGCTGGAGCAATAGAAGAATTCCTGTGAACTCAGCAGTTTTGGGGGAATCCAGGAGACGGGAATAACAGTAATGCTCTGTTTTCCTGTCATGGTTGCCATATACAATTATCACTGGATCTAAACTGTAGGGGTCTTCTGAAATACAGCAGAGGAAACCTTGTGCAGCTTCAAGCTCCAACTTTGGAGAGTTTTCCACAGTTATCTCCCATAGCAGGCAGCTCTGGAACACAATTTGTGCTGCCTTCCCATTTCTGCCATTGCAAGCGGATCCACCAGTGATGTCATCAATGAAGGAGATAGGCCTGCCTGCAGAGAGCAAGTAAACAGAGGATCCAGTGGAAAGGAAATATAGTGGTATTTTTAAAAGGAAAAATGTGTCTAATCGTTTGATCAAATGGAGACACCGAGGACATATTTTTAAATGTGGGAAGCCTAAAATTAGATTTAGCAGTTTGTGTATTTGTTTGCAAGCACACATTCCTCTCATGACATCCCTCTGATATGTCTGCCTCTGTCAGTCTTATAGACAGAAATGGTATTTAATCCTGTTTACAGGAGTAATCATGGAACACAATTATTGCATATTTCAATACCCAGCCTTCTCTAAATGCTGGAGCTGCTAAAATTATGCTCTTTGGGGAGAAGTGGGGTCTCTGTGCCATTTGTGGCACAAAGAAGGTCAAATCTCATTGCATTACAATTACAAAAAGTAGTTCCAGGCACTTGAAGAAATAGTGAAAATCTATTGCAGGAACTTGAAAAAAGATTCCCCCCCCCCCCCCCCCTTGTGCTGTCATTTATTACAACAGCAGTATCTTAGAAAATAAGTAGCTGGAGAACCGCTTGGCACAAATAAGCTTCACATCATGCACAACTCTCTGCTCTACAACGAATAGGCACATTTCAAAACGAAATTATAATTATTCTCTTTTTACAAGCTCGACAGTTGTACTGCTGAAACACCAGGGCATTTAAGTGGAAGCTAAATTAATCTTTATTAATCCTTGTTATCATGATTGCATAATGTCTGGATTTGAATGTCTGATGTGCAGCTTTCTGTTTCCTGCTCCTCTGGCAATCAGAAGTGTGAAAATAAACCTTACACTTAAAAAGGAACACTTTGTTTGGAAAAAAGAGATATAATCATCTGTACTATGTAAAAAAAAGAGAGAGAGAGACTTTTACTTCACACAAGAATAAATATACAGCATGTCAGAGCTTCAGACGTGCTATTTTATGTTAAAATATGCACTGCTACATGTCAGGGCTGTGAAAATGGGAGGTAAAACAAGAAGGCAGTTGGCCAAGTAGGTACAGTACGGTTCCTCCCCCCTCCCTTTTTTTTTTTTTTTTTAGAATATCACTCCCACAGCTTAATTACTGCATTTAAAATACCCTCTAAAATGGTCTGTGTGCCCTATTGAAACTCCACACTTCCCTAATTAATTATTAGGATCAGAGTCAGAAAACAAGGCTATGTTAGACTTTGGGTCTTGATCTTCTTTCAGGCTTCCTCATCACAGACACAGGCTGTAATGGGAGCAACCAGTTTCAAACAGATAGTATTTTAAACAGTGTTATACATTTTTTCTCCATCATTGGTTTAGAATTAAGTTTCTGTCAAGTTTACCATTGTGAACCTAACTGTTGAAGAAAACAGAAATCTTAACTTAGTTACAAATGCATTCTGCCTAATATAGCTTAAAAGGACTACTCAACTAGAGTAGATGTTTTATTTAAGAATATAACCTGAGAAATTTATGCCTAATTTAAGTTAAAGAAAATAAGGGAGAGAGAAATTGTCCCTGGTATCTCACTTTTAAAAAATATAATATAAATGATTTTAAAATACTCAAAATAGTTTTAAAAGCTTTTGCTATTAAAACAGTCAATAAGTTATACATATTTTGAAGTCTACTTCCCCTTTTCTCCATAGTTTTTCAGGCATGTGTGTTTTTGGGATGAACCATTTCATACTATAAACTGACACGATATATGGGCCAGATTTTCAAGTACTCAGCATCTACAGTGAGGGAAAGATTTTCAAAAGAGCACAACTCCCATTAAGACAACTAAGTTAGAGAAAAATTTTCAAAAGTGCTCAATAACCATTGTGCTGTGAACACTAAGACCACCCAGTCAGAAAGACATTGTACCTTTAAGCATTTCTATTTTCATCTTAAAAATAAAAACAAAAACTTCAAATGGTCACTTTTTTCCTTTTCGTTTGCTAAACACAATTTTCTTCCCACAGCTATGATAGCACATTGCATATTTGGAAACTTGACATATGTCTTGCTAAGAACAAGAAGATTAAAATGCTTTCATTTCCCACTGTTTTTTCTGACAATTAATCCTAGATCACCTTAAGACCTGGAATATTCAGTTTGTTTCATATTGCTCTTTGAACTTTTTAATGATTGATCTATTGCACTTAAACTTTGAACTCTGAAAATTATCAGTTCACCTTATTGTTGGCCATGGGGGCCTGTAAGCCTGCTTTAGAAGGAAATCCTCTTGATAGGTATTGATCCAAAAGAAATTGAAAAATATACCATTGAAATGACTAATCACCACCCCACAAATCATCTTGTTTTCCACAATCTTTGTCATGAGGAATTAAAGAATTGCAAGAAAATTAACTGGTATTATTGGGAATGTATTTCATCATATAATTATTGATCTGACTACTATTGATCTGACTACTCTGTTGCAAAAACCCCATAACCTCAGCATGAAAATGACCTTTATTTTGGAAAGAGAGGTTGGAACCAATTGACCCTTGGCTTCTGTGAGTTCTGATATATGACAAGCTTCAGCAGTTTGGACATTCAGTTGTCTAAAGTAGAGTGGTCCATATACATACTGGTCAGTGAATTACATAGTGAGATGGAACCCAAAAAGATTTGGACCTGTGACTCTCTTTTGTTACAAGTACACAAACGTTAAAATGTTTTCTGAATCTTATTCAATGTATCTGAGCAACCCTGGAATCTGGGGAAGTTGTCTGGAAATCTCACCACAATTAACTTTCTTTAGATATTTCCACAATGTCCTGCTTCCAGATGGGCTCATTTTAAGTTGAGAATAGCCTTGCTCATGACATTTTGGCATATGCACTGAAAGACATGGAGGTTCAAAGGGGCACAGAATCAAAACATTACTAGTGGTACCGTGCCTTAGTAGGTCACACCTGAGAATACCAGATACAGGACAAAATGCTGAGAAATAGGGCAGACTACCCCAAACTGGTAGTTATTCTATCATTAAATAAACCAAGCCGGTAACAAAAGTAAACTTCTGTGTCACTACATTGGTTAACAAGTTAAAAATGCAGTCTTCTTAGGCATTCCAGCCTTTATTTCACCACCCAGACACTGGACTCTATGATGAGTGGCTATTGAAAACCAATTTCATGAAACAAAGGGTACTTCTGATTTCAAGAGATCAGCCACACAGGCAGGTCAATATATAACTCAATAAACCCAATAATCATGCTGCTGCCAATCCTTCAGTAACTAAATCTAAAGGTTTATTAATAAAGAAAAGAAGAAGAGAGTTAAAATGATTAATAGATCACATACATACAGTAATGGCAATGTTTTTATATCAGGTTTGTAGCAGTGATGTTGCAGACCGCTGGCTTGTAAAGTTTCTGGTAACTTCCAAAAGATCGGAAGGTCCTCAGTTCATAGTCAATATGCTCCTTTTAGTTTTAAAGCACAGTCCAGAGAATCAGAGCAGGGAAGAGGCAACATGGAGATATTTCAAGGGTCTTTTATACCCTTGGCCATGTGTTTGGAATTTTACTGTCCCAGACAAAGCCCACAGCACAGTTTGTGGAAAAGTACTGGCACAAGATGGAGTCCAGGGTCATATGAGCATGTCACATGCCCTTTCATGGCTTGCTGACTCACAGGGGCAGCCATTGGCCATATCCATGCTAAGGCATCCACAAGGCAACAGTGGGAATGACTCTACAAGCTGGTAGTTAGCACCCTCACCTGGGAAATATGTGACCCAAGTTCAAGTTCCTGCTCCAGTGACTGATTATAAAAAGTGGAACAGCTTCAAGAGGCGAGAGTGAGAAAACTACACACTACTATATCCCATAGCTCACTGGCCAGGGCACTCACCTGCAATGTGGGACACCCTAATTCAAATCCCTTTTCATCAGGCAGAGGGGGGGATTTAAACTGGAGGAGTCCCCTAACTAGTGGGCTAAACCTTATAAGGGAGGCAACTGTGACAACAGATTCTCCTCCAGCCATTTTGTGAATTTGCTCCTCCTTTGCTTTTGTCAAAATGCCTCTCAGCTGAAACAAATTTGAGGTCAACACTAAACATTTTGTTTCAACATTATGGAAGTGTTTCATTTTGACTCATATTTTTACAATTTTTTGATTGACTGAAAAATTTTGGCCTGCCATTTTCAGTTTGACTTGAAATAGAACATTTTTTTCAGTTTTTCAGAATTCCCAGCAAACCAAAAAAATCCATTATTCGCCCAGCACTAACTGCAACAAAGTCCAAATATCCCGAGTCTCAGAACTATCATGCTTAAACAGAACCAGTTTCCCTCCCTATATAACACTTCTGGAATTATAGGTGAAACTATTGCTTTTTTGCTCAAAAACTGCATACAGTATTCAATACCACCATTAATTTTTGATATAGAACACTGGAGAACTGATCAACAGTAGAATATATTCTATGGCATGCTCTGTTCCACAACAGATCGCCACTCCTATGTGCACTCCTGTTAGTATACTTATTTTCACAGAGTTATTGACTACATTAAAGTTTGAATTATCCCAGATGTATTCCATGGTCCTTATTTTTTCACAGAACATTAAAAAAATTCTATTCTACACCTACTAGTTCTGTGTGTGAGTTTTTGGTTTAAAACATATAGCCAGTGGTCCAATATATTTTACTAATAATCTACTGTATTGCCATAAAGCAGGGGTTCCCAAACTTGGTTCGCGGCTTGTTCAGGGTAGGCCCTGGCAGGGCACGAGACACTTTGTTTACCTAAGCATCTGCAGATACAGCTGCTCGCAGTTCCCAGTGGCCAAGGTTCGCCGTTCCCGGCCAATAGGTAAACAAAGCATCTCACGGCCCGCCAGGGGCTTACCCTGAACAAAGCCGCAAACCAAGTTTGGGAACCCCTGTCATAAAGTTAAATATTCCTTATGACAACTGAGAGGGCAGAGCTTTTAATGGCTTCATTTTTGTTCCAGTTCCAATATGTTTAACTTTACGGCATTCCCACTCTTCCTGAGCTTAGCACTCGTCATGTTGCAGCCAAGGCTGACTAACACTTCATTACTTGTTCCAAAATTCCTTGGAGAGTAAAAGCTTCTTTCATCTTCCTTCCCATCTTCACTGACTTATCTTTCACTTTTTCAAGCACTACATTGTTATCTCATTCAGCTGACATTTCCACATCAGCTCTAACTGGTAAAGATTATCGTCAGGGTAGGAGGCTAGCCTAGTGGCTGGAGCAGAGGTGACCAGGCTTAGTGATCAGAGTCCAGATCCGGAGCCAAGTTATCAAGTCTAAGGAGTGAGCTAGAGTGGAGAACCAGGAGTCAGAGCCAGAGCACTATCTGGAGCAGGGTAGGAGCCAGAAGTAGAAACAAAGAACCAGGAGCTAGATGCAGAAAACCAGGAGCAGGAGAAGGAACAAAGATCAGGGGGCAGGAGCTGGAGTCAGGAAGAAGGACCCAGAGCAAGAAAGTAGCTGAAAACAGGAAGCTGGACCAGAAACATAGCTGCAGACATGAAACATTATTGAGCAGCCAGAATCCCAGTCCTGCTGCAGAATGTAAGAATGTGCCTGCTGGAGCCTTCCGCCAATCAGGGGCCAGGTTCATTAGTTGAGTCAGCCAAGGACAGTGAGCTGCATCTGGGTTCAATTGTGTGTCCCTGAGACTGACATGAAGATAGTCCAGAGTACACATCAGTGCTCATGAAACATTTTACCAAAAGGAACATCAATATGAAAGGTTAAAAAAATGCACTATACCAAATTTACTCTTGTAATGCCTGTACATTAATGACCTGTGTATTGATGAAATATAGAATATTACCAAAGGTTGATGTAAAGTAGTTTGCAAGATTTTCATTAACTTAAACATGGAGTGCCTGCCTACTTATAGGTCGGGCAGTTATTTTCCCATCAACATGACCCATACACTAATTTTAATGGCAGCTTAGATAATTTAGACTACTCTCAAACATTGCAATTGACGAGTTCCTGTTAAATAAATTATGTCCTTTGACTTGAGCCAAATCTCCTTTGACTGCCAGAAGCTGGAACTGAATGACAGGGGTGGATCACTTGATAATTGTCCTATTCTATTTATTCCCTCTGAAACATCTGGCACTGATCACTGTTGGAAGACAGGATGCTGAACTGATGGACCATTGGTCTGACCTAGTATGGCTATTCTTATATGATCTATCTCTGACTTACCACTATCATGTGATTTCTCTATGACTTCCTGACAAAAATATGATGTCAGCTTAATGTGTATCTAACAGTGGGACAGAATAACACAGTTTCTATGGCTATTAGTGGAGAGACGGTAGAAGGGAGATATTAAAATTCCAAATAAGCTTATTAAAAGCTTATTTTTGTTCACTAGTTAATTTTAT
Source organism: Terrapene triunguis (assembly GCF_002925995.2). Classification (NCBI taxonomy): domain Eukaryota; kingdom Metazoa; phylum Chordata; order Testudines; family Emydidae; genus Terrapene; species Terrapene triunguis. Next base: position 27,276,737 of record NW_020664372.1, on the reverse strand, counting down.
TTGTAAATAATTTTCTAAAATTGTGTAACTAATTCTCCAGTTCATTAGAGCTGATTTACACTGCACTGCCTGCATTAACTGGCCAAAGGAGATCTTGTTAGTGCCGGGGTGGACTTCCAGTGGCATAGAACTATTCCAGCATCTACTTTTCTTGTTTCCATAACAGCAAGGAAAAAGCTTGGTGGCTAGAGAACAGGGGTGTGCCGCCAGGATGCCCCTGTGCTATGCTAATCCTTGGTCGCATTGTCAGCCCTCTGTAATCATTGCAACTCAGTGTAAATTAGAGCAGTCCTCAAGCTACCCTAATACAGAGTAGGAGGAACAGAACAGCACCAGGTTCAGGGAAGTGCAAAGAAGAGTTTTAAAGCCAGTTTGGCTAGACTATGGTAGTATGCTCTAATTAGTACCACCCTTGCAGACTACCAATAAGCTTCAGTTATTGGAGCACATAACACCTGAGCTGAATGCACTAGCTTCAGGATTGCTTCTTGTTTCAATTCAAGGTGTTGGAGTCAGTCTAGAAAGCCCTGAATGATTTAAACACAGCTACGTAAGGAGACATCTCTTACCATATACCTCATCACACCAGTTAAGACTGATGTGTTCTTGTTTCTAGTGTCTGGAAAATTCAACTCTAGATCTTGGGCCTGTGGTAGAGGGCTCAAAGTAGAGAATCCTCACATTTGGAACACCCTTATCTTGATAGCCTTCCAGCCCCTGGACTTGGTGGCGTTCAGAACACTGTGACTGTTCCACCACCAAAATATCATTTAGTTGAGTTTGTGTTCTGTGTCTACGTTATTCCTGGCAATTTGATTTTGTTTTGATTGGTCAGTTGCCATTTACAGCATTGGAGACTCTCTCTACCACCAATTTCAGATAGCATTTTATCATATGTAACTGATTTTAATATTTTGCATCGCAGCCCATGGATGCCAAGGCATTAGGCACAATGAAAGTCAATCAAATCAAATAAATAAGTATTATGCGTAGTTTCCTACTGAAGCTGTTTATCAAAAGGGAAACAAGTATAGAGACTACTTCTCCTTGGAATAGTACAACTAAATTGAAAGCATGTTCAATTAGCCTCTTATTGAGAAAAATTATAAATGAGGTTATTTTGCCCATTACAGTTACAGTCACTATGTTCATCTAAAGTACATATTTTGACAAACTCCAAAATGGACCAGAAAATATGTTCCTGCATCAAATCATTAGCTCTTACCTTCTGAGTGTATTGAAAGTTCTACAAATCCATACTCCTCAAAGCCTCTTAGCAGCTATTACAGATAATTACAGTCATTTCAGTTACCATTTACTCAGGAAATAAAATATTTTAGTCATCTAAATTTTCCCAGTTGAAATGGAAGTTTATAGACAAACATATTTTATGAAGATCTAATTTGAATACCTAGATTTGTAGCTCCACCTACTCCATTTTGGAGGTTCTGAACTAATGCAGTGCAGTAAAATATGAGACAACTAACCAAATCAGGATTTCTTGTAAGATTATCAGTAACATCCTGTTTCTGTGTGTGGAAATAGCAAACTATCTTTCTAACAGTGTTTTTTTAAGAACTTCTAGTCCTCGCCAGAACCAGGAAGTGCAGAAATATCATATATGGAAAACAATTATCAAATTTCTGAGCTTGCAAAAAGGATTGGTTTGAGATTTCAACAAAAGTTTTTTTTCCCCTAAAACATTTTGCCATCCTTTGTTTTTAGGTGTGAGACAGGAATGTAAAGTATTGTGTTTTTTTTTATCTCATTTTTATTTTTATTAAAATCTTTATAATAATAAATTAATAAAGTTATTTTTGCTTTATGCATTGTTTTTAAAAAGAGACACATTTTAGAAGTTTTATGAAGCAGAGCTTCCTGGGGAGAGGGCACTACCGAAGTGACACTATGCTTTCATAAAGCAAAATTCCTCCTGGGCACTAGGAAGGTGCAGTGGACTGCAAAACTTGCTACACCTTTAAAAAATACTGGCAAGTATGTACAGAGATGTGCCTCCTCCTAGATATAAGGCTGTGGTCTCAGTCTCTAAAGGGAAGGAATTCTCTGCCACCTTCTACTGGTGAATTGTCCAAACTCTCTCTCTCTTCTCCACTGGCCTCCAATCACCCTCCTTACCCAATATTCCCCTTCACCATTGGCTCCCAGACCTAATCTCCATTCCCAGGCTCAGTTTCCCCCCTCCCTGGCTTTTTTTCCCATTCTCTTTCAGTTCTCTGCCTGCACCCTGGGTTCTCAGAAGATCTGTATCCCTTTTCCCACACCACCTTCATCCCACCCCACTGGTCTCCAGTCCCAGTCTCCATGTATACCCAGTCCTAGATTCCTCATCCAATGTCAGTCTCCCACCCCACTTACTGGCTCCAAGACCCTGTTTTCCATGATTCCCAGGCCAAACATACTTGCCCAAACATACAGTCCCAGTCTCCTCTTCCCCGGCTCCCAGTTCCAGTCTTTCTCTTCCCTACCAATCTCCAGTCTCAGTTTCCTCTCCCCACAGGTTCTTTGTCAGTCTATCTCCCCTGACTCTGCCCACCTACATGATCTCTTGTCATGGGTGGCACATGACTTTTGCATTTCGGGAGGCTGGGTGCAATGCCAGTAGCTCCCTAGAAGTGGGGGGCCATGCCCCCTGCTCTGCTCCAAGGCCTGTCCCCACTTTGGCCTTCTCCCCCCAAGGCCCAGCCCAGGCTCCACCCCCCACTCCACCCCAGACCCCACTCATGTTCTGCCCCCACTCACTGCATAAATTGGATATCTGTGGAGCTGCAGTGCTCTACTTGGAACCACAGTGGCAAAAGCATGTTGGACCACCGCTCGCAAGAGCCAACGCTCAGTCCGTGCAGCTCCTCTGGCATGGCTGTACCACTGGGGCAGGCAGCAGGCTCACCAGCAGCTGTCCCTGTTCGTGCTAGTGTGTGCAAGCAGCGCACATGCCCCTGGACAGCAGTCTTGTCCATGCAGAGGTGAGAGTCTCCTGTCCAGGGGCATGCGAGCCACTTGCACACATTAGCGTGACCAGGGACAGCTGCTGGTGAGCTTGGTGCCCGCCCCAGTGGCTGGGACTGGAGGTGGTAGAGCCATGCCAGAGGAGCTGCGGGTGCAGGGCACTGGCACCTGAGAGTAGCGGCCTGAAATGCTCCTGCAGCTCCTGGTAGAGCTCTGCAGCTCCTCAGATACCCGAATTATATCCGCAGATATACATTTTGTATCTATGCAGGGCTCTCCTCTTCGTCCCCTCACCGCCTGTACTTGCGCCTCTTCACCTTTCCCCTGAGCTCCTCCCCCACCCGCTGGGGGAAGAGCGGCATGAGCAGCTGGGGAGGCGGGGAGGGGGGCTCAGAGGAAGGGAAAGAACGGGCGGGGGGAAGAGGAGCAGCACAGGTGGGGCCACGGCCCCAGAGCCCTTTCAGCAGCGGCGCTCCAAAGATGGCAGGCAGGCATGCCTCCAAAGGGAGGTGTGCCTCGTCCTGTTTGGGGAGACTTATCCTCCCCTGGACTATTATACCTGCTGCCCAGTCTCTTGTCCCCTCCATATTAAAATTAGGCATCTTCCTCCTCCACCCTCCTTGTGTTCAGAAGGTGGTTAGTTGACAGCACTGGAGAGACAGGCGATCTTCTCCTAATTCCCATGCCCAAACTCAGACCTGGCGTAACCTGGAACAGTCAGGAATGGCAATTGCAGGGAAAGGCCTACTCAGCAATTAATAAACTTTTCACAGTGAGTCTAATTGAACACCGGAACAATTTACCAGGGGTTCTGTGGATTCCCCATCACTAGCAATTTTTAAATCAAGAGTGAATGTTTTTCTAGAAGATATGCTCTAGAAATTATTTCAGGGATTTTTTGTCCTGTGTTATACAGGAGGTCAGACTATATGATCACAATGGTCCCTTCTGGCCTTGGAATGTATGAATAAGTATATTGCAACCATGGGCTACAGCATGCAAAGTGCAGATGGAATCTTTGAAGATTTTAGCTGTGAAGATCTAGCAAGTATCTGCTCACGTGTATGAACTTCAATTTTTCAAAGGATTACAGTTTGGCTAAATTTGGGTGGATTTTCACAGGGATGGTAAAGGCACTTTCCTGACATAAAGGCCAAAATTTGAAGTCCCTGCTTCCTGTGGGAACAGAAGAACTTCTCAAAGAAAAGGTCACCAGAATTTTGTAGCATGGACAAAACAATGTATTTGTCTCTAGCCTCATTCATGGAAATAGCTGGACTGTTTTGGCTGAAATTTCAAAAAAATCATCCTGCTGCTGATACCCAGCATGGAAAATTTCAGCCCAAATGTTTAACATTTGTCAAATGTATAAGCACCGGAATGTAGGGTCATTCAGGATCTTATGCTAGGAAGTGTCAGGCAACCTGAACTAACAATGGAGCTAACTCAGTCTTCAACTTTGTCTTCCTGCTAACACAATAAGAACATAAGAACGGCCATGCTGGATCAGACCAATCGTCCATCAAGCCCAGTATCCTGTCCTCTGACAGTGGCCACTGGCAGATGCCCCAGAGGGAATGAACAGAACAGGTTATCATCAAGTGATCCATGCCCTGTTACCCAATCCCAGCTTCTGGCAAACAGATGCTAGGGACACCATTCCTGCCCATCCTGGCTAATAGCCATTGATAGACCTATCTTCCATTAATCTATCTAGCTCCCTTTTGAACCCTGTTATAGTATTGGCCTTCACAACACTCTCTGGCAAGGATTTCCAGAGGTTGACAGTGTGTTGCGTGAAAAAATACTTTCTTGTGTTTGTTTTAAACCTGCTACCTATTAATTTCATTTGGTGGCCCCTTGTTCTTGTATTATGAAAAGGAATAAATAACACTTCCTTATTTACTTTTTCTATACCACTCTGGTTTTATAGACCTCTATCGTATCCCCCCTTAGTCACCTCTTTTCCAAGCTGAAAAGTCCCAGTCTTATTAAATCTCTCCTCATTCGGAAGCCGTTCTATATCCCTAATACATCTTTTTTGAGATGGGGCGACCACATCTGCATGCAGTATTCAAGGTGTGGGTGTACTATGGATTTATATGGAGGCAATATGATATTTTCTGACTTATTATCTATCCCTTTCTTGATGACTCCCAACATTCTGTTCACTTTTTTGACTGCCGCTGCACATTGAGTGGATAATTTCAGAGAACTATCCACAATGACTCCAAGATCTCTTTCTTGAGTGGTAACAGCTAATTTAGACCCCATCATTGAATATGTATAGTTAGGATTATGTTTTCCAATGTGCATTACTTTGCATTTATCAACATTAAATTTCATCTGCCATTTTGTTGCCCAGTCACCCAATCACATATACAACTCATGTGTACAAAATTCACTTCTTTTTATCTTGAAACTTACAAACAACACTTTAAGAAATTCTTTTCTGTGGTTCATTCCTAGCATTTCAGGAAATGCTAATTAAACAATTTTAATCACTAAGTCATGCCACTTCATATTTTTGAAATACTTACAAGAGCTTGCCGATTTCTTTTTTCACTAAACCAGCCAGCATAATCAAAACTAACACACAAAATCACTCCATCTTAATTTCAAATATTTAATCAGAGTAATGTGTGTCTTGGGGAAAACAGATGCACTGCTATCTATAGAATGTGTTTCCAAATCCATGAAAAACCAATTAGACTGAATGTGGTACATGGAGCATACAAAGTAGTGAACTTTCCTGAAATCTCATTGTTGCAAGGCTTAAAAAAAAAGTATATTTTCTTCTGAGTTAAATTTCTGCCTCTCTGCATCTGCTGTTCACTAGTCTTATCCAGTAATGAGACATCTGATACACTGATAGCAAGCTTCCATTTCTATACATTCCTGCCAAAGCAATAATAACACCCTAAAACAGGTCTTTTCTGTCCTTTTTTATATAACATGTATTATTGTTCCCGTGTTTTAATATCACTACTGTCTCCTAGGTAAAAGATTAATTACTTGGCTGTGGTTCATAGGAATGGAGCTGAAACTAAATTACTGAGCCAGCATATCAACCTCTGCTTTTGTTATGTTATGAAGTACCACTGCTAAAGAGAGGAAACAAAGTATTAATTTTCCTGTAAGATACAATGCTTACATCTCAGGAACAGTATCAATAACCCAATAGCTGTAAGAGTATTAATGTGCAACAAATGTATTCTGTCATCAGCAAGCTACATCTTTATTGCCTCTATCATATCAATGCTCATTACTGTAACTCCTCGCTTAACGTTGTAGTTATGTTCCTGAAAAATGTGACTTTAAGCGAAATGATGTTAAGCAAATCCAATTTCCCCATAAGAATTAATGTAAATGGGGAGGGGTAGGTTCCAGGGAAAAAATTTTTTTTTGTCTGGTGAAATTTTTTTCATCAGACAAGAGACTATATATATACACACAGTATAAGTTTTAAACAAACAATTTAATACTGGTACACAGCAATGATGGTTGTGAAGCTTGGTTGAGGTGGTGAAGTCAGAGGGTGGAAGAGGGCGGGGTATTTCCCAGGGAATGCCTTACTGCTAAATGATGAACTAGAACAGCTGAGCCCTCAAGGGTTAACACATTGTTGTTAATGTAGCCTCACACTCTACAAGGCAGCACAAACGGAGGGAGGGGAGACAGCATGGCAGAGAGAGACAGAGACATACACCCTGTGTGTGTGAGAGAGAGAGATGTGCATTACCCCTTTAAGTACGCTGGTCCCACTCTAAGTACATTGCCTTTTTTATGTAGATCAGCAAGTTGAGATAGCAGCTTCTGCCCCCTCCGTCCTGAGCCCTGTCGTGTCCCCCCTCCCCTCAACCCCCTCCCCCCGCTCTATGGCGATGGGGTAAGCGAGGGGGCAGGAGCAGGGGGGAGGGGGACAACCTGACATTAGCCCCCCTCACTTCCCCGCCCCACACACACACAGCAAGCAGGAGGCTCCCGGGAGCAGCTCCAAGGCAGAGGGCAGGAGCAGCACATGGCAATGGGGGGAGGGACAGCTGAACTGCCGGCAATTGATAGCCTGCTGAGCAGCCCCCCTGGTTCAAAGCCCCCACCAGCTAGCTCCAACGGGCTGCTCTTTCTGCAAGCAGTGGACAAAGCAAGCAGCTGCCAAACAACGTTACAAGGGAGCATTGCACAACTTTAAACGAGCATGTTTTCTAATTGATCAGCAATGTAACAATGAAACAACGTTAACCAGGATGACTTTAAGTGAGGAGTTACTGTAATTATATTTAGGTCATCTTATTTCTGCTAACCTTCAAAACTGGAAGTCCCTCCCTCCCCCACTTCAAGTAGGTGTGAAGGGAAATAGATTCACAACTAATTAAAAACCAAAACCCAGATTCTTACTTCTAGTGTGGATTATCTTTGAAGTCTGGTTTTTACAATAGTGTCTTTCAAATATATTAAAGATGCAGAAAATATCTTTACATAAGAATATAAGAATGGCCACAGTGGGTCTGACCAAAAATCCATCTAGCCCAGTATCCTGTCTTCCAACAGTGATCAATGCCAGGTGCCCCAGAGGGAATGAACAGAACAGGTAATCATCAACTGATCCATCCACTGTCACCCATTCCCAGCTTCTGGCAAACAGAGGCTAGGGACACCATCCCTGCCCATCCTGGCCAATAGCCATTGATGGACCTATCCTCCATGAACTTTTTTTGTTCTTTTTTGAACCCTGTTATAGTCTTGGCCTTTACAACATCCTCTGGCAAGGAGTTCCACAGGTTGACTGTGCATTGGATGAAAAATAATTCCTTTTGTTTGTTTTAAACCTGCTACCTATTAATTTCATTTGGTGACCCCGAGTTCTTGTGTTATGAGAAGGAGTAAATAACACTCCCTTATTTACTTTCTCCACACCAGTCATGATTTTATAGGCCTCTATCATATCCCCCCTTAGTTGTCTCTTTTCCAAGCTGAAAAGCCCTAGTTTTATTAATCTCTCTTCATATGCAAGCCGTTCCATACCCCTAATAATTTTTATTGCTCTTTTCTGAACCTTTTCCAATTCCAATATATCTTTTTTTGAGATGGGGAGACGACATCTGCATGCAGTATTCAAGATGTGGGCGTACCATGGATTTATATTGAGGCAATATGATATTTTCTGTCTTATTATCTATCCCTTTCTTGATGATTCCCAACATTCTGTTTGCTTTTTTGACTGCTGCTGCACATTGAGTGGATGTTTTCAGAGAACTATCCATAATGACTCCAAGATCTCTTTCTTGAGTGGTAACAGCTAATTTAGACCCCATCATTTTATATGTATAGTTGGGATTATGTTTTCCAATGTGCATTACTTTGCATTTATCAACATTGAATTTCATCTGTCATTTTGTTGCCCAGTTTTGTGAGATCTGTTTGAAGCTCTTCGCAGTCTGCTTGGGATTTACCTATCTTGAGTAGTTTTGTATCATCTGCAAATTTTGCCACCTCACCGTTTACCCCTTTTTCTAGATCCTTTATGAATAAGTTGAATAGGACTGGTCCCAGTAGAGACCCCTGGAGGACACCACTATTTACCTCTCTCTCCATTCTGAAAACTGACCATTTATTCCTACCCTTTGTTTACTATCTTTTAACCAGTTACGAATCCATGAGAGGACCTTCCCTCTTATCCCACGACTATTTACTTTGCATAAGAGCCTTTGGTGAGGGACCTTGTCAAAGGCTTTCTGAAAATCTAAGTACACTATATCCATTGTAATCCCCTTGTCCATATGCTTGACCCCCCTCAAAGAATTCTAGTAGATTGGTGAGGCCTGATTTCCCTTTACAAAAACTATGTTGATTCTTCCCCAACAATTTATGTTCAGCTATGTGTCTGACAATTTTGTTCTTTACTATAGTTTCAACCAGTTTGCCTGGTACTTTATATTTTACAGAGTAAATCAGAGAGATAGCTCTGACTGGGCAGTTATATCAGAGAGCTATAAAAACTAGAGAAGTGAGACCACAAATGTATAAAGCATCTAACCAGTCTCAATTTTATTATCTGATTCTCCTTAGCTGTGGTCACTATTGACAGGTTGTGTCGATACGGTAAATCTTAATATTGATCTGAACAAATCCAAATATGCTTCAAGGGCAGCAGAGAAAAGTGGCATCACAGAATATTCAGGAATCTTTTATACATGGCAGCATACTGCTATATATATTCTAAATGTATATTAACCTGTAATTTATACTCTATAGCAGCGGTTCTCAACCTGTGGCCTGTCCAGCTCAGCTGTGTGCTAAAGGCCGCGGATATATCCAGGGTCCCAGGTTCCCAGCTACCTGGGGGGATGGGTCTGGGCTGCCCCGCTGCCTAGTTTGGGGGTCAGGCTCCCAGCCAGCCCTGTAGGGTCAGGGGGAGCGTGGGCCGGGGGCTCCCCGCCGGCCCCGGGTGGTCACAAGCTCTGGGGTCTGGGGCAACCACCCAGCCTCATAGGGTCTGGGGCAGCTGTCTGGCCCCGCAAGCTCCAGAGGCCTGGGCAGTTGTGTGTGGGGGACCGGGATGGACAGCCAGCCTGCCCTGCATGGCGGGGGTCCCAGGGTCCGGGACAGCCACCCAGCCCCACAAGCTCTGGGGGCTGAGGGAGCTGAGCAGCAGGGGACGGGGCGGGACAGGGGTCAGGGTAGCCACCCAGCCCCATGGGCTCTGAGGTCTGGCCTTCCCCACGTGGCAGGGGTCCCAGGGTCCGGGGCGGTGGCCCACGTGGCGGGGGTCCAGAGTTGGTGTCCGGGCTGCCACTGCCCTGCCATCCAGCCCCTGCAGCCCAGGTTACATATTGTGGGCCGCATCTGTTGTAATATGTTGAGAACCACTGCTCTATAACCTGGTAATCATAACAGCCCTGTAGTCTATTCCTCTTTTTGTACCTGAAACAGTTCACTCAGAGTACAGATGAATGTAAGCCTTTTAAAAGTTAAGGTTGGTCTTTTCTGACAATCAGCTTAAGAGCCTTTTTTTGTCTTCTGCTCCTTTAGGGCTTAGTATTTCAACCCCAAATTTCCATTTCTCAAAAAATCTAGTGATAATTACCTTTTGTACGCAGGTGGAGTTCTCGCCTTGCTCTGATCAGAATGCACACACAAACTGCATGTAGTCCAAGCTTAACTACTTCCTGGGGTTTTGCTTTATCAGTAATTCAGATAGCAACAACAAAACATACATGTAAATATAATCTTCTCCAAAGACCAGGACCACCTCCATGCCAATCCCTCAGACTCATAGCCTCTGAGAGAAACTCTTCAACCCCTCTGATGTCCTTTTGGTATAAACAAGATGCACCTGCCACTTTGATGGAGCAATAATTACTCTGTTTCCCAAAGAACAGTTCCAGCACCAGAAATCATATAACTAAAAAGAGAAGACCTTCACCCCTAAAAACATTTGAGGTGCTAATCCTGCAAACACTTATCTTCAATGGGACAGCTATAAAGTTATTGGGGTGCTTAAGTGTTTGCACATCAAGGACTTAGAGTCTGCCACCATGTTACGCCTCTATCTTCCAGTATGGTTAGCAGCTCTCCTGAGTTTAAAGGAGTTTTTCTTTACTAGTATTTTCCTCTTAGATGCTTGAGTTCTCACAGAATGGAATGTCTTTGATCCAGTCATGTAGAAAATAGTTACATTTATCTGAAATTCCAAAGCAAAAGAGGCTTTGGTGCTAATGCTAAAATAATGTTCATTTAACAAATTGAAGTGGTTTTTTTTCCTTATCAAATTACCAGAAAACTGACTGTTTAAAATGTGTGATAAAGATTAATTATGCTGTGGCTGTTGAATTCTAGAGGCTGAGCTTGGAAGATACACTGAATGGCTGATGTAGGATACACTATACTGTATATCTGAAAGCAAGTAGATAAATCCCAGGCTGGCTGCTAGCTAAGACTCTCCCTACTTGCCTGACTTCTTGCTAACACCCTATGGAACAGCAGGCACAGCTGCTTCCTATGCAGCTCATGTCTGCTGTTTCATATCGGACACTAAATGGAATGAGGAGATCCATTTATTTGAGTTTCAGTGGGGCTTGTGGGATGAGATCAAGGATGAACAGGCCCAAGTCGAGACCTCAATGGCTCTAGATGCCTTCATAGATCTTGTTATCCATATTGACAATTGTTCACATGAGTGATGGGAAAAAAGAAGAGGGGTGTCACAACCACACCCTCTGCTATCAGATCCAGCCCCACCAGATGAGCCAGGTCATATTATCTCTAATTGTCCCAAGAGGAACCATTCCAAAGTAATCCGGGAAATGAGCTAGCCCAAACTCAGTGAAAGGGGCTAGCCTGGGCATCCTAACAAAGAATTCCCCTGAAATTCAAACCGAGGTCCTCACTGGAACATGCACCGTTTCCTGTCAACTGGCACCACACCTGAAAGTATCAGTTGTGTTATGAATCCCAAGGAATCGCCAACCTCTCCCTTCACAGCAGGCCCTTTTTGACTTGGAGGCACAGGACAACTTTATCAATGAAGAAGCAGCCCAAGCACTACAGATTCCCCTGTAGCCAAGCCTGTTCCAGACCTAGTACAGATGATCAGTGGATCCTTCTTATCCTCTGGGCCAGTGGCCATGCAAACTGTTCATCTCAAGGTTACTATTGAGAGACCCCACCATTCAGTGCCATACTTTCCTCTGATCCTGGGTATCTTGTGGTTGACTTTCCACAACACTTTTATCCATTAGCATGAACTAAAAGTTGAATTTCTCAGAATTCTGCCAGCAGCATTGCTTGGCTCCAGGAAATGGGCAACACACAGTAGTTCCCCAGTGAACGCATACTAGGATAGCTTACCCAGCAGAGCCACCCACTGATACTGGTCTTTGACTTTCATCCAAATACAGTGACTACAAAGATGTCTTCAGAATGCAGACACCTTGTCCCCGCACAGGATCTATGATTGCCCAAATGAGCTACAACCAGGCACAAACATTCCATTTGGATGTATGTATGCCATGTCCGAGCCCAAACTAACTGTGTTGTGCACCTACCTTCAGGAGAACCTCGACAACCCTCTATTCATAAATCCACTTCACCTGCTGGGGCACTAGCCCTCTTTATTTTTTTAAAAAAGGATGTAGGTCTCTGACTATGTGTAAACCATCAGGCACTGAATCAGGTCACCATTAGAAATGGATACACGTTACCACTAATCTTGATCTATTGGACTGTGTGAGCACTTCCTGGGTGCACTCAAAGCTAGGCCTCTGGGGGCATACAATCTAGTATGTGCTAGAGATGGGGATGAATGGAAGACTGCCTTTTGAATGCATTACACTCACTTTGAGTATCTTGTGATTCCTTTTGCTTTGATAAATGCACTTGTGACTTTTCAATATTTTATTAATGATATACTTCAGACCATTTTGGAGAGATATGTGGTAGCATACTTATTTTTTTCAGACACTGCTGAACAAAACACCATGCACATCCATTCCATCCTGAAGAGCCTATACCACCATGGCTCTGTGCTAAGGTAGAAAAATGTGCCTTTGATCAGTCCTCCATAGAATTCCTAGGGTTCATCGTATCTCCTTCTGTTATCAAAATGGACCCATGCAAGTTAAAGGCAGTCCTCAGGTGAGCAGTTCCATAGAATGTTCATGAATTGTAATGCCTCCTGGGATTCAGGAACTTCTATTGGCAGTTCATCCCAAAGTTCTTGGAGTGGATAGCCTTTCTCACTACCCTGCTCTGCAAAAACACCATGTCCCGCTGGTCACCTGAGGCCCAGCAGACCTTCAAGCAATTAAAACTTGTGTTTACCACTGCTCCCATATTACTCCACTTCAACACCACGCAATCTTTCACCATTAAAGCTGATGCTTCCAACTTGGCAATCCGAACGGTGCTATCCCAGAAGCATGGTCTGCAACAATTACTACATCCCTGCACCTTTTATTCTAGGGCACTCAAATCCATAGAGCAAAATCGAAGAATTTGGGACAAAGATCTCCTTGCAATTAAGACCAGCTTTGAAGAGTAGTGTCACTACCTAGAAGGGGCCCAGTACCCCATTCCAGTGTATAACAAACATAAAAACCTTGAATATCTACATAAGGCCAAGGCCCTCAACCAGTGACAACTTTGTTCGGCCTTCTTCTTCTCACACTTTATTTTCATAATCTCCTATTGTCTAGGAACCAAAAATAGGAAGGCCAACACTTTATCCCAGAAGGGCAAATATTACACTGACCTAAAGGAATCGAACCCTAAAACCTCCTGCATCCTCAAGTCTCATAATGTTCTGGGTCCGGCTCCCCACCAAATCTGTGCACCCTTATGCCATCAGCCTCAACTGACGGGATCCATCCTGATGAACAGGAAGATATAAATAAGGAACCCCACTATGTTTGAGATATGGTGATCTATGTAAAAGGGTGTATATATGTAACTTCTGGACCTCCAAGGACTATAGCCTTCAAGTATATCATGACTCCCCCCCCCCCCAGGCAGGACATTTTGGCTTCTTTACAGCTTAACACCAACTCTCTCATGCTTTTTGGTGGCCTCACAGTGCAGACCTATGTGGCCTCCTGCAATGTATGTGCCCATTGCAAGGTGCCACACAATACATCCCTTGGACTCCTGCAACCCCTCAAGACTCCATCTGCTCCTTGGACAGTCATTGCTTTAGACTTTGTAGTAAAACTACCCAAGTCCAGTGAATTCATGACAATTCTGACAGTAGAAGACAATCTCACAAAGATGGCATACTTCATCCCCTGCACTGGTCTACCTTCTTGCCAGAAAACTGCCTGGCTCTGAGTGGACCAAGTTGTCTGCCTCCATGGAACTTCCAGAATCCTCATCTCCAACCATGGTGCACAATTTATTTCTCACTTCTGGCAAGAAACTCTGGATTTTGGGCATCTGCTCTTGCCTCTCTTCCACCTACCACCCTCAGACAAATGGTCAAGTGGAGAAAACCAACCAGATCCTGGAGCAGCATCTTCAATGCTACATTAACGTCCACCAGATTAACTGGTCCTCAGGCAGACTTTGCATACAATAACACAGAACACACTTTCACAGGGTAAAGTATCCCCCACCATATTTTCAGAACTATGGGTTCCATCCTCAGTTCTACTGAAAGCTACCCTCAACTCAGCAGCCCTAGACTGGATACAATGGATATGTAAAACCCAAGATAACCTAAAAGTTTACCCAAAGAAGACTAAGAGCTACAAACAAACGTTCTACCCCACCAATTGGCTAAGATGCACTACTTAAAGCAAAAACACACACAAGAAGTTGTCTCAGCAAGTAGGTGAATCCCTGCTTACTTGTCTGACTCCTGGTTCCTTCCTCCTTATCCCAACATCCCATCTGCTCCCAGTCCCTGCTACCACGCTGTGCCCCTGACTCCATCTTTGACCCCTGGCTTGACTCCTAACTCTTTCTCTGGTTCTGTCCTTTGGCTTGGGAGCTGACCCTGACCACAGCTCTAGTTCCAGGCGCCCAAATCTAACTATTAGACATGATCACCCACACTCCTGTCCCTATACATAACAGATGTGGCAGACTGAGATGCTGCAATTGTCTAAATTATATTGTACAGGGAAGGATGCAATTGGCCAAAGTACTTTTGGAGAATGGGGGAAGTACCACATTTAGGGAAAAGGGGGATTTATTTTTTAATGATAGCAGTTTGAAACAGCATAGAAGTTTGGAATGTTAGTAGTACTGGAGGAGAGATTAATGGGCAAAGTGCAGGTGAAGGGAGGATCAAAGGCACATAATAAATACAATTTATCACGAGTTTGAGTTATCAGCTAGACGTCACCATCACATGTGGCATAGGGAAATATTAACAACAATTTTAAACCTACTATTTCAAAAGAGAGGTAAAGTGCTTGAAATTTGCAAACAAATTCAGGGATTATCATACCACATGGCTGGAAAGGGTTTTGACTAGGCTTATTTTGTATAAATCTTTTCTGGTGGAAAGTTTATGAGTTCTGCCTCAGTACCATCTTAGTATTGCCAATCCACTGCTCTTATGTTTCCATCCACAAAGAGAAAAATGTCTTATTTTAGATTAGCTAAAACAACAGCAAAATAGAACAATGAAAGTCTCTATGAGAGAGCACAGTGTGGGGGTCTCCTTTATAACAGGCTGCACCAAAGCTGAGTAAAAATGGCTTCTTCTGCAAACATACGGAGTTCTTTGAAATGTAAATCTGCAGTATACAGAGAACAAAAGAATCGAAGTCTGACAGCCACATATACTACAAATTCTGTTTCAATTGCTAGTTTTCTCAATAGTAGTATGTTTTTCAAATTTATTCATAAGTGTGGGCAGTGAATATTGACTTGGTTCCTGGGCACAATTTAATCTTTGTTCTACGGTGTCAAATCTTTCCTTGAATACAGCTCTTTTATCCGTACAAATATATTATATTTCCCTATCTGGGAGATGGGGGTAGGGGTGGGCTCATGGGATAATAATGTTTCATTCTTATGAAAATCATGGGATCAGCTTAGGCAGATTTACTTAAGCCAATTTCTGTTCACTTAGGCAGGCTTCCCTTTAGGTATTTCTATCTGAATAAGCACTAACAATATGTCTGTGACATGTGCTAAACCACAGTGAATGCTGAAAAACAGTGCAGTGTATACCACCTCCAGAAACTGAAATAACACAGTCTTCATTATACATTTAGGAATACAGACGCTTGAAACATAAAGGCTCAAGTGTATTTCATTGTTGTACATGATTCTCTTATTTGAAAGTGCAGCACTCTGTGACTGTATCATCAAATACCTGCATATAACTTATCTAACAACCCAAAAGAAATTGCGCTTTTGACATCGTTTGAAATTGGTCTGGAAAATAAAAGCACTTTTGGGGGCAGTGATACCAAATAAATGCTTATAAAACAGATAACGCTGTTATTCAGTCTCAAAATAATAGAGTATTTTGAAGGATGGATTGTAAGTATTAACCATGTGGATTTAATTTTTTCCGTCAAAATACAGTAATTTATTCAACTATGTTAGAATTTTTAATCACAGGATAAGTATAGTATCCTCCAAACTGTGATATGTTTGTTGCCATGCTGATACTGAAAACAACAGATCTGGAGACCTAGCCAACAGTTATGACAATGAAGTGTCATAAAATAGAGACACTTGCAGAAAGAAAATGAAGCAGTTACACCAACTTTCAAAAGCTAATGCTCTCCATATATTTGCTGCACTAATCGTTTTGGATTTCAATTCATCCTTTGCCTGTGAGTATGTTTAGTGTAGAAAATGTATGTTTTCTACCATTATTGTAAAATAATTACAATCTGTGCTAATCTTTCCTTAGACCAGTCTCCTCTTCATTGCAATTACACCAGTAACATCAATTATTTCACAAATAAGAGTTTTCCTGGAGATGAAATACACTATTGCACTGAACTAGATAAAATCTACTGTACATTTTTATCATTACCAAAGACAGAATCAAATTAATGTAGATAGAAATAAATAAAAAAAAACAAAAAGAAAAAACAGAAATGACATATTAAGGGAGACTCAAGGTGGAATTGACAGAAAACATAACACACAACATGGTACATATAGCTAGACATGCATATATGCAGTATACTTTTAGGTGCAGTGTGACAGAAAGACTTTATCAGCATGAGTTTAGGATAATCATATTATTCACAAGTGGCAAAACAGGTTGAAGTAGCCTTTTTCCAGCTGTGTTATTTCAATATGCTGAACACTGAGAACCCAAAGCTGCAAAACAATTTTACAATCAAGAGGCAGGATACAAAGGGGCATTATGAAGAAAAGGAATTCTTTGACGTATTTCTCTCTTCCTAGAAGCATACTTTGCCAGGATCCAGCTTTAGCCAGATATTCTTCTTCCAGGTGCAGATCTCTGCTGGCATTGGAAGAAATTACATCTGCCATAATAGAGAAGTAGAGCTGGGTATTACTGTGCATTTTTGGCATTTCAACTCTTGGCATCTAACTGGATAGGGAACAGGATAGAGCCGTTTGAGAAGATGAGGATTCTTGCAGCAGAGGACAACTAGCTAATCACAACTCCCTACTTTCAGTCTCCAGTTTTAGCTGACAAGTAGCATTCGAGGCTAAGGTTTGTTATAAAAGTAACAATGTACTACCAGCTTCCAGATCAAACTAAAATTGAGTGCACATCATCAAGGGAGATCACTGATTCAGCTACATCTAACAATGAACAGTAACAAGTG
The DNA here is from genome assembly GCF_002925995.2 of Terrapene triunguis. Classification (NCBI taxonomy): domain Eukaryota; kingdom Metazoa; phylum Chordata; order Testudines; family Emydidae; genus Terrapene; species Terrapene triunguis. Next base: position 27,259,500 of record NW_020664372.1, on the reverse strand, counting down.
ACTTCATCTGCTCATACACAAACAGGTCATATGTCACACAGAGACAAGATTTGAGATGCAATTTTCTGACACCTTTTTTGAAATGCTTGTTGTTGCTGCTAGTTCTAGATCACACAGGAGGAGAGGCTACACTCATTGTCCCGAGTAACATACAGCAGTGGTTTCACTATGTAATTACAAATGAACCAAATTCAAAATATAAAAGTTCAACATCCTTGTGGGAGGGCTAGCACCAACAGCCACCAATGTTGTATTAAACTTTTGAAAAGGGGACTTTAAAAAAGTAAGGAGGATGGTTTAAAGGAAATTAAAACCATAGGCTCAGCATGGAGGCTATTTAAGCATACCATAGAGTCGCAGAAGGCATATGTCTAAGGTACCTCTACACACGAAAAGAACAGTGGGGAAATAGTTTGTTTATATATTCAAGCCGACCAGGTATTCTTCAAGAAATTGAAATGTACTTCAAATGAAGTTAACAGAAAGGAACAAACTACAAGTAAAATGTAACCTGGAAGTTAGAAAGGCTAAGAGGGATTTTGAAGAGCAAATAATTGAAGATGTAAAAACAAAGAATGCAACATTATTTAATTATTTCAGAAGAAGGGAGCCTACAAGGGAACCAATGTACCTGCAGGACAATTTAAGGAGTAAAAGAGCCAATTAAGGAGGATAAGGACATGTAGAGAAGCCATGGCTGTGAAGCCTGTAAGGAATCAGCTAACAGAAAACATTGCAGAGATGTGTATCCTATACCTATTCTTTCAGATAATGAAGATGAAGCCCTGTTAGAAATTGTGGTGTCAAAAACAAAAGTGGTAGAATAAATGATCAATTAAAAAGTTACAAGTCTCCAGGTCCAGACATCCACACGCTCTGAAGGAACTTAAGAATGAAGAGAAGGGGCAGATCTTTGGTCTCTTTTTCTGTTATCTTTTTACATCTTCAGTGACACAAAGGGAATTTAAAGCTGCCCTGAAGCAAGAGCTGAGAACTCTGTTACACTAGGGGCTCAGTACCTTTGAAAAATCAGGCCAAAGAATATTTGATGATTCAGGGGAAGGAGGTGTTAATTTTGTGAGGGTCCTAATAAACTTACTACTTAAAGTTTTTATGAATGGGGGAGGGAAGCAAAAATACTATGGTCAATGTTATGGTTGTATAATTAAGTTATCTACTAAAGAAAACTGAGCCCTTTCTAGTCGTACTGCAGCTCTGTCACATTCCTCCAAAACATTCTGAAGAAAATCAATAACATATCAAGAACACAGTGATACCTGGCAGTTTAATTTCAGAAAGTCTGCAGATCAATAGCTTTAGAGAGGCTTACAGTTCTTCAGAATCTAAGTGTAATAAAACTAATGCCGGAGACTGTGTGTGTGAGATTAACATTCATTATTGGGACCTCTACAACATTGTATTTTAGTCACAGCCTGTAATGTCACTTGGTAAATAAGATTTAGAACCAGACATTTCTCATTCTTTTGATGATTATTTCATTTAATTTATTTTAGAGCCGCCCCTCCCCCTCCCCCCGGGTTGTGCCGCAGTTAAGGCTGTCAACATTTCCATTAAAGCCCAAATATTAGAAGTGTATAATTCAACAACAAGATAACGACAGAATGAAACTTCACCTCCAGGATCTCTGATCAGGAATACATTATTTTTAATTCAATTTGCCTAAACTTCATTCAACTATTTTTAAGTAAATGCCAATAGATTAAAAAAATATATGAGTTTAGGATTATTTGTTTGCCCTCAAACTCAAAAATTGTTTCAATTTTAAAAATTAAATTGTGCAAGATTTAGTTTACAAATCCCAAATAGGGGGAGAGAGGCCTTTTGGATATTTCCAAATCAAAAGTTTGAAAACTGGTTAGTATTGACACAAAGTAATATTTTATGGTGATTTTTACAGTGGATGTATAATAGAAAATTCAATCTATTCTAAATACACACACACAATCAATACTGTCATGGCTGCAACAGCTCCATTCTTGCCTATATTGTACACAAATATTTACAATAATGCACAAAATACTGTACACAACATTGTCAAGAGAGTAAATCATTCCTTACTGACTGACCTGTAATTTGAGTCAATTCGCTGAATACTTGCCTTTTCAATGTCTACATAGGCAAGTCATAAAAGATTATGAGAATTTAAATGGACAAATCCTAGCCCCTATTCAAAGCCAAATTCAATAGGCTTTGCTCAGGGAATATAAGTGAGAGTTGGGGAATAGAAACTGGAAATGACCTCACCTCATGTTAAGCAGTGTGAGCTGCTGTCTGGGTTGTAGGAAAAGGTGTGTTGCACCTTTAAGGCCAAATAGCCAGAGCGTGACTTGCTGCAGCAGCTTCAGACCAGCTCAGTGTGGCTGACCCCTCCCCGTCCCCAGGTAACCAGAAGAGAGGGGTATTGTTTAGGTCCAGGTCGGTGCAGAAAAAAACCCTCTTTTACGTGGACCATGTGGTGCAACCTCCCACCCATGGAAGTAGTGAAATACTAGGTTTTGTCAGGATCTGCTGTGGGTATTGTGCTAGTAGCTCCTTTCTTGGGGGCCTGGGAAGAATTTTTCCCTCTCCACCAGATTGGTCAAGGTGAGGTGGAGGGGTGAGGTTCGCCTTCCCCACAGCGAGATGAGGCAAACATGAAACTAGGCTTAGGCTTTTATGTCACAACTCATTATGTAAGTGTGGGGCGGATGTCCAGGGCAGGTACCCTGTAAGAAAGAGATATGGAGATCAGCTCAAATGGATTACTAAAGGATTTAAAGGAGGTATTATTTAAAGAAGCACAAACGGGGGAGAGGTTGGGACTCATATGACTGGTACGGCAGGGAGCCAATCCCCCCACCTCTTTTATAGCCCCCCTTAACCCTCTTTCAAAGGGGGGGTGGCGAGGTCTCAGCAGCGGGTTGGCTGGGGACCAGGATGGGCAAAGGGGGAGGGATGACAGCAAACCTCCCATCGCCCACGAATTACCAGCACTGTACACTTATCTGCCGGGTACTCCCTGATATTTAGGGCTAAAGTTGCAGCCTAATTAAACCACATCCAGTGTCTTTTATCCAATGACATCATCCCCACCCCAACAGGAGCAAAGCACCAGAGCAGATATTCATCTACGTACATAGCACAGGGCCCATAATAGCAGATACTGCCCCTCCATTCCCCCTTTATGGAATGGGCTTGGAATAAGAACTATATTAATCCAATGTTGAGACCACACAATTTAAATGAAAAGTCAGTGAATTCAAACAACATGTTGCTAGATCTTCCAACTGTTGGTTTCAAAAAATGAAGAGCAGGGTCAATTATAGCTCCAAACTGACAACATTGCCATCTCCTTCTGACCCTCAAACAAATGGGGAGGTAAGCCAGAGACTCCCTGAAATCAACCAGGGACTTTGCTATTACTACCAGAGCTGGTTGAAACTCAGAATTGCCATCTTCTGGGAAATTTTGACAGTTTTGTAACATTTTCATGCTGAATAAGAACAAAACCTAATATTTTCAAAATTCCCCAATTTAAAAAAATCATTTTGATTTTTTTAAATTTTGCAAAAAAATCAGTTTAATCAAAACAGCTTTTTCCATAAAAAAAAATCTGACCAGCTCTAATTGCTAATAATTTTTTGTGGATGGTGCTCAGGTTCTGTAATGATGGGTGGCGGTATAAAACACGTCTATTTATTTGTATTTATTTATTTATGGGAGGTCAAAGAACCTAGGCTCCTCTCTTCCTGGTTTCAGAAATAAGACTCTTCCCTTGCTGTTGAGCAGAGCTGGTGGGAACTTCCCATCAGAATGATTTTCCAATGAAAAATGCCCTTTGTGCAAAAAACAACTCATTTTTTTTGTCAGGAGAACCAAAATGATAACTCTCCCACTGCTGACCTGGAAGACTCTCTTCAGTTTCACTCTCTGGCAACTCCGCTGAGGAGGAAACCCGGGAGGGAGAGCCAGGGAGACAGACAGGAGCCTTGTAGTGGCCAGCTGGCAAGCTGAAATATTTGGTTTCTGTTTTTTTTAATGGATTTTTTTTTTTTTGAAATGTCTTCCTGTGAAAAATTTACCATTTTTGTCTTTGGATCCCAATTCAGGAGGATTTTTGTTTCCCCAAAATGTGAAATTTTCCTCAGAAGGGATTTCTATTTCCCAGCCAGCTCAACTGTCAACATGTCCAGAAGAATCTCCCTGAAGCTCCTTCATGGAAGCAGAATGGGAGATGGCCAAGCTGCTGAGGAGAGGAGCTTTTTAAGGACTAGATATAGCAAAGCACTTACATGCATGCTTAACTTAAAGTAGATGAGTAATACCATTGATTTCAGTGGGGCTGCTCACATTTTTTCAGTTAAGCACAAGTTGAAGTATTCAGCTGGATTGGTGCCTAAGAGCTGACAAGAAGGGGCACCAGCAGTCTGTCTGCAGAGAATATGGTCAGGATCAAGCACCTCAAGCTCCACTGTTCATCAGTAGGGGGTGGGGGCACTCTTCTCCCTCTCCCTCTCCCTCTCCCTCTTCCTCTGCTTCTGGTTGCCCACAGATGAACCATGCCATGGAGAAACAGGGGGAAAGGTCAGGGGTAGTCACTCACACAGGTGTTTGCCTTTCTCTCCCTCCCACTGCAGGTAGAGGGCTGCTGGCATCACTATTCACTGCTCTTTAATCCTGCCACAGAGATCAGAGAGGAAAGTGTAGCTTCATTGGATCAGCCCCTCTCTTTCCCCTCACGCCTCCGATACTTCTCCCTGTTCTGGATGGGCAGACGGATCCCTAACGGAGCAGGGGAAATTCTGGCCCCTTCAATGGGGCTATCCTGATTTACAGCATCTTAGAATCTGGACCAAAATCTTTTCTTCTAATGAATTCTCTTCCAAGTGTTCTATTATTCCAACTATTCAGTTAAAACTGTATATACTCCCTACTGCCCCACAATGAAAAATATATAGCTGTGTCTATGCTAGGATATTTTCCTAAAATGTCTCATCATTATCATCACAGGTAAGAAGAATAGGAATGATAATGCAGTCAGAGTTCCAGGTAGCAGTCCATGCTTTAAGTACTGTAGATGAAATCTTGGCCTTAATGAAGTCAATGGCAAAACTTCAGAGGGGTCACAATTACATGTTGTGGCTTACTATATTCAGGGCAGGTAGGTCTACATGACACAATGGATATAATGTGGAACTGAAATAACTGGCAGTGATCATGGGGAATTTAAGGGGGGAAACTGCTAGTGTACACAAAAGCCTATGTGAATTACTCCAGGTAACAATAAATTTATAAACACCTATCTTAAATTAAATTATCTTATACATCAACCTAAAACTGATTATATGTTTCAGATCAGTTTGCTGCTCATTATCACTAATAATTACTTAATTATAATATGCTATACACACATATTTATCATTTGTATTTATATTATAATTTAATTTGTTCATGCTGTATCTATAGGTATAAACACAAAAAACATGTTGAAGGAGAACACCACTTTATTAGCTACTATAACACTGATTGTTTTAAACCATTCATGGCAGCCATCTGCCATAATAGTTCTTAAGAAGTCTGTAGAGAGCCTTCTTATGTTCAATTCAAACAAAGTTTACAAAAGAGCTGAGTGAGCTGAGAGTAAAAAGGTGCTGAGCTGTTAGTGCCCCAGGATATAATTGAGTACCACTGATATAATATTTTTTTTTATTTTTAACCAGAAATTAATAGGCTAATTTTCAAAGATTAGCCTATTTATATCTGAGTTTGTTAAACATTGCAGTAGACTGGAACCAATTAACTGAATTACTCCTAATTCCATATTATTAACGTCAGAAGTCCCATGTTTCTTTTGCTGAAATTCTGTGAAAAGTGGGTCTGTATAAAGAATAGATTTCCTAGGGATCAAAGCAGGTGGTACAACTTTGTAATACAATGTCGTAATGGTTTGCACTAGCCAGAAGCCATTGTTTCACTTGCAGAAATAATGCTCTTGTAAAACAACTGAGAGACTCATGAAAATTAGAGGCAGAAAAGACCATTCTGTCTATTGCATTCCCCTCCTTCTTGGAATTAGAGTGTTATATTTTCCCTTTGGCTAGGGTGTGAACATGTCATTATCTGAATTTTGGGCAAACATTAGTGATACCATGCAAAAATCCCCAAATGAATTTACAATGAAGATCAAGAAAAGAAATGTGCCAAAAGAATCAGAGGCAATTGAGAATAAACCTTACTTCCCAAATGGCCAGGAAAATTGTCATAGAAATTAACTTTAACCCTACAGTGAGTTTGGAGTCAAAATTTGCCAAGCTGGAAGCTAAAATAGACAATAAATTAGAAAAGATGAACACTACAATTTCAGAAGTACAAGAAGCTGTCTGAGGGAAGGATGGATCAGTGCCTTGATGTTAAATGAACAGAGACAGATAATCAAGATACCGAATGGTAGAGCAAATAAAGCTACTGGCTGCCAAATTGGAAGAACGTGAGAACCATAGGAAAAAAAATCTAAGACTGATTGGACTCCGAGAAGGTACTAAGGAAAGTAACCCACATCTTTCTTTGAACAATGGATTCCTGCTGTGCTTAAAATAAGAAGTGAAAAATTGTTGGATTAAAGCCAATAGGATAATTTTGTCACTACCCGCATGCTAGACCCATAGCCACTGTTACAAGAGTCCAACATTTTAAGACCAAAGTACCCTAGAAGAACTAAGAAATAGTCAGGTCCTAAAGTGAGGTGATAATAAGCCATTTATATATCAAGATTAGTTACTCCATTTGTGCCCAGCACATAAGAGTCACTTTCCTATATCCATCTCTAAAAACAGACAACACCCAAGCTCCACATCTCCACCAGAATCTAAAGATTTTTTCAGTAGTATTTCTTCAGCGAAGTATGGATCATGCAGCTACTGTATTAGAAATATAGTTGTGTTTCAGTATATCCCTTTGATGTTTTATATATTTTCTCCCAACTAGACATACCTGGAGCCATACATGCTGGAACTAGGGATGCTGGGGGGTGCTGCACCACTCCCTGGCTTGAAATGGTTTCCATTATATACAGGGTTTACAGTTTGGTTCAATGTCTCTCAGCACCCCCATTATAAAAATTGTTCCAGAACTCCTGCCTGGAGCCCACCTGTGGCCCTGCCTTGTGGCCTCTCACCTCTCACTAGGAGTGGTAATGGTGGACACCTCTTTCCTCTCCCCACCAAGAGTGGCAGCTAGTGAAGTGGTAGATTGCATCTCCCCAACCCCTAAAGAACCAGGTCGGGCAGCAGGTCCAAGTCCCTCCCTCCCAGTACTTACCCCAGCAGTGAGAGTGTCTCTTGGGTGATCTGGACCAACTGCATTCTCCTCCTGCCATACATTTAATCCTCTCCTGGACTGGTGTTAGCAGGACTCCCCAGAGAGGTGGGTCTTGAGTGTTAACTTCCCATGGAGATGAGCTGGACACATCGTATGCATCTCAAAGCTATCATTTCAGACTTTCTGCAGACACAAACATTGCTATATCAGTTACACTCAGTTCACACTTTAAAGCTCTTCTTTGCAACCAAAGCAGCTAATCACTTATTTTTATTTAAAAATACATCATAATATGAGTTACTGCATGGCTCCAAAAGCCAGGGCCCTGTGATATCACAGTAAGTGTAGGAGGGGAAAATCTTTCTGGCTAGCTAGACCTCAGATTAAAGCTAATTGATTAGCATGTCCAATGAGTTTGTGACATCACTATTTCACAGAAAACAGAGCATACGTCTATGGTGCAATGTAAGCCTGTCATTAGTGGGACTTGAGCCAGCTGATCCTGGGTTAGAGAATCCAGGGTTTGAGCATCTACACTGATTGTTAACCCTGCGTTAAGAATTTTCTAACCTGGGATGATCCTGGGACTCTGGCATCCACACTTCAGCACACAAACCTGAGTCAAACCAACTATACCCTAGACTCCCTAGCACTCTCCTGAAATGTGGCCAATCTAGCCTTTTGACTGTGGTGCACTGTGGGGAAACTTGACTACCCAACCTGTTTCAGGAAGTTTGAACAGTCCACCAACACATCCCGTTGGACTGTCATTTTGGTGGATGTGCTCCCAGCTACCAGAACCAGAAACATGGAGGAGGCTACTTTTGAAGAATTCTCTTGCTTGTACTTTCATGCCTGTGTCAGGAAATGGGAGAGTTTGTGTGAGATGCGGATGGACATTCTGGCAGTGTTTTCTGACTCACCAAAAGCACCTGACACAGGAGAAAGCAGAGGAGACTACCACCCAGGCATGGCAGACTTGAAATGGCTGATGTTGCTCATGACACTCACTATAGCTACTGCTGCTGCCTCCTATGTAGAACAGCTGGAGCAGGGTCACAAGCACAGACAGGTGGGATCACATCATTATGCAGACCTGGGATGACCAGCAGTGGGTCCAGAACTTTTGCATGAAGAAAGCTACATATCTCAAGCTTTGAGAACAGCTTGTTATGACCCTCCAGCATAAAGACACATGCATGAAGCCACTCTTGCTGGTCCATAAGAAGGTTGCTATGACCATCTGGAAGCTGGCTACCCCAGACTGCTACAGGTCCACTTCCAACCAATTTAGGATTGGAAAGTTGACTGTGGATACAGTGGTGGCAGAGGTTTCTGAGGCAATCAGGTGTTTGGTTTACTCCAAAGTGGTCAGCATAAAAGATTGTCCAGAATAATTGCTGGCTGTGAGATAATGGGATTTCCAAACTGTGCTGGGGCCATTGATGAGACTCATGCCCATTGTTTAGCATTCTCAAGAGGCATTCTCAGGAGTCTACATTCTTGGACAGGCTGGGACACTATTCCCACCAAATAGTCATAAATGGCATTACTGTCCCAACCATTAGTCTAGGTCCCCTGCATATCTTATGAAACCATACCCTGATTTCAGAGGTCTTGGCAAAAATGGTTTAATTACACTCTCGGCAGGGTGCAGAATGGTTGTTGAATGTATGTTTGGCAGATTGAAATGCCATTGGCGGGGTGTCTACTGTAGCCTTTTATTTTATTTAAAGTGAATTTTGTATTGTGGTATTACACCACCGTGGGCTCGCTCTGGTGGGTACAGTTTCAAGCTTACCAGAGTGAAAGTCACCTTTGCTACTTGTTTTAGAGTTAGAGTCTCTAGGAACACATAAAGACCAAGGGTAGTGATCACACATATATTCACATTCCTCTAGCTGCAAATCCCTCTGTCTTTTGCACTGGACCTGCTTGTTGGCCCTGTCCAGAACTTCAACCATAAGTTCCTCCCGGAAATGCCTGCTCTTGGAAGCGTCCATGAAGGGACGTCGGCTCAGGTTTCTGCAGCGGTGTGGGTGAGCTGTGGGGGTATTGCAGCCAGTAGACATTGAGGGGCCTGGATCAGGATAAGACACAGGGTTATTGTCTCAAATAGCTCACTTCAGGAGCACAGAAGAAAATCCTTGTGGAATTTCAAGGACATGAAATGTTACTTTTAATAACTGAACTTCAGTATACTGTAAGAAGATGTTTCAGACCCCAGAAGCTCCCTGGACACAGGTTGATTAATCACAGCGAAAAAATTGTAGACACAATGGTAAGTTAAAAAAGCAAAGCTGCTTTTTGTTTTCTAAAAATTGCAGAACTACTTTGGTTGGGGGGCAATAAGGGCATTTTGGAGGAGATATCAGTTCTTGTGGTGCCTGACTGGCAAAAGGAGATATTATTCCAAGCTGCTGATGGAAAATCTGCAGTTTATGCAACAGAAGTATTCACACATATAGAATGGGACATATTTGAGTGGAGTGGGCTGGTCAGCTACCAAGCTGGCCCTGGACAATGTGCCTTTCCCCAAAAGGTAAGTACCTATCTGGAGTTCCTACTTCAAGAAAAGCTTGCAGCTATCTGCACCTGGGATTGGTTCAGAATTCATGAAGGACTCAACAGAATGCTGTGTTACCTTCCACATATGTGTTACCTTCCTTTTATGGCTGCATGCAAACACACAGTACTCTACAGCCTTCCTCCTCCCTGCACCAGCACATTTCTGGACAAAATTTCAAACCCCAGTTGTATTTTCTGACCTATGGACTGCGTGGGCTACCCAAACTGAAATGGAGTAGATTTGTAAATGGATCACATTTCCAATTCCCCCAGCCCCACTCAATTCACTGTTTCCAGGCAGCTTGATAGACTGCAGAATGGTTACAAAGTGGCATATTTACAGGCCTGGCAATGTAAGGCTCTTATTTTCGTAAGAAACGGGAATGGACCTAGCAAAAATCTGGGCCTTTCCAGTAGAAATTCACTTTAAAGGCATTCTTTACTGTTTGCATTCCCCAGTTGCCATTTTGAACACCACGTGGTGGTGGTGGGGAAGGGGAGGTGGAATGCCAAGCAGCTGCTGGCATACAATCCCCCATTAGCAGATACATGCTGCTAGCCCTGGCTTATAATAATTTTTGCATTGGTTCATAGAGCAGAAATCCCTCCCATTACTGTCTTAATAAACATTAAAAAAAACATTATCAGACTCAGGGGTGGCTTCTGCCCTATCTGTGTCTGCTTCAGGCTCTGCAATAGGCTGTTTCTTTGGTGGTGGGGGTGGGTGGGATTCAAACAGCTTCTCTGAGTATGGACCCAGAATGTGCTGGCTGCTGCTCCTGTCCAAAGCCTGCTCTGGAACTAATTTTAGCAACAGAGGGACTTCATTGTACCCACTCTGTGCCTGTTGCTAACTCCCATCAGTAACTTTGCTGGATTCTGGGCCCATTCCAGCTGATCAGGTCATCATGCACCATTGTTAGCTTCATGCTGGGCACAGTGCCCAGCACCCAGTGAAATGTCTCATAAAATGGATTTGATGTCAGCGAGTTGCCCCAAGTACAATTCTGGTTCCTGGTTTTCCAGTACTCACTCTTGAGTGATTTAATCCAACCCTGCTCTGGTCACCGGTCCAGTACATTTACAAAGCTGCAAGTTTCATTGTGATTTTCTGGTATGCGTGGTCATTCTTGCTACTCTTACTAAAGTCTAGTTTTGCTGGCCTTGCACCAGACAGCTACCTAAATCAGGCTGTGCTCCCATGTCCATGAAGCAGCACACTTTGCAAAAGGCTTACTCTGTTAAGTCTCCGTTGCAAACTCAAAAGGCTCTCTGATGAGTTTACAGCTCAGGAGTCAGAAGACAATGGAAGGATTAACACTAACTCACTGAGCTGCTGGTGTATGCCAAGGGGATTGCTTCCCTTTTCCATGCAGTCGAATGGAAATTCTTGGGATAGAGAGGACAAAGGAAAGTTGGCCCATGGGTATACTTTTTGGAGGACTAACAGGACCCAAGTCGAGGGTCTGGATCTACACTGCAGAACAATAGCGATTGGACCCAGGATCACGGTTTGGCTCGGGCTCAGACCCTGTAGCTCCTGGGGTAGTGTGATTTGTGTGTAAATGGAAGGGGGGGTGGGATTAGGCTTAAACCTAAATCTGAGCCCAGGTTTACATTGCAGTGTAGACATATCCAGAGTTACATCTACTGCTGAGAACAAAGGGCTGTGGCCAAAAGGTTAACTTCATGGAGGAATAAAACACAGATGCAAAAAGCTGATTTACTTTTTGGTTTGATTTTAAAGTTATTAGGATGACTTAAAAACATAAATGTTAACATATGAGAGGTTTCAGAAAAAATCAAAAACAGCTTTATAGGCCATTTTAATACCCTACTTCTCTAGTCCATAGTTTGAAGCAAGATAAAGGAAGGAAGAAGGGGGAAAAGACTAAACTGATTTTCAAAGAAAAGCCATTTCACGCTGCATTGCTAATCATAGCAACCACTTCATGGACATAGAAGTGTACATGTCAGGGACTGGGGGAAAACACAATGGGGAAGTGTCTATGGAGTGTCTGATCCGATTTCCAACTCCCAGCTAATTCCCAGCTCTACTGGTGTTTGAGATCTGGAAACAAACCAAAAGTCTCACAGATGCTTGTTCATTCACCCCTTTCTTGTTGGCCTTAATTAATTTATAAGAACTGAATCAATAGCTTACCACTATATCATTTATTCAGTTTCATACTATTCCCATGGGCTGATGAAGATAATGCAATTTTTGAAAGCTTCTACTTGATTTTTATAAGTTAGTCCAATAATTATTATCAACAAACTTCTGAGATTTGGTGCATCTAATTTTCAATCCACGTTTAGAGGCTGATTTAAGAAAGGTTACTAGTAAATATCCACAATTGGAATTGAATTAGGTTCTGTTCGAGATATAATTATTATTAATTCTTTTATGGTACTCACAAGTTTGTTTGGGGGCCACAGAACAATGTAGGGTGGAAAGACAGGTACTGTGCTTCAGTGAAAACATATAATGAATAGGTTCCTATCAACATATGGGCAGTGGGTATAAAATGCAGACCCTATTCCCCACTGCAGCACACTCATATAGTGTTCAGGGGGGATGGATTAATTCATGACAATTTGCCCAGCTTAGCTAGACTGATTGACAAGACCAGTACTAAGGGCATGTAGCTGTGATCTTTAACCCTCTCCCTGCTGAAACCTAGACAGTGTTAAACCAGCTGATTGCAGACAATCCCCATAATAAAGGCTGAAATTAAAGTGCATGTGGGGTGTGTGGGAGAAGCAAAATTGTAGGATGTTAAACTTAGGGTCGTGTTAGGGAGGACTCTCTCCCACCTTCAGATTGCTTTCCCCCTTCTCTCCTTGCTCATTTTCTTTTCTGTTATTTTTCCCATTTTCTTTCCCTACTTTCAGTCTGTCTCTATCCCTAGTGCCAGTCCTCTTGTTTCCTCTGCTTAGTTACTTTCTTTTTCTCTTCAGCCTCTCTGCATCTATTTCCCTCCATCTTCCCAGCTCCCACATCTCTTCCCCCTCCATTTCATTCTCTTTCTTTGTCTTCTTCTGTCTTGTCAAACAATATTTTCTTGTTGTTCGTATGAAATATCCATCAACTTTTATTCCTCTCCCTAGCTCTCTCCTAAACTTCCCAGCACCCATGCTGAAAATCCTTCCTGGGATTCCTATCCATTTAATTTTCCTTTTGGCCTCTTTTCTTCTCCTTTTTGCTGTTTGCAAAAAGGGGAGGGCGGGGAGTCAGGTTCAGTGTATGACCACGGAATACATGGAAGATAATTCTAATTGACTCACTATTATCTGCTGTGAGAAAATCTGTTTGAGTTTGAAGAAAAGAGCAGCCATCATTCTCACCCAATTCAGGCACATTTAGCAGACTCTCATATCCTGCACACCTTGAACTTCTGGAAGACTTGCTTTCATGGGACTGAGGAGCCCAATACTCTCCCCTCCTTGATCTTTCCCTAACCATCTCTAGTTTTAACTTCCCTCCACTTATGCTAATCAAGAGAAGCGGAGACAGGGAGAGAATTTACCATTTTGAAGATCATCATTAACAGGGTTTGTTCCTTCTTTTGCTGTCTTCTGTCCACAGCTGTGGTGAGGTTGGCAAGCGAAATCTACCAGGCTAATGCATTTACTTGCTGAAAATGAGGGTGACAAAAACGTTCTTTGCCTTGAGTGAGGGAAGCTGAATTCTTATTGCTCTTCTTTAATATGTCAAATTGAAGAGGACCAATTTATATTCAGTTCCTGTTTTCATAATTGTATGGAAGGAAGATAACATGCCAGGAGCAAACACAGAAATATATACTTAAGCATTTATGGACAAAAACGTTCAGCATTTAAAGCTACTTTATGTAAACATTTCTTTTAGATAAGGAGTAACAGTCATGAAAGCCAATAGTTAAAACAACTCCAAAGCATAAACAAAAATTACCATGAAAAATGCAATTCTGTACCAGCTAGCTACTAGTGTGAAGGCTATTATTAGTATATTAAACAACTGAGCAGACGTTCTCTGACCTGTGGAAAGTACAAAAAACTTTTTGGGAGTGTTAATACACATCAGAACTTCTAGATTAGTGAGAAATGTTAAAATTTTGCAAAATGAGTGTCTGGAGTGCATGTTGAAAAAAGAGAGGAAGTGGAGACCAATAGAGTCAGCCATTGCTTAGGATAATTATTGACATCCATCTTTCAAAACCTGCTAAGCTTTTTGCTTCTTACACATTTTACCATTTGTTGCTGCATTCCAAGAATCCCCCAAGCAATTCATGATTCACAAATGTACACCTTCAATACCAAGACATTTGTTTCACTTTGCATAATAATCACTTTTGTTTTAATGGCTTATGATATCTCATTTGTGCATTTTCATTAAAGAAAGACACTTGTCTCTAAAATATCATCAAAATATGCAGCACACAATCAGAAAATGAAACTCTTGTGGTAATGAATTATTTGCAAGAATATTTCCAACATCACACGCATACACATCCACAGTAATGAGCCATATAAACAGAATAATGTTAAAGGCATGAATGTTAGGCTGCTATTCTTTAGCTGTGTTCTTATGTTTTTGTATCATAAGTAATGGTACAGAAGAAACTCATGATTATGATCATGGATATATATTGTTTGGGAATAGCTGCTATGTATAGGGATGTGATAAATCATTAATTTACATGCATTCTAGACACAGATCATCACATTTGGCAGGCATTTTTATCCAGCAGAATCCTGATCTCAACCCATATAAAAAGAAGATGAAATTCACCAAGGTAGGGAGGCCATCCTGCGCCACTTCAGTCCTGCAGTAGTGGGGCACAGCAAGACCTGCCAGCCAAGGGATCTTCCACATTTTCTGTCTCTATGTTGGGCTATGGGATGAGGGACAGCCAAAAGCAGACTGGAGAAGGATTCTCCATATTCACAACAATGTGACTCCAGTGGCCAGAGATCATATACATGTAGCACTGGGAGGCTAGGCTAACACTGATTAACGCTGATAGCATTTACAAAACGGTGGGTACATAATTAAAGGCCAGGCTTTAAAAAAAGGCATATACTGTCAGTTGACTACATAAATGCTAAGGTGCTTAAATATATATCTCTGCAGATTATATATTTTATTATTATTTTAAAATAGGTCTTGTGATGAACCTCAAAACTCAAGTTTATTTATTCAATGAACCAGTCAGTTAAGAAAAAAAGCAGAAAATTACTAATGCCACCATGAGCAAGTCAAAATATAGTCTGCCATGCCCAGAAAGGACAACAAAACCTATTTCTCCTTAATGGGCCACTTTACTTTGAATGGTCTCTTAGAATATGTCTTAACTACCTATGCTAAACAATCTGTTCCACCTTTTATTTAGTTGTGACACTGAGTACCTTTCTCAGACCAGATGAAGAACACTATGTAGCTTGAAAGCTTCTCTCTTTCACCAACAGAAGTTGGTCCAGTAAAAGATATTACTTCACCCACCTTGTCTCTCTAACAAAACCCAAGGTATACCATCCAACCCTGGTGAAAATGGAGCCACAGAGGTGTAAGAGAAATAAATGGACAGCCTTCACTACAAAATATCCTTAAACAAGTGGCCATAAATACAGTAAATATAAGCAGGCAAATAGACAGCAGAGATTAAGAAGAAAACAATGAGATTAGGATAAGTGGAGAATCTTGGTTCAAATTTAGCGGATAATAGGTTGCTGTTAAGAGCTAAAAGTAGGAAGAGTTAGGGAACAATTATGGGTGAAATCCTGGCCCCACTGAAGACATTGACAAAGCCCCCACTGTCTTCAATGGATCCAGGATTTCACACTAAAAGAAACAGAACTACAGCAGAAGAAGCAAGTGACCCCATTGTAAGCATACAATATAGTGATCATTGTGCACTCAAAACTGCCTTTGACTTCAAGGGATTTTTTGGGTGTATAAGGAAAGTAGAACTGGGCTCCAGTTAACTTAGATTCACAATTCACCTTGCAGATTATTTAGGTTCAGATCCTGCAGTCAGACATGCAAGTAGTGGCTACTCATGGGGGTAGTCTCCTATACTGCAGTGGATGGGACCGTTCATATCCATTAGAGTTTGTTGTATGGGCCTTTATTAAGCATATGCACAGCAGTGTCTGTCTAAAGAAAATCCAACAAGTACATTAGCATAGTAATTATTGTTGTTCAGATTTTAACACTCAATCTAGGCTACTTACAATTACCTGCTCAATAAATGCAGTATGTTCCCACACAAGATAGTTAATATTCATACTGATTTCCTGATTAGAACTACACTGTAGGTCCCATTATATTTTGTTTATGTAAAATTGAATATAATAATAAATAATAATAGTGACAATCTTCTGAGAAAGAGTGATATATTGAACTACGAAAGAAAGGCCTTATCTCTCCCATCAAAGCCCAGGTGATTAACTTGAGGATCTTCCGTTAAATGCTAACCTGAGTTATGCATGTAAATCCTCTGCACATTGATGAAAGAAGAGACCCAAAAGTGTTTGACTTAATTAATCTTTTGCTCAGCTTCTTTTGCTTCACTATAAAAAAAAAATCTAAATAATGCAAAGGGACTGAGTAGTAGGTATCTCTGTACAGTTACAAGATGATTAATTACAATGGCTAATACCCAAAATATTAAATTGAGTACTAACCTAATAGCAGAGTCTGGAATGAGGCCAGTACTATTTTCTATCAGAGTCCTAATTTGGCAGTGGAGAAAGAAACAAATATTACTTCGGGTCACATATGGATTAATCATACACCATGTACAGTACTGTATTTACAGGTAAATTTAAGAATAAAGAAGTGACAATCTAGATCCTTATCATTTGATGTTAGGCCCTGCTCCTGCAAACAATTATACATAAACTTAACTTTATAAACTATTATAAGGGTTTCAATGGCCCATCGTCCATGAGGCTCACTCTTAAGGAAATATGACTCTCAACAACTTCATGGAGCCTCTATAATTTCAAAGACTTCTTAAGGAATGAGAAGGGCAAATGGAGGCCTGATTGTCTTACTCATCATCATCATGTTCCTATTACACCTCTGGCATTTAGGGCAGTGACGAAGCTCCTCCACTCCTGTCTGTTTCTGGCAAGTCTTTCAATGGTTCCCCAGCTGTACCCCAGGTTTTTCAGGTCGGCTTCCACAGCTCTTCACCATGTTGATTTCAGGCGGCCTCATTTTTGCTTGTCTTCAGGTGTCCATCTTATTGCTATTCTGGTAATTGAATCAGTTTCCATCCAAAGCACATGACCGATCCATCTCCAACGCCTCCTGGCAATGATGGTGCCCAGATCCTCTTGGCTGCACTGTGTCGATAGATCTTGGTTTGAGATTGTTCTGGGCCAAAAGATACGGAGGATTTTTCTGAGGCCGGTGTAGGAATCAAGACAGTTTGCACATGTAATATTTTCTCATTCCCCAGCATTCTGCACTATAAAGTGGTGTTGAAAGTACGCAGCTCTGATAAATCTTGAGTTTGGTTTGGTATTGTATTTTGATGATTTTCAGACTGTATTTAAGGTCCTGAAGGTGTTCCTGGCTTTATTGATTTTGTTCCGGGTGTCCTGGCTTGTTCCACCATCCTGGCTGATGGTGCTGTCCAAGTATGTGAATGTTTCTACATTGGTGGAACATAATCTTCTATCCATACTGGTGATGGTGAGGCAATATTAAAGGTCATATCTGTCTTATTGCGGTTGATTTTCAGTCCAATTTGCTGACTGAATGCATTGAGTCGAGTTGTTTTTTCTTGTATTTGGTGTTGGGTATGTGATAGGAGAGCAACATCATCTGTGAAGTCCAGGTCTTCCAGGGATGAGAAGCGTGTTCATTTAATGCCTCTAGGTATGTCTTCTGTTGTACACTGCATTACCCAGTCGATGGCAATCCGGAGAGGATTGCAGACATGACATACCCCTGACGTACTCCTCTTTTGACTTCAAAACTGAGCTCACTGTGAACAACACTGCATGTAAAGTTGAAATAGAAGCTTTTGATGACATTGATTATACAGAAGGAATTCCATATGCCCACAGAATGCTCCATAGGCTGATCCTGTGAATGCCATCAAAAGCCTTCTCAAAGTCTATGAAATTTATGTAGCGTTGCTGTTTCCATTCTAAGCACTGTTCTATTATGTTTCGTAGAGTGAAGATCTGGTCTGGAAATCCACGTCCTTTCCGAAAACCAGCTTGCTCTTTTCTGAGAACGCTATCAACTGCCTCTGAAATATGCTGGACTTTGATCTTACGCAATACTTTGCTTGGGACAGATAAAAGTGTGATACCACGCCAGTTATTACAATCACTGAGAGTTCCTTACTTTGATATCTTCACTATAGCCCCATTGGTCCACTCATCTGGCACTTTTTCCCTTTCCCAGACTGATGTAAATAGAGGGGCCAGGATAGATGCTGCTAATTTAGGATTTACCTTGAACAATTCTGTATTCAAGTTATCCTTGCCAGGAGCTTTCCCAATTTTTAAGGATTTGATGGCTTGAATGATCTCTTCCTTAGTTGGGATGGCTGTGTTGATATCGAGATCTTCTTCTGCCACCTGGGTGTTTGCTTCCTCTTTAGATGGCTCCCTGCTCAGCAGTTCTTTGAAATGTTCTGTCCAGAACATTTCTTATTCTTTTTCGGTTGTTAGTAGGTATCCTTATTTGTTCCTGATGAAAGTGTTTGTTGGTGTCTGCCGTTTACCACTGATAAGCCGCGTCATTTTGTAGACGGTTCCTTGTTCACCACAAGCAGCCGCATCCTCCGCTTGTGTTGCCAGATTATCAATATAATGCCGTTTGTCCCCTCTCACAAGGCGTTTGACATCCCTGTGTGCCTTGCTTTACTGCTCGTGGTATTTGTCCTTTAGCTTCTGGGATTTTGTGTCTAAAACTTTTTTCTTCAGAGCTCGTCTGGTTTCTATGGTGTTCCATGTGCTGGGTGTAATCCAGTCATTCCTTCTCTTCTGCCTGTAGCCTCGACAGGTTTCACTGCTCTGTTTATAAATTGCTGTTACTTTGTCCCACTTCTTACTGATCTCCTCATCTGCATTCATCAAGGTGCTTGAAACCTGTTCTTTAACTGCAGAACGAAGGCTTTCTGTATTTCAAGGGACTTTAGCTTGTTAATATCATAACGTCTATGTTCCTTGTATGGTGGACCCACACATCTCAGTTTTAGTGTGACGGAGACTGTCACAAGGTGGTGGTTGCTGCCAACATCTGCACCCCTTCTCACTTTCACATCTGTCAGTGAGCGTCACCATTTGCCATTGATCATGATATGGTCAATCAGGTTCTTATTTCTGCCATTGGGAGAACACCATGTCAGCTTGTGAATTTCACAATGTTCAAATAGGGTTCCGCCGATGACTAGGACATTCATATTACAGAAATCAACAAGCCTTTCTCCGTTTTCATTCATAGTGCCACACCCATGTTTTCCCATTGCTCTGTCGTTGTTTGTGTTGTCCTTACTGACCTTGGCATTCAGGTCTCCCATGACGATAGGTTGTGGCATAGTACTCTCTCTAACTCCACCTGTAGTGTAAGGTAGAATTTGTCCTTTACTTCTTCATCACTGTCATTTGTCAGAGCATAACACTGAATCAGGGTGATATTATTATGTTTCCCTTTCAGTCTGGCTCTCATAAGTCTGCTGCTGATGGATTTCCATTCAAGCAGGGAATGCTCCACTCCCTTCTTCAAAAGAATGACAACACACTCATGGTGTTGTCCATCATCCCATCCAGAAAACAGCAAAGTTTCTCCCGAGGCTGTTGTTAATCTTCCTGATCCCGTCCATCTGCCCTCGCTGACACCCAGGATGTGTAAGCTGTAGCGTCTCATCGCTGCTGTGATCTGAGCTAGCTTTCCTGCTTTGTACATTGTCTG
The DNA here is from genome assembly GCF_002925995.2 of Terrapene triunguis. Classification (NCBI taxonomy): domain Eukaryota; kingdom Metazoa; phylum Chordata; order Testudines; family Emydidae; genus Terrapene; species Terrapene triunguis. The sequence continues at coordinate 27,239,693 of NW_020664372.1, read as the reverse complement.
TACATTCCAAAAAACAAGTTTGGGTTTTGTCTTGGTTTTGAGCACTTCAGTGTCCCTGCCAGTGGCTTCCTTTCAGCTTTCACCACTGGCAGTCATACTGGTCATTGGTTCCTGAAGGCCATCACACATAGTAATGGTTGATTTCTCCGTTGCTGTTTCCGTAACATATTTTGTTTTTTATGGGACAGGGTTGTTAGCCCTGTGCCTAACCCCCAACCTGGAGGACCAGGGTGTCTGTTTTGTCTGGCCCCTCCCCATCAGACCAATCCGGCATGTTGAACCTACCAGGAGCAAAAAGCCCCCACTGATACAGACTCTGGGGATCGTTAGAGCACGCAAGCTGTCTCGTCACGACAAGGCACGGACACCAGAGGACAGGATCATCTTACTACAAAAGTGATAATTATTCATCATACCTTTGACATATGACCATCTGATGCCGCTAATGGTGTATGTATGTTACTAATACAACCTGATGCCATTAATATAAATTAATTTGAATTATTTATTTTGAGTTGAATATGGGGCTTATGGGACATATGAGAACAATGCTGAAACAGAAACAAATACCCTATTGTGCTTAGATTATCATCCTTATCAAGTTAACACTGATGACTCTCTGAAGAATATGCAACCCATGGCTTATGCAGAACTCAAGTCAATGGGAATTGGAGCACAGCATACTAGGAAAATGGACTCCATATATATTTTGAAAGAGGTGACAAGCTGAAGTTGTCATAATAGGAAAACTAATAAAGAAAAATTCAATACTTGTCAATCTGTCCTTCAAAAGGCCATGATTGTTAAGGATATCTGAAGAAGAAATTGCCTCTATGTCATGCCAAGCTAAAGATATATAATTTCCCTACCAGCATGGTGACTGAATGAATTTGAAGTGTACTAGATAGTAAAAAAATTACAAAACGAAAAAAGAATTCAAAATTTAGGAGGAAATAAAACAATTGAACTTGGTCCAGCTGAAATAATAGAAAGTACACTAAGGGAAAATTTGATCTATTGAATTTTCCCAAACAAGCAAAGAAAAAGTCACAGAATGCATATAAAATGGGGTGGGATTTGTTATAAAAAGTACAGCAGTTGCTTCTCTGATAATTAAGTAGGTTGCTGCAGTGAAGTGTCCTAGTTCAACTTTCTACTTTTATCTCACTTTTCAGTTCCCATTCCACTCTTCACCAACATCCAAATGGGACAATTTTTTCTAGCGCTTCTCCTTTCTACTCATTGAAGTTTTGTTCTTTTTAAAATTAGTCTTTGCCCACTACTGTATTTTGAGATCTTTCTCAAGTGGCCATGCTCAGATGGGCTCATGGAGCTGAGCCAACAATGGCAATGGTGCGAAATTATCAGAAAACTTCCATCATGTCGACAGGGCCAAAAGGTACAATTGAACAGAATAGAGGGTAGTGTGGTCTAGTTCAGTGTTTCTCAACCTGTGAGTGTGTGCCCAAGGTGGCTTGAGAGAGTTAGTAAGCCTAACCAACCCAGTGCAGAACACAAACAAAATCCTGCAGAACTAGGACAAAGAAGCAGTAAAGGAAAGAGAAACCACTTTTATACCTTCCAAACATCTGCACCTCACCCTACTCCCACGTAAGCTGCTACTTTCAGAACCGATTCCCTTGACCATGAGCTTTCAAGTTGGCTTCATAAACACTTTTGGCAAAAATATATTCCTGCATGATTCCCCACTCTTTCTCTTTAGACACACATTTTTACAAACAAAATCTTTCTTGTTTGGATGTTCACAGAAAGCTAATAAAAGGCCTCATGAATATCACTAAAGAGGAGATGAGAGGTTATATTTGGACTACATATTGTGACTACTTTTTCGGCAGCGTTCACTCAGCTCTTATACCAAATAAGTACTGGTTCTGGTCTGTACAATACGCAAATGCCAGTCACCAGATTACAGAGGAGGAAATCATTACAGAACAAGAAATAACAAACAGAGAAGAAAACAACCCTTGGTGCTGGATATCCCACATATGGCTACCATTTCTAGCACTGGTGCTACTATCACAGAGCTTGTCTGCTCCTCCATATTGATGAGCTAGAGTTAGATTGCTGCTTTGGTAATGGAATTAATGCTTTGATTTTGTGCTGGGAGATCCCTTGTTCCCCTTGAAAAGGGAATTCCATGGATACAGAAAAAGTGGCTGGATTTGTCCCACTGTATGTTCCAAAGTTTTGCTGGCTAAGCCCTAGGCACCAAACTCATATAGAATAAACGAATAGCAAATCAATATATAAACTGATAATACATCACTCTTCTCCCCAGTAATGTACCACAGATGTTTCAGAGAACAAAGTGATTTTCCACAACAGGTCATATGTGTAATACAGAAAAGGAGAGCTGTTGCTGGTAAATATGCTCTCTGCTGCACAGAAGCTATTCTCACTTACCCTTTCCTGATAACCTGATAACTTAAAGAGACACTGTCAACCTGTACACCCTGCTTCTGCCTGAAAGTGTGGTGTGTATAATGTAAACTATAGCACGTATAGTCAGAGGTGCTGGAACTAGGGGTGCTGGCTTTAAGTGGTAATAACAACCCAAATACATGGTTTCTGCCTTCAGCACCCCCACTATAAAAATGGTTCCAGCACCACTGTAAAGTTAAATATAACACCTACAATATCATAACTGAAAGAAGCAAGTTTCACTTTTCCCACTGTGTAGTCAAATTCACCTTTGCTGAAAAGTTTTTTATAAAAATTAACAGGGAAGGAGAGAAAACACTTATGCAACTTTTAAAGTACATTTTAAAAAATATTAGCACATACTGTTTAAAGGCTTCTCTGACAGAAAATGTTTTTCTTTTATAACTAGTCAATTAAAAGAAAAACAAGATGGAAGGGTCCCTTTATATCAAAAAGGTCTGTAGACAACAAAAAATGGCTTGTGTTCTGCTGAAAGACTGTCCCTGGTTGCTCTATGCACCATGGACATTGATAACATCCACTTTCTCTCGGCTTCACGAACTTTTCCCCTGTTACTGGCCATGGCACGCTTGCATGGCAGCATGTGCTTGTTTTAAGCCTCTCAGAGTTTCCTGAAAAGTGACATTATTCACTTGTCAATCACTCTAGGACCTTCTACACTAGATGCCTGCTTGAAGTACACAATGGTAATAGGCAGCAGATACAGACCACCTACTTGAAAAGGTGCAATCCACAAGTCCCTCTTGAACTGCCAGTACAGTTGCCTTTCTGTGTTAGAAAAAAACAAGAGTTATCTTGATGACTAGCCCTAGCCTGTGCAACATCCTCAATCTCTGAGACACTACAAACATATCCAAAGCTGTGCTCCAAGCTATCCCCAAAGGTACTTTCCCTGCATAACTGCTGCTGCCTTCCTTCTCCATGCTGTTCTCTGAAATCTACCCTCGTATGGGTTACACAAGGACAGAGAGGCTTTTTGTGCATATCTCCCTCTCCCCCGACCCACAAGGGCAAATCACAATGTGACCCTTAGTGTTAAGAAGGTTTACAACAGAAACAATTAAAGTAAACCAGTTTAAGCATAGAAGGCACCTACTTTATGATTCTCTCTCTCAGGCTTTCCTCACATTAAAACGATTACAGTTTCTGACAATAGTGGCAAAAATATGCATCTTAAAATATTTTAGATAAAATAATCTCACCTACTTGAGTCCTTTCTCAGGAACAGCATCTTTCTGATACTATATCCACTCAAGGGAAGTAAGAAAGAGACTCAGGCCCCTCCCTACTATTTTCTCTGAGTCATGTTCCTGACTACCAAACTGAGTTGGGGCTTGCCCTCTTTGTCTCAAGGTCATGGACGGTGGGTGAACCCCCACTTTGGGGAGGCTAACCCGCTGACCCTGCTCCTTCTGCCCTCCCCTCCCCCCCCGACCACCAGAGGAGCCTGATCCTCGCCCCGTCCGCCGCTGAGCACCAGGCCGAGCCACCAGCCTCAGTGCCAGTCCGACCCTCTGGCCCAACCCTTGGGATGGCCCAAGTCGCCCAGGGCAAACGCAGCCCCAGGCCACTGGCTTGAGCTGAGCCCCCACCAGCTTCAGGGGAGAGGGGAAGGGAGGCAGGACCTGGGGGGAGGGGAGACATGGGGGCCATGGCCTGCACTAGGGGAGGCTTAGGCTGCCCTGGCCTTTGATACCCACCACCCATGATCAAGGTCCCTGTGACCTTCAGATATGAAATTCTAGAGTTAGCGGCTTTGTATAATAGAAAGGCTTGGCACAGACTGATTTGTTAGAAAATTGCATAATTGAATGTTTCTGGCCATTAGTTTCCTAACGATGTTTGATCAAGAATTAGGTTTAATTAAATTATTACCAGTCCTGTATAGTATTTAACAAACTTTCATCTTTTATGGCATTCAATTCAAACAATATTCCTTTTGCACCTGAGCAAATATTTCTCATTCATGGAAAGCCAGGTGTCACCAGGACTTTTTCTCTGAAATCCGCGCCCCCTCCCCTTTTTTTTTATCATTTGAGACCTAGCCATTTTTATATAATGAAGTTTTAGCTTTCTCTTTTGAATGTAATTGGATCTTTGAACACCCAGATTGTTACACAAGTTCCCAATCAGATTCTTTGTGGAGGTGTATTGTTCCTAAATTCTGAGTATTAATAGCTATTGCTGACTCACTTTACACACACAACCTGTTGTTATAATAAGATGGAATTTGAACAAAAGTTACCACTATTACATTGACTGATTTATTTTATTTTATGATAAATATATCTAAAGCTAGTCTCTCTCATATGAGTAAAGACATAATTTCCCAGGTACTTAAGGTCAAACAAGACTAAATGCCCATCACCTCAGTCTAAAGTGATAGTATCGGGGGAAGAGGGGGGGGGGGTCAAGCGAAATTGTTCCAGAGTGTGAAATGACATATATATTAGGCACCTAATGACCTTTGAAGATTTGGGCCTTAAAGACCAGAGTCATTTTAACACACACACACACACACACACACACACACACACACACAAAAGATTTGGGTCATATTCTCCCATTACTGTAAGATCATTTAATGGGAATTTTGAAGCACATAAAGGAGAAGGGAGAACACATCTATATTTTTTTCTGCCCAATTAATCTCTTTCTTCCCCAATACAAAAGCCAAAGCTGGCCTTTTGAAACAAAAAATATAAAAAGGTGATGGGTTTGATGAGTTGGGATTGGATTTGTACCGATGATCTCAGGACACAGAATGATACTAACAAAAATTACAGGCAGTTTACATAATGTAGTTATTAGAATACATATAATTGTGGTGTAATTATCCAATATTTACAAGAGAATGAATTAGTAGAGGATTCATCTTCTATGACAAGCAGAACAACATCAAGTGAAATACCATGTGTCTGTTATATTATAGTCACATGCACACATAGTGTTTTGATGGTCCTCTAGTGATGGTTCTAATTATGTTACTAACTGCTATACAAGATGCTTTTTGGCCTACTCTACCCAGAATCCTTAAGTGGAAGTTGGTTTGATGTGTTTTGGCAGTGGTAAAATAAAGTATGGTGAATTATTAGCAGCAAAAGGTAAGGTCTTGTTTTTCTTTATAATACATGTGTGAGCATAGTTTAAAAAAAATGTCAAATGAAAGAGTCAAATCAGCTTTTACATTCATGCCAGACAAATTGAGGCCAAAAATATCATTACATATACAGTACAATTAAACCATCTTACTGATCTTACGTGGAATACACATGCTTTGGCTTAGATTTAAATCTGAGTATGTGAAAACTCCAAGTTATGTAAGAAAATAGATATGGAGATAACACCTCATCTTATTCAGAAGGTCAAAAGAGATCACTGTGATCATCAAGTCTGACTTCCTGTATAACACAGGCCAAAAGACTTCCCTAAATAAATAAATCTTAGATGCACAGCCATTTGCAAACTGTGATCTATAAGGCACTGGCTGGTAGTCTACAGAGAGCTCAGTCACAAGGTGATGACCTTCTCCGTTTTTCCAGCTGCTTCTTTCATTGTGAAGACAAAGCCTGATGGCCAGTAAAAGCAGCGGAAGCAAGGAGGAACCAGTCTAATGCAAAGACAGAAAAAATAGGAGCTACCATCAGAGACCTAATCTAACAGGGACTGGAGCTGCCAGCCACCATTGTGAGAGGAATGTTCAGAAGAGCAATGGAGAAGGGAATGAGGCAGCCAAGAAATATGGCCAAAGGAGAAGGGAACCAAGGATCAAGGAAGCAGTAGAAGGAGGAGCACCATTCAAAATCAAAGTATATAAAGGGAAAAAGGAGACGAGAACCAGATAGGAGAAAAGTATGCGAAGAGAAGCAGGGGGAGAGACAGGGGAATGTGAAAGTAAAAGTAAAAGTAGACAGCGTAAGAACATAAGACCCAAAGGTCCATCTAGTCCAGTGTCCTGTCTTCCGACAGTGACCAATGGCAGGTGCCCCAGAAGGAATGAACAGAACAGATAATCATGAAGTGATCCATCCCCTGTCTCCCATTCCTAGTTTCTGGGAAACAGAGGCTAGGGACACCATCCCTGCCCATCCTGGCTAATAGCCATTGATGGACCTATCCATGAATTTATCTAGTTCTTTTTTGAACAGCATGATTAACTTTTTCAAAAAGGACTTAACACTTATTGCTCTGAAGTCAATACAAATATATTAAACCACTTCCCAATTGCTACTCTACGTTGTCAGTGCCTGGTTTACCTGCCCCAGGGATGTTATGTGTTTGCAAATGGGAATAGAGCAGTCTATGAGAGAAGGGGACTGACTCTGATTTCACTTACTGGGTGCAAATCAACAGTAACACCACTGAAGTCAGTGGAGCTAGAGGAATGTAAAACAAGTGCCCATGAAAGGAGGACAAAGGCCAATCTATTAAGAAGTGGTCAACACTATAAACATTTTGATAACCTATGCCCAAGTGAACATATATTGTTGAGTAGTTTTTTGACAGAAGTACACATTCTACAAATACAAATTTGGGAATTTGTACCCAGGCCCCTGCCATTTATATTTATATTTAAATTATATTTTTAGGAAGATTGCAAAATAATGTACAAGGTTAGCTATTGTTCTAATAGGAAAAGAACTTCATGTACAACATTTCACCCACATTCTATAAGAGTGACTCTTGAATAATTTTGTGAAAACCAATGAAAGACTAATAAAACTTTCAGTTTGCAAATACATTTGTAGGTCCTTAACAATCTAGCACACTTGTCAAAATAGGCTCTGACTTCCAGACCTCCCACTATGATATAATTAACTTGAATGAGCTTCTCTCCATCATGAAGACAAAGGTGGGAAAAGTGATGTAACTGCAATCCATCTAATGCAGGTTTTGTACAACCTCTTTCTTATGACTGGCTTCACACACTGATTAATAGACACTTTCCACTTCAGACTTTAATTAAAAATTATAAAAGCAGTCAGCTGTAGGCCATGAATGTGTTGGTGACAAAAAAAAATAGTGCCATTTTATAGTAGGAAGATCAAGCACTGAACAAATTTAGTGTGAAACCATGTTAAGTAGATCCATATGCCTGAATTAAGTGTAATTCTGAGATCTACTTGGTTTCAGTGGGAATACTCAAATAGAGTAAAATATCAATTAAAGTCAGGTAAAAATGGCTTTAATTCAGAGGATACCTACTGAATATCAAAGTGAGTGAAAACATCAAAATAAGACAACTTTGTAAGTACAGCTTTGAGCCTTCAGGTTGTGTTGTAAATATGAATTGCTAAATTGTGTTGAATCTGAAGATTAGTTTGCTATAGATTAGAGCTGTGCTAATAATTTAAAACAAATAATTGATCCCGTCACAAATTGTCTGTGAATAGAGTGCAATTTTCTTTAATGTATCTATTGTGCAAAATTATTCACTACATAATTTCAGTGAATAATTCTTGATTTGTAGCTCGCATGATGTCTGTTATGAGTATTCAGTATTTGAAATTCAATCTGTCTTGAACAGAGACACAGATCACACAGTATTTTTCTGTTCCCTGATTGGGTCAGAATAACTCTTAGAATCAGCTTTCTAGTACAAATGAAATTATACATTTAAAAATAGCTTTGCATGCATATTTTGTAATAGTCATTTCAAATGTGTTTTCTCCCTCCAGTAAACTCATTTGCTAGACTATTTGTAGAAAACAAACACAAGAGCATGAACACAATCAAAGCAGTTTTATTTATGAATTCTAACACATATTTGTGGAAAATGTTTAACAATATTCAAACATCTCTGCTGTAAGTCAAAGAAAAGATGACATATACACTGCTATGGATTCTACAGAAATCCAAGTAAGTTGGTATTATTTTCCATTATACTACACTGATTATTTAAAAACAATTGTATTATAACATAAACCTTCATCAAACTTTATGTTGCATATATTTATTCAAAATAGTTTCAGGACCCAATATGATGACAATGTGCCACACATTCTGTAGTTTGACTTGATAACAGAATAGGAAGTGATCTCCTGGGTTTCCATCCGTATTCAGTCTAACCTAGATATTTTAAAGGGCCTTTTGCATTGTAACTGAAGTATCTGCAAGCACTGTACAATAGTTTGTTAGCTACTGGTGCCACAGTAACTAAGATTTTATGGTAATCCTTGTTCAAAGCATTAGTATGCAGCAGGTACATATTTGGGTTGAGCAAGTATTGGATTTTTCTGTTTGGGGGCCAAAATAAAAAATCTGAAAAAATCTGGTTTGATCTGAACTGATATCTTTTTATCCTGAGAGTTTTCTAGCAAAAGAAAAACTCAAAAAAGTTCATCTTGAATCAAGACAGAATGTTGAGAGCTGAAACAAAAGATTTTTTTGTTTAGTTTCTGGTTTGAATCAGCTCTTTGGAGTGTTTTTCACCCTTTTTGAGTGTTTTGTTTTTAATTGGCCAAATAAGGTTGGACAAATTTAGGTTGGACATTAGGAAAAAGTTCCTAACTGTCAGGATGGTTAAACACTGGAATAAATTGCCTAGGGAGGTTGTGGAATCTCCATCTCTGGAAATATTTAAGAGTAGGTTAGATAAATGTCTATCAGGGATGGTCTAGACAGTATTTGGTCCTGCCATGAGGGCAGGGGACTGGACTCGATGACCTCTCGAGGTCCCTTCCAGTCCTAGAATCTATCTATGAAATGTCAGCTCAAACCACTGTTTCAAAATATTTTGAAACAAATGGTTAAAAAAAGTTTTGAAAGAGTTGTCAAATTTGACAAACAGGGACTCTAATTTTTTGGGACTCAATTTTTTTTTTAATGAAAAACTATTAATCAAAAATATTTTGGCCAGCTTTAGTGCATATTGCCAAATAAAAATACAGTTAAAAATGTGGTGAGCCTATGTACATTCAACAAAGAATAATCTATCCCATGAGTTCAGATTCTTCCCATTCAGAAGATGGGACAATCAGATGATTAGGAAAATACCCCAAACACTTTTCTGCTTCATTTAGGATAAAAGGACTGAACTAGCTTTCCAAAATCCAATTTAAAATTATATATTAATATTTCATAACCCCTCCCTTATTTATATAGCTTTGTAGGGAAAATAGTTTAGATTCTATACTAGAGATAAAATCATTTTGTTTTGCAGGTAGAGGTTTCTTTGTAGAAACCTTTCATCATAGTCAAGTAAGAAAATTGACTATAAATTCTTTTTTTGTGTAGAATGACAAATACAGATCCATCAATATGAGCTCAGATGTAATTTTGATTGACATTTGGTACACCTGATCAGATTTCTTTGATTGACAGCCTTAGCATCTGGTCATAGCATGGAAGCATTCAACATGTTACAGCTAGACTAAACACATATAGTCTTGCTTTCACTTATACAGTAGATAATCTGACTGGAAATTCATACAAAGATGATGTCTGGAGTTCTGAATGTGTTTGTGGGCTAAAGGAATTGTAAGTTCTTCTTTGTTCTTACTATTTAATATTTCTGTTCAAAAACACATTCATCAGGGAATGCATACATATTACATATAAATGAACTTTGGATTAAAGCATTGTGTATCCTGCCATAATATCAGTCCCTTAATTACCAGTTGGCAAAAAGGTGGCCTATGATTGGGAGATCAGCTGTGACTGCCTCTTAATGCAATAATCATTCTTTACTGCATCATGGTTAACTTAGAAGGTGTTGGAGCTGGTGGAAAAATGACACAAAGTGAAAGAGAATGGCTTGGCCACAGTAGAATGTAGGACACAATATAAGGACTGAACAGACAGATTCAAAGGCAAACTAGATAAGACAAGAACAAATATATAAGGGCAAAATGTATGGAACCTGAGAATTATAAAGAAAGTAATAAAACAAAATATATATTCACAGTGGTCAGACTTCTTACCAGGAGGTTTTCCCATTGACCAAACATAATAAAAGGTCACTGAAGATGATGATATTAAATGTAGATTGAGATATTACTGAGCCTCCCCAGAGACACTCATAATACAGAATGACAGAAAAGAGGGTACCGAGCTGTACCCATATATTGGGCAAGAGGAAGTGGTTCACACTATTATGAAAATGAAGTCTAGGAAAGCACAAGAGGTAAATAACATGCCTGCAGAATTGTTAAAAGTGATTGATGAATGGGGTACTGATCTTATGTGGAATATTGATAATGATATATAGATGGCTAGAAATTGTCCAAAAGACTGGATGAAGGCAATTTTTCTGCTCTTACCATAGGAAGGGGACATAATAGAGTATTGTGCAAGAAAAGGTCTACTCCACATAATCCAGGATCGGATAAAATGAAGGATAGAAGCAAAACTATCACCACAACAGGTTAGTTTCAGAAAAGGTCGTGACCAAATTGTGAATACCTGTCACACAACTGAAAAATGCAGACAGTGCTTCATTGTGCTTTACTGACTACTCAAAAGTGTTTTATACCATCTGACATGACTGCCTTTGGAGGATACTGGCAGACATCGGTTTCCAAAGCATCTAACTGAACTCACCACATACAGACTATGGTGAGAGCAGCAGGATGTGACAGTGAGTGGTTTTCCACAGAGTAAGGTGTGAGACAAGGGTGTATGTTGTCCCCAAGCCTCTTTAACATATTCACAGAATTTATTATGAGATAAGCCTCAGAAGGTCTTGACAAAGCAGAAGACACTGGAATTTCCAATGGTGGACACCTCTTAACCAACCTGAGATATGCTGATGATACAACACTCTTTGCTACAACCACCGATAAATACTGAAATAAATACTGGACTCTGTAAAAACAGCTAGTGAGGAATATGGACTGAATGCAATGGAAACAAGATGTACACTGACAAACTAACAAAAACTAGATGCAAGCTGACATCACAATTAACAGACAAACTATAGAGGCAGCAGACGAACTTAATTATGTGGGATCATATATATCCAACCAAGGAGGATGTTCCAAAGAACAAATGCGGTGCTGGCAAAGGCTCTTGTGTTTCCCCTGGATGGGAAAAGAGACAAATGCCTATATTAGAAATATTATTAGAAAGAAGCAGATGTCAGAAATCAACAGAAGCAAATTTCTGTACTTTGATCACATTAGGCATAAAGATGGAAATAACCTTGAAAAAGTTATTGTGAAGGAATGGTGGTGGGTCACCATAGCAGAGGACAACCAGCAAGGAGACAGATGGATGGTGTGTGGCAGATCATTGGGAGGTTTGCTGCTAAGTGCTCAAAGTTAGTGATGGATCATGAAGGATTCAAAAAATTCTACTATGATGCCACTGATATTCAGACATGAATAAACTGATTTACTTACTTACTTAATCAGGGAACACCGAAGACATTAGTCTATTAGATCCATGTGCCATACAACCTATTAAGGGCCAGCCCACTGAATTAGACATAAGCCTGCTAACAGGGTCTGGGGTGAGTGTGCTGCCGGGGGGAAGAGGGGAGTCCTCCTCTCTGGCCCCAGCCCCAAGGCAGCCTGCCTGCACCCAAAACTCCTCTTCTCCAGCCCCACCCCACACCAGTGCCCGTACCGCCAGCCAGAGCCCTCAGCCCCAGCGCCCCAGCCCTGAGCCCCCTCCTGTACCGTGAACCCCTCATCCCCGGCCCCACCCTGCAGCCCTCACCCCCACACCCCAACCCTCTGCCCTAGCCCTGAGCCCCTCCCACACCCCAAACCCCTCATCCCCAGCCTCACCCCAGAACCCTCAGCCCCAGCCAGAGCCCTCATCCCCACCCCCATGCCCCCACATTGTGCAATATAGGGACACTGTTAAATGCTTACTGTTTCCAGTCCATTTTTACATTATTTTAAAATATATATATTGGCGTACAAGGCAGGTATGTGTGTGGGAGGGGGGGGGACTTCAACCCGTTCGGGGCACCACCAAAAATTATACAAACCTGCCACCCCTGAATGTGGCTCCAGGGCAAAGTACAGCAGTTGTAGAGCACTGTAATCCCCCATCTCCCAATTTAATTGTCAATTTTCTCCTGCCAGAACTACCCTGCCAACCAAAACTTAAGAACTTCAATACATGACAAGAATAACATCCATATGATCAAGTGCAATCACCTTCCTGATACATAGGGACGAGAGGGCAGGGAATGCAACGCAGCAAACAGAATAATTAACAGAACACGTGAGCAGTTTACATAATCAGATGTAAAATGTGATTCCTCTGGTCCAGCACAAGGCTGGGTGGGCAAAGCACAGACAAGAGAGAGCGAAATGCCGGGGGGCCCTTCCAAACATTAAGAGAGTAGTGGGAGGCTGCCTAGCCACTGTGGATTAATACTGGTGCTCCTTAGGCCCCAGAGGGCAATCTGCCATAGCCCGACATAATGGCTGAGTGTGCCTGCAGTCCTCCACAGCAAGCTCTACCTTGCGGTAACTAGGGAGGATTTCATTACAAAACTCCAAAGTACGCAGAACTCCCTTACTTTGGGATTTGTTTAAGAAAAAAATAAATCCAGTATTCGAAGCAGGTTGGTAATAGTTTGAAAACCTTTCAAGAAAACTTGAGCCCAACTATCGTTCACATTTTTCTGTCTACATTTTTCCTCCCAAACAATTTTGCTCATAATTTTCCTCAGTTTTGGTTATTTAATCCTTCTGAAGCATCAAATAAATATATTACTGATTGGGTTTGCCCTCTGTTTGCCCATATTAATGTAATTAGATTATTATAATTGGTCCCTATTCAATCATTAACATCTAATTTAGTGATTAATTTATCTTTATCCATCATAATAAGAGCCAAAGAAAGTTATCTCATGTTGACTGCAGTACATTTTGTGTTAGAAAATTATCAGCTATATTTTTAGAAACTTTTATGCTGTTCTACTACTTACTGCATGAGGCATGTGTCTCCCAAACTGGCTTAGGATCAGGCCCTTAGTACTGTGCAGTCTGTAGGATTCATTGCTAATAGCAATACACAAGCCAGAAAGGAAGGAAAAGGACATGTTAGTCTAAAATGAGAAATTTCTAGCTAAAGGGTATATTTTCTAGCAGATTTCACATGACCCAGAGTCAAAATACCCATTACTCAGTGCTATCTCTAAAACACCTGCAAACAGGCAGCTGAGTAATCTTACCTGTCAATTTCCCATGCAGTGGTTCAGTAGTCAAACTATAGTTACCCCAGAAGGATTGCCTGCAACGAGATAAATTATTTCTCTCATAGATGAAAAAGGAAATAAAGAATCATGAGGAAGACAGTAGTGCCATTCTTGTTGTTTGTTACTTACCAAGTGTCCTATTAAGAAAGGCCTGGTCTACACTACGACTTTAATTCGGATTTAGCTGCGTTAATCCGAATTAACCCTTCACCCGTCCACACTACAGAGCCAGTTAATTCGAATTAAAGGGCACTTAAAATCGATTTCTGTACTCCACCTCAACAAGCGGAGTAGAGCCTAAATCGATTTTGTTAATTCGCATTAGGGTTAGTGTGGCCGCACACCACCGAATTACTGTGTTTAAATTAATGGGGTAGTGTGGCCGCACACCACCGAATTAATGTGGTTAAAAACCGAATTAAGGTGCTTAGTGTGGCCGCGCACAATCGAATTTATACAACCTGTTTCCCAAATTCGAATTATCTAAATTCGGATTAATCCTGTAGTGTAGACATACCCAAAGATATTAAGCATGTGCTTTACTAGGCATAGGCGTCCTACTGAAGTCAATGTGACTACTCCCTTACTTAAAAGAAGGCTCTTCCCGGGAGTAACGTAAGACACATGCTCATGGACTTTACTGAACTGGGGCCTAAATCTCCAACAGAACTTAAAGAGTTTCCACAACAGACTTTGGAAAGATATTCTATACAGCCTTTGCCTTAAATGTTGACCAAATGCTGACTTTTAAAAAAAAACACAGCACAGCATTCTGGTAGGATAATCTTTCATGCCAATGTTTTTCTCTGGTCTAAGTAACTGTAAAGCATTGTACAGTAGCTGAAGGCAGGTACACATTTCCTTCATTGTCAGGTGCAGTTAACTAACACCAGTGATTATCAGCAATAGAGATGGTTCAATAGCAAAAAAAAAAAAGAAGAGTTCACAAGGATTTGCACAACAAAACCTGCCAACATTTACAACAAATATTATCAGCAGTGAAGAGTTTTTGATCAGTTCTAATCATTAGAATCACTGCCATTTCAATTTGTAATGCCAGCTGGCCTGTCTGCCAGAGTGTTTAAATAGTGAAGATCTAGATGGGCTTATCTGCTGGCTCTCTATCTGTGAAGCTGGAGGAGTCTTTGCTTAATCAAAAATTATTATTTATACAGGACCATGTGTGCAAGGTACTTTAAAAAGCCAACTAAAACATCCATTGCTCTATGCTTTCAATTAAAAACTGAATGTAATTCAGAACAATATCCAGTATCACCTTCACTTTGACCTGATGCTGCACGGAGGTTTCTTAGATTGTTATTTTTTCACTGTCATTGTTTTTCCTAATATATCTTAAAGTTGAACTTAATGCTCCTTCAAGATGCTTGGTTGACAGTCTTAGAGACTGAATTCCTCTATTCAGAAAATAAGTTCAGCATAACAACCCTCCAGTGCATCTCAGTTGTGACCTCGAAGGATAACCTCAAGTGAAATAAAGTAACTCTCTTTTCTCTCTTTTTTTTTTCCAATCCTTGGTCCCTCTACTGATGATGGTAATAAGGACAGCAACTGTGGCATTGTTTGTTTGTTTGGTATTTGTGTTGTGATCATATCTCCATCAGGCTGTGAACACCAGTTCATTTCAGATATCATAAACCACTAAACAGTCATTAGATGATGATGGTGGCTTTCAGTCATTAGCTATATAGGTTGGGTTTAAAGCAGTGATTTAGAGGTTACAGGATCTGTATACTCTTGCTGATCCCCTACATTTTGTGAATTTCAAACGGGCAGTTTGTGGATGAAAAAAGCTTATTGGCATATGGGGGTAGGCAAACTTTTTGGCCCGAGGGCCACATCTGGTTATGGAAATTGTATGGCAGGCCATGAATGCTCATGAAATTGGAGTTGGGGTGAAGGAGAGGGTGAGGGCTCTGGCTGGGGGTGCAGGCTCTGGGGTGGGGTCAGAAATGAGGAGATCAGGGTGCAGGAGGAGGTTCCGGCTGGGGCAGGGGATTGGAGTGTGGGGTGTGTGTGAGGGCTCTGGCTGGGGCTGCAGAGTTTGGGGTGGGTCTGGGGATGAGGGATTTGGGGTGTAGGAGGGTGCTCTGGGATGGGATTGAGGGGTTCAGAGGGCAGGGGGGGGATCAGGGCTGGGGTACAGGGTTGGGGTACAGGGGGAGTGAGGTCTCCAGCTAGGGGTGCAGGCTTTGGTATGGGGCTGGGGATGAGAGGTTAGGGGTGCAGGAGAGTGCTCTGGGCTGGGATTGAGAGGTTTGGAGGGTGGGAGGTGGATGAAGGCTGGGGAAGGGGGTTAGGGTGCATGTGTGGTGATGGCTCTAGCTGGGGGTGCGAGCTCTTGGGTGGGGCTGGGAATGAGGGATTTGCAGTGCAGGAGGGGGCTCCGGGCTATGGGGTTTGGAGTGCAGGCTGGGGCTCTGGGCTGGGGCAGGGGATTGGGGTGCGGGGGGGAATGAGGACTCCAGCTGGGGGTGCAGGGCTGGGGTGGGGCTGGGGATGAGGGGTTCAGAGGGCAGGAGGGGGATCGGGCTGGGGCAGTGGGTTGGGGCTTGGGAGGGGCTCAGGGGTGCAGGCTCAGGGCGGCACTTACCTCAAGCAGCTTCTGGAAGCAACGGCATGCCCCCCTCTAGGTCGTATGCAGAGGTGTGGCCAGGCAGCTCTACACTCTGCCCTGTCTGCAGGCGCCGCCCCTGCAGCTCCCATTGGCTGGGAACTGCGGTCAATGGGAGCTGTAGGTTGGGGGCAGCGCGCGGAGCCCCCTGGCTGCCCCTAAATGTAGGAGCCAGAGGGGGGACATGCCACTGCTTCCGGGAGCTGCTCGGAGCAGCCATCGATCCTGTTCCCCGGCTGGGGAGGACAAGCCCCAGACCCCACTCCCCAGTGGGAACTCAAGGGCCGAATTAAATTAGCTGGCAGGCCAGATGTGGCCCGCAAGCCGTAGTTTGCCCACCCCATAGTGGATCACACAAAAACCTTTTGGTAAGTTGTGATTTCTGATTTCTTTTACCAAAGGACTCTATAGAGTAAAAGCAAGTAATGGTAATGAATAAGATAATTACTACTGAGCTGGAACATACCTCCAGATTTCAATCTCCCAACTAAATAAATAGTAAATATTCCATTTTAGGAGGTATGGTTTAAGGGATAGATTCTCTAAGCTGCATGCTGCTTTCTGCCTAATTGTCTCTGCCCGGCCACTTCAATAGCTAGAGTTACTCCATAGCACAGTTCAGTGATCACTCTCACATTCACTGTTTTTATTATTTTCACTTTTGCCCTATTCTTCTAAAACAATTCTGAGGTTGCCTGCTCTTCCCCCAGGGAACATCTGTGTTTTCAGGTTACATAGCCCTTCTGTTACATCTAAAAGAGAATAATTGCCCACACTTAGAAACCCAAGTTTCTCCCTCTGCTTCCTTGATATGTGCGCAGGGCCCATCCAGCAAGAACACAGTACAGCCACCTATTCAACTTTAAAATGAAGGTGCTACCTTATATGCTATAACGCCTGCATATTAGGGTTGCCAACTTTGTAATATTTAAAAACCGGACACTCCAGCAGCAGTGCCAGATCCTCCCCATCCGGCCTCTTCCACCTGAGGCCCCACCTCTGCCCCACCTCTTCCCCCAAGGCCCCGCTCCTGCCCTGTCTCTTGCTCAAGGCCCCACCCCTCATTCACTCCTCTTTCCCCTACCCCCTCATTGCTCGCTGATTTTCCCCTCTCCACCTCTCCCCTCTTCCCGGGTCAAAGGAGGTACTCTCCCGTGGAGCTGGGGCTGGGAGCTGCAGCCTCCTGACAAAGGTAGGAGAGGACCCCAGCTGAGTAGGGACTGGCTTGGGTAATGACCTGATGCCTTTCTGCCTCCTCCACCCACAGTAACCAGACTTTGGGTGTCTGGTCAGTAGATCTGACCAGACACTGTCAGGTCCCCTTTTCGACTGGACTTTCTGGTAAAAAACCAGACACCTGGCAACCCTACTACAGATACTGCCTGTTGTCCTTACAAGAAAGACTATTTAAAGAAATAGAGTGGGCTTTCTCATGATTCATTTGGCACAGAAAGCCACCTCATATTGCCTGTATCACATATGTCCAACCAGATTGTTCCTCTTCTTTAGCAGAGATTAGAACTGTGTGAATATCTTAAAAGAGAATTCATGATTATTCAGTCAAATGAAAGCTGTGAATTCATTTCACCAATCACAAACACTTTCACTTGCTTTTCATTAATGTTTCATTTTAGGAATCCCTTCCTTTCCTGCAAATTTTGGGCATGAAGTACTCTTGTCCCTCCATTGCCTGCTCCCTCATTGCCTACTCCCATTCCTGTTCCTGCAGTATCTTGGCCTGTGTCTGTGGTGTCTCCCTTTCCCACCACACAGATAAGAGCAACTGTGTAGCCTGCTCAATCACAGTGTCCAAAATGGGACCCAGGCAAGATGTTTGTGGCTTCACCTGGGACTGGTTGAAGGGGGTTAGCGAAGTGTTGTTGTAATGGGTGGTACATGGCAGCCATCTCTGGCACGGAGGTGTTCACTGGGTCCCCAGCACTTTGGAGTGCCTCTTGTAGAGGTGGCACAATAGGACACTCCTCTTGGAGTCCCTCACCATCTGAATGGGAGCCTCCTTCTTCATGGTGATGGCAAGCAACCACATCCGGCTGCCCTGTCACCACTGCCAAAGACTCCCAAGCACTGGTGCAATGCTGACTACTGGGCTGGTGAGAGAGTGCTTCCTCCACATTGATCCCACCTCACTCCTCATCATCTCCCTAGTCCTAGTCCTAAGGGGAGGGGGACATTTATTAATTTATTTGTCTTTTGTTTTGACCATGCATCAGTGAGCTGTCTGACTCTCACCCTGACCAATTGACAGTGAGCATGGACACAATGAAAATTGAGTTCAAAATGGACACTTATTGGACTTTCTGGTCTGGGTGGAAAAAGTCAAAATGCTTGTTTCAACATTTTCAAATCAAACTATTTCAGATTGTTTTGTCTTGTGAAATATTTTGATATTTCCATATTTTATCTCAATTTGGAATGGAAACAAATGTCAAAACGTGATTTTAGTCAATAGGTCAATAACGTGCCATCGCTGGTAATTAGTAACAATGGTCAATGATGGGATATTAAAAGTTACTACAGAGAACTTTTTTCCGGAGGGTCTGGCTGGAGAATCTTGCCCGCATGCTCGGGGTTCAGCTGATCGCCATATTTGGGGTCGGGAAGGAATTTTCCTCCAGGGTAGATTGGCAGAGGCCCTGAAGGTTTTTCGCCTTCCTCCGCAGCATGGGGCAGGGGTCGCTTGCTGGAGGATTCTCTGCAACTTGAAGTCTTTAAATCATGATTTGGGGACTTCAACAGCTGAGTCAAGGGAGAGAATTATTCCAAGAGTGGGTGGGTCAGCTTTTGTGGCCTGCATCATGCGGGAGGTCAGACTGGATGATCATAATGGTCCCTTCTGACCTTAAAGTCTATGAGTCTATGAGTCAAAATACTGGAATTTCCTGTGGGATGAAAAAAAAATCTATTTTTGGTCCAGTGCTAACAGTTTCTTTTGCTGTGTGTGCCTTATTGAGGTATTACTCATAAATCACACAAGCATTTAGGTCATATTTAATTTAATTAATTTAATACAAAGTGTTAGTCTTTCTTATAGTGAAGTTGATGGACAATACATTAGTAATTACAATAAATTTTGTTATGATAGGAAATCATAGTATTGGAATGCAGTGTCATGTAGTCCATGTTATCATGGAGCTATATCCAGCATGTTTTGTTTTATTGTTTTACTTTACAGGTTCATTGCCTATACTATCAAGAGGAGGGGCTTTAGTGGATATTTAGAAGTAATTCTTGTGTGAGGACACAGTGAATACGGGACCTCTTCTGTGAAGCTACAGTATTCTACTCCCAAAGTGGATGATTTTCAAGTGAGATCCTAAAAGTATTATCTTTAATATACCTAGCTCTTATATAGCTATTTTCATCCATAGATCTCAACGCACTTTAATCCCTCTTCTCACATTCTCTCTTAGGCTATGACTGCATTACAAACGAGGGGTGTGATTTCCCATGCTCACGGATGCATTTGCGCTAATTAACATAGCAGTTTAGCTGCAGGAGTACAGGTGGTGGCAGTGAAGGCATGGCTGATCCGAGATGAGTAGAAGTTCGCTTGAAACTGCTCGGTATGCTGGGCATGGATTTTTGCCCATGGTACAAGATGCAACAGAAATGTAAAAAAAATCCATATTTTCACTCTTTTTCTAGGTAGAGACCATTAAAGAGAGCATGCAAATGTATGTTAGTACTGTCAGTTTGCCTGACTTGGACTGAATTTCCTGCACCATAGAGATTCTGGGCAATGAAATACTTAAAAATTATGATTGCCATGGTAACTACCAGCTACTATTGTACCAGTTCCACCAGTAATACTGTTTCATTAAAGATATTTCAGGGCTTGCACTGCAGCAGAAGAAATAAAATGTCTCTTGCCATAATAGGTACAAAAATTTTCACTGTGCTGGATTTCTGAATTCATATTTTGGTAGCTATAGATTTGTGAAACACTATTACTATGGTCTATGTACACTATTATATATACATATATAGTTACAGTGTTTCAAATATCTATATACATACATTTATAACAACAATATCATCCATACAATGAAAGCCATTAGATTTCAGCTGCATCCGTTTTAATAAAGGCTTTTAACAGCCTTGGTATGGCAGTAGTCAGCAATCTGGTTGATAAATACACAGCAAATGACAAATTAATATGTGCTGGCCCTCGTCAACAACAGAGACAAATGTTATTATAATGTTTTGGACTCTACTCAGTTTTGTCTATCTGGGGAAAGGCTGATATAAATGGCATGTGAAACTGCAATACAGAGGTATAAACTGCCCTCTATGTGAAGAGAGTGTGAGCTACATCATGCACAACAGAAAAAGTGGGAGGTTTATAAGGTTCAGAGTGAAATGGATTTTATTAAGCTGCCAAATCTATTAAACTGCTTAAATGTAAAAACGAGTGTGCTATTGAAATCCCAGTAGGACTCCTGTTCAGCTAGACCAGTTTTTTTTTTTCCAGTGGATAATGTACTTGCACATGTTAAGTATCCTGACTGACTTCATTTTTCATCTTTTAGGGAAGGGGTTTAGAATCTACAAGAACTTTTCATGTTAATCACAGAGGTGAATTTACAAATAAAAAGTTAACAATAAATATTATTACATAATCCAGTCTGTCAATTTACCGATTTACCATACACTAGTTATTTGTAACAATACGTTTGTGAAAAACTGAGTAAGTAATGGTGCTTTTTTATATTCAGGTCATAAATATTAACTATTTTTCTGATGTGGTTGGAAAATGTTTTGGTTTACTTTTATTTTATATATTTATTTATTTTACTTTTTGGCAAAAAAAAACCCCAAATTTTTATTTTTGGCAATTTTAACTTTTTACTTCTAGCATTTATTTTATTTTACTTTACTTTTTGGCAAAATAATCCAAAGCCAGACATTCAGTCATTGAGACTGAAAATATATATGGCTGCTTTTTTCTGCCTGGAAAAAACATAAATTAAAATATATTGGGTGTAAATTAAAATATATTGGCCAAAAACTTTTGGTTTAAACCAGAAAAATATTGATTTCGAAATACAGCCATAGTGCCTCATGGGAATCATAGTTCAGGTGCCTCAATTCCCCATTGTTACCAGGCCTCATTCCTCTATCAGCCAGGTGCCCTAGCATTTCTTATGACTCACCAGCTGAGTCACGGTGGTGCATTATGGGAGTTGTAGTCCGGCTGGGGAAGCCAAATCACAGAGAAGAATGGGGATATGAGGAACCTGAATTACAACTTTTTTGAGACTCTGTGGCAGCATTTCCAAACCAAATTTTCAATTTTGGGGGTGACATAAAGGACAAACCAGAGTTTCTGAGGGTTTTTTTTTTAATCCAGATGAACGATTTCCTGAGGAAGTTTGATCTGAGTGACCAATATCAAATAATTATAAACTGCTGAGGCTTGCTTATTTTAGATGGTGTCCCAACCTAGTTCAAAACAGTCAAAAGTCTATAAGTGCTGAAGATGTATTTACCCATGGTTAGGATTTTCACTCCACATGCATCCACCATCCATTGTAAGTTGGTCAAGTAGAGTAATAGTAAACTTTCAGATTGGCAGTGAACAGATCCCCACAGGTGCCACTAAAAGCTCCTTTTCTAAAAGCCTATGATTAACAAATTAGAGGGGAAATATCATCTCCAGAGTGCTGGCAAGACAACTGGTGCTTCAGAAAAAGAAACAACGTCTAAAATTCTCACAGCAGCTTTCAGGAAAAGTGAGAAAGAAAAAGAAGAGTTATGTTTTTTCCAGGCAGAAAAAAGCAGCCATATATATTTTCAGTCTCAATGACTTTTATTTTAAAATAAAACAAATAACCCCAATCCCAAGAAAGAACAAAAGCAAAGTGTCTAGGAGGGAATCCAAGAGGCAGTGTAATTTTGTTAATGTGCGGCATGAACTCTTCCTCACAAAATGGCAGCCTGACAGATGTCTTGGAAATTTAAAAACAAAGTAATAAAAGTGAAAAGCCAAACACCATTGTACTTCAACCCTCTTCCAACATTATAAGTGATTAGTGTTGCTGAAACTTCCAGCCTTTCAAAACAAATCAATGTAGAGTATAATATTAAAGAGAGTAAACAATAAATCCATCTAATCCAGTTACCCAGCATCATAGGATCGCTCTATGCTAGACTTCATGAAAAATGGAAAGGTAATAGTTTAAATAAATTACAAACGTATTAAGCTAGATCCTTGGATATGACTAAAATGCACACAGTGAAAGGCAGGAATATGTGTGCTAAAGTGGTTTACAGGTCTCCTTTCTATCCCTGAACTGTGGCACCACTCTGTGTGTGGCGGATCACCTTCACTGTGTTACAGCAGCTTAAGGCCTATTCTAAATCACACTGGCCTTTAATAATCATTGTCACCAGAAACACAGCCTGGAATTGGCATGGTATAGTGGCATCCTGGTCTCATCCCCTTTCTGTAGCCTCACCCCTTTTTTTCACAATGCCAACAGCAGGGAGAGTGGGCAGTGTAGAAGACTCTATGTTGGCTCTATATCGCCACAAACTCACCCTTAAACTGAGGTGATCCTCTCTGGGTCTATCTAGCCCATTGTTTTGAGAAAACCTCATAAGGAAGTACTTCCTCTGGCAAAAGTTTCTGCTACAGCAGCCAGGTATTGAAGGAGAAGAAAGTAATATTCCTCCCCACAATACCATATAAAGAATATCTAGGACACTATCAACATCAGCAAAAACTTAGCTGGACACCTCAACAGTTATGTAATTTCAAGTGAATTCAAGGGTAATTCTTCCTCAAAGTCCTGCTCCAAATTTTGATCAACGGGCACTGCATCAAAAGAGAAAGTCTGGATACATAAACTTAATTGAAAAAAAAATATAGTGCTTATAGCAATTAACTGATTGTAGAAGTTTATAGCCACTCATTATTGGTTATAAGATTTAACTAAATTGATGTATTAGATTAGGCCCTCATTCAGCAAGGTATTTAAGCACAACAAGTTTAGGAGTGACTTCAGTGGGATTACTCACATACTTAAAGTAGGTGTAAGCACTTTTCTGAATCAGGCCTTCAGCTAAGATGTAAACCCACAAAACTGAACTCTGTAAATAGCATTAGTGTACTTAGCCATGATTTATAAATCATTGCTATATCAGCAGGTTGCATTGAAATTCCATACTCAAATAGCACAATAAAATATTTATTAAAAACAACCACCAACAAACGAAAAGCCTTATTTATAAACAGATTTCATTACTTTATTGTGGTTGCTGAATTGTATAAACTCTGTGGCCTGATAAAAATATTACAGCAGCCAGAGACAGAGGACATCACGCACCACTGACAACAGTAATAGCAGAGACCACTGGGTGGTCGGGAATGTTTCATTTCATACCCTACAGTTATTATATTCTGCAGTGGTTCCATAAAGTCAGTCTTATAATTTTAAAATTCTTAATAATAAAGGAGGCTCACTCTTTTCTAGTGATTTTGAAAGTTCTGTATTACCTGAGCCTAGAATTGTTGGGCACCTTCTGACACCAATTCCATTCCCATTGTACTACTTTGACAGCATAAAATCATTAGTTAAAAATAAATCATAAACCAGAAAGAAAAGTATAGGAGAGAAATACTGCAAAAGTTTTTACTGTGTCTTTATTTTTAACTTTTAACTTTATAAACAGAGCTGGGAAAATACAACAAATAGTGAATGGACAAACTCCAGGCTAAAATTAGATAAAACTACAAATAAACACATTTGTAAAAATTACCACCTGCTCACATACAATTCACAAAGAGAACAAAGGCTAAATTTATAAATCAGATAAATTAACTACAACTAATTAATTCAGAAAGCCCTATTTCTAAGTATGTAAGTACTTCATCCTGTAGGGGCAGAATAATACTAAGAAGTGAGTAACTTCGTAGGTCTTTACGGTTCTGCCTATGCTGGACACCTTGACCACTTGAAAATGCATCGTGACAGCTATTCAAGTATTCAGATTCCCCTGCTTCAGGAATCTGATCCTGCACCACTGAGGTCAATGGGAGTTTTGCCAATGAATTCAGTGGAAGTTGGATCAGACCCCCAAATCACAGGCCTCTGCCATTGGAGCTAAAAGAGAATCTTCAAAACAATATGTAGGCTATGAATCACAGCTGAGAAGTTCTGACTCCAACAAGTAGAGGGAAATAATATAATTCACATTGGCCAGTTCATTACATATAAAAAAAAGAAACCACATTGAAAGAACAATCCAGGAAAGTCAATGGTTTGAGAGTAAATTTAAGGGATATATTCAGAGGGAAACAAGGGATTAAGACATTATAAGGCACTGTTTAATAAATGTGTTTCCCTACTGTAATGCAGTGATGACAAAGCCATTTGTCTTTTGATTAATAAATTAGAAGAAAGGAAAGACTTTTAAAAGAGTGTTTTGAACTTGAATGTTTTCTAGTGTCTCGGGATAAACACACTGGGCATTTCCCATCATTGAATTAATTATCGTTTCGTTGCACTGACAGTGAAGCAAATAGGGTATGTTTAAATGAATAATAAATCATAAATAAAGAATAGAAGAAAAATATTTTTGCTTTTCAATGCCAGGAAATACTTGGGCCAGTTCCACTCTTAAAGCACTGCCTGCCACAGATTTATGGTTCCCTGTTGCAGTGTGCCGGCAGCAAGTCCATTTATCTGCTCATTAACAAACAGAAATTACAGGACCAGAAGAACGCAGAATGCTATTGAGTGTATATGTAAGATAGCTTTGCAGAGTTTTAAGGTGCTGAGTTATAACAACAAGGCAAGTGATTAGGTTGGACACCTGCTTCAGCTGCTTTCATTTCATTATGTCAGAAAGAAGAGAAGCTACCTTAATTGGTGCGTGCTACCATATAACTAGAGCTTCAGGAAACTTTTGTAACAAAATCCCACAACCTGGTGAATTTAAACCACACAAAATTTACCTGGCTTTAGGTTTAATGACAAATCTAAGACTCTAACTAGGTTTGTGATGTTGACCTGAGCCCTCTCAGCAGTCCATATCTGAACATAGATATAGCATCTGAACCAAAATGGCAGACAGTTGGGCATTAACAGAGGTCCTTAGGGAATGGAAATGTATTCATTTCCATTATTTCTGCCTTCTCCCCATAAAAAGTTTACACCATCTTACACTGTGATAACTTTACAATATCTTTTATTGCATCTTTTACTGTACTCAGATTGTTCATTGAAACCCTTGACGAGTCTTAGCATGCTACTCCTGAGATGACCCTTCCATTTAGAATATACAATGGATGGGATCCTCTGTAGTTTGTCAATCAGAAGTTTATGTAATTTAAAGTTCTCTTCTTTGGCAAATTTTATCCTTATTCACAAGAAAGCCACCAATGATTGTTTGGGGCATGACAGTACTGAACCAAACACTTTTTGGAAGTAATGAATGAGCTACCAAAATCTGTAATAGTATCAAGGCTAATGGGCTGGGTATTTTCACACCAGCCTCTCTCTCTCTCTTTCTGTTCTTTGTTTTTATTTTGTTTTACTGAGATTTATGACCATGGCAGAGTTGCAATACCACATAACATCTGAAGTTAGTTATAATCATGCCTATTTTCAGTCCCAGGTTCCTCTATTCTAAAAACGAAGTGGAACAAAGAGTCATGAGCAAGTGCTGCAGACAACATTCCAGAAACGGAGAAAAAAGCATCACAACTGGCAAAAACAGACTAATGACTTCATTTAGGATGCAAAGTTCTTCCCACAGCTCTCATTATGGTATCTGGGCTCCCCTAATTCCAAGACAAACAACCTAGTTTCAGAGACAGGGAGACCATCACATAGTGCAGACATTCTTACCATTTTTGAGACAGCCCTGCCAAACAGTTTTTGCACACTTCACTGCCCAATAAATTCCAGTCTGCCATTATTGCACCATGATGAGCATGGCCACTCGAAGGATTTGGGAAAGGGTTAGTTAGATCATCCTTTGCACAGTCCCCAAATTTAAGTGTTTTCCTGTATATAGACAAAGCAGGTACTGAAATCTTTAGGTTCCCTCTTGCCTACTCGGCCTCTTTTCCAAAAGTCGCACCCAGCTGCCCTTTTCTTTTCAACTCTAGTACTCCCTTTATATCAATTCATGTTTCCGAGACTATTTTGGTAGAAGCTTACTCTTTTAATAAATGGAAACCTGAGATTCCCCTTTAAAGGGACATCCCCAAATCAAAGTCCAATACTGTCTGACAGTGACTTGGAAAAAGATGCCTGATGCTTCAAGGTGCTGAGCACCCTTTAATTCTATTTCAATTAGTAGGTGTTCAGAGCACTTTGTAGAAGTAGTATCCACAGGGGTGCTGGAACAATTTTTATAGTGTGGGTGCTGAGAGCCATTAAACCACACTGTAAAACCTGTATATAATGGAAAGCACTTCAAGCCAGGGGGTGCAGCAGCACTCCCACATCACTAGTTCCAGCACCTATGCGTATCTATATCTAATATTGTGCCAGTGGAAAAGGATTAATGGGAGTCCTTTCTCCCCTTGTTTTTCACTGCAGGAATTTCATTACCCTCTTAAAATTAATTGAAAACTTGTCTGCTCCTGATAGGTCATATAAGTGAAGACATCTACAGCACTGACACTGTGATCTCAATTTTGAGGTGTCATTTTAGGCTGTCCAAATCCGCCATTCAGATGCTGATATTAGCACATCAGCATGTAAAACTGGCATTTATATGTATATGTTTTGGGGAATATTTTTACAGTTAAGTTTACTCACCAAACTAGTAACCATGAGCATTCACGCCAGATGCAAGATCCAAAGATTTATGTTTCTCCAGTCAAAGAAAAAGAAACCTACCCATATGTCCAATCTAAACTGCTCAATTTGTGAATACTGAATACTCACAATTTGTTCACCAAAAACCTACAGACCAACAGCTATTTCCATACTCAATACATTTCAAATAATTTCAAATAACAAAAATGTAAGAAAATTTGTTTTCAGATATGTTGTGAACAGCAAAATAGTGACATTAAATTAACAAATTATTAATTGTGTTTCCAGTCACTGACAAACCCTGTTCATTAAGTGTGTGTCACAAGTTTGGGTTCATGATGGAACGTGGGCATCAAAAGAGAGATGCCATTATCGCTTCTAGGAGCACAGCTAATATTTAAAATAGTTACTTTAGATTGCTAACATTAATATTGTATATCATATGCCTAGAACTAAATACAACATTGTATTACACAGATTTTGATCTAAATGGGTGGAAGAAAGTTGAAAGCGTGTGTGCAAGATAGCGAGAGGAGGAAGCAGCAGTTCCAGGGATAAAAAACACAGATTCAACAATGAAACTATTAATGTTTGGTCATTTTTTCAGATACTATGTTGCAAGATGTACTGTATAAAATGACTAGCTTCAGAATGTGTCTAGGCTATAATAAAATTTGGTGAAAGCTGTGAATACTGCTGAGGTAAAGCACAAAGGACAAAGTACTCAGTACTTACCCTCCCCTATTCTCTTTTGTAAAACACTGACCAATGTTGACAAGTATTACTATTATTTATTATTTGTTTTATGGTAGAGCTTAGGAGCCAACTGAAAATGGGGCTTCACTTTGTACAAACATTGAGTAACAGACAGTTCCTTTTACAGGTGAAGGGATGGGATTTAACATAGTAGTAGAATGAGTGAATGTGTTGATCAAACATACCAACTGAACTCTTTTCTCAGTTACACCTGTTTCACTCCATCGACTCCAATGGTGTTGCAGTGGTACAGCTTTTGAGCAAAGCCTGGTCTGTAGCCTCCACAGCACAGAATGCAGGTCCAGCTGTGCCTCACAACCATGAAACCTTACCCATATCCTGCAAGAGTCTCCCCACAGTTGGAAACATAGGTCCTACATGAGCACTTATCCCGGCCTTCTCAGGGCAGGGTCTTGGATTCCCTCCCCTCACTACGCCCAATGTACTGAGTCATATATGGCAATCAGGGCACGGGAGAAGGATCCCTGGGCCTTGAAAAGCACTGAAGAAACAGAATAAAATGGTATCTTGGCTTAAACAGAAATCTGAGTAGATGGGTGGGTTCCTCTTTGGCTGCTTGACAGCCAGGGAGGGTAACCATAGTGGATCCATACAGCCCACAGACATCAATCCCTGCTGACACATTTGACATCCAGTAATTATCTGGAGAGGGGTTGTACATGCTGGTAAAGATCCCTCTGCACCAAGCAATCAGGAGAAGGAAAAGAGAATGATTCTGAGAAATCCTCAGGTTTTGTCAGAATCCCCTGTGAGCATTATACTAATTGCTCTTTTTGCAAAGGGTGGTAAGTAATTTTTCCCTTCACCACCAGATTGGCCAAGGCAAGGTAGGTTGTTGTTGGGCTAGTTTTGTTTTTTGGGTTTTTTTTTTTTGCCTTCCCCACAGTAGTTTGTGGGCTTATTTGGGGCAAATGTGAAATGGGGGTTAGGCTATGATGTTGCAACCCATTATGTAAGCATGGGGCAGATGTCCAGTGCAGGTACCCCATAGGGAAGGGATACAGTGATCAGATAAAATGGATTGGTAAAGGCTTTAAAGGAGGTATTCTATAAAGGAGCAAAAACAGGGGAGTTTAGGTGTTCTATTACTGGTATGACAGGGAGCATCTCCCCCTCCTTTAAACACCCCTCACACTTAACCAGGGGTCAGCAACCTTTCAGAAGTGGTGTGCCGAGTCTTCATTTATGCACTCTGATTTAAGGTTTCGCGTGCCAGTAATACATTTTAACATTTTTAGAAGGTCTCTTTCTATAAGTCTATAATATATAACTAAACTATTGTTGTATGTAAAGTAAAGAAGGTTTTAAAAATGTTTAAGAAGCTTCATTTAAAATTAAATTAAAATGCAGAGCCCCCTAGACTGGTGGTCAGGACCTGGGCAGTGTGAGTGCCACTGAAAATCAGCTCGTGTGCCCCCTTCGGCACGTGTGCCAAAGGTTGCCTACCCCTGCACTTAACCCTCATTCAAGGGGTGGGGGTGGTGAGGTCCCAGCAGCGGGTTGGCTGGAGACCAGGATGGGCAAAGGGAGAATAGCTGACAGAAGCTTTCCCTGCCTACAACTATATAAATGATTATGGAATTACCGGCACTGTATACTTATCTGCCGGGTACTCTCTGACATTTAGGAGTAAAATTGCGGCCTGATTAACCACATCCAGTGGTTAACCTGTCCTTCTTTCAGCATATCCAGACAAGGACCTCATGGTAAGATAAGAGGATGTGCAGGGGGTTACTTGCTGAGGAAGAACTCATTTATGAGGTTCCTCATCCCCAGATGGATTCCTGTAGGGTTGATATGACACAGAATGGACATGGAGCCCCTGCGGAATGGCTATGGGCCTTCTTCATCTCCATACCCCTCAGTCTGGATTTGATTATGGTTTGAAACTGAGTTATACAGGAGTAAGTGACTATCATGCCTGTTTTTCCCACATAAGCAAGGATCAGGGATCAGACCCGAGAACAGAATTTGATTAATAGAATATAAGCTTTTGCCTCTTTAACATAACATTGGATATTTATCAGGCAAAAGGTTTTATCTGAGTTGGGTTTCATTACATTTCATATATGTAGAATAATAAAAAAAAAATGTCTTGACCCAAATAGCACAAACAAAAAGCAGTCATGTCACAACCTGTCAAAATTTACAAGGTAATTCAGATTGTAGTTAAGTTACTGTTATCAGTCTGGATTCAAAGTAATCAGTCAAAATACATTTTCTTTTAAATATCTCAAACTAAAGATTTTCAAATTCAATTTTTAGGTTACATCTACACCAGGGATTGGCAACCTTTGGGGGCTGCGGGAAGTGGCGCGGGCTGAGGGATGTGCTGGTCAGCGGTTCCCGCAGCCCCCATTGGCCTGGAATGGTGAACCGCAGCCAGTGGGAGCTGTGATCGGCCGAACCTGTGGATGCTGCAGGTAAACAAATTGGCCCGGCCCGCCAGGGGATTTTCCTGGTGGCCATGTGCCAAAGGTTGCCGATCACTGATCTACACTATGAGCTAGGGGTGTGGTTCTGCTGCTCATGTACACCTACTTGTCATACCCATGTACACGTATTCAATGAAAGCTACCATGTATGAGCAGGGGAATAGCACCTTCATAGTGTAGATGTAGCCTTAGTGTAGAAGTGGAAACTAAGAGGCTGCCACACTGCTAGTGAATGACTCTAATTATTTTGCACTATATCAGCCAAAAGTGTTGGGTTATATCCCAAGCATAGATTGAATCCTACCAAGGCTCTCAGCCTCAGTGATATCTTGTGGCAATGAGTTCCACCAGTTAATTGTGTGTTCTGTAAAAAGTTTCTTTTTATCGATTTTAATTTTATTGCCTTTCATATTCAAGGAATATATTCTTGCTCTTGTATTATGAGAAACAAACAAACAAACAAAAAAGTCTAAACTGTTGGGTACAAGTGAATTATTACTGACTGTACAAAAACAGTTTATTTTTACAAAGAATAACTGTCCCTGGTTCAGCTTATTTTCTTTTATTCATCAGTATCCTGTTTGTCTCCCTTCAATGTACTTTTAGCAATCCCCAGGCCTTTGTAATCTCATGTAATATGAAGGTACCCAAGAATAATACCAAGCTGCTCTCTTTTAGTGCTGTTAGCTAGACTTTTTGTTCCTTTTCTTGGCACTTGAACAGTTACTGAATAGGAGATTCTGTCATGGTTAATTGACACAGATTCCATTATTTCAACAATTGAATTACTGTTAAGCGCTGTGTTGCTAAGCTTTGTGGTATGTCATTCTTTCATTATCATCAGTAGGCCTGGTATATTGTTTAAGATATAGGATTTGTTCAAACCTGAATGATAGGAATAAATTTGGCTAAAATTATTTAATACAGATTCTATTAGGGATTGGAAAAAATAATTTACAGAATCCTTAGCTCTTTGACTACATAATAAGATATTACAGGAACAATTGTTAGACTTTTATGAAAAGACCTCAAAATCTTTTACCATTTATAAAAGCTTACATAATAAAAGAAAATCATAATAATAATTCAATTTTCATAACTCTGATCAATTCAAAGTAATAGAATAATACATTGGTTTTTGGTAAAAAAACAACAACCCTTATTTTTATATTAAATGAACCTCAGAAGAATTAATTTTGCCCTGGACAAAGGTTATATATTTTATGAAGTACATTAACTGACTTCTTTATCAACATAGGTTCTATTTTCTGAATTCATGAGTAGGAATACTGTTTCTTCAATGAAGAATCTTTGCAAAGGCTGAATGGCAGGGATCAGATAAAAACACAGGCTTTAAGCTGCTGAGCATTTTAATTAATACGAGTAGATAAATATTTGACTATCTCTAAATGCTCATTTCACTAGTAGGGCATTAGGTATATTATAATATATAGGGTAACTGATTCATTTTCATGCTCATCATCTGGAATTTCCCCAAATAAAAAAAAGATTACAGGGAGATATGCTTTATTTGACATATTCTCCCTATGGAACAATTAATTTGGGGAATTTAATGGAGTTTTTTTCAGTGACAGAGCTGTGCAATGTTTCTCCATTCTCCTATTAAAATATTCTAATTAAATCAGTTATCCTAGTCCCATCTGTTATATAGAGCTCTCATGTGGGGTGGCTGCTGGATTCTCTCCAGGGTAGCCTCTGTATTTAGCTCCCTTCATGGCTGGTTAGATGTCATACACAGCAGAATCTTGTTCTCTGTTAGAAATTATTGTTAATATATATTTTGGTGTTACATCACACACAAAAGAAATCCCAGGAGAATCGGCTCATCATGAAAAGCGTTAACTTGACAAGATGAACTGAATCATATCTCCCTGTTTGTTTTCTGTAGCAAAAAGGATGGTTTACATTCTTTTGAGAGGGCGGAAGGGGAATTTCATGTATGAGAAAAGGAGGTAACTAATTAGTTATTAAGAGCATACTTTGAGCCCCCATCTCTTCTTTGTCAAAGAAGAGGCTTCTTTACAATTATTGCTGCAGATGTCATATATCAAAGAAATGTTAACTGAGTAGCTGAAAGTTTATTTCCAACCCCATCAGGCCATCTCATAAAAGAAACAAAATACTTGCAAAACCATTCAATTGCATCGGAAGTCTGGTTAGCACCATACCAGGTACTCTGGGTGAAATCCTAGTCCCACTCAAGTTAATGGGACTTTTACGATTGATTTCATGGGGTCTGGATTTCACTTTCTAAATACAATTGATATGAAACTAGAAGCTAAACTATGTTATATATGCCACCCAATCCATGCAATAAATACTCCTCAAATGTTTCAAAATGCTATTTAACTAGGGTAAATCCGTTCTTATTCAATACAGTTTAAGGATTTTCATATAATTTTGTATTGTTGAATTAGGCACACACAGGTCCAGAGGCGATGGCTGGAGAGGGAATCATGTGGGGACATGTGCCCCCTTCTGATTTCTGTCAGAGTTTATATTTTTATTGTTCTTTTATGTGGGCAGTGCGTTCAACTATCAACAGTTATGCATAGCCACAGGTCAAAGGACTTACAATGGATTACAGAATGAGTCTGTGGTACATACATTATATCTGTAAAACACTGAGTAAATATACAGAGCTGTAAATTATTTTTAATAATAAAATCAACCACCATCCGATTTCAGTGCACTTGAACTATTCGTCTCAAATCTCCATGACAGGACTTTAGGACATGCAAACAGTCTCAGTATAGCTGTGTGACTAAAACATTAATGCTTGCCATAGGGTGAATTGTAACACCTCCAGGGTTTGAAATTTCACACTGTCTATACTGGATGGCCAGATACATTCCACCCCAACTCAAGCAGAGTTTGAAATTTCAAAAGTTGTGTGCAGTTCTTCTGTAGTCAAAAATAGAGATGGTAACCCCCATGTAGATAATTTTTATATATGAAGTTGTGTGTGTTCTTCCTTATTTTATTCACATACTGGCTCAGACCTGTATACTTGCATCAGACTTTCCTTTTTCAATGCATCATGCAGAACAAATTACAAAAGGAGTTCAAGCCCCCCATGCACTTATACATACCATCATAAGACTGATTTCTTTCAAGATAACCTTTTCAAATTATGTAGCTTCTGCTTTTCCTTTATGGCATGGCCCAGGAACGTATGAGAAGGAATTGTGCCAGTAGGAGCAGGACATGTTTTCCACTAGGCGTTTGGCTCCAATTGAAATACATAGTTCACGTGTAAACAAAAATGGTGCATCAGGTGATTTGAGTTCTATGAGTCGAATGCAGATTCTCCGCATGCATGCATGTGCATGCTGAAGGTTTGTTTTTGGTTGGTTTACCATTTGTATCACCCTTTCCCCTGAAAGAATCCAAGGGCCAGTTGCTTAATCATGGTATTTGCTTCCTCACAACCCCCCTTTTTTTTAAAAAGCAATCCACTCATCCAGTCAGGGGACAGAATTATGTTTCTAAAGTAATCTATCACACACAGATAATATATCATAAATCACAATATATGCAATGAACATAATTTGTGAGCCATTCAGAGGGTGAAATTTAGTAGCATGAAATGTCAATCAATTGATTTTTCAAAATCAACAAATCTATAAAAAACATACAGAAAGAAAAAGATAATATATGTCAAATAAATAGCTCACTATGAATAGTTTCTGTGGCTGAAATGTAGATTTCATATTCATATATATTTATAGAGAGAGAGAGAGGTAGAATATATATTACCATGCTGTATAAGCACACATATATAGAGAGACGTTAGCTATCAGTTTTAAGAGGTATGATGCGACTGCCTCTCTGTAAAACTTCAATTATTGTTTATCTAATTTCAAATCATAGGGCTTATGACTGCTATGTCTTTGTTACAATTCAGAAAATATTTTAAAAGATCTGCTTAATCTTCTTGCATGGATGAATCTGGCTTAAAAAGATTAATTTAAATATTTCATAATAATGACTATTTCCCTATTAGATTTATTTAAAGTATCCATGGCTATTCATTGAAAAGAAAGGTTTTAAGCACTTTATAAAACATTATGGGAAAGAGTATAAGTGGAACATTTCATATTTTTCCATTACCTTAATATTATTCTGGGCTATTGAGGCTGAATGTTGGTTTTGTTCCCTAACTCTTTCACAATGCAGGCTTTGTGTTTTTTCTCAATTATCACTATTATTATCACTGCATAATTAACGATCAATGATTAAAGCCTACAATTTTATTCTTGTTTGTGTGGTTTCTTTGTTTTTGATTGGCTTTGTAGCCTCGGCAGCTTCACCAGAGATCAAAAGTCTTTGCGTTTTTTTAGCCAGATGGAATAGTTTCCATGTTCAGTGGGAGGGCCACCTATGAAAGGCCAGCTGGATGAATTTCAGAATAAGATGCAAAGAGTAGGAAACCACATCTTCAATACAGAGACTTCATAAATATCAACACAACCACAAAAGGCAGGAGGTGAAGTGCAGTAACAGACAAGGGACTCAGGCATATAATATGAGCTCTGATATTTAATATAATTTTGGTGATTCAAAAGGTATGTACGACACTACAAAGTGTCATTGTACTTCTTAACTGACTGAAAAGCAGATTTTCTTAAGACAATATTGTACAATAACGGAACATAAGAGGTATTTTATAATGAAAAAACAGTTCAACTACTTAACTGGCTTTTCATAGAACAACAGAAATTAGAGATGAAAAAGATCCATTAGATCATTGACTCAT
This sequence comes from Terrapene triunguis, assembly GCF_002925995.2. Classification (NCBI taxonomy): domain Eukaryota; kingdom Metazoa; phylum Chordata; order Testudines; family Emydidae; genus Terrapene; species Terrapene triunguis. The sequence goes on along the minus strand of NW_020664372.1, from coordinate 27,204,652 downwards.
TTCACTGCTATTGGAGGATCGATCCATCCTTGATATTTCCATGCAGAATATAATTTACATTTTAGTACTTTCCTACATGTTTGGACATGTTCAGACACTACTCTTAGAGTTTAGACCACATGCAAATGGATCTCACCTCCAAGAAGATTTTCCTAAATTCATCCTGAAATGTATGTTTCTTAGGTTCGGCTCATTGTTTTTACTTACATCCACTTATCCCATGCTATATAATTTTTTCTTCATCTGCAGTGTTCATCTCAAATATTTTTAGTTAGTGATTTCTTTTCCAGCTGTAACTTAGCCAGACTATTTCTATTTAACTATCTTAGGGCCTGATCCAAATCCCATTGACGTCAATGGATCGACTCCATTGACTTCCAATGAGATTTGGAACAGACCCTTAATTTTTCCTTCTGCTCAAACATTGGACTTGTTTCTCAACTGCTCTGCACCCTACACAGTCACTTGCAACTCTTCAAGGAGAGTGCAACGTGGGTATAAAATAGTACCAAATGAGAGTGCTAACATTTTACACCCCCTTTGCACAGAAGTCAATGGCTGCACAAGGTTCTGGGCCATGGGACATTATTTTATTTATTTATTTATATAGGCATATACAATATTCTATTGTTTGTTCGTTTTGAAAATTCATATAAAACTATTTATGGCCATAATAGGCGCTTACCAAGGCATCTTAGATTATCCCAGCAAGGACTTTATGCCATTGGAATGGGGAGATTGCCAGCTTACTAAAGGGAACCAACCTTTGCTTCTAGCCCTGGAGGGCGCAAGGCAATGAACTTTTAAACGGTGCCATTTTTAGGTACAGAAAAGGTATTTTTGATCATTTTTACAGGCTTTTATGGCTCCTTCTGAGTCCTGCATGGTGAGGCTCCCATTAACTACATTGCTTGGCTTCACAGGTGGAAGAAATAGCCCCAATAAAAATGTGAAAACAGTCAAACTATTTCAGAAATATCTTAGACTATAACATATATGGCATGCACAGAATACGTTAGTATGGTGTATGCTATAAAGGTTTTATGAGCACTCATTTGGGTTGATCTGCAAAATTTGCTCATGGCTTCATCACTTTTGGGTAATATGTCTGTCTCAAACTCTCATTGTTGAAACCTTTATACCACGCCATTCTGTACTTCATACATGTATCATTAACAATGTTAGAACAGAAATGGGATGTGTGACAGACTGACAACATACTATAATATCCTGGACAAACCTCACTGAATTAAGTTAAAGTTTAAAGAATTAAGTTTAACATTTTTGGAGTTCATTGTATTAGAAATGCAACTGTCTATGTAGTATTGTGAGACTATATATGTAGCTTCTTTAGCAGGAAAACAAGATTAATACAATCTCTGGGAGGTATCAGGAACTTCAACGTTCTGAAGAATACCTATGAAGTGGATTTCCTAGGAAGTACTTTGAGGTAAGGGGGAATTCAAATTCTCCCCTCCAAAGCCAAGCTTTTGAAGGTACACCCTGGGGAGAGAGCCCCATTGTGTACTACCTACCTACTTTGGAAAACTCCAGCTCAAAGTTCCCTGATCTGCATAAAGGGTGAACCGAATATGTCAGGAGTGTGGTTGTTCTGAGTGGAAGCTGTGATGAGCTGGTAACCACAAGGAATCCCCTTGCACTGGGGTTGAAGGACTTCTCCTGCTTGAATCCATGTCAGGGTTGCAGTTAACTCTGGTAAGCTTTTTAGCCCATGTGTAGGTTCTTGTATTATTTTTAATATGTTTTCTCTGTAATGCTTTGTACCTTCAGAATAAAGTGGGCTTGTGTGGTAGCAATTATCCCTGTTAACTGTCTCTGAAGAGAAAGCAAGCAGGTGTCCTTGGGCATCCCATCTGTGCTGGTAAATACAAAGTGAAGGCAGGGCACTGTGCAGCCTGGAGATACCATGGTCAGAAAGGAGAGAGAAGCATGTCTCCACCCAATAGAGGCAACAACTGGGGAGCTGGAAGCCTGAACATGGATGCCTGGACTGAACCACTGGTGAAGAATACAGATGCAGTTGCCCTGAATCGTGAAAGTAAGTTCTTTCAAAACTGATTTACCTGTTTGAATGCAGTACTGTACAAATAGTAGAACTGATTATGAAAAATACAACAGCATGCTTAGACAGCAGATGTCCCTGGCACCAAATGTCCATGACCACACTGTATGACTTTATTCCAGGCATCTAAGACCTTCACAGGATTATTATTGATCCGGTGCAATGAGGTTAATCACAGGTGAACACATGACTCCTAGTCCATGACCAGATAGTGACCCCTCTTGACCTCAAGTCTGATCTTCAGAGTTCAATGTGTAGGGACTTTGTCTTTGAGAAGGGCAACATGATGAAAAAGGGCCAGCCTACAATGGCCAGTGATGATTTCAATCCTTTCAAGGCCAGTTCTCAGTGATATCTTCCTATTTCTGATAAAGTCAAACCATCTTATACAGAGTAGTTGCTGCTTGCAACTCCTATGAAATGCCTCCAGCCTCCTGATGTCTTGTTTAAGCAACCTTCATATTTCAGATCCATAAAGGAGGATCAGAAGTACACAGGTTTGGTAAATCTGTACTTTTGTATATAGTTTTGCCTTCTTTTGGCTCCAGATCCTTTGCAGGTCCCTTATGGCTAAACCAGTTCTCCTTAGGATGTTTGGCTGGCTGTGCCTGTCTGATGACAGTTTACTGCCTAGAGAGATAAACTATTTCCATGATTTGCCCAGCAGACCAGACTTCTTGTATCACAACTTTTATGCCAACACTCTGGATTTTTGTTTTTGCCCAAGAAAACCTTAGTTCAAGGGCAGCTGCCTCAGACTAGAAGCTCTCTGATGCATCTTTGAGATCAATTGCATCCTGACCAAAGAGGATGACATGATTTGCATAATCTAGATAGGTGAAGAAATTGAACCAACAGTTACACCAATATTTGTGGAGATACATTTGAGGAGCCAATCCACTGAATGGCATAACAGGGCTGAGGCCAGGACACATCTCTGTTTTACCCCAGATCTAGTGTGAAACCTGTCAGATCTATGGCCAATGCAGCCATGCCCCTGCATGTCATTATGCAGGTCTTGAATTAGCATCAGGAGGATGTCAGGAACACTGGTGCCTTCTATCAGCAGAATCAATGGCTGCCTTTAGGTCCATATATGCTGCTGTCAAAGGCTGTTTGAATCACGATGGATCTCAGATAATAGACAAGTATGAGAACAAGGATAGGTCCATTGTAGATTGCCCAGCAGTGAAGACCAATTGATCTGGGTGATGGCATTTCACAATACGAGGTTGGAGTCAGGTGAATAGGACATGAGTGAAGACATTTCCAGGAAGAGAGCACAGACTTATGGGCCTATAGCTATTGCACTCAGTGTGTAGGCCTTTCCTCTAACAGAGTGGGACAATGATTCATTTCCTTCCACTCCACTGGTACCTTCCCAGCAGTCCAAGCCCAAACAAAAATTTGGTGTTATGCGACACTTATGGGCTCTATGGCACACCTGAGAAGATCAGGCATTATGTCGCTGGGTCCAGGAGCATGTCCACTTCTAAGTTTCTTTATGGCAGATCAAACCTCTTCCAGTGTAGGCGCATCTATACAAGTTTGGGGGTCAAGGATTGCATCTACTGCTAATGAATTCAGATCTGGACATGGAGTCGTTTCATGATAGTTAAGCACAGACTCAATACTCTTTCCATCTTTGCAGGACTTCTTCTTTGGTTAAGCATGTTTTACCATCAGCCTCACTTATTGGCAGTTTTGGATTAACATGATTTAATAGCTTGGAATGGAGGTCATAATTTATTAACTCTTATTCCCTATTCTGCCTCTTTTGCTAAATTCTCACAATAAGCTTTGTCACAGTTCAAGGCAACTGCACCTGTATTTCCCTTTAGTGATTCAACAAGGGCTCCCCGTCTTGACTTTCAGCTCCCCTCTGTTGCCTCTCTTGGATGGAGATATACATCTCTCTCCATTCTGACTGGGATATTCCCAGGCTGCAACATTCCCTTGCCTTTACTTTGTTAGTCCCAGCACAGATAGGTTGCCCTGCCACACCTGCTTATTTTCAAAGATAGATAATAGTGTGATTGCTACAGGTATAAGTTACTACGTGGCTCTTTCTAAGCAAGCCTATTTTATTCTTAAGTTTCAAAGAATTACAGAGAAAAAATATTAAAAAAATAAAAGAACCTACATGGATGCTAATAAGCTTACCTGAGTTCACCTTAACTCTCACATGGGTGCAGTCTTTTAATATCCCAGACTAGAGGCAACCTTGTAGTTACAAGTTCATAAGAGCTTCTGCTCAGAACAAGCATACTCATAACATGTTCAGTTCATTTTTTGTATAGTTCAGAGGTCTCTGATCTGGAGTTTCCAGAAGCAGGTAGTTAGCATACAAAGGGTCTACCTCCCCAGGGCATATTTTCAAAAGCTTGGTTTGGAGGGGGAGAATTTGTATTCCCCTCAATTCAAGGCATTTCCTTAGGAAATCCAATTCACATGTATTGTTCCAAAAAGACCTTTGAACTTCCTAATACCTTCCAGAGGTTGAATTAATCTTGTCTTCCTGCTAAAAAGTTCCATTTAGTCTCACAATAGTGCATAAACATTTGCATTTGTAATATAATGAACTCTAAAGGATTTAATCCTAATTCGTTCATTTAATTCAATAAAGTTTATTTGACTTTCATAAATTTTGTTCAGGATATAGCAGGATATGGTCAGTCTGTCAAATCTCCCCCCTACAGAAATGTGTGTAACTAGAGTGCTGACTGGCACACAAGAGCAGGGGTCAACCACATTCAGCACGTGGCCCATCAAGGTAATCCACTGCTGGGCCACAAGACATTTTGTTTATGTTGACCGTCCGCAGGTATGGCCCCCCCACAGATCCCAGTGGCCGCAATTTGCCATTCCCGGGCAATGGACCCATAACTAAATTCCTGTCTCTGCTCCAACTCTCCTGAGGTTAGAGCTCGGAGATTCTGGTGGCCTCACCTCAGCTTCTTTGGAGAAGGAGGAAGAGTATTGATCCCGAATAGGGTGGCTTTTTGTTCCCCACTGAATCAAGGTGAAGAATTTATCAACCCTCAAATAGGTCGAGACAATCTGAATGGAAGACTCACCTGGGCATGGAAGAGAGAGCCATTACTAGGTAAATTGGAGCTGTGACAAGTTATTAGAAAAGGAAAGAGAGGGAAGAGAAATCAGAGCTGGGAACAGAGACCTGGCTAAGCTCAGGATGTGATGTACTTGTATCTTAAAATGTGTACCGAGCAAGGTTAATGATAAGCAACCTGAGAATACAGTGGGAAGCTTTGTCATTTATTTTTATTTTAGTTAATTCTTTTTAGGGCTGTCAAGCAATTAAAAAATTAATCACAATTAATCACATGATTAAAAAAATTAATCACGATTAATCGCACTGTTAAGCAATAATAGAATACCATTTATTTAAATATTGTTGGATGTTTTCGACATTTTCAAATATATTGATTTCAATAACAACACAGATCACAAAGTGTAAAGTGCTCACTTTACAGTTATTTTTATTACAAATATTTGTGCTATAAAAACAAAAGAAATAGTATTTTTCAATTCATTTCATACAAGTACTGTAATACAATCTCTTTATAATGAAAGTTGAACTTAAAAATGTAGAATTATGTCCAAAAAAACCTGCATTCAAAAATAAAACAATGCAAAACTTTAGAGCCTACAAGTCCACTCAGTCCTACTTCTTGTTCGGTCAGTCACTCAGACAAACAAGTTTGTTCACATTTGCAGGAGATAATGCTGCCCTCTTCATGTTCACAATGTCACCTGAAAGTGAGAAGAGGTGTTTACATGGCACTGTTGTAGCCGGTGTCACAAGATATTTACGTGCCAGAGGTGTTGAAGAGTCATATGTCTCTTCATGCTTCAACCACCATTCCTGAGGACATGTATCCATGCTGATGACAGGTTCTGCTCGATAATGATCCAAAGCAGTGCAGACCTACGCATATTCACTTTCATCATCTGAGTCAGATGCCACCAGCAGAAGGTTGATTTTCTTTTTTGGTGGTTCGGGTTCTGTAGTTTCCACATAGGAGTATTGCCATTTTAAGAATTCTGAAAGCATGCTCCACATCTTGTCCTTCTCAGATTTTGGAAGGCTTTTCAGATTCTTAAATCTTGGGTTGAGTGTGGTAGCTATATTTAGAAATCTCAAATCAGTACCTCCTTTGCGTTTTGTCAAATCTGCAATGAAAGTGTTCTTAAAACAAACAACATTTGCTGGGTCATCATCCGAGACTGCTATAACATGAAATATATGACAGAATGTGGGTAAAACAAAGCAGGAGACATAGAAGTTCAGTCACTGTATGAGGTGAATTGAAAAATAGTATTTCTTTTGTTTATCATTTTTACAGAGCAAATATTTGTAATAAAAATAATAATATAAAGTGAGCACTATACACTTTATATTCTGTGTTGTAATTGAATCCATATATTTGAAAATGTAGAAAAATATCCCGAAATATTTAATACATTTCAATTGGCATTCTATTGTTTAACAGTGTGATTAAAACTGCGATTTATCACAATTAATTTTTTTAATCACGATTAATTTTTTTGAGTTAATCATGTGAGTTAACTGCGATTAATCGACAGCCCTAATTCTTTTGATTTTTGAATAAACCTTTAACTATTTTAGAGTTATTGGCTGATTATGGTTCTCAAAGTACCTATGCAAAGCTGCAGTTATTACCCATACCAGGTACAGGAAAGATTACCTATATTTCAAATTGATCTTATCTTTGGAAATAACTTCTTTTCCTAGCAATGGAGGCCTGCACCAGAAGTTCTGCCCCTCTTGCCTGGAACTTGAAATTGATTTACATCAGAGAATACTGAATGAGGAGCCACAATGTATCTCTTGAAGAATTACCTGAGCACATGAAATGACACAGACATACACAAGAGAAGACAACTGTTTTTCCAGGGAGGAGAAATGGTAGCATGGAGAATATTAACATGGAGATTTTGACTAGGTAATATGTAGAGTATATTATGAAAACTAGCATTTCTTGGGGACACTGCATATTGAATGGAGAGGACTTCATTGTACTCATTATTATTGTACTGGCTCTAAGAAAACCAGTGCAATACTTCAGCAAAAATGAACGTTATCAAAATGTCTACATATAAATATGTAATAATTTATATTTCAAAGAATCATCATCTAAAGCATTTGTGAAATGTGACATTTTTCAAAGCTTTCAGTTTTGGAAAAATTGCTCCTACTTCTTGGAACCCTTTCCCTTCTTTCTACCTACTCATCAACTCTTATTTTTCCCGTTTGGGAGCATTTAGTCCCAAGTGAAATGTGTGAATACTATAGCACACTCTGTTCTAATGTATATAATTTATATTCATTATTGTTCATTATTATTATTTATGTATAGTCTAGGTACTTTCCTCCAGTAGTGAAATTACATGACAAACATAATGAAAATAAATATAAGACGTTTCATGACCTTTTGCAGAAATCCTACATGGTGTATATCTTCTAAAAGAAAATACTTAGTATTAGACTAATTGGTAACACACAACACATATGTGACAGTCAAAGTTGATGTGATAAATTTATGATCATATAGTGCTTCCTAAATGGACAAACACTGCAATGTCAGATAACCCAAATAATGAGCATAACAGAACATGAAATCCTGGTCCCATTAAAGTCTATGGCAAAACTCCTGTGGACTTTAACTGGACCTGTATGTGACCTGTGGACTGTAAATAAACTAATATAGGAGTCATTTGGCTATGATTCAGGTTTGCTTCTTTATAATGAGTGTGAATTTTACATTCAAATATACAGTTTAAAAATAACTGGAAAAAAATTCAGCATTCCCAAGTTTTTCAGCTAAGTCCTGCAACATAAACACCATACTCTGTGTGAGAATTTTTCCTGAAGGCTTCAGAACTACTAAAGAATCCATACTTTAAATTGTTTTCTACAGTTGTAACAGTGCAACTATGGCATGAGATTTCTTCGTTGTAGATTCATTTAGGGGAAGAAGGACAAAAACAATTCATGAATCTGTTACATACCAAAATGGAGCATTTTTAAAATGTAAAAACCCTATAAAAATAGATCAGGTACACACACACCCTGAGTACCTCCCCTGAAGACAGGGGACAAGTGCCTTGTAGTGCAAACCCTGCACTTGGTTTCTCTGTCTCTATCTTTCCCTCCCTCCCTTGTGTCTTGATATAAGATTTCAAGGAGGGTTTTAAGATTTAGATTGCCTTCTGTGTTAATCCTTTATTAGCTCTTCCCCTTGGGTTCATTCATCCTCAATGACAGGTGGTACAGTCACAATGACCAGGTTTAAAAGAAACAAGGTCCAAAGGTTAGGCTGCTAAATTTGGATTCAAGTGCCCCAAAATGGGTCTGATTTTCAAAAGTACTGAGCACCCAGCATCTCCCATGGACTTCCATCTGTGAGAACTGCTGGGTGTACAGCTGCCACTGTGGCTAGTGACAAAATGATTGGTAGGCCTGCAGGTAAGAAGCAGAGGTCAATATTCACAATGAAAGGGAATATTTGTATCCAAGGGTCCATTATTAAACAGTTTAGAGACCATGGATATTTTTTTTATGATTGTGAGATTATTCATCTACCATCTCAACGCCCAATTTACCTGTTTAAGGACAGTAGATCCTTTCTCCCCAGGCAGGGACTTCTTCCAAGGAGTGGCAGCTATTGAGTACTCTCTCTCTGGCAGAAGCAGATTTCTTTGGGGTCCAAGGGGGAAAATGTTGGGGAAAGCGATAACTATGGGAACACCATGTAATAGGCGGGAGTTAGTTTTCTTGGGGATGGCCCCTCTCAAACATACTGAGAACATGGGAGTGGTATTGAACTTTGGGTGTGGGCAAGCTCTTATGGACATTTTCACTACACTTTAAAATCAGGACCAGACATCAGAGAAGAAAGGAATAATAAATCCAGGATTCTTCCCTGCCTTACAAGACATATCAGGGACAACAGGCTTTTATCCACTATGCTAAATGTCATCTGGCTTCTGTCATGACAATGTAGCTAACTGTGTATGTCTCTCTCTTCCTGATGCTAATGCTGACTGTCTCACCCCCCACAATTGCTGGCTTTTTTCCCCTCAAACTTGGAGCAAGTCAATTTCTGTCACCTGCCAGCTGGCTTCCTTGCAGCCTTTTCTCACACCAGAGCAGGTGCTACATATTCTGGACTATTTTTTTAGGCAATAAGACATGAGGGAAGTATGGAATGCCTATTGCTGGTCATTTGACCAAACAATAACTAATGATGGCTACCAAAAAACTTCCCCAAAAAGTTATTATGCATCTATATTTAAACAGGGAGAGAGCAGCTCAATACAAGAGGTTGTAATGGAAATTATCATACAAATTTAACACTAATGGGTCAGATCAGTGTCCAGCCGTAACTACATTAGGAAATACTATACTTAAGATTGCAGGAAATTTCAAATGATAACTTCTTATTTTCAAATTTTCATAACTTTCTGGAAAAAAAGCACTTTTCAGAGAGAACTTTGCATGCTTTGTTTCTCTGTAAAGGTGAATTTTTGAGATATGTTTGAGCCAAATGCCTTCGAGCAGTCTATACATTTAGGCTGTGGTGAAATATATGCTTCCTTTACAAAGTACTCTAATCACATATAGCCCTTGATTATGCAATGAGCTCTGCAAAGATGGAGGAGTCTATTCATGTGGCACTTATTGCAGGGCCAGGTCTTGCCGCAGTCCCGCCTCTGTCCTGCACCCCTCCTTGCTGGCTTTGACCTAGGCTGGACACCTGCTCCAACTACTAGGTTAGATTGCTCTCATCTCAGGCTGACAGTTTCTTTGCCAGGTTATTTTTAAAAAAACACAACCAAAAAGAACCTGGTATTGATTTAACTAAGTTTTTCCCTTTGAAAACTGAGTGCCCTGCATGCATAGCACAAGGTTTTCAGCTATGCTGAATCACACGACAAAGCTGCTACAGCCTAGGAAATGCATGTGTTTCCTGAGAGCTTGAGACCTGAATCCTTCCCATTCTCCTGCCAGCTCACTAGAACCCTTCTGTTTATTTGACGTAAGTTGATATTTTCAATTCAGATATCCCTGGCTCTCTGGGAAAATGTTTCAAAAGCACGTAAGTGACTTGTGAAAATCCCGTGCTTGGACAAAATATTACTGATATATTTTTTTTTTAAATTACAAAATATGCATTAGGCCAGTTGATATTGCTGCAAGAACCTTCCATTTTAAATTTCCTTTAATATTTTTAATGAGCACTGGATTATTATTTTATATGACAGAGGTGCTGGAACAATTTGTACAGTGGGGGTGCTGAGAGCCATTGAACCAAACTGCAAATCCTGTATATGATGGAAACCACTTCAAGCCAGGGGGTGCTGCTGCACCCCAGCAATCCTAGTTATAGGACCTATGTTACATGATATATTGAATATACTGTAGACAATTATTCTGACTGCAAAACCTACCTTTTACAATGTACCAGCCTCACTTTATGGTGAATAAAATTTTTATTTTCTTGTCTTCACTGCTTTATTGAAGAACACACTGGAAAGAAAACATGCACAGTTTTATATGGCAAAAAATTTAAAGTTAATTTCCTATTAAGTATAAAATGTTGTTTCCCTAATCTGCTAATACTGTGTGTGGAAACTTAAAGATACCATCTTCAGAAAAAAAATACTTTTTGCCTTTGTTCTCTGAGATTAATTCCACTGAACTAATGAGACTTTCAGTATGATCCTTATTAAGTAAAGCTGATTTCAGGGACCCTGTTTATAAATATTTAGGAACCAAAACCATCATATTAAACCTTGGAACGTAACTCTACAGAACTATTGTCTGACAGTGACCTAATTAGAGTCATTTGCATAATAATGAGACTTTGAAAGAGATAAGTGATAGCATGCTTGTAATAGATAATTAATTTGTGTTTCAAAATAAGCCATGGATATTTAACCACAATTCATATGACATGTTGAATTAAGGGAGTTGTGCAAGTTATTTTATAACAATAAACCACAGTTACAGCTGTTCAGTTCCACTTAAGCTCCCATTCAACATATTCCCCTCTATGTTGAAAAGGTAAGGCTGTTCACTAAGGTTTTGATTCTGAAGTTCATTTGCCAAAGGGTATAGCTAGGAAATAAAATACTTCTTCACATCATAGAAGCAGCATAACCTACTCCATATGTTGTCCTTCATTTAGTATGATTGGTGCATGGCTCTGTTCTTCTTCCAGTCACTTACACCTTCTCTCCATTCCTATATTGTTCTCTTTGAGCCCATAACATGAGAACACTCCATAATATGTCTTACCCACAACTACCTGCCCTCTGAGTCACCATTCCCACTTGTAATAATTCAATAGTTTGGGTACATATGGCTTCATTAAAATCTTTTCTTGGGCTTTGATTCGCATGGATGCCCAAATTTAAGATTGACTTTGAATTGAGGATGTGAATACATCCAAAAAAATCAAAGTGCTGCTACTTCCAAACCACTGAGTTTCACCTCATTTCACATTAAAAAAACATGTGAAACCACAAGACTCAGACTGTTTCTATGCAAAATCATAAAGTGGCTAAGATTCACTAAAAACTGGCCAATGTTTGCACGCTTCATTGAGCAATTTGGTAATGGCTGAATTGTGAGTTTGAACCACAGGTTTCAGGTTTCATAATTAAAGCTTCACACAGCTCTGGTGCAGAACTCTGACAAGATCAACAAAAACCTATTGCAGTGTGTCACATTCCAGGGTACAGTCCAGACCAGTGAGAGGTTCTGTCACCACCTGCCCCATTATCTTGGATGCCTCACAATGCTTGGCGGTTGTAACTCCAAACCTGGCCTGTTCACAGAGGGCCTAACGGAATGCAGGTCACACCCTGAGTGCCTGTGTATAGTTACAGCCCTGGCCCAGTAGCTCTGACCCCAGCAGCCTGTCAGCAGCACCCCAGTCAAACTCTGGCTTCCAATAGCCTCAGTGACTACTTGCAGGGTGGCCCTGATACACTACCGGTCCTGAATTTTCCCCAAAATTTGTGTTCTGCATTTTCCAGCCCTCTCCTGTCCAGTTCAAATATTAGAGGTCTGTTGCCCCTTTAATGGATCAATATTCAGAGTTTGCTACTTTAACTGGAGTTCCCAAACAGTTCAGTTTAACCACAACACTGGATTAGTTTTGATTAAAAAATATTAACAAAATAAAATAGGATTTTAAGTGAGTACATGTATAAGGTATTAAAATCAGAAATGATTACAAGAGAAATAAAGATCAAATGCTTTCTAGTAGCTAAAACTTAACAAGCTTGACTTGGTTCAAGGTAAAATCCTTACCACATATTCCCAGCAACATGGCTGACCTAAATCTCAGGTCAGGCTCTTCCTGCCCAGTTGCTACCAGAGTCAAAGGGCTGGTTCCTTTCTCTTCTTAGGTGTGTGTGGTGGGTGAAAGAGAGAGAGAGAGAGAGGGACAGACAGAGGGAGAGGGAGAGAGAGATGCTTTGGGGAGTTTTAGCCCTTCACTTTTACAGTCCTGTCACCCTTTGAAGTGGAGTTTTCAAAGCAAAATTTATTCAAATAGTAAAGAAAGTGATATGGAGACGGGGAGGGGGGGTTAAGGTGGCTCCATGATGTTTCTTCTCCCCGTGTATGCTGAAATGCAGATTTGCCTTGTCTCTTGCCATTTCCCCCTCTTGCTCTCTCAAGGACCCTCTTTATTACTTATGTAAATTAAGGTTTACACACATTCCTTTGGTTCACTAGACGTGTTCAACAACTTTTCCCTAGCCAGGACTATGTGGGTTTAAACATGTGCTACCAACATAATACAGTGAGAATTAATAACTTTACATATAATGTTGCTACATACATTTCACCATGATATTATTGACCAGCAAGTTATTGGTTTTCACATGAGATACCTCACAAGCATATTTTGCACAAGGATTACTACAATAGCATATAGGGTGTGAACACAGGTTTTTTTTGGTCACATAATGTAAATTATTAATGTTTGAAAAGTATTTCTGTTGGTACACAAAAGGCGCATTCAAGTGTCAGGCTAGCCTCCTTTCAAGTTCACCACTTAGCTGATGATAATGACACTACAAAACTGCTTTAAATAGGATCCTGCATATTTTCATTAGTGCTATATACAGAGAGAAACTAACATTTATGCTATTTTTAATAATGCAAATACATTAGAGATGCATTAAGATATTGTTTTTGGCTTCCCAATTTTTGCATATGACAACTTCATAAGAATTCATCCAAATGTAATTTTTATTTCCCAACTAAGCAAATGACTACAGATTTATATTGGGGGAAAAAAGGGACCCAATATTAATTTCGGAAAATACCACAACCATAATTCAGAAGCATGTAATCATTAGCAAACACTCAGCCCATAGTGTGTCCTTTGCCTCAGTTTCTCACCTTGCAGTGTGAAAGTGCAACAAATGAATGTCCTTTAACTTACCACTCCCCTTTCCCTCAGCTGCACCCCACTCACAGTTGGAGGTCCTTGGTTAGTGAGGACCCAGAGTTCAGAGGTGTATTCATGGGCGGTTCAGCTCCCACCCTTGGGTGGCAGTGAGTGTTGAGTAATGTATCTGCTGCTGCCACCTCTGCAACTGGCTCACAGCTACCACTGTCTCTGTGCCATTGCTCTCTCTCTGCTGACGCTGGCTGCCACTGTTTGCTGCTCCTGCAATGTCATGGTCTGAGGTTCCGCCACTTAACCCAGTTCTTAGTGATTTCACGTCTCAATGATTTCAACAGGTAGTAAGGATCCTCATCGCCAGTGCAATCTCTGTGTTGTATTTCACTGTCCCCACAAAAGGTCTAAGGGGTAGACATCAGCAGTGATGTCAACTCTAGGAATCTCTACCTGGAAACAATGACTTTCAATTGAGTCTAACCAGCTCTATCATTAAACACTGGAGGAAGGAAATCAAATGGTGTCTAAAACTCTTTAAACAGAGCCAACACTGCCAAAGCAGAATACCCATCCTCACCCTCTCCCCCTTTCACTGGGATTTGGCATCCCTACCCCCTGCTTAGCAAGTGAGGTTCACTTTAAGGTGGCCCCCTCAATCAGGACATGCTAAGTACAGTGCTGCTGCCCTTCACTCATACAATAAGGATAACAATATTTCATTACCCTTACATTCAAATACTAGAGTGATTTGCAACCCAAACCAGCCAAAATTGATCATTTTGGCAAAACAGCTCCATTTGCTGTGCACCTAGGCAGAGTAGGCGTGGCTATGCAGACACGGTCTGCTCCAGAAGTCTCTTCCCACATCATCACTAGATGTCAGGGGAGAGCTCATTCAGGCCCTGCTTACATTATATGTTTGCACACATGTGATATAAGCACACGTGTGAGCTAAGTTTTGCAAAAACTACCACAAATTTGAAGTGAAAATGTGTGTGTGTGTGTGTGTGTGTGTGTGTGTGTGTGTGTGTGTGTGT
>NW_020664372.1:27102837-27190051 GCF_002925995.2 Terrapene triunguis | reverse complement strand
TGTGTGTGTGTGTGTGTGTGTGTGTGTGTGTGTGTGTGTGTGTGTGTGTGAGGGGGAGTAGGGGTATCCTCCTCTTTCCCCAGTGATTATGTATTTCCACCTCCAGAAATTTTACTACATGGATTATATCCAAGCAAATATCAGTGTTGCAAATCTTTAAATATACTCACACTGCAATTAGCCAACCTGGTAATAATAACTAAGCAAAGGTGTTTGTCTTTTGTTTTCTCTTCATGGGTGTATTGAAACTATGTCATAGCTAAGCCAACATAGGGAAGAGTGTGAAGGAAGGAGGGAGAATAAGTGATTGCTGGACTAGAGGAATAGGCTTAAGAGGGGCAGGGTACTGGGAGAGAAGTACAAGAGAGAAGGAGGATTGTCCTATTAACCTCCTTGGGACTACTCCCATGGTTAAAGTTAAGCAAGTGTTTAAATGCATTGCTAGATGAGGACCTCCAATTGTAAGCTTTTCAAGGCAGGAAACTCTTTACATCCATAAATAAATATTTAAAATTCTAAATAAAGCTCATTAAACTTTATTCTTTTATAAAAGTAAAACAGTAAGATTTAAGAAAAAAAATCACAGGAATTCTTCCTTATGTGGTTACCACAGGTGATAGACTAGTCTTTTGTCTAAAGTACAGGCTAGGCTCTGCCTTTTAAGAAGTCACTAAGACTTTGAACAACTCACTAATACTGTGGCAGTGTAAAAAACTCTGCAAACAGATGCAAGTGCAGGACTGGGGCCTAAATTCTTTGTGCATGTGTTGCCCCATAAATAAAATAAAAATAAAACCTAACTTAGAGTTGTATTTGCTCACAAGGGCTACTGTGAGGCTTAATTCCATTATGTTAATAAAACACTATGAGAATCTTGGATGAAAGGTGCTATGTTGAAAGGAAAAGTATATCACGTCTGTTGTATTTCCATAATTCATAATGAAAATGATGAAGCATAAAGTAAGTACCAACTTATCCACTGCAACTGGCTAAAGAACAACAAAGGGTTTACAATGATTTATTGAAATTCTTCTGTTAGAATGTCTTCCTCTTCTAGACCATTAACCTCTGTTTCATATAAAGATGAAGCTATGCTTTGGTTTATTTTCATAAAGTTAAGTCACTCTGCAGTAAGGCAGTGCTGTTAACAATTACAATATGCCTAGCACTGCTAAAAATAGACATAATTGCAGTTGTACAAATCAAATAATAAAAGGCCACCCTAGACAGAAAGTTCTAAACTTTTTATTTACCTTCTAGGTGACTAAAAAGGTCACCACTGAACACTGACATTAACAGGCATTTACAGAATGAGCTGTCTACTGTTGTAGCCAGAAAAGTACATATCTGATTAATACCATGATCAGGTAGCTCTGAAGAAAACAGAAGTGAAGCTAACTAAAAAAGGTTAGTGAGAGTAAGCAAATAGGGCCTGGATTTTTTTCTTTTTTAAAGAGGCTAAAGTTAGGCTCCTCAATCCATATTTAGGCAAAAAGTAAGTAATTCTGATTTGTAGAATTTTGGGACTTTTGGAAATTAGCCCATTTATTTAGGTGCCTAAATATAGATTTGTGAAACTGAATTTAGGCATATTTTTAAAAAGCAATCATTGTCAGTTTATCCACTGGTGAAAAAAAAATGTGTGGAGCTACATTCCCCACCTTCTGCATGACTAAAAGAAATACACTGATGATAACTATGAAACAGTTGCCAAGATTTTTCCCTATACTTAGAAGAGGAAATAATTGTGGTAACTGATTGATATCTGTTAGCAAAGGTTGACTTCTAAACACCAATGACTGTAAAAGCATAATCAGCAATGAAGGACTGACAGAGGAAAAGACAGAGTAATGTGGAGAAAATTGGTTAAAAATACTTTATAATAATCAGCAATGACATCCATGCAATCAATTACTTGTGAATAATAGTTTACATGTTATTATATACTGGCATGCCCTATTCTTTCATAGAATTGTAGAGTTTAAAGTCAGAAAGGAACATTATTTCATTGAGTCTGACCTCATGTATCCCATAGGCCATTACATTTCATTCAGTTATTCCCATAGTAAGCCTAAGCTCTGGTCCACAATACAAACTTATGTAGCTATAACTACGTCGCTCAGGGTTTGGAAAATCCACATCTCTGAGCAATGCCATTATGCCGACTGAACTTCCACTGTAGACAGGGCTTCTCCCAACGACATAGATATGGCCTCTTGGGGAAGTGGAATACTATACACCAACGGGAGAAGCTCTCCCGTTAGCACAGGTAGCATCTTCACTAGGTGCAGCTATGCCACTACTGTGCTCAGGGCTTAATTTGTGCTAGGGCTTGCCTGGGCTGAACTCTAGGCATTGCAATTCACAGCCCCGACACCTCTGGGCTTTCTGCGTCAGTTATGGAAGTAAAAAATTGCTTGAGCCCCGGCTCCTCTTTCATTACAAATTAAGCACTGGGTGCGCTGTAAGTGTAGAAAAGCTGTAAGAATTTATGTTTGGCTACAGCATACAAGGACTAGATTGTTTATGAGAGTGGTTATGGCATATAGAACCTGCGCTGGGGGCTGATTTTCAGGGGAAGATATGGAGTATTTGTAGGATGATTCTTGGGGTTGCCACACAGAAAAAGGACAGAGCAGGGAGGTTGAGAGATTGAGGGGAGTTGGATAGGGACTTCTCTGCATGGTTACCAGATGTCCCATTTTAAAGGAACAGTACCTTATTTAAGCCCTCCTACAGGTGTCCTGACTTTTTCTTAAAAACAGGCAAATTGTCCCGTATTTTCTCTCTCTCCCCCATCAGTACTGGCGGTTCTTGCTGCTGGCCAGATCCGTGCTCGCCAGTCGCCCACCCACCAGCGGTGCGTCAGGGGGTCCAGTGGCTGATGATAGGGGTGGATGTGCAAGGCTGGTGGCTGGGAAAAGATGCAGCACGCAGGACCAGCCACTCACCCTGCTGGTCCATCAGTGCAGCCCCTGCCGCGTGCTGGCTTTTGGCCAGCAGGGCCCTGCCCACCATCCTGTTTCCGGCCATCACTGGCTGCGCACTGCAATGGCTGGTGAGTGCAGGCAGGCGCCAGACAGAGGCCAGTTACATATTGCCTCTGTTGACCACCGATCAGCCCTTTACATGCTCCTCCTCTCACTGTCCTCTCCCTACTTTGCCCCTTGGCCTCCCGCCCCAGCCCCGCTGCTCCTCCATATCCCCACCGCTGAGGCTCGTCCCGCTCCCAGTACTATGTGGAGAACCAGCCCCTAGTTAGAGCACTCAAATCATCAGCAGCCTGGCCAGCAGGCTCCTTCATTCTCCCACTGCCTCTGGCTGGGAAGGTACCCCGGGAAAGCCAAAGACCCTCCGGCTCAGGGACTGGCCACGAGGTCCTGGGACCTGCATGTGCCAAAGCCCTTCACAGCACTGGCACGAGGAAACCTCTTAGCCCTTCAGCTCTGGAGTGGCAGGGGGGGAAGTGATTTCCAGCCTGGTCATGCCCCAAATCTGCAGGCTCCACAGCAGCCCCAAGGGCAGGGACTTAGCATCCTCTTCACCCCCCAACCCGGGTCCTGCCCCCAGGGAGCTTGGGGCTGCTCCATCCCCTAGGCACCCTTCCTGACTAAGCCACCTCTCTGTCCGGTTTGTTGAAGCCCCTGCAGGCAGATTCCATGGGCCCTGGTGCACATTGCATCCTTAGGGCTTAACCCCTTCCTGCCTGCACTGTAACCGGTGGTGACAGGAGGCAGTTGGGTTATGTTGGTGGCCAGCAGCAGCCTGGAGGTGTTTGCTGCCTTTTGACACTGTGTGGGCAGGAAGGAACAAGCTGCTTCCAGCCACGGGGCAGGCATGGGGAGGGAGAAAAGAAGAGATGAGCTCTGCAAAGACATGGACCATGTCATCCCTTCCCCCCCTCCACCCCTGTGACTGGAAGCAGCTCCCATCCTTTCCCTCCCGCACAGTGCTGAATGGCTGCTGCTGGCCACATTCTGTTGTGAACCCTGGCAGAAATCTGTGGGGGCATGTGACCCTGTGTGCCCCCTGCCTATGTGTTGCCTCGGGAAAATGTGGTGCCAGGTACCAGGAGAGGCAGGTCCAACCTGTGGGCACAGCCAGGCATGGAGAGGAGAGAGCGCCAGGCAGGGAGTGTCGGTTTGGTTGGTTGATCAAACCCCTGTGTGAGAGAGGTATATGGGAGTGTGTGTGTGTCACCTCTCCCCATGTGGGGGGGAGTTTGGGGGGGGGGTGTGTCACCCCTCCCTGTGTGAACCCTAAAGCCTTAAAGATAAGAAGGTAAATAAAAAGAATCCAGCTACGCAGTATTTCTTTTTAATGGGGGATCAGTCAACTTGATGTTAATTTGAACGTTTATACTACATAGTTCTGATTGATTGCCTTTGAACTTACTTGAATATGAATAATTTTACCAGGTGTCCCGTATTCAGCATAGGGAAATATAGTCACACTACTTCTCTGGATTGTGAGGGAAGATGGAGAAGTTGCTTACAAGGGCAGTTTGGCCTGCAAAAGGATTTTTGGCCTGCAAAGGGAATTTTGTACATACTGAGTAACATATTTTGTTACTAGATGTTCATATAGCTAGGTAATTATATCACCCTCATCAGCTGTAGTATCTGAGAGCCTCACAATTAATAATGGATTTTATCCTTACAACACTCCCAAATGTTTTAGTGTTATTTTAATATGAAAAAAGAAGTAATTTCTGCAAATAACTCTTAGCCTTTAGCTCTTTCAATTGTGAGTCATTGCAAATATTCAATATTCAGAACTTAGGCATTTTGATTGGATATATAGGACATATGGTGTCTTTGTGTTTCCAGAATGTGTGCAACTCTTATGAACATGTTTCCAGAGTGAATATTAAAGATTATGAACTGCCTTTGAGTAAAATGAGAAAGAAAAATCAACCTAGACACTAAAGCTGATTTTAAAATAGTGGTTGTAAAAAGGTGCCAGGATAACAGTGGAGCATGAATCACTCTGTTTAGCAACAAAAGGGATAGAGCTTAGGAACTGAGAGTTCAAGCTTCATCATGCTTCCCTGTCAATGTACGTCAGCATTGTTCTTTTTAAGTGGATACCTATAGGGGTAGCATTCAGGTCTAAATGGCCCCCTTGCTGGTAGTCTCAGCAGAGAAGCCATTTGCAATGGTGTTTTTGTTGTTGCTTTTTTTTTTCTTTCATGGATACATCTGCCAAGTAGTAACTGGAATGAAACCATCAACTAATTCCAAATAGATCACTGAGCAGTGGTCAGAGGGTAACAACTTTTATTAATTATTATTCATTATTATTATTATTATTATTGATTCATATTGCCCTCGAACATAGGAGCCTCAATCAAGGACCGGGACCCAACTGTGCTAGGCACTGTAGAAACAGAAAATAAAGAAGGTTTCCACTCCAAAGAGCTTACAGTCTAAATAAACTAACTAAACAAAATTTAAAGTAGCATCTTGAGATGAAAGGCCTGTTACGAAGTTCAGGAAGCATCAAGACCACTGTTCCAAAATACATTTGAAAAGAAAAGTTGTAAGTTTCTTTTAAACACTCGAAAGAGAGTAAGTTTTTGTGGCATCTAAAGAATGGCTTTTTGTCAAGCACATAGATAGTAAAAGTTTGATCACCAATGGGCTGAAATCTGCTTGAAGAAACTGAGAAAAAGCCTGAATCATGACAAGAGCTAGCCAGAATAAATCAGAATATCAGATACATAATTCCACACAATATCATAGGGAAAAAACAAGTACTGTGCACATCTTCTCCCGAAGAAAGAGATACTAATGCAAACACAAAGTGAAAATGTATAATAGAATTAAATGTAACAGTATTCCCCCTCCTTTAATTTTTGTTATGCTAGCTAAGTAGAGCTGTGCAATAACTGATTTTTCATTTCACTGGCTGAACTGAAAACAAATAATTTTGGGTTGACCCAAAATGATTTTTGTTGTTGTTTTCTTGTTGAAACGAACCCCACTCCTCCCTCCCCCCCCAAAAATAGTTCATGATGCCTAAGACGTTTTGCTTGACATTTTCGGTTGGGGGAGGGAGGTTAACCTTTTAAAAATGAATTTGGGCAAATTTTGAAATAAAACATTATTTTAAAATTAAAAATTGAAATGGCTTGTTTTGTAAACATTTTCTCCTTTTTTTTAATAGCAAATAGTTTCAGTTTACCCAAAACTGCTTTTTCAGTTAATAAAATATTTGCCTGAATTGTTTTCCACAGATCTATGGTTAAATAGCTGACAAAATTTTAAGTAGGCTTCTGCATTTGGTAAAATGTCCTAAGAAAGTGGAGTTAAAGAACTATTTTTAGGTTGTTTTGTTTTTGTGATTCATCCTATGTTTATCCTGCTTTCACGCTACTACCAACAAAAAAAATTAAGCAGTTTTATTTATCTCAATCTCTCAGTCTCCCTTCCCACTGTTAATAGTGAACAGATTTTTTTCCTGAAAAGCAAAACTTTCCAAAGATACCAAGACTAAAACATCCACGTCAAGAGAGTTTAGCAAGACTTGTTTATGTAAATGTTCACAGACACATACTAACATTCAGGGGCACATTTTCAACGTAGCACACACAGATTTACTGATAATAATAATGTAATTATTTAATTAATACTAATAGTCAATTCTTATTGATGGTAATAGTAGTAATAGTAGTCAGGCATTTAAACTGTTTGTCACTACCTTAAAAATGTAACTAGCACCCAGCAGAGCCACTATATTCTACATTTGTTATCCCACCCAGGCCACTTAACATTTTGTCCATACCTCTTGCTCCTTGGTCATTTCCCAAGCTTTGTTAACTTATCCCGCTGCTGTGCCAATAGTAATCATGAAAAGTCCATTTTCAGACAAGGGAGAGGAAGACCACTGATGAAAACATTTCTATCCTCTTGAAATTCTTCCTCAGAGCTCAAAATTGCTGTTGTACCACATGCCACGCTAACATCACAAATAGAAGGTAAGCACCATTCCATGCTTCCCAGAGGTGTGTAATTGTGAGTCAAAGAAAATTAGCAATAAAGAAAATAGGCAGCTTGTCATTTACATATTTTGATTGTGCCAGCTTTGAAACCTCATAAAACCAAATAAAACCATTTCTTTTTTGTCACTAAGCTCAAGTGCGCCATAAAAATGGATATAAAATAGGAATTCCATCAAGAACAACAAAACAATATTCTATATAGAAATGGTACAAAAAAGGTTTTTCACCTGTCCCTCACCCCCCTTGATAGACTATTCCACCTGCTTACAGATCTCACTGGTCAAGACATTTCTTCTAATATTTATCCTGTGTTTAATTTTACCCTATTCTCTAGGTTATGCTCCCTTTAATGCATGCTATATACTTTCAATTCCCCATTGGGATTTTCACCCTCCAGTTACTTAAAGATCTTTGTAGAATGCACTTGGAACTTCAGAAGAATGGTGCACTGGTGAGCTGGGTGACTAGTGGAAAAAGATACTTAGCTGAGCTGGTCAACAAATTTCTAAATCTGAAATCAGCAACAGTTTTAGCATTTTTCTTTCTGTAATGGACAAAAGGGTGGATATAAGCTCACAGTAAATTGGAGACACCTATTCACTTGATATTACTACGTCCACACTTACCAGTGATTTGCTTCTTTTAGACACCCTTCTTTTCTTAACTAACAATCATGCTTCACCTCATAATCCCTACTTTGAAATATAATCATGTAAATAGTAAAGTTAATATTAATGCAAAATTAAATTAAATATTAATACTAACTCATTTTTATAAGACTAGACTCGGGGAACTAAATAAGAAGACACAAGCAATATAAACAATCTAAATCATATGACATTATATGTTCTCTCTCATTTTATCCTTTGCATTATGTCTAACTAGAATATACACAAGCACCTTTTATTCTTCTTCCTCTAAAGTGCCATGCACAACTATGAGGCTACATAAATAATAATACCTGTAACCCTTCTGCCCACTGGAATGGCAGCAAAAAGGGCCAGGTTCAATATTTAGGGGTTCCCCTTCAACAATACAGCACAAAACCGGCTCAAGCTCCTGCCCAGTAACTTGGGACAATTACATACCACCTCCTGGGCACCTCTAAGAGGCAATACTTCCCCTCTCACAAGCACAGAGTCTGAGCATAGAAAACAAGTTTTTAATAAAAGGAGGGAAGTAACCTGCCATTAATTTTGGAAAATGCCACAAGCAGGATTCATAAACATAAAACCATGAGCAAAACCCCCAGCCCAGAGTACATTGGGCAGTGTCTTTTTGCCTCAGGTTCTTAAGTTCAGCAACCAAAAGTCCCTTTAATGTGCCCATCCTTTCTCTGGACCCCACTCACGGTTGTTGTCCTTGGTCAGTGCAGACCCAGAGTTCAGAGGTTCATGTGCACAGTTCACCTCCCACTCTGGGTGCAGGTGGGATAAGAAGGCACCTTACTCGCACCACTGCCTGGGCACTCGCTCATCAGCTCCTCTCCGCCAGCCGACTTGCTAGCTGATCACCACACCTCTCCAGCAGCTGCCCTGCTGAGCGCCATGCCCCGCATCGATCCTCTCCACCAGCCGCCCTGCTGGCTGATCATTGGGATGTCTTCAGATCCCACCACTTAACACAGCTCTCAGTGATTTCAGCTGTTAGGGAGAGAGCCTCACTGCTGGTGCACACTGGGCAGTCTCTTGCATCAGAGACACTGTCCCAAAGCAGGTCTAGCACTTAAACCTAGATATCAATGATTTCAGCTCTGCAGTGAATAACAAGACTCTCAATTGAGTCTAAATTAGCTCCTTTATTACTCAGTGGAGAGAGAAAAGGGGTCAAATATCATCTAGGACCCAAACCACCAGGTACAAGTACCTATCCCCACCCTTTTTCAACTCACTAGGCTTTGGAACCCATGTTCCCTGTCTAGCAAGTGTCATTTAGTTGATGGTGAGTCCCTCAGTCGGGGTATGTTAAGTACAGTTCTGTTGTCCTTTGTTCATACAACTAGGATAACAATGCTGTATTACTCCTACTCCAATAACAAGAAGACTGGGGATACAACAACAACCAAAAAGTGATCATTTGGGCAAGCATTCCCATCATGCTGAGCACGTAGGAAGTGTGGGTGTGCCCATGCAAATGAGATCAGCTCCTGAAGTCCTCTTCCACAGCTCATCACTAGATGTCAGGGGAGAACTCATTCAGACCCTGCTTACAATAGTTACAACAACACTTAGTGTCCTAAAACATTACACATTTATCAAAGAAAGCCATAACTTGACCAACTTTGTATTTAAATCAAAAGTTTAAACTCTGCTGAACCGTAGAACTTTGAAGTGATTAATTCTGATGCCTGACCTAAATCAGATCTCAGTCTTTTCAGTACAGCTACCTCTAGCTTTTATTATCTCACATTTCACTTCCCATCCAGGGTGTAAAAAAAAAAGAGAGAAAAAATGTTTCTGCTAACCACACACATGCACACATGCACGCTAGCTGTTCTTACAAAAGAATCCCCATTTTACAGCTGTAAGTTAACAACGATGATGTATAGTCCTGTGTCAGTTGAGGAACTATTGCCCCAATCATTAAGCATCTATTAGGGAGCTGTTCTTTCCAGTTTCCAGCTCACAACCATGCTATGTAAGGTACTGCTCTAACAGTCACCTTGGAGATATGTGATACTAGCTAGCAGCATATCATGGAAATGACATTTCTTTAAAAACAAAAGTCATATGTTCTGCTCACTCCAGATAAAAATAGCAGAGGCCTCCAGCACTGTTCTCCTGGCATTCTAGTACAAAGAGGGCAGTGGCAGAATTCAAGAGCTTCCAACTTCCTGAAATAAACCCAAAGTCTTTCCAAAGTGGGGTTTGACTATTTTAAAACATAGTGTTCTCCGTATAAACATTTCACTTGTGTATCATCTTGTGATGGATTTTCCAGGTTGCTGTCTGCAGAGCATGTGGATCCTGACTGGTGGAAGAACAGGATTTAAGAACATGTGTGTTTTTGTTACTATAGGTATAAACAGTATCTACTAAGGAGAAAAAACAACAGTGTAATGGACATGTAGTCATGTCTATACTTTACACCTCATGCACTACACTAAACAAAACACAGGATTAAACTGAGAGATGAAGTGAAGGGGGGTGCAATTAAATAGGGTGGCACACACTTAAGCTCTTTCAGTCTCAAACTCTATTAGACTTACATACCAACATAAGAGCATCAGGGAGTCTAGGTTGGTGCAAGTTGCATCCTGAGCATTTGGAAGCAAGTATAAACTGAAATAGAGGGCAGTCTCTTTAAATTTACACTCCATACTCATTTCTTTTAGTTGCTTTTATTTCTACACTTCTCTTGTCTGGCTTCTCAGCATATAAATTACACTGCCTTTGACTCCTAGTGCCAATTCCATAGTAATGCATGAGAAGGGATGTAAATTAGATGGTAAATGTTACCATTGTAAGCACAACTGCACCTGTATTTCCCCTCGAGGATATTCCCTTAAATGTTTCTGGCTCCCAGCCATCACCCGTCCTATTACAACTCAATCCCTTCTGACTGGGAGTTTTAAGGCTGCACAGCTCTCTGATCTAGGCTGTGATGTCTCCAGCAAGCCAATCTTTCTAAGAGACCAGCTTCTGTGCTTTGCTTTCTCTCCAAGGAGTAGGACCAGTGTATTGCCTGCAGTTGCAAGTTACCACACAGCTCCTTCTAAGGAAGCACATGTATTCTTAGGTAAAAGCATTACAGAGAAAGTATATAAAAACAATGAAAGAACCTACATACATGTTAAAAAGCTTACCAGAGATCACCTCAACTCCAATCTAGTGCTCTGGTAGGTGTCAGTCCTTCAAAACCCACAACTAGATTTTCCCTGTCATAATAAGTTCATATCAGTCTTCAAATCAGGAACCAGAATCCAGAATGGGCAGATCAGCCTTTTCTTTATACTGCCTGGGCCTTTGATCTCCAGTCTCTGGGAACAGGTAATCTCCTCATGATATAGCTTCAAAAGACTCAGTTTTATGCGTAACCAGAGCTGTGACATTAACCCATTCCCAAGGTATTCCCCAGGAAATCCATGTAACAAATATTGTCCCAAAAGTTCATGCTTCTCTGGCACATTTCAATATAGTCATTTGAACTCTTTACACTTCCCATATCTATCATGTTAAATAGTTGTGAGTCTGATTCTAAGAGCTTATCTATACTCTGGTGTAATGCACTCTACTGGAGGGTGATTTCCAAAGCACAGTAACATCCTGTGCATTAATTGGCTCATTTAGACTCTGTTGGTACACACTAAAGGCTCCCTACTGCACTTTAACATAGTACTGTTTCAAATGGCACCACATTAAAGCACACCAGCAGGGCCTAGACGGATACATTAACGGGCTACACGTTAGTGGGTTTTAGAAATTACACTCCCATAGAAGGCATTACCCCACTGTGTAGACAAATCCTAAGAGCCAATTCTGGTACAAGCCAATTGGTCTGATGTCAATGCAGTTGCCTCAGTGTAACTGAAAGAAAAAATTGTTCCTAACTATCTAAGGGCAGGTCTTCACTACGGGGCGGGGGGGTCGATTTAAGATACTCAAATTCAGCTACGCGAATAGCATAGCTGAATTCGACATATCGGAGCCGACTTACCCCGCTGTGAGGACGGCGGCAAAATCGACCTCCGCGGCTCCCAGTCGACGGTGCTTACTCCCACCTCCGCTGGTGGAGTAAGAGCGTCGATTCGGGGATCGATTGTCAAGTCCCGACGAGACGCGATAATTCGATCCCCGAGAGATCGATTTCTACCCGCCGATTCAGGCGCGTAGTGTAGACCTAGCCTAAGATTCTGACCCAAAGCTCATTGAAATCCTTGGTATCAATTCAATGCCATTAAACAACTGAGATTGTTCCATCACCTTGGCAGCAGAAGAAGTAGCAAAAGGAGAAGAGCATGCCTGATGATATATCAAATAATGTTCTGGCAGAAGATATTTTGGGCTATCTACTGAACAGTACCAGTTGCACGCTGTATATTAAATTAGTATGGGACCAAGTTTAACCAGAGGTTTGAAAAATGATAAACAAATAGCTTAGTAATCTATCAACATTTTTTTCTGGATGGCACAACTTCTTAATAATGTCCTTTTTCTCAACAATGTCCTTCCCTTTGTAGTTTGCAGAGAATATAATTGCTGGACACACTACATCGTTTGTTATATATTAAGGGTATATTTACATTGAAGCTGGGGGCGTGAATGTCAGCTCATGTAGACATATCCATGCTAGCTGTATTCTCACTAGCTCACTCAAAATAGAAGTGAGGACACTATGGCAAGGGCTTCAGTGTCAGCTCCATAAGTGAGTACGTACCCACAGGGCGAGGGGTCAGGTGAGATTATGCAGCCCACGTGAAGTCTCTGCTGTGGCATCCTCACTTCTGTTTTTAATGAGCTGTCTAGAGTATAGCTAGCGGGGTATAGCTACATGAGCTGCCATTCACATCGCTGGCGCTAATATAGCTGTATCCTAACTGACTTAGTTTGTTGAAAATAGAATTTAATTAATTATACTAAGTCACATGCCCTATGAAAATACTAAGGGGCACTGGATGACTGTACAATCCATCTACGAATGTAAGAGGCAAAGTGTCCAAGTGGACAGGACTGGGATTCAGGAGACCTGTGTTCTTTTCCAATCTCTACCACTGGATTGCTGAGTGACCTCAAGTAAGTTACTTCCTTTCCCTATGACCCAATTTCCCATCTGTAAAACACTGATAATTATGCTTACCTCCTTTGTAAAGTTTTTTGTATATCAGTGGTGGGCAACCTGCGGCCCGTGGGCTGCTTGCGGCCCATCAGGGTAATCTGATTGCGGGCCACGAGACATTTTTCTCATGTTGACCATCTGCAGCCACAGCCCCCTCAGCTCCCAGTGGCCACGCTTCGTCGTTCCTGGCCAATGGAAGCTGCGGGAAGCAGCGGGCCAGCAATCAGATTACCCAAATGGACCGCATGTGGCCCGCAAGCTGCAGGTTGCCCACCACTACTCTAGATGAAAAGCACTATATAAGAGCTAAGCACTATTATTAACTACAGTACCATTCACTGCTATTCTATCATTCTATGGATCCATCTTGACTAGTCACTGAAAGTGCTCCTGAGTTCTCTATCTATAAAACACAAAAAGGCATGATAGTGATGAAAGCTGTGTACGCAATAATCAACTAATAATGTGTGCTACTATACTATGCAATTACTGTTCTGTGTAATGAAGTCACTATGATATTATTCAATGACTTGAGCTAGATGTAATAAAAATCTAATCTGCTTTCTATTAAGCACAGGGTAAGATAACACACCTCTCTACAATTCATTTGTGGCTCCAGCAATCTTCCACAATGTGGAAAGAGGAAAGAATGTGTATTATACTTTGCCTTCTCTAATTAACCAGCATCACCATTGTATCCAGAGAGCCTAGTGTTGTATGATTGATTGTTTTGTAGTTTGGGAAATATGGTCATAGTTTCTGTGAATTACATATTACCAATATAGTAGAAAGTGGACTTCTGTAATTACTGAGAAGCTCAGCTGAAAAATTTTAAATGACATTATAAAGCTTACATTTGCTTTTACTAGCATATGATCTTGATAAGCACTTGTGTGTGAAATGTTAACGATTATTCTTTTCACTATTCATTGTTTTCCCTTTAAAAAAAATAAGCTGTTTCTGATTTAGAAATCAGTCTGAGACCTCTTGAGCCAACGTCCCCCAAGTATCCCATTTAAACATTTTTGTCCTTACCTTCAACCTTGCACGAGTCCTGCCTACTCTCCTCCTTTCTTTTTTCCCTATTATCTGTCTTTTTTTCCCTCCTGCACAGAAAATTCTTCCCTAAGTGCCTTCTCTTTAATTTTATATGTTTGTTTTTATTGATATTGTGGTAGCATCTGGGAGTCCCTATCATGGATCAGGGGCACATTGTTTTCAGGCACTGTATGAACATCTAACTAGTTGTCTCTGAAGAGCCTACAATTTAAGTATACGTTGAGAGACAACAGGTGGAAACAGCAAACAGCTGTGGGAAGCACATGGAAACAGTGAGACAATTATGAACAGCATGATAAACAGCGGTCACAGCATACCCTTAACCATTTATTGCTCAACTGACTAAATATTGTCAGAATTTTGTCGGTCTCATTACAGAGTACATTTTTACAGAGGGATTTAAAAGAGGAGAAAGAGGTGGCTGTGGGGATATATACAGGGGCCTTTCTTCATACATAGGAGAAAGTACAAAGGTGCATGTTGGAAAATTTAACAAATGAGCAATCGAGAATGGGATCACTGGCAGAGCAGAGGTAGGAATCAAGGTCTCCATAGCATATCAGAGATGATAGGTAGGGTGGGCACTCTTCCTCTGCATTTTCTTCCAAATAAACCCATTATGTTTTTACAATTTTCCTATTTCACATCAATGAACTACCTCTCTCCCATCAAATCTCTTCTTCAAACATCCTTCTGCAGATCGTTTCCTGGATTCTTATAAAGTGCTGACACAGGAAGATTGCACAGCTTCGGGCTTGTTGTGTCATTAGGTGTATTACTTTTAAGTCTGAATTGTTTTTTCTATGCCTAAGTAGACTGTAATCTCTTTGGTGCAGTAACTGTTTCTGTGCCTATGTTTGTACAGGGTTGAGCACACTGTTGAGATTCTATAAATAACTTCCCATAATAAATGGATTCAGTAAATTGGATTCAAGGTTTAAAATATGTATCAATTACTTAAAGGGAGTAGGGGACTTACAAAAATATTGTTATTTAAAACAAACAGTATAAGAAAACCAGGAAATTCTAAATTATGGTTAAATTGTAATATAAATTGTAGGAAAATAAAGGCTTAAACACCTACATCTTCAAGCTGTTGGCTACTCACTTTCTCCCCTCTGCCACCCCTCTTTCCATCTTTGCCCAAGGCCTTAGAACCATAGAATCGTAGACTGGAATGGACCTTGAGAGCTCTTCTAGTCCAGTCTCCTGCACTCAAGGAAGGACTAAGTATTGACCATCCCTAACAGGTGTTTGTCCAATCTGCTTTTAAAAATCTCCAATGACAAAGATTCCACAACCTCCCTAAGCAATTTATTCCAGTGCTTAACTATCCTGAAAGTTAGAATGTTTTTCCTAATTTATAACCTAAACCGCCCTTGCTGCAATTAAAGCCCATTGCTTCTTGTAACCTCAGAGTTTAATAAGAACAATTTTTCTCCCTTCCCCTTGTAACTACCTTTTATGTACTTGAACACTGTTAACATGTCACCCTTCAGTCTTCTCTTCTCCAGACTAAACAAACCCAATTTTTTCAGTCTTCCCTCATAGGTCATGTTTTCTAGACCTTTAATCATTTTTGTTGCTCTTCTCTGATCTTTCTCCAATTTGTCCACATCTTTCCTAAAATGTGGCACCCAGAACTGGACACAATACTCCAGTTGAGGCCTAATCAGTACGGAGTAGCGGAATAATTACTTCTTAGGTCTTGTTTATAACACTCCTGCTAATACATCTGTAGTGGGGTGGTCACCCCACTCCGGCCCTGAAGGGGTTAAAGCAGCCCGGGAGAGGGCTGCAGCTGGGAAAAGGTAGGCTGATGGGGAAAGCAGCCACAGCTGTGGCCAGCTTAATCAGGGCACATCTGGCCCTTATAAGAGGACTGTGGGCCAGAAGCTAACAATCTCTCTCGCTTTCTGAGAGAGAAGGACCTGGCTGCCTGGGAGCTAAGAAGGGTACCTGAGATAGAGCAGTGCTGGGGAAGGGCAGAGGGAGCTGGGGAACTCCAGCCTAATAAAACCCCAGGCTGTAGACCTTGCTAAGAAGGCCAAAAAGGTACTGGGGCTGCAGGGAGGCAGCCCAGAGACAGGCAAAGGCAGCAAGTCCTGACCCCCCTTTGCCGATGATGAGTGGTATACAGACTGCAGTCTGCCCCAGTGAGCAGGGGATAGATGGGGTCTGGTAGTAGCCATTGAGGCAAGGTGGGGATAGAGGGTTGGGGGTTCCCCTGGGTGGGGAGACCCTGCTTGTGGGTTGCTGCTGGGGCAGAACCCTGATGTAGAGGGGCACCAGGTTCTGGGAGGGACTTGGGGGCCAGCAGCAGGCAAGACACCGGCTGCAGAGGGCGCTTTGGGCTGGAAGAGCTAATCCCCGAGACGGCCAGCAGGAAGCGCCGTGCCGGTGAGTCGTCGCCCCAACACAACATTCCAGAATAATGTTCGCTTTTTTTGCAACAGTGGTACACTGTTGACTGATATTTAGCTTGTGATCCACTAAGACCCCCCGATCCCTTTTCACAGTACTCCATCCTAGGCATTCATTTCCCAATTTGTATGTGTGCAATTGATTGTTCCTTCCTAAATAGAGTACTTTGCATTTGTCCTTATTGAATTTCATCCTATTTATTTCAAACCATTTCTCCAGATCATTTTGAATTTTAATCCTATCCTCCAAACCACTTGCAACCCCTCCCAGCTTTGTATTGTCTGAACATTTTATAAGTGTACTCTCTATGCCATTATCTAAATCATATCATGAAGATATTGAACAGAACTGGACCCAGAACTGATCCCCGTGGGACCCACTTAATATGCCTTTCCAGCTTGACTGTGAACCACTGATAACTACTCTCCAGGAATGGTTTTCCAACCACTTATGCACCCACCTTATAGTAGCTCCATCTAGGTGGTATTTCCCTAGTTTGTTTATGAGAAGGTCATGTGAGATAGTATCAAAAGCCTTACTAACATCAAGATATACAACATATATTGCTTCCCCCCCATCCACAAGGCATGTTACCCTGTCAAAGAAAGCTATTAGCTTGGTTTGACACAATTTGTTCTTGACAAATCCATGCTGTTGCTTATCACTTTATTATCTTCTAGATGTCTGCAAATTGATTGCTTAATTATGTGCTCCATTATCTTCTTCAAAGAGATAATTGACGAGATCAGATGTAATCTTCTTGCCTCCCTCCCTTCCCAACACCCTTTCCTTCTTTTTCTGTCACTGACTCTGATTCCTCATCTGCTGTCCATCTACAGACTTCCAACCTGTTCCCGCATCTCTCCCAATCCATATTCTTTGTTTCCCCACCCAGCCCTCATCCTCTTTTACCCTCTGATTCCTTCCTCCTAAAGTACAAGTATACTCTAATATGCTCCATCCTCAAAACACGGCAGCATCTAAAAATTTTATCCAGGCTAAACAATCTGACAATATCACCTGTCTTTGTATTTTACTCCTAGCTTCCCTGTGAACACTGCATCAGACTTCGGTTACTCTTCCTTAACTTCAAGGACCTACACAATTCTTCCATGGCCTACATCTTGGATCATGTCTCTTATCACATTCCTTCCTTCTGATATGTCATCCTTGATGCCTTTTTTATTTCCTTTCCCACCTCTCAATAGAATTCCACACTTCCCTTTATGCATAGAATGGCCTCCCATTTCTTGGTTCAACAGGGTGTCTCCCTTTGCTCACTCCAATTCATCTTAAGTGTTCACTTCTTCCACAATGTTCACAAGTGCTTAGTACATAATTAATAGCAATAAAGCATCATTCATACTAAATAATACATAATACAGTATAAATAATTAACACTAATAAGGAACCTCCCCCTGCCAAATTGTAAATGATCCCCTCTTCTGGATTTCACAGTGTTCTCTGTCTTCTCTGAATCTATCTTTTAGGCCTGAATCCTGCAAAAATTAACATACTAGAGCTGGTTGGGACCTTTTCATGGAAACATATCAGTTTTGACAAAATTTTCATTTTGAAGCTTTCTCAGGTCCAAGAAAGACTTTCTGGAGATGAAGAAGGGGAGGGGGAGATGGAGAGAGATGAATGTAGGAGACCCAGTTTCAAGTCTGTCTTGCCAGCTTCAGATTTGGGATCAACTTGAGTCTTCTACATCCATTATACATGGGAATAGAAACACATGCCTAAATTTCAACTTTTTTCATGAAACAGAATTCTTATTTTCTGGCCTGCCTTATTACGTGCATGCTTAACTTAATTCATACCAGGTGAAAATCTGCCCCACTGAAGTCAGTAGGATTGTTACCATTGACTTCAATGGAGCCAGGTTTTCACCTGTTGGGACTACTCACATGCTTAAGCATGTGTGTCAGTACTTACAGGATTGAGGCCTAAGACAATAAGAGTCATATGAAACTTGGGGAGAGAGTTATACATTTTTTTTCTAAAAATTTGCAGTTGTGGGTGTGCGGATTATTCTAAATAGATAAAGTAAATGCTGGTTAGCTCCTTCTGACTATCAAGCCATGATGAATTATTTGATAGTATAGGCATCATGACAAAGAGAGGTCACCAGCAATGCAGATCCAAGATTTTCAATAAAAAAAACCCAGAGAAGTAGAATATTTTTATTCAAATTCTTGTCAAATCAAACAACTGATTCTCACCTGGTTTATTCAATTTTTCAGTCAATAGACTGATATATTTTTTTGATGTAACTATTCAAAAACATCATTTAATCATAATCTTGAGAGAGTTACCTCTTAACATATTTAACAAGACTATGGCTACAGTCATGGACTTATTCAGTAAATAATGATCGCACCTGAAGTGGGGGAGAACATTGTCTAGGCTTGCTGAAGGAAGGTGGGAGGGCAGAGGTTAGAAACTGCAGCAAAAAGGTGAGTGGTGGTCAGCTTTGCAGTGCTGACCTCACCCCTGTGGAATATAAGGGGCAGAAGGTTTTAAAGGTGCAAGCCCTGGGTGTTAGAAGCCATGATTTCTCGACTCAGCAGGCAAGGCAGCACATACAATCAGTCTCACTGATTTCAATGACTCAGGTACATAAAGTTAAGCACACGCATAAGTCCTTGAAGGATCAGGTCCAATGCTTGTCAGGAAAAAGTACTGAAACAATAAATACTAGCAAGGAAAATTCTTCCAGCAGCATAACCATTTCAGTTTTCCTTCCATCCTGGAGTTAGGATGGAAAACATGGATTTGTTTTATCAATATAATAGTTTTCTTTCCTTTACTTTCCAACCACTGACACCAGTGTGTCATTATCTTAAAAAAAGACTAAAAATTTACTATGTTTTTGCATCCGAAAGCTATTATCAGATGGAAATACTGAGACTGAAAGTTAGTTGGGAATTCAAAACAGTTTTACACTGTTTAGTGAAAGATCATATTTAGGCCTGAATGTTTTTAAATTACAAGAAGAAAACTTCAGGGGAATTCTAAGCCCTCAGAATTAACTCTGTTTCACCAATTGGTCCCATCTGGTTAATCAAGCAAATCTTTGATAGACTTCCTTGCAGTCCTGGCTATCATCATCCTAACCCAATCCACTGCCAATTCTCTTGTAGATTACAAAATTACAATTACAAAACCAATTGTAATACAATTCTGAAGACAAAGATGTTATTGAGGTTGGTAATGTCCAGCAGACCTAGAAGACAGAGGGTAATAAGATACTTAATGCCAATATTCTGGCTGACCGGATGGAAACAAGGACCTCATGGTCCACCAGAGAGATAAGATCCAGCTGGCAGGCCTTGCTCATATGCTCAGTTTCTAACTGATCACCTTTTTTTGTGTGGGAAGCAATTTTCCTCCAGCTCAGACTAGCAGAGACCACCTGAGCAGGGCCAGATTTACACTTTGACCCCAGGCACAGCATCTTCAGTGCTCTCTCTGCCTACAGATGACCTTTGTGTTGCACACTGTTTTAGAGAGGTAAGGCACCGCCAGAATGCGGGCACCCCTAGACATGTGCCTACTGTGCCTAATTGGAAATATGGCCCAGTTCCTGAGTGTTTTTCACATTTCTCTGTAGTGGGGCCTGGGTCACTTGCTGATTTGAACTAGTGTAAGTGATGGATTCTCTGTAACTTGAAATCTTTAAATCAAAATTTGAGGACTTTAGTAACTCAGCCAGTGATTATGGGCCCATTACAGGAGCAGATGGGTGAGGTTCTGTGGCCTGCACTGTGCAGGAGTTCAGACTAGATCAGGGGATCCCAAACTTGGTTCGCGGCTTGTTCAGGATAAGCCCCGGGCAGGCTGCGAGACGCTTTTGTTTAACTGTGTCCCACAGCTCCCATTGGCCAGGAACGGCGAACCGCGGCCGCTGGGAGCTGCAAGCGGCCGTACCTGCAGACGCTCAGGTAAACAAAGCGTCTCGTGGCCCACCAGGGGCTTACCCTGAACAAGCCACGAACCAAGTTTTGGAACCCTTGGACTAGATGATCATGATGGTGCCTTCTGACCTTAAAGTCTATGAGTCTATGAATGGTGACAAAATGTCTCCCCTTAACCTACATATCATAGCTACAGTGTTCAACCTCCAGCAGGGAGTGTGAGCATAGTCCTCCCCACACCCAAAATTCTCTGGACCTGATTCTGCTTTCACACCATTCTGAATCCAGAGTTACACCATTAAAGTCAATGAAATTACACTGGTGTAAAACTAGTATGAGAGACAGAACAGAGGCAGTGTCTTTCCCTCTGTGATACACTTGAACTCCATCATTGCACTAGCTGCACGAGTACGATGTATTAGAGTTAAGATGACATCACATTTTCTGTGCAGAGGGAATGTTTGGCTAGTAGAGTGCTCACTTTTGTTTGTGTGGTTAGCAACTGCAAATTGCCTGGGAATATTCTGTTGTAAAGTATCATTTGCACTTTCTGGAAAGCAATCTGGCTGCAAATGAGCACAGGAACAATTATCTTGTTTCCCTTTCTATGACACAGGGTCAAAATAATTAAAATCTAAGGAGATTTCACACATTTGTACAGTTTCAGTTTCACAGAACACTTCACATATCCCATACTTAGTTGTTCTACCACCTACCGCTGTGATCAGTTCCTATATGCATAGGAATTGCTTTCTCAACCTGAATACATATTAGAAGCCAAGTTTTTGAGAACTCTGTCCTTAATATATTACTACTCCTGATTTCTATGATGATGACCTAACTGAAAAAATATTATACTTCTAGTTTGTATCTATTTTCCATCTATTTCTCTCATTCAGACTCAAAGTCTAACTTCTACTACAAACTGTAGCTTTCCTTACAAATTTATTGAAAGCATTCTGTACCACCTGTAAGTTACATGTGTTTCATATTTCAACAGCTGTTATACATTAGCAATGATTTCACATTTTCCTAAAAAGCATCAGAGAGGCCTCTTGTCTGGCTCTGTTGCTGTGGTAACTAATTATTATTACTTTAATTATATTGAAGAAATAAATAGTTTTAAACAAGGAAAGCAGCCTAGACTTTATCTTAAAGCATAAGCTTGAGAGTGTCAGGATCATAACTGGCAATTTCCACCAAAATATTTTTTTAAGTATGTAATCTGGCAAAGATTTCTTTTATATATGTATGGAAGTTGTTTTCCTCGTATAACACAGATCCCCAACAGTAGTTAATAGAAGCACTTCACCAATACTTCAAATCGTACTTCCACCAATTTTATTAACATCTGTGCTGCACCAGGATCCAATCTACTGTACAAAATTAAATATTCCCAAACTCTCTGCAACTACCAACAAAACCAACAGCTTCACTGGATATGGATTTTATTACCCAGAACTGCCTCAGATTTGTCTCCCTAACCAAAGGAAGTATGTTTTTCATTTGCACTCTACACTAATGCTGTCTATTTGACAAAATCAGAAAAATGACATTGCATACCACTATCATTTTAAATTGTCTTTTTCTTAAAATTGAATAGTCTGAGGATCAAGATTTTGATTTACTGTTTAAGAAGACAAAATGGCTAAAGCTACCACAAATGTGGTTTTATGATAATTAATCTCCACCTTTGAAAGGCTAGTTACTTTAAAACTATTTCACATCTTGTGTTCTTTCTAAATTTTTCCACTTGGGGCCCAGTCCTGTAGACATTTATTTCCAAGCGTAGTTTTAACTCTGGGGTATA
Source organism: Terrapene triunguis (assembly GCF_002925995.2). Lineage (NCBI taxonomy): Eukaryota > Metazoa > Chordata > Testudines > Emydidae > Terrapene > Terrapene triunguis. The sequence continues at coordinate 27,168,060 of NW_020664372.1, read as the reverse complement.
GCGCTTTGACAGGTCCTTATTTCTGTTTACCTTGCTCCTTTGCCCTGAACCAAAATACATTGCCAGTTAGGGCAATCCTTTCGCACCACGAATCCTGAAATACAAAGAGACTTGCCTGTTGAAATCAGTTCCCCCATTTTACCATGCATAACAAGACACCTTAACAGCATCAAAGAAGATAGAAATGGGAAAAACTTATTAAATCAATTGATCCATCCCTCCTCTCTTTCTCACTCTCTCCAGTCTTACTGAAAAGATGATTAGTGAGTGTTACAAAATTACTGAGCATTATTTCTTTTTACTAAAATATAACATTATTATTATTAGCTTTGGAATATTTTTGTCACAGTAATCAATTCCAAAAACTTACTGTATTTGTTTAGCCTCCAACAACTCCAGTGAAATCCATCATTGGGATCAGCTTGGACTCCTCAGTCGTTCATTCCATTAAAGGTTTTCTTTTTCCATTAATAGAGCTCATCACCCCTTCTCTGTCCCTTTCCCCTGGAGTAGTTGGAGCTTTTTCATTTCTCTCACTAGTGTAATGGTTATGCGTTTAATATTCCCACCTAATTTGTACTGATGAATACCTAGTTAAGACAAATCTATTTTTCCTCAAAGAAGGGCATGGGCATGTACATTGGAAACAATTTCATTAAGTCAGTGACCTTTTTAAAATGAATTCCTGTTGATAAAATAAAACTGGTTACCACCTAAAGGCAAATAGAAGTAAGGCAAATAGAATTTACATGTGTATTGGTTTCTAAGATTGATATTCAGGAAGAATAGAAGAGGGACAACTTACCTCCTAAGCATAGGAAAGCAGCTATAATTTTTTTTATGGCTCTGAGCACTGTAACATGGTTATTTTAATTTGCTATTAGTTAGTTTATAATAGCAAATTCCTAGTGTATGGTTCACTTTAATTTCATGCTCAGTAGTGCTGGAGTTTAACACTGTAATTTTTTCAGCTGAGCTTTGCATTTGCACAAGTATGAAACTAATACACTTTCAACCCTCTAACATTTTAGAGACTGAAAAACACACAATGGAATAAAGCACAGGAATCAGCAAGCATTTTAACTCTTTCCCCTTCCCACTCCTCTTATACACCCTGTTGCAATAGCTCACCCACCCTGCAAACCTGCTGATACTAAGCAGGCTTCTAGCAGTGGTCATTCAGACTATCATCAGAAGCTCCAGGGAAAATAATCATTGCACTAATGACAACTTTTAAAGTACACAGAATTTCTATAAAATCAAAACACTGGTATTTGGGTAGGCCAGAATCTCATTTATTTACATCAATAAAATATGCACCTTAGGACATTCTGGGTCACTGTTGAGTAATGTATTGCATTTTCCACTGTTTTTAGAAGGAATGAGTAATGACAGTGGAAAGGCTTGGGTTCATTAAAGAAAAACAAATTTGGAGCACTGGAGCCCTTTATTTAGAAGGAGCTTGTGATATGAGTTGACAGTTGCTTTGTTTAGACAAGTGTCATAGTTTTATTTCATTGACCAAATTTTCTAAAGTCAAACAGGGCAATCATTATTTCTGTGTGCACATTTGAGTGAATGATAGCATCAAGAGCAAACTGTTCTTAATTTAAGTTTTGGAGAGAGAGAGACCTACAATTAAAAAATCTTTGTTTTAAAATAATGGCATCATTTGACCCAAACTGAACTTTTATGTAAAATGTTCTACAGCTAGCAGAACTAGAATTTGGTCTCCAGGCTTCTTTTTCCTCCTAAACTAGGGTCCAAATATGCAGCCTTTACTAACACAAGTTATTCATGTGCATTCCTGAAGTACCTTCATCTTTAACTCATGTCAGTAAAAGTTTGCAGGTTCAGGCCATTGAAGCCCAATTTTGACAGCAAAATTCATTATTTATTTATTCTTGTTATTCAGACTTCTTGTTATCATCTTCACAGGTCTACATATCTGACCTCTGCCACTGTGCCTCTATCTTTCCCTCTACATAGAATGTCCTTCCTGAGCTGGTTTGCAAAGAGGGCAGTGTGGGAGGAAGCACAGAGTTTGTGAGAAAAGTAGGAAAATTAAGGTGGAAATTGAGGCTGGTGAAATGGAGAGGATGGGAGTCATTGCAATAAGACACTAGGCTGGTAACATAGGCATAGAAGGAATTATTTATATGGTGCCTGGAAGGAGGAGATAAGGGTTGAGATCCATTCATGCTCAGTAAAAGGCCAGAGGGCATAAAGCAGCCCTACAAGCCCTGTTTGTGGCTCAGGGAAAATTCCCCCATCCCAAGCACTGTGGAAGATTATGCCTTCTGTAGAGCCTATCACAAACCCCAGCATAGGGAAGGTGCCAGGGGCAGGACTGAAGGTGGGGCTTGTTTAGTTTTAACAGTTGGAATAAAAGTAACATAAGACAAGAAGGAATTTAAAACAACAGTCCGCATGCACAACTATCTTACCTAAAGGCCACCACCTCTCCTGATCGAAGCTGTCACAACCTGCCCTGCCCTGGGCATCACCCTGTTCAACACCAGTGTCTCTGTGTTACTAGCACAGCCTTTTTACCCCACTAAGCTTATTTACAGGCACGTGGCCTGAGAGTATCGGGTGATCCTGGCTGCTTTTCCTAATTCTGTTTTGAGGGCTCTGCTGATCTCTTCAAAACCCACCCATTGAGTAGGTTTGAAAAACACTCATCTTGTATTTAACCAGAGTAAATGTAAAAACTCAACATCAGCTTTCAGTAACCTTCCTTCTGACTCTTCTAGGGACAGCCTAATTTTATAAGAGCCTGGCAGTGCTTCCCCATATAATCCCAGTGTAGCTTCCTAACCCCTTTTGTAATCCTCCTCAGGAGCCACTTGATGACCCTTCAAATTCAAACCCCCAAAGTTCTGAATGAACAGCTTGGGTGGAGCTTCCATTCAGGAGTCCCAGCCACTGTGGGTATATTTACACAGCAAAGACAAACCTGCGCCTGGGTTCCTGGCTGGGTACACTTCTGGGTTCAGGCTGGAGCCTGAGTTCTAGCACCCTCTCCCCACACAGGGTCCTAGAGCCTGGGCTCCAGCCTGAGCCTGGAAGTCTACACAACAATGAAACAGCCCCGCAGCCTGAGCCCAGCGAGCCCGAGTTGGTTAGCATGGGCCAGCTGCAGGTGTCTAATTGCTGTGTAGACATATCCTGTGTCTCTGTGTGCCCAGCACCATATGTTCTTCTTGGTCTTTGTCCCGTAACATTCTCCATCATACAATTTTGATTAACATTTATCATCTAACAACATCTCATATCAAACAATTTCAAGTTAACATAGTAGCATCTCCACAAAAGCCTGGGAAGGCCTAAGTTCTTCAGACATCTCCAGTGGTGTCTGAATATTTCAGTATGAACAACTTTTCAGCCACAACTCTCTTCCCCACACCCAGAGTATCATTTTTTTATCCAGCCAGAGTTTTTTGTTCTCTCAGTTCATATACTTTTTGGCCTTGAATTTGATAGGCTCAGTGGGAGGTTGAGCCAATGGTTCTCCATTGTCTTATAACAATCTTCAAGTGCTTGCTGACAGATAATGTATTTTGAGTCATTGTTTTGCCTTCATGTTTGTTTCCCAACAGTCATGAGTCATACAGTAAACACCTCAATATTTAACTCAATATAGTCATACAGTAAATATTCCTATAACCAGGTCAACATACAGTATTCATAATTTATTGAAGGTCTGCTCCATGCCTATCTCAATATCAACAAAGGAAAATATTTTTTCCTGACTAGATTTATTCTGTACAAATCCAGGCTACTTATTTTGTATTTTAACACCTAGATAGTTGATTCTCCGCCCCTTAATATTTGTTACATTATTTTACTAGGCATTGAAGTTACATTTGACAGACAGTAATTGCCAGTAATCTCTTCCTGTTTTGAAAAATGCTTATCTCAAGTAAATGTTATTGGTTCTCCCCCTCCATATCTAGACTGTAGCCAAAGCCTATTGCTTTTTCTTCCACACAATGTTTAAAAAAATAGCTCCTTTAATTTTCATCCTGACAGTTAATTCCCTTGGTCATGTCCTTATCTCCTGTCTTGTCTTCTCTCTGGTTTCTTTCATATCAGTTTCAACCCCTCCAATCCATTCAAAAGACTACTGCCCAAATCACCTTTCTTTCTGTTAATTCAACAACATATGCCCCTTCTCTTTTAGGCAGTTCAGCAGCTCTCCATTGCATTACACAAAACATTTAAACTGCTTGTCCTCATCTTTAAGATCCTACCACTCACTGTTCCTGCCTGTATCTTTTTACTTTTATGTTTCCCCTTGCCTCCTCCATCCCACTAATACTACCTTCATAACCTTCCTTAACAGATTTTTCTATGCCTTTTTCCACGCGACCCATTTTAGCACATCCTCCTAAAACCTTTATGCAACATCACCTCCTCAGCACTTTCAAATACTTCCTAAAATATATGTATGCTTTTTCACCTACAAGAAGTGAAAGGAAGGCAAGGCAACAAAAAATCAAAAACTGAATAAAAAAAGTTATCAAACCATTAAGATACTTAGCGAGTATAGTAAGCCATCCAGCAAAAATAGCAAATCCTTGCAATAAATTCAAACTAGAAACTCCTCTTATTTGGCTAATTTTATCTTAATCTGCCCCAAAAGGGAGCAAAAATTATACTGTGTCTCACAAATTATTCCAGACATTCTTCTAAGGATCCTCCCCAAAGTAATTATGATAAGGAAAATAAAAATGGTTTGACTGGTCTTTCCAGGAAAGACCACCTGAACATGCCAGTTCCTTCCACTTCTTTCTCCTGATACATGGGAAAGGTATTTTTTTTATACACACACACACACACACACACACAGAGAGAGAGAGAGAGAGAGAGAGAGAGAGAGAGAGAGAGAGTTTCCTAGCAAGACTTGTCAAAATCTAAAACTACAAAATGACTCTCATGATGAGTTATGTGTCCCAGCCCAGTTTTCCCATGTCCTCTTTTTCTCCTCTATGGGCTGAGCTCCCCAGCCATATTTCATCTTCCATCACACTTCATGATGCTCTCATAATGCACCACCTCTGCTCCCCAAGAAGAGAGATCATGCTGCATCATGGGAGACAAAGTCAGACCAGGGAGCCCAGCCTATAGAAGAGAATGATGGACCCCAACTACAACTCCCATGAGGCACCACAGCAGCATTTCCCAACTCAAAATACTTCAAATATTTTGGCTGAAAATTGAACTTTGAATTTGAAATTTTGTGTGGAAAATTTCAATGAAAGCTTTTTTCTGTTTTTGTTGATATTTTGCACATAAAAATAATATCAATTTTCCAACCACCTCTGTTCATAACATTAAGCAGCAATGCTATATTATTATGTAAAAGCAGCAAAGAGTCTGTGGCACCTTATAGACTAACAGACGTATAGGAGCATGAGCTTTCGTGGGTGAATACCCACTTCTTCGGATGCAGGTATTATTTTACCATTTAAGGTGCCAGCATGTTCTAAATGCTCGTAATCCACTCTCTCAGAAGAAAAGTCTATAGAGCTGATCAAAAATTTCCCTGCTGAAAAAATATTGTAGTGAAAAACTAATTTTTATAGGAAATGTCTAAATGAAACAAATATTTACACACCTGCATCCGAAGAAGTGGGTATTCACGCATGAAAGCTCATGCTCCTATATGTCTGTTAGTCTATAAGGTGCCACAGGACTCTTTGTTGCTTTTACAGATCCAGACTAACACAGCTACCCCTTTGATATATTATTATGATCACCCTTTTTCTTTCTATGCCCTTCGCTGGCTATGACCCTCACATTTCTAGACACTTAACAAAATTTCCTCCATGAAAATTATTCTTCATCCTCCCATCAAACTGAAGACATTTGTGACCTGAGGGACCAAGCACAAGGTATGGATTTGAAGCTTGATTGAGGGGGAAATCAAATCCCATCCTTGCAGATCCAGGGACAGCAATGCATTAAGCTGGCCTTTACAAGAGACTTCCCTGAACAGAGGGTGCAACCTTTCATTGTGAAATATCTCCCCCTACCCTGCAATATTCCCCCCATATTCCTACTCTTAAAGGGCATTAATTCTGCTTACAGAACAGATGTCTGCTATGAAATTAGCCACATCACCAAGAGAGCATGCTGAGAAGACTGTATGCTTGAAAGCATTACTGTGTTCTGAACCATGAAATCCTGATTCCAGTGTGCCCTGCAGAGGCACTTACATGGGCTCCAATAGACAAAAGGGACATTTTACACAGTTACTGCTCCCCTACCTCTTTTGGTCTTCCTCTTGTCTGGTATTTACTTCCTTTCACCTGTATCATGGGAGGAGCATCAGGGTCTCTATTTTTTTTGTTAGAGACATTTAATAATAACTTTTGATTCATCATTATTTTTATTTCCCACCTTCTATAAGTTCAGATTCTGTCACCCTTACTCATGCTGAGTGCCCCTTACTCTTTGAGAAGCTCCATTGATGTTAAAGGGACTAATCAAGGAGTAAAGTACAACTCAGCATGAATAAGGATATTAAATCTGGCCCTAATTAACTTCTTCCACTGTAGTTCTTCTTTATATATTCTGATATCATTTTAAAAGCCATCCTTATACCCCCTTAATTTATCTGGCTAGTACTAACCCATGCTGCATTTTGTGCAACTTAGATCTCCTATTTTGATCTCCTTATTTTCCCCCTGACTATTGTTCATTACCTTTCCCTTTTCAATACCAATGGAAATTATGTCAACTCCCTTAATGTGCTTCCATCTTGTAATATTCAGGCCATTGCATCTGAGCATTTAATAAAAGTGAAAGAACTAATAGATTTACATGAGTCCTTTTGGCCCAGGACAATCTCCAGGATGCTAGAGCATATTCACCCGGCATTGCATGTTAACTAAATAACAGAAACGTTTTAAAAAGAGTTAGAGGTCAAATCACTTGTCAATTAATACTACAAAGGTCAACAGCTTGATGCCAAAGAGGTCAGAGAAGTGACATTGCAAATAGAACTTAATGACCTACAAATATACCTAATGACTATCTACAGCAATGAAACTGCAGGGTAATAAAAGCAACACATGCGTTCAAAACTAGCTACAACAGGTATTGTAGATACAGTAAAACAAATGCCTGCAAATAACACAGGAACAGATATTATCAGTATTCAGGTCATTTTCAGAATGCATTTTTAATTCCACATTTTATATCTAAAAACCCACAATTCCTAGTAGCCAATATTCTTTAAATATAAAGGACCAGATTCTCTCACTCCACACAATGGGTGAGGTTATCTTATTTCCCAAATTGTTCCATTGAGTGACTAGGACTTATAAAGGAAAACCCATTTTGGTTTAGAAGTATTTAGGGACTTCAATGGAAATATTCATGAAGTAAGATACTCCTCAGCTTGAGTAAGTGTGGCAGCTTTTATGAAATCAAGCTCTTAAAGCCATGACAGCTGAAATTATATAATTCCAAAGGTATTATTTTACCATTGAAGGTGCCAGCATGCTCTAAATGCTCGTAATCCACTTTCTCAGAAGAAAAGTCTATAGAGCTGATCAAAAATTTCCCTGCTGAAAAAATATCGTAGTGAAAAACTAATTTTTATAGGAAATGTCTAAATGAAACAAACATTTACTTACTTTTGAATTGCATTTTTCTAGTTTGGTTTTCAACAACTGATTTATTTGTATTTTATTTCAGATTTGGCTGTGTTTTTAATTACTATTAAATTGTTTAATTACTTTTCTAACTCAAACTTTTCAAAATTTCTCCAACTTCAGAAAAGTTAGAGTGACAAAAAGAATAAAAATGGAAACCATGTGTGTGGAGGGTGAGGAGGGAGAAACCCTAGATATAAGTCATTCAATTGTAGTTAGTGGCAAAGAAGGAAAAAGGGCAGGAGGGGGAAACAACTCCAATTTCAAACAAACCACACAGAAACAAAAAAATCCATTCCAATTAAGACAAAATTATAATTTCATTTCATTTTGAAATTTTTCTGTACAAAATTTAAATACTTCAAACAAAAATCATGAATGATTTTTTTTCAATCAAGATTTTTCATGGGAAATATATTGGGTGTTTAATGCACTCTTGTGGTACAATAAGGCAAAGTATTGTAATAATATAAAATTTTTAGCTTTTCAAAAAAAATGTAAAGGCCATTCCTGTACTCATTACTCAAGGACAGCTTCCACTAAAATCATTTTACTGAGTACCTAGAGAAGAGAGGAGTCAGAAAATTATTCCTTGGAGATTTATGTACTAACTCCAAGCAGAGGTTGGCCCACTGAAATCTGCATCTGCCAGTTCTCTTTTGATTAAGTCATGAAAATTGAATCTTTCAGGTATCATTCATTTAGTGGATCTGCCTATCTGTCAGATCACTGCAGTATCTGACAGGTAGAGTAGCTGTTACCCAAAGGCACATCTCAAAGGTGTTATTTGGGATTCTAACTGTACATACAGACAGAACAGAGTGGACCTACCTCTGAAAAGGTTTTAAAAAAAACCCACCATGAGTTTGTTAGTAAATTCCAAAAAGTAAAGCTTGTCTATGTAGGAATGTGACAAAGTGCTGAGAGATGGAGTTTGAACCAGCACTCTGGTCACCATTCGAACCAATTAATTTCCCCCAGAGAAGGCCTCATTGGTCATGAGTGTGTCTAATTACTAGGCCAGACTGGAGTTATGAAGTTAATGAGCTAGTTAGCCCATTAACAGGCAAGTGGCTTCAAAAGAACACAGGAAGAAGTGCTAGAAGACAAAAGGGGGAGAAAGAGAGAAGGAGAGTGAGAGGAGACTAGGGCAGTTCTCTGAGTAGAGACCAGGGCCAGCTCCAGGCACCAGCTGAGCAAGCTGGTGCTTGGGGCGGCAGATTGTTCGAGGCAGCATTCTGCCCAATGCTAGGGCGGCACGGACACTTTTTTTTTGTTTTGTTTTGTTTTTTTGTTCCGCTCCGGCTGCCCTGTAGGGGGCGGCGGCGCGGAGAACCAGAGCGCCCTGCAGGGCAGTCCTCTTCCTTCCCTCCCCGCCGACCGGAGCGGAGCCTTCGCAGCAGGCGGCAGGAGGCAGCGCAGCGGGAGGGGCCGCGTGGCAGCGCCCCTGCTGGAGCCCTGGCTGCCCCCTTCTCTCTCTCTCCTGCCTGCTCCCTCCCCCTCCCCCCCCAGCCGGTCCCCCTGCACCCGCGCTCTGGCCACGCCGCAGGGTTGTTGTTTTTTTGCTTTGCCGTTCTGGCCGCCCTGTTTTTTTTTTTTTTTTCTTGGGGCGGCCAAAAAGCCAGAGCCGGCCCTGGTAGAGACACCTCAATCACTCTCCCTCCGATCCTGGTCAAAAGGGCCAGAAAGCAGGGGAAAGAGCAAAAGTGTGGATGATCTGATATGTATTGGTACAGGAATTGAGAAATAGTCAATAAAAGTACACACCGGTGTTTACAAACAAAAGTCTCAGGGTGGCCTGTGTTTGTCAAAGATGCAGGGGAATGGCACCCGAGTCCCATCACATGGAAACAGCACTTTCTTGATGTCTGGGCTGACACCGTGGAACCAATTCTCACAGGAACTCAGGATCCTCACAAATCTCATCACCTTCCACTCCTGGTGCAAGGCATACTTCTTCGACCTTGACTTCTCCAATATAAACACAGATCAGAGTGGACACAAACAAAAAGCAAACCCCCAAACCCAATCAAAACAAAACACTCCACTGTGCATACAATTCTTCCCTTGGGAAGAGGGTAAGAGAAAGAACAAACCTGATGTGACTAATGTTAGTTAGATCACATAATGCACTACAGGAAGGTGCTCAGATGGTAGAGTAACAAGGATGGTTTAAGAACCTATATAAAATGAAATAGAATAGACCATTATAAAACACAAGGAGGGAGGACATATACCACACTCCCAACATCTTTTTGTGTTTAAGCATTCCCTTGGGCCAGAGCATAATATTGTTTTTCTGCAAGGATGGTGTTTTGGGTGATACAATATCAACATTCTCACTCATGAAAAAATGTCCACTGATGAAAACTGCAAAGTATTTTCTTTTTCTAAACTCTCAATTTCATGTTTTTTAAACTGTGAATACTATATCTTAATATTTGTACAACACTTTAGTGGTATGGGTTGAGATTTGCAAAGCTGCCAATGTGGCCCAATGGGAAAAATTCATTTCTGATCTCAAAACAGGCAATCAGTCAGACCCACAGCATCCTGAACATCCAGCTCCTTTAATACAAATGAAGTGAGGGAGCCTAGGGCAGCTAAAGGGCACATGAGGAGTCAAAAGCAAGGGACAAGGTTTAAATAATTGGGAGAGGAGAACAGAGACCAATCAGCTCCTCCTCCCCTCTGGCTGTTCAATGGGAAATGGAGAGCGTAATAAGGAAGATGGGCCCAGCTGTGACTTCCTAAGACACCAGCTTCTCATTCTTTTTCTCTCCCTTTCTGCCCTCCCTTCTGGATAACTGTTTTTCTCTTGCTGGCACATTCTAGATCCTTCCCCAGTGTAGTTAGGAGTGGGCATTTCCTAGAAGTTTCAGATGTATAGCAAGTATTGTCTCTGATCAAGCTAAACAACCCCTTATGCAGTAACATGATTCACAACAAGCGGCCAGAAATCACAAGTGCCCCAATTAAACACTAACAATTTGTGTAACTTGTGGAATGAATAAATGATCTAAAATTTGGTGACTGGTCTGATCTAAAATTTGAAGGCTGGCTTGAAAAGAAAGGTGCCTGTTCGCTTGTTCACTTGAATCATTTCTGAGAGAGCTTTTACTTCAGCTTTTAACTACATTTTCCTACCAAAAAATAATGGTTCACTGCCGTTCTATTTAGTAGTTGTTAAACTCATGCAGAATCCCATATGAATGTTTCATTTTCGCACTTTTAGACCTTCTCTGAAGCTCAGCAAAGAATTCTCCAGTAATGTAGTTGTGCATTGTACTAATCTGAGCCTTAAGCAGTTCATTTCCCCAGTTAATAGCAAGAACTATAGCTTTACATCAAACACAAATATCAATTTTTATGGTAATAAAGTCTTACCGGTAAATTGACAACCAAAGTTTGTACTTAGTTTAGTTTATGTATTATTGTATTTGCACAGTAAGCACCATATGGACATCAAATAAATCATGAAACTCTTAATTATATCAATAAGAGTACCTTCTTTACTATAGCACAACCATCCTTCATGCCAGGCTAAAAATATTCCCTCCTGAAATCCCAGATTTCCTACCCCTATTTTCCACATTAATTAGTTACATAAAATCATACTCTACAGACAGAGAGCTAGTACTAAAAGTTGTTTTCCTTTGTGCACTACATCATGCATGTGCAATAGTGCCTTATTCTTCATCCTTTTCAGAAACACGGATATTGTCCTCATCAGACATTTTTGATACTAAATAGGCAAATTTCACCCACATTATAGAGAGCCAGTAATAGGTTCTCTGGGCCACTTAAGCTCCACAGACGGTCCTGTGAGGACAGGGGAAATGTTACTTCAGAAGCTATACCTATGCACCCTACTATGAGTTACAGAAATGGTTCCTACACCATCTTAGTGTAAACTGGTGAGGAAAGCCATGATGGAGGCCAGGAGAACGGGACATGGGATCTCCATTTATACAAATCCACTTGGCCTCAATACCCCTTTCAAAAGGAACTGAGGGGCTGAAGCTGCTATTGCCACCTGGAGGATGTCATACTTATGGCAGAGGACGAGCATGCTGCAAAAGCAGTTACTCATTGGCCCCAGTTGGGGGGGGGGCAGTGGATTTCAAATCCCCAACCCCTTCCATACCCACCTTCCAACCCCTTTCAGACCCAGTCTAATAGATGGGTGCATTTTGCTCAAAGCATACATGATTCTTTCACATTGTAGGCACCTGCATGGACAGCCCAAGTAAAAACAGAGTCGTGGAAATTAACTTTTTGTATTACATTTGAAACTATGAAGGCATCGGTTGTACTGTATGCTATTTCAAACTGGCACTGTGGATTACCTGCAAATACCATTTTAAAAAAATCTTAACCCACAAGGAAAAAGGCTGCCCTCACCATCAATAAAGTCAGTTAATGGTGACAGATTAGTCTGCACGACAGGTACAATACTCTTTCAGCTAAAGGTTCTCTTTTATGGCTCCCTCTAGCACAAAGCTATTATGTTCTGGCTTACAACTCCATTGAAGACTATTATAAAAATACCCTTATGCAACTCATCATATTGTAACAACTTTGCTTCCAAAAATATATTGTTCATAGTGATTCTATTGTACTGCTCATTACACAAGCTTTGAAAACATGGTGAAAGTTATCAAACTTTGATTCTACCAACCTTGATATTGTCCCTCAAACTAAAGTAACACTCAGCTACATTTTCTTCTGCTTCTGTGACATGAGCATTTGTTACATTGCTTTGTAGTGCTGATTTTTCACAGGTCACACTCTTCTTCTGTAACCCATCTGCCAGTTGAAGTCAGCAGTGAGTCAGGGCCGGATTAAATATCTAGGGGTTCCTTTTCAACAATACAACAGAACTGGCTCAAGTCCCCACCCAGTCAGCCTGGAAAATTACACGCCACGCTCTGTGTGCATCTAAGGGTATGTCTACACTACGAAATTAGGTCGAATTTATAGAAGCCGGTTTTATGGATATCGGTTTTATACAGTCGATTGTGTGTGTCCCCACATAAAATGCTGTAAGTGCATAAAGTCGGCGGACCGCGTCCACAGTACCGAGGCTAGCGTCGACTTCCGGAGCGTTGCACTGTGGGTAGCTATCCCACAGTTCCCGCAGTCTCCGAGATCCCAATACCTGATGATGCAAAACAGTGTCACGGGGGGTTCTGGGTACATGCCGTCAGGCCCCTCCCCCTCCATCAGAGCAATGGCAGACAATCGATTTGCGCCTTTTTACCTGGGTTACCTGTGCAGACAACATACCACGGCAAGCATGGAGCCCGCTCAGCTCAGCTCAGCTCACCGTCACCATATGTCATCTGGGTGCCAGCAGACATGGTACTGTATTGCTACACAGCAGCAGCTAATTGCTTTTTGGCAGTAGACGGTGCAGTATGACTGGTAGCCTTCATCGGCTATCTGGGTGGTGGCAGACGTGGGGCTGCATTGCTACACAGCAGCAGCCCCTTGCCTTTTGGCAGTAGATGGTGTATTACAACTGGTATCCGTCGTCGTCGGACTCCAGTTCAATCAGAGGCACCTGGGCAGACATGCTTTGTCTCCTGGAGACTCAGTCCTGCCGACAGTCCTATTGAACCGTCTTGATGATGATGGCTAGCAGTCGTAGTACAGTATCTTCTGCCAAGCACCCAGAAGATGCCGAGGGCTATCAGTCATGCTGCACCGTCTGCTGCCAGCTTAAGATGTAAAAAATAGATGTATTCATTTGCTTCCCCCTCTCTCCGTGAAATCAACGGCCTGCTAAACCCAGGGTTTTGAGTTCAATCTTTGGGGGGGCCATTCTGTGTGACAGTTGTTTGTGTTTCTCCCTGATGCACAGCCACCTTTGTTGATTTTAATTCCCTGTACCTGTACCTGTACGCCATGTCGTCACTCGCCCCTCCCTCCGTCACATACTAGTTTCGCGCCTTTTTTCAGACCAGACGCCATAGCACTGGGATCATGGAGCCCGCTCAGATCACCGCGGCAATTATGAGCATTATGAACACCACGCGCATTGTCCTGGAGTATATGCAGAGCCAGGACATGCCAAAGCAAAACCAGGACCAGCCGAGGAGACGATTGCAGCGCGGCGACGAGATTGATGAGGAAATTGACATGGACATAAACCTCTCACAAAGTACAGGCCCCAGCAATGTGCAAATCATGGTGTTACTGGGGCAGGTTCATGCCGTGGAACGCCGATTCTGGGCCCGGGAAACAAGCACAGACTGGTGGGACCGCATCGTGCTGCAGGTGTGGGACGATTCCCAGTGGCTGCGAAACTTTCGCATGCGTAAGGGCACTTTCATGGAACTTTGTGACTTGCTTTCCCCTGCCCTGAAGCGCCAGAATACCAGGATGAGAGCAGCCCTCACAGTTGAGAAGCGAGTGGCGATAGCTCTGTGGAAGCTTGCAATGTCAGACAGCTACCGGTCAGTCGGGAATCAATTTGGAGTGGGCAAATCTACTGTGGGGGCTGCTGTGATCCAAGTTGCCAGGGCAATCAAAGACCTGGTGATAGCAAGGGTAGTGACTCTGGGAAACGTGCAGGCCATAGTGGATGACTTTGCTGCAATGGGATTCCCAAACTATGGTGGGGCGAAAGACGGAACCCATATCCCTATCTTGTCACCGGAGCACCAAGCCACCGAGTACATAAACCGCAAGGGGTACTTTTCAATGCTGCTGCAAGCCCTGGTGGATCACAGGGGACGTTTCACCAACATCAATGTGGGATGGCCAGGAAAGGTACATGATGCTCGCGTATTCAGGCACTCTGGGCTGTTTCGAAAGCTGGAGGAAGGGACTTTCTTCCCGGACCAGAAAATAACCGTTGGGGATGTTGAAATGCCTATCGTGATCCTTGGGGATCCAGCCTACCCCTTAATGCCATGGCTCATGAAGCCGTACACAGGCAGCCTGGACAGTAGTCAGGACCTGTTCAACTATAGGCTGAGCAAGTGCCAAATGGTGGTGGAATGTGCATTTGGACGTTTAAAAGCGCGCTGGCGCAGCTTACTGACTCGTTCAGACCTCAACGAAAAGAATATCCCCATTGTTATTGCTGCTTGCTGTGCGCTCCACAATATCTGTGAGAGTAAGGGGGAGACATTTATGGCGGGGTGGGAGGTTGAGGCAAATCGCCTGGCTGCTGATTACGCGCAGCCAGACACCAGGGCGGTTAGAAGAGTGCAGCAGGGCGCGGTGCGCATCAGAGAAGCTTTGAAAACGAGTTTTGTGACTGGCCAGGCTACGGTGTGAAACTTCTGTTTGTTTCTCCTTGATGAACCCTCCGCCCCCCCCCACCCGGTTCACTCAACTTCCCTGTAAACCAACCACCCCACCCTCCCCTCTCTCCTTCGAGCACCGCTTGCAGAGGCAATAAAGTCATTGTTACTTCTCATTCATGCAATCTTTATTAATTCATCACACAACTAGGGGGATAATTGCCAAGGTAGCCCGGGAGGGGTTGGGGAGGAGGGAAGGAAAAGGACACACTGCAGTTTAAAACTTTAAAACTTTAGCACTTATTGAAGGCCAGCCTTCCCATGCTCGGGCAATCATCTGGGGTGGAGTGACTGGGTGGCCGGAGGCCCCCCAACCGTGTTCTTGGGCGTCTGGGTGAGGAGGCAATGGGACTTGGGGAGGAGGGCTGTTGGTTACACAGGAGCTGTAGCGGCGGTCTCTGCTCCTGCTGCCTTTCCTGCAGTTCAACCATACGCTGGAGCATATGTTTGATGCTCCAGCAGCCGGAGCATCGACTCTTGCCTTCTGTCTACAAGCTGACGCCACCTATCATTTTCAGCCCGCGATTCAGCCCGCCACCTCTCCTCTCGTTCATATTGTGCTTTTCCGTAGTCAGTCATTGACTGCCTCCACACATTCTGCTGTGCTCTTTCAGCATGGGAGGACATCTGGAGCTCCGAGAACATATCATCCTGAGTCCGCCATTTTCTCCTTCTAATCTTCGCTAGCCTCTGCGAAGGAGAAACATTTGCAGCTGGTGGAGGAGAAGGGAGAGGTGGTTAAGAAAAGACACATTTTAGAGAACAATGGGTACACTCTTTCACGTTAAATTTTGCTGTTCATATTACACAGCACATGTGCTTTCGTTACAAGGTCGCATTTTTCCTCTTATATTGAGGGCCTGTCAGTTTGGTGTGAGAGATCACTCACGCAGTGCCAGGCAACAGATTTCGGCTTGCAGGCAGCCATGGTAAGCCACAGTCTTTTGGCTTTTTTAACCTTCTTAACATGTGGGAATGGTTTCAAACAGTAGCACCCTCATTTCCCATACCAAGCACCCGTTGGGTTGGCCATTTAAAATAGGTTTGCAATGTAAAAGGAGGGGCTGCGGTTTCCGGGTTAACATGCAGCACAAACCCAACTAACCCTCCTCCCCCCCCCACACCCAATTCTCGGGGATGATCACTTACCCCTCCCCCCCACTGCGTAGCTAACAGCGGGGAACATTTCTGTTCAGCAGAGCAGGACCGGGCGCCTCTGAATGTCCCCTTAATAAAATCGCCCCATTTCAACCAGGTGACCGTGAATGATATCACTTTCCTGAGGATAACAAAGAGCGATAAGGAATGGATGTTGTCTGCATGCCAGCAAACACTGGGACCATACGCTGCCATGCTTTGTTATGCAATAATTCCAGACTATGTGCTACTGGCCTGGCGTGGTAAAGTGTCCTACCATGGCAGACGGGATAAGGCAGCCCTCCCCAGAAACCTTTTGCAAAGGCTTTGGGAGTACATGAAGGAGAGCTTTCTGGAGATGTCCCTGGAGGATTTCCGCTCCATCCCCATACATGTTAACAGACTTTTCCAGTAGCTGTACTAGCCGCGATTGGCAGGGCAAATTAATCATTAATCATTAAACACGCTTGCTTTTAAACCATGTGTAATATTTACAAAGGTACACTCACCAGAGGTCCCTTGTGTGCCCTCAGGGTCTGGGAGCATGCCTTGGGTGAGTTCGGGGGTTACTGGTTCCAGGTCCAGGGTGATAAACATATCCTGGCTGTTGGGGAAACCGGTTTCTCCGCTTCCTTGCTGTGAGATATCTTCATTGTCTTCATCCTCATCTTCCTCGTACCCCGAACCCGCTTCCCTGTTGCGTGATTCTCCATCGATGGAGTCAAAGCACACAGTTGGGGTAGTGGTGGCTGCACCCCCTAGCATCGCATGCAGCTCCGCGTAGAAGCGGCATGTTTGCGGCTCTGCCCCGGACCTTCCGTTTGCCTCTCTGGCTTTGTGGTATGCTTGCCTTAGCTCCTTAATTTTCACGCAGCACTGCTGTGCGTCCCTGTTATGGCCTCTGTCCTTCATGGCCTTGGAGACCTTTTCTAATATTTTGCCATTTCATTTACTGCTACGGAGTTCAGCTAGCACTGATTCATCTCCCCATATGGTGAGCAGATCCCGTACCTCCCGTTTGGTCCATGATGGAGCTCTTTTGCGATCCTGGGACTCCATCACGGTTACCTGTGCTGATGAGCTCTGCGTGGTCACCTGTGCCCTCCACGCTGGGCAAACAGGAAATGAAATTCCAACGTTCGCTGGGCTTTTCCTGTCTACCTGGTCAGTGCATCTGAGTTGAGAGTGCTGTCCAGAGCGGTCACAATGAAGCACTGTGGGATAGCTCCCGGAGGCCAATAACGTCGAATTCCGTTCACACTACCCCAATTCCGACCCGCTAAGGCCGATTTTATCGCTAATCCCCTTGGAGGTGTAGTAAAGAAACCAGTTTAAAGGGCCCTTTAAGTCGAAAAAAGGGACTTAGCCGTGTGAACGTGTCCAGGCTTAATTCGATTTAACGCTGCTAAATTCGACCTAAACTCGTAGTGTAGACCAGGCCTAAGAGGCAATATTTCCCCTCTCGCAAGCACAGAGTCTGAGTGCAGAAAGAGACTTTTTAATAAAAGGAGGGAAATAACCCAGCATTAATTTGGGGAAACAGTGCAAGCAAGATTCATAAATATAAAACCAAGGGCAAAACACCCACCCCAGGGTATGCTGGGCAGTGTCTTTTGCCTCAGGTTCTTGAATCGAACAACCAAAGTTCCTGTAACATGCCGCCCCTTCTTTCTTCAACACACCCCACTGCCAGTTGTTGTCCTTTGTCAGTGAAGACCCAGAGTTCAGAGGTGCATCTGCTTGAATTCACCTCCCAGCATGGCAGGGGAAAAAAGGCACCTTGCTCATCCCACAATCCAGGCTCTTGTTCTGGTGTCAGCTGCCCTGACGGCTATCACCCCTGCACTGCTGCGCTGGTCACCCTGCCAGCTGCTCAGCCGGTCGCTCACTGCTCTGCACGTCGTCCCGCCGGCCACCTTGTTTAAAAAGTAACTGTTTCTGGTGGGAGTGGTGATAAATAAGGTCTAGTAGCATCCTGAATATTCAAAAAAGTCCTTGCTTCAATGGACAAAAATCCAGTGGAAGAAAATAAATACTGTGTTTGCTGGGAAGACTCAGGAATCAGCTCACAGTACAATTGTTGCAGTGTTAGTATTGTTAGGTAAGGAGTGGACACCCTTAACACAGATGAATAAATTAGGACCTGCTCTGACAAACACTATGGTCCTTTCCATGTATTAGTATTAATAATGCATGACACTTAGAGAGCACTTCTTGGGTCAGAGTCTGATCCCAGAGATGCTGGTGTAATTGAAATCAGAATTGGGTGCCATGTTATGAACGCAGTGTAGAAACATAAACTGTTTTTAATTAATGTAGAATTGCACAGTGAGTCAAAATACACATTAAAATAGGTTAACAACATGTATCAGTTGGTCCAGGCTTGGGATCAATTAAAGAACACCCTGTTGCCAAACTCATTTTAAAGTGGTGACTTTCATTGCCCTGATTACATAATGTAGGACTCTTGTTCTCAATCAGTCTACTAAATTCACATTATTTTTCAGTAAGCTCAAGATCTGTCCAACCGTGGTCATTGGTCAGGACTTAGTTGTGATCCCAGCTAGAAATATGCAGTGTTTAAAGTTATAGTTAATTGTTTGCACAGCCAAGGCTTTCCTGTAGGTAGGTAATCATGTTCCACACCCTCTTTATGCCTGTTCAGAATGGATGGTAGATTACTTCCTTCCAGGCCTCAGAGATTCAAACTTTTCTTCTTATAAGGTAAAGAGGAAAATAAGAGATTTTGCCTTTAGGGGTGTAATTCTAATAACTTTAATAAACATAACTAAATTTATGCTTTAAAATTACATTAAGAGCTTGTGTATACAGGGATGCTAGCTGTCCTGGGGATACCTAGAAATACATACATACAAGGGTTACACCTTGATTTTCTCTCATTTTTGCAAGTGACCAGAGAGAGATGGATTGTATTTCCATTCATTTTATGGGTCCTGGAAATGTAATTTTAGTAGTACTTTGAAGATAGGACTTTTGGAAATGTCTAATAGCAGTGAAGCTAAGAAGAACAGCTCATTTTTTTGTTTACTTTAAACTTCATTTTTATTAAACATTTTCACTTTGTAAGACACAGGAGAGGGAATGACTGGATTTCATACAATTGGAATTGTTACTCAGGTAATTTTAGCACAGGCTGATGCCAGTCCTGGTTCTGTTAATATTACCCAGCTCTAATTGAACAAATTAAGTTACTATTTCAAAATTGTGTTTGTGTGTTAAACATCTTGGTGAAATGAGAGAGAGAAAGAGAGAGACTTTTTTTTTATATAACAATCACCATTTTTACCATTCCTGGTCTCTTCTGCAGGAGACCCAACACAAATAAAATAAGTCTGTGAGCAAGCCAAATATTTGAGCAAGCCATCCAGCCTTTACTGAACATACCAAATGTTCAGAAACAATAAAATACATCAGCTAACAAGGGCTAAATCTCACATATTGACCTTATTGTGTAACAGTTTGTAAATGAAAACACTCTTTTGTAGTCCCACACTTCCTGACCGCAAAAATAGACTACTTACAGCAACCTTTGGAGAGGGATGCTAAAGACTCAATCTTGCAAATACTTATGCACAGTCTCACTGACTACAAGGAGAGAAGCTGAACAATATCATTAGGTATATCATTATATGCATATAACTATTGCTTTGATCATCGCTGTGATTGCACAGGTACAACAGAGCATAACCTGGTTCAATATATCTTCTAGACCTTTAAAGAGACAAGGTGGGTGAGGTAATATTTTTTTTTGGACCAACTTCTGTTGGTGATGGAGACAAGCTTTCAAGCCACACAGAGCTCTTGCTTGTCTCTCTCACCAACAGAAGTCAGTCCAATAAAAGATATTACCTCACTCACCTTGTCTATCTAATACCCTGGGACTGACACAGCTACAACTATACTGCATACTTCTAGACCTTTAGTCAGTCAAGTTTTAAGGATCTCATTTGGTGGGATTCAACAGTGTCATGAAGGTTTTCATCAGACTTACCCTAAATTTTCCATGGAAAAATTCCATGTATTTTTCCCATTGTACCATGTTAAATAATTCATCTCCCTCTTTGGTGATCATATCCTTCAAGTACCAATAGAATGTTATGTTCACTTTCACTCATTTCATAACCAATTTACAGATTTCTTAAAAGCACTTTCATATAGGGCTGTGCAAAGAACTATTTTGTTAACTGACAGTTCCAAAAAACTGAAGAAAAATAAAAAATAAAAATAAAAAATAGAACCAAACAAAACATTTTGCTTGACCCAAAATGAAATGTTTCAATTTCAAACTTTTAAAAAGTTTTTTTACAAATATTTTAAATACAATTTTTGGAAAATTTGAAACAAGTTGATTTTGAATAGAAAATCAAAACATTGTGCTTCAAAAATTTCAAAACCAAACTGCTTTTACTTTTTTGGATTGGGGAAAGGAATGTTGACCAAATAATTTAGCAAATTTGACATAAATTTGCAAAATGTTTCAGTTGACCTGAATCTGAATTTTTCACTGAAAAGTTTTGCCCCCAAAATTTTGCCCAGATCTATATTCATATGTACAGATACATCTCTACGTAACCGAAACTGCTTGCAAACACATGTTCTAGCTATTTCTTCTTGGCCAAATATTAGGCCCATGCTCCACCCTTAATATTCCTGACCTGTCTGCTGTTTCTAACGCCACTGGTAACACCCTCCCTCCTTAACATCTTGTCTCCTTTGGCTTAGTGTCCCCTCTCCTCTTTGGCTCTTCTCCTACCTCTCTGAATTCTCCTTCAATGTCTACTTTGGTACATCCTCCTCCTCTCTCTCCTCATGCTCTTTGGGGATGCTACAAAACTCTGTCCTCAGACTGTTTTTCTTCTCTCTCTCATCCATTCAACTATGGTTACTATGCTAATAACTCACAGATCTACCTTTCCATTCCTGAAACACATCCCTCTGTCCAATCCTGAATCTCAAACTCTCTCTCTCTCTCTCTCTCTCTCTCTCTCTCTCTGACATCTTTTCCTGGACAAATTGCTAACTACTTATAATTTACATGTCCAAAACTGAACTACTGGTTCTCCCTCCATTCTCTGTCAGTGTTGACAAAGCCACTTTTATGTCACTGACACTCAAAACCAAGAGGTCATCTTTGACTCCTCTCTTTCTCTGACTCCATATATCCAGGCCAGGTCCAAATCCTGCTACTTCTTTCTGTGTATCATTTCTAAGATCCAGTCTTTTCTTTCTGCCAAAAAGATAATCCTTGTCCTCATCTTCTATCTTGACATTGCAACTTCCCCTCTTTTGACCTCCCGAATTCCCACATCTTTCTCTCCACTATATTCAGAACCATAGCTGATAAAATAACCTGCCTGGATCATACATCTGACAACAGCACCTCTCCATCTGAGCCCTCAGTGGCTACTCCTTCTCAAGCAAATCAAGTTTAAATAATAATAAGTTAAATCCTTGCCCCATTGAAGTCAGTGGCAAAACTGCCATTGACCAAAATGGAGCCAAAATGTCACTCCTTGTCTTTATCTTCAAGAGCCTTCATAATGTAATTCTTTCCCAACATACTATCTGATTTATTGCCTCCCCCCCCCACACACACACCCTTCTGCTCTGCTAATGATACTTCTCCCACATCCATCTTGGTGACTTTTTCCATATTGCTTCTTACTCTTTGAATATCCTCAGCTGGACTCTAAGACCTCTTCACCTTCTGACCTGGTATGCCTAGGGTAGTCCTCACTGAAAATGCCAAGGTCAGGGCAGGCTGCAAAAGGGAGAGCAGGTACTCCCAGAACTGATGGTTAACACTGAAGTTAGACTCACCAACCAATCAGAAACTGTGCTCCTGATCTCCCACACTGGTTATCAAGAATGTGGGGGATCAATAATGTTCAGTAGATTATGAGTTTTCTCATGATACCTCACAAGGCATACTTTGTACAAAATTTATCATAGCCTTGTAGAAGTATTGAAGGTAAGGGTACAGTCTGTGACAATTATAGGAACATATGTGTTATTTCACTTTTACAGATGGTGAAAATGTGTCAGAGGTCTAATGATTTGTCTGAGAGGCACTGTGGCCTAGAAGAAGCAGCACAGGGTGAAGTTAGAGCTAGGTTCTAATCCTTGTTTGACACCAACTTGCTGGATCACAGATACCATAGGGAACCTGATATAGATATGCTAAGTTCATGGGTGCAGTATAAGACCCAGTATAAGACTACAATACGGCTACTTTTCTCATCTAATAAATAACAGCAATATTTACCTATTTACCCTCTTCAAAGAAGTGTTGTGAGAACTAAATGTATATATTGTGCTTGTAAAAATGTGGGACAAGTCCAATGTGTTATTATGGTTAGAAAGCAACATAACTGAAAACAGAATTCAGTAGTTCTGCACGCCTCCATATTCATCTCCTTCTGCTCAAATTTTCATAAAATGAAGGCTTGTTTAGTTATTGCATGCACATTTTCCATATCCTGAAATATTTAAAAATATAAATCAGGGCATACAGAAAATCATACTAAATGAGTAAGCTAAAGATATCACATGAGCTTTCAAAAAAATGTGCCACTAATTTTGTCTAGCTCTTTTCATCACATATCCATTTCTATGTCTAAATTAATCTGAATTGAACACCAGTGTGCTTCATAGGAATATGGAATAATTAAGTAGTTCATTTTTAAGTACTTTATGAAGATTTAAGTAGTTTCAGTAATTTCAGTCACTTATAGCATTCCAATTGTAGTGATATGTGAATATGTCTCAACAAAATATAGCTGGCAAAAACAGCTTATTCACCAATTTGTATGTAATACTGGTAGCTTGCCACCCACAAACGTGTTTGGATGTTTTTCTAAAAGGCATGCTTAGGTCAAACAGGAATTATTTTGGGGAAGTTCTATGACCTGTGCTATGCAGGAGGTCATCTAGATGATCACAGTGGTCCCTTCTGGCCTTAGAAACTAGGACTCTAATGTTCCTTACACAAGAAAAGCATGTTTTGCCCCCATCCATCATGATACATGAAGCAAATTGAAAACATTGCTAATCCTGCACAGTGTCTGAAACTTGGTAAGAAGCAAGTATCATACAAATATATGGAATTTATATTTCCTACCTAAATAGCTGCTGCATCCTTGGGTATTATACAACATGCCAACTAATTAAAATTACATTTCCTGCTTGCTACAATAAATCTTGGACAATAGAAAAATCACATTCAAGTACAATACACTCTAAAGAACAAAAATACTCCTCATCCTTACTCAAAACAGCATTCTGCACGTTTCAGCTTTAACGGATAATCTTCTTTTTTGGGGGCGGGTGGGGTAGAACATTCAAGCTTTTTTCTATTTTTGAAATGAAGGCTTTTAAGATTTTCTGTGCCATCATACCTTTCATATGGCAGATTGTGACACGTTGGGTATAAACTAGAATTATATATATAATGGAACACTGTTTTGTCAGGAAATGTTAGATGACTGCCAGTGTCGACAGGAAAAAATAAGAAACTGTCTCTTGATTGTTTAGCAGATTTTAACCTAATGTAAATCCAGGCTTGTGTTTTGTATGATCACTCACTGCAAAAGCCAAAAAACCCACAAAATGTGCAGAGGGATTTTAAAGTAGGGCTGGCCAGAAAACAAGAATTTCATTTTGCAAAAAAATTCAAGGTTTTGAGATTCCCCCCTCCCCCATTTTCCAAACAAAATAGCTACTTGGAGGTAACTGGGAATTTTCCAACAAAATATTTTTCAAATCAGAAAATGCTGATTCATCAAAACCAAAATGTTAATGCTGAATTAAACCTACCTGATTTCCTACCATCTTACCTGGCAGACTGCTGGACCAGGCTTCCAGGTCCATGGTTCTATGTCAGCCCCCTCATGCGGAGTTCCCTGGGACTGGGAAGCACACAGTTTATAGGAGCCCTGCTGCAGATTCTGGCACCAAGTTCCCAGGGCTTCTCAGCTCCCCAGTCAATGGCTGGGAAGTCTGAAGTTGAAGCAGCATGAAAAGTCCTTGAGAAGGGCAGCCGGCTGCTCCATTTTGTTTCAGAAAAACTGAATGAAAATATTATGATTTTTCTGAAACAAAAATGTTTGGAATTTTACTTTCTGTGGGAAATTTCAAAATTCCTAGTTTTCAATTAGAATTGGAATGAAAACTTGTTTGCAGTGCTAGAATTTCCTATGGAACAGAAATTGGAGAGTTTGGTTAACTGTATAGCCATTAGTCCAGTGGTTGGGGCACTTGCTTAGAAAAATCCCAGGTTTTCTTTTTCAGACCATAGACTTGAACCTGGGCCTCCCACATCTCACATGAGCATTCAAACCATCAGGCTGTTGGCAATTTTGGTCTATGGCTGGTTTTGACCATAAATTCCATCGTGGACCTGAGAAACCTTTCCAATGAAATTTAAAATCTTACTGTTTTATAACTCTAAGCCAAGGTTTTACGTCTAATTTCTAAGATCTTGAAACAATGTTATATAGAAAGGTAAAAATTCAAAAAGTATTTATTTTTTTATTCACTGGAATAACAGAATCTTGGTAGAAAATTATAATTTTCTCTTATTCACTGAAATTTTATAACTTTAGTTAAGTTTCATGTAAAATTTCATTGTGATTAAAGTGATTTTTATCTCCAACTTTAAATGTAAACCTCAGTGCAACCCTAAAGATGGCCAGTGGAGTCACCAACAGTTTCATTCTACAGCAGCTTTTATTGTTTTGATATTCCACATACAATTTCAGTTTATGTGTGGTCATAATAGAAACAGTGGACCAAATTTCACCCTGGGGTATTTCTCTTGAAGGCCATGAAGTTATTCCAGAGATTAATTTAACCCATTACATTTATGGTGGGATAATTTGTTTTCAGATTATGGCCAGATCCATCATTATGCTATGAGTGCTTTGTGTCACTCTGCCAATGCCAACTTGTCTTAACTGGCTAGTTAAGATAGGTTTGCAGTGGCTATATTTTGCCAGAGTGACACAAAGCGGCTAGAGTATCCTAGTGAATCTGGTCTGTATCAAACACTTCTTAGATTAGATATTCACCTTCTCACATCATTGCTCTATAAATCAGTAACTGAGGTTTACAGACCAGACTCTACAATGATGAGAGTACAATGACAGATAAATCAACAGGATGACTGGCCAGCCTATGGCAGATAATAGGTGCAGTTCAAAATCCCTTAGAATAAGGCATTCATCTAGGGAAGTGGTGGATAACCTGCAGCCCACAGGCCACACGCAGCCCATCAGGGTAATCACTGGCAGACCACCAGACACTTTGTTTATATTTCCACGGCCGCCCACAGTTCCCAGTGGCCATGATTTGCTGTTCCCGGCCAATGGGAACAGCAAACCACGGCCACTGGGAGCTGCGGGTAGCTGTGCAAATGTAATAAACTGTCTGGCAACCCGCCAGTGGATTACTCTGATGGACTGCATGCGGCCCGTGGGCCACAAGTTGCCCACCACTGATCTAGGGTGACCATATTTTCCCAAAGGATAAACAGGACATTCCACAGGATGGGCCAAGCCCTTCTGACCAAGGCCGGCCTAAGGTGCTCCTCACCCCCCCACGCACAGAGCTGGCCCAAGGCCCTCCTTCTTGCCCCCCGCCCACGGGGCTGGCCTGAGGCCCCCTGCCACCTGCATGCGCAAGGGGCCAGCTGGCCTGAGCTGCTCTCCCTAGCCCTCCTCCAGTGCGGGGCTGGCATTGCTGCTCACCCCCCCGCCACAGGTTCTTTTGTGCCCCGCTAGGGGTTGCACCCCACATTTTGGCAACATTGTGCATTTGTCCAGTTTTCTTTTGCCAACTAGATCAGTTACTAAGATCAAATGGGACAAATGCCCAGTTTTGTCTAAAAAGTTGGGATGGTCAGGACAGGGCCTAAAAAGGGGACTGTCCTGTCCAAAATGGGACGTATGGTCACCCTACATTCTTCACTTTATTTTTAGTCTGTGTCAAAATATGTTGATTTCCTTTGAGTAGCTCTGAACTGACTATTTAGATTTGATCCACAATGCCCAAGTTGAATTGCAACAAGAACTATCAACTTGCCACACTTTGTACACTACAAAGTCATTATAAACTATCAATTGCAGTGCATATTCCTTATCTCACAGAGTGGTGGATTACAGTTTGGCTAAATTACTGCTCCTTATATTAATTGATATGGAAAATTATCTGTTAATATTTATTTTCCTTCTTTTAGACCTTACCTCTCTTTTGTTGAGTTTACTAATTTCTGTTCTAGTTTTATTTTTAATCTGTGTCAAAATATGTTGATTTGCTTTGAGTAGCTCTGAACTAACTATTTAGATTTGATCCACAATGTCCAACTTGAGTTGCAACAAGAACTATCAACTTGCCGCAAGCTGTTTACAGCTCAATAAAGGAAGGGGACTTATTTCAAACATCCATACAATGATTCAAGAGCACCAATCCACTTGGATGAGTTCCAGCTGCATCAGGAGCCCTGCTTAAAGCATTTCTGGTTTGTGTCAGGAATCAAAAACTATCTTCAAATGACTCAAAACTTAGTTGAGCACCAATCCCTTCTATGTCAAAAGGGGCAAAACTACTGCAACTGTCACCGTAGTCAGTTGTCCAGGTACAATTGCATCAGGATGTCAACTTCTATTGATCAGAGCTATTAAGAAGTGCCTCTAGAGGAACCAAATACAATGAGAGGCATCGTCCTGTCTTGCCTGGTTCTTGTTCACATAGTCCTAGAAAAAAATGTAACATGCTCAAACCTCATTTTAGCCTGTTAATGGATCAGTGAGACAGGTTGGATGGAACTATGGTTATGAGCAGTCTCTGAGTGCCTTGAGATCCTCTGATGAGGGGTAAGTGCATAGTATTCTAAGGGGGTGGCTAATGTGTGTGTACCATGGCGCTCTACCGCATGTAATCAGCATAATTCAAATGAGTATCAGTAGTAAAGCTGGTTGAAACACAAGAGAAACTTTTCAACCAATTCTAGTCATTAGCCCTATAATGAGAATTAGGCAATATATATATATATATATATATATATATATATATATATATATATATATGTTTGTAATTGGCCTGTGATTTCAGAGAAGAGGGTTCTGTCCACATTGTTGCTGGATGCAGTGGGTGACTACTGTGTTCAGCATAACGACAGCACAAAGGTCCCAGGTTGCCTGAATTTGTCACAGCATTTATTATTATGCAAAATAGGTGACTTCCTGCAATGTTTATACACTGAAGCTGGCACACAGTACTGGTTTTAAACAACAGCACTATCATTCACTGCTTACCTCTTTTGTGAACATAGGGTCAGATTATCCGCTGGTATAAAATCAATGGAGCAATGCCGATTCATACAGCAGAGGCCATCAGTCTATAGAGTTCTCTCCTTTACTACATGGATTCTACAAAAATACAACAATAAATATTTCTTTAAATTTCAGGACACGTATCAAGACAAAAAAAAAATACTTGCAGTGTGTCAAATTCTGTTCTTAGTTACATAGGTGTAACCACAACTGACTTCAACTGGAGTTGTATTCATAATGATGGGAGAAGAACTTGGTTCAGGATAACTATGAGGAATGAGCAAGACATTTCTTGAAATAGAAGATCTCTCTTAGACTTCATCTTTTGCTCTATTCCACTGAACCCCAAACCTTTTTTTAAAGATTAAGTGAGTTACTCTCCTCATTTAACCAATGGGCTGTGAGGAAAAAAATCCATTTCTCTTGAAACCACACCATCTACCAGCCCACTTCACTCCAATTTAGATGATCTCCTTATGGCATTACTTTGAGACTCCCAGAAAAAGGATTGGGAAAACAATGCTATTGGAGGAATCAGGCTGTCAGCCCTCTTCCTTCTTAACGATCACTTTAGTAGGGAAGTAGCTGTCAAAACTCTCATTCAAGTCTCCGATGACTAGTATGGAGAGTGAGAGTCAGCAGCAATGCACTTGCATGAGAGGAGTAGGACACTTATCATGCCCTCATGAGGATCTGGCTATGGAAGGTGAGTCATTCCAAACACACTCAGGGCCAAGCATAGGATCTTTATCCACTGGGAAGCTGAGCCAGGTTTAATTTATTCAAGCAATATGGACATGTTAAACTAGAGAAAATCCTGTTGTAAGTTTGAGGGGACTTTTGTAGATGATGGTGAGGAGGCTGGTGAAGCCAAGGATAAGACCTGAAAAGGACATTTTGGATTTTTATTCAATCCAAACCTATAAACTGGCTGAGGTTGTCCTATCACTAATAACTACACAGATTTACATGGAGGATACGTTTCAGCTCTGTAATAACAACATATTCAAACCTCAATAGCATAGCAGACCTCAAGGTAAGTACCAGACCCTTCACTCTGGTTTAGAAGACAAAAATAATTACGTATTTGATAACAGTACAATAGTTACTATGTAATTACATGGATGTAAAGAGCATACTTGGTATTTAATTGAAAAGCGTTGACAAACTTGCTCAACCATATAATCCTGTTCTAATACATTGTAGCAGAGCAGAGATAGAATAGTCAAAGGCAAGGATTTCCTCCTTGCTCATGTTGCTTTTATGAATGACACATCTGATTCCTTTTGGCATAAATAGATAAAAGCCCAAGAGAGCCAGAGACAGAGCTTCCTAACCAGACTTCTTGTGCCCCCCAGACTAAATACAGATCCACACAGATGGATGTAAGCCTCATGATGTAAAGCCTGGAGATGCCTGGTTTTGCCGTGCTTTAATGCATGAGGTTTGTGTTTCCAATTAAGGCTGATAAACTGCAGAGGTGTTACCACTCTGCCTCTGTGAGCTTTATCCTCATTGTCAGGGTTGCTGTTCTCTGAGAGGGTAAGTGGATTGCCTCCCCCCAAAAAATTCCTCTGAGTTAGTAAGAGACATGTGATCAATCCTACAGCAGTCAGAGCCACAAAATGGTTGCTAAAAGCTCTTAGGAGCTCCCTCTTAGCATTTGAAAACATACTAAAATCATTAATAATATCTCTTTTCGAATTTTATATGAGATTTGCAATACTATTGTAACCAAACAGATGATTTTGCTTGCAAGAGGCAAGATTCTGTGTTTATCACTTATCAAAGGTATGAATATGTACATATTTTGTAGGACTCTTTAAAGATAGCTGATAGAGTTTCAGCATGGCTCAATCCTGGCTAGCTACAAACAAAAGGCCACTGTTCTCTATAAATCCACCAAATAACACCAATTGAAATATTGTGCACAGAAGCACAAACACAGGATAACAGTACTTTTCTGACCAGCAAGAACACAACAAAGTGCATCTCAAGAGCTTTGTTTGAATGGAACAGGCCTCTCTAAGCTCTATCTGTGCAGAATGAACTGGCTGAAGAGGCTTTGCTTAATGCACTTCTTAATGGCATGGCTCTTCAGACTGTTCCCATTCCATTATGGCATGTGCACTGCTTCTCCTTGTTTGTCTGGCTAAAGGAATACAAGGGAAACATGAAAAAGGTTGCAGCTTATTCAACCCAATTGCTTCCAACTCCCTTCCCAAAATACACATAGTATTTAACAGTGGCAAATTTGATGTTAATTCTCTATTTGGCAATGTCTCCACTGAAAACAATGAAATATGTAGCGAGAACTTGGTATACTTGACCTCTTGCGCCATTAAAAACTCATTAATTTAATGGAAATGGTTTGATTCGATCAGAAATAGAATCACAGAAATCTTGAGATTTGCAGATATTATCTGACATGCAAGTTGAGAAGCAGCCATATATCTTCCTCTGTAACGTCTATGTACTTAATGCAAAGGACATTAAGTACAGATGAAATTTGATATTTTTTTTATAAACTAATTTGCACTGCTTTTATTAATGTGCACTATCTTCTGCTACATCTAAGAGAGCTGTGCGTGTAAATACCTCTCATAATTATATGTGGATGCTACTTAGGTAGGCACACCTTTTAGCTAGCATTGCAAATTATATGGTACAGTGAAGTGGTGATCACCACTAATTACAAAGAAATGCTTGTCATCCATGAAGTACTGTTTTGGTTTGCAATAAATAATGACCAGGGCACGAGGTGAGGGAGATGCTGTGAAGCACTGAGGCGAGAGGGAGTTGTATTCTGCTTCAAGAGGTCTCTCCACTTGTGATATAATCACTTGATTTATCCACATATTTTGCAAATAAATCAGAACAGATTACGGTATATGCACACAAATAGTATATGGAATCCTGTATTGATTCAGATGCAATACATGAAATCCTAAGGGCTTAATCTTAAAATATGGCAGGGAGAGAAAGGTGAGCAATCTGATCCTGACCTGTGATCTGAGGTGAACAAATTTATTTTTCGGGTTGGCCAGAAAACTGAAAAAATAAAGGGAAACTTTTGATTTAGTGGTTCTGGAAATGTTTGGAATTTTGCAGCATATTAGAAAAAGTCTGTTTGGGGCCAGCAAACTCTGGCCATGTGTGTGCCTTTAGTCCAGTGATTTGCCCAGTATGCAGGAGACCCAGGTTTGCATCCCCACTCTGTAGGCAGGAGTGGAACTCAGATTTCCCTCCTAACAATTAGGCTATTCTAAGGCGGGGCACTCTCAGTCTCTCCTGTTCATGTTGTTCCACTTTGTGTAGATATATAAATATTCATTGGGCCAGACACAGAGAACAACTCTATAGCCTGGTGATTAAGGCAGTCACCTGGGAAGTAGGAGATGTGGATTCCAATCCCTCCTTTGTACCTGAGAGAGGCTTGCACCCTTAAATAGCAGCAGTATACTCAAGTGGTAACAAATTGTGATAAAATAGGAACTAAACTTTCTGATTAGTCTCTTTCTTTAATTCAGTCCTCTCCTTTATGTAAAGCAAATAATAAACTGTTCTCTAAATCCCAGACTGTGGGATTGTGCAAAAAATTTAAATTACTAGACTGTTTCTGTGTCATTCTACTGTTCTTCAATGTGTACAAAAGCTTCATCCAGGAGCTCTGGATCTTTAATAATACAGCTGTTTTCCTAAATTCCTGGAAAATCTCAGGCTGGAAACGCCTCGCATCAGATTGGTGGTTTAAGTATCTAATGGAGCATAATCGCTACAGTGGACATGCTTTAAAAATTTCCACTGTTTTGAAAGATTTTATTGGTTTAAGAGACATTCCCTACACATTGAATGGGAAATACTGTTACATCTGATATAAAAAGTTTTCAAACAGGCGGGACATGTTTTAATAAAGTCCACTCTGTCTGGTTTCAAAACAATAAACCAGGAAATCTGTACCAAGGAAAATTCAAACCATACTTTGTTTTTTTCTTTCTCTCAGAATACTACCCAAGATTAAATTTCTTCATCCAATTATTTCAAACCAATATCCCTGCTCTCTAAGGCCCTCTCCTGCTGTGAGCTCCACCGATGTTAGAAACATTGGGAATATGAGGGTTTGTCGAAACTAGGATTTAGAAGTGTCATGATGGATCACATTAGATAGCTTGTTCTAACACCAAGATTCCTAGGGTCACCAGATTTTTTACTACTGACTAATTAAAACCTGCTGTGAGCAGAGTTAGACAAAAACATAATAAAACTCTGAACACTTGTAAGGGCACGGTCACAATAGTACTCTCACCATTTCTACCACTGTTGGAGCAACTTTGGTAGCATCAACAGTGGAGATGTTGTGCCAAAAACACACAATCCCAAAAATGAAAGTCTCTCTACTCCATTTCCAATCCAATCTCCCTTAATTATATTTTTTCTTTTATAAAACTACTCATATTTATTTCAACACATTGTTCCGATCTCTAATTGTATCACAACACAAACATTCTAACTGAAAAGCTTGATTTAAAAACTGTGTCTAAATACATATATGTTTAATATTTTGATGGAGTATGCAGTGACAGCAACAATAGCTTTTCATTGACACTTTTTCTTGGTAATCAGGTAACTTGGCTCTGCCATTAACCTGCAGTTAGCCATGTAATTTCACTTCTCTGTGGTTCTGTTTCCTCTTCCGCCCCTTGTCTATCTTTTCTTTTTAGATGGTACACTGTTTGGAATAGGAGCTGTCTCTTACTATCTATCTAAAACTCCTAGCAAAATAGGTACCAACTGAGATTGGGTGCTCTAAGTGCATCTGAAGAACAAATAATACTCTTACTAATAGTTACTATATATAAATAGGTCTTGGCTTTCACAACTGTTTTCTGATTCTGTAAGATTTTCAATTTATAAAGAAAAGAAACAAAATCCATATAAAGAAAAAAAAAGTGCTACTAACTGCACGTACTATGCCAATTTATTTCCATTAAACATAATTAACTGTTAGTTGAAATGAACAGACGGTCAAAACCAGAGAAAAGTCAGGGTAATTTACTGCCTTCAAAAATATTTAATATAGCTAGTCCAGAATCAACACAGAAAAGAGTTATTTTATCTTTCAATCTGAAAGATCAGTTGGTGCTCTTCATTAAAGCATTGGCTCTTAACAGCTAGGTCCCATGTTCACATTTAAAACATAGTTGAAGAGTGCGTGAATGATCTAAAACAAATCTATAAAACCATCACATGTACTGTGTTATGTCTAAGGAAGGAAGATGGAAAATTACAAATCATAGGTTCTGCTTTCATGGATTCTGTAGATTAAGGCCAAAAAATGACTTAGAAGGGAATGAGTTCAGTGAGGGAACCCATCCCGCACTCTGGGATTCACCAAAAGCTGGTCTGAAGAGGTAAAATATGAAGATTTCATTAAACTTCTTTGGATTCTTCCATGGCTAATACTCTCTGGACAATAAAGCGTAATTCCAGCAAATAAATTCAGTAAAATGCTGCTGCAAAAATTGCCTTCTTATATAGCTGCACAGACTGTCACGCTTACTTCTTGCACTGGCTTCACTTTGCCTTTTGCACCACAATCCAACTTCTGGTCTTCACTTTCATAGCTGTACTCCTGCTTGCATCTCCACACCCTGGCTCTTTCTTGAGCCCTTCACTCCATTCTAGCCCCTCTCTTTGTGTCCCTCTCCCACTCTCAGCCTTGTTTCTTCTTTCATGCTGTCCCTTATATCCAGAATTTCCTCTAAAAGCTATTGTGCAAGCTGACCACCTCCGCTTCTATTATATCCTTCCGTAAAGGGAAAGCATCAGTGAAACATCAATTCTGCTGGAAATGAGTTTGCTTACTCTTTTAAAAATATATATCTAGCTCCCAAAATTACAATAATTGAAAGATGAAAGGGAAAAAAATCAGACTTTGTTTAGCTTTGTGCATTTGTATAATCCCTGACAAAAATTGTAATTGGTGTTAAGGGTAAAAGTAAAGATCAATAATTTAGGGTAAAATATATTAAAAAAATTAAAAGAAATCCAAACTAGATAAGATATGGAAATGCACAGAGCACTCTAACAACCTTCTCTTTTCAGTCTCTCTGCATCAGATGCTTGCACCTATCAGGCCAACTTTCCAAAAGACCCTCAGTTGGGTCGCCATTTGTGCTTATGCACCATTTTGCATACAAATTACTTGCACACACAATTTTCTATGCATACTTGTGCACACAAATGATCAAATTTTCAAGCACAAAGTAAACTTCCACTCATTTTTGCTCAGTTTGAACTGCACTCCCATGCACAAACAAACACATGTAAATTATTGCAGCACACATCCCTTAATTGCCTGCAAAATTAACTGCATGCACAAAGCTGTTTGTGTGGAATGGAGACCATGATTTGAAAAATTGGCTTTTTAATTTATACTCAACAGTGTCACAAGCTGAGGCTATCGTTCCAGAGAAGGTGAGAAATAAACTTTTACAACACTACTATTTCCATTCATAGATGCCATATTCATTCTCTAGCTCTGCTAAGCCTCTTATTAATCACCCTTCATTAACAAAACAAAATAAGAATTCAGCTTAGTCCGGGAAAATTCTCTATGATTCAAAAGGAATTAAAAAGAAAGAACTCTTCTTCAAAGTAGTTGTAGCTAGGAACTTTTTTTTTCCAGTCAAAGGTTCCTTAGCTTAATTTTATAATTGTATTTTTACAACAACATGCCACAATGTTTAAAAATAAAACAAATCAAGAAAGTCTTATTAGAACTGAGCTGCTGTTCTTGAGGTCAGCCTGCAAACCCCCCCCCCCCCCCCTTCTCGTCTAGATCTTTGTCTCATGATTCCCAAGCTATTTCTGCCCTTCTTGCTCATGTTTTGGTCTGAGCAGCTACTTCAAAAGAGATCATAATAAAAAGAGTGTTGTATTTTTATCAGGGATTAGTGGTTGAACTGACAATTAAGAATGGTGGGTACTCTCCTGTAGGGTCTATTATCTCCCAGGCCTTTGTTTTTCGATTTAATATTAACAAATGTCATTGTTCATCATTATCACCGTCTGTTGTACTAGAGGAGATGCCTTCAGTGGACTGGAAATGAAAGGTGGAATGCCATTAGAGAAACATTATTATTAAGCATTGAAATCCAGTCCTTTGGAGTGATGTTTTTATAATTATTTTGTGTTCCAGGAGATTCCCAGTCCTCATGGTTAGAAACTGGAGATTCTGATACCCTGTTATGACCCGTTTTCCAGTTCTTGCCTCTTACTATCTCCTAAAGAAGAGATAGGGCATTGATGAAAATGAACACTCCGACTCCACACACAACTATTGTACAGGCAAACGCCCTGCTATTTCTTATCTTGATAGTAACATTAAGGGGAATGCAGTTGCACTGGTGAATGTACAAGTAAAAGCATATTTTTGCCCCTTTTGTGTACTATATAACATATTGCTAGCCATAAATCTTTCTAAAGTCTCATCTGGAAAAGCAGACTGTCTCCTTTTATTCAAGGCAATAGTAAAATACCCTTTACCAAGTTGCATGTATTTCATATACATTTCACACCAATGGAATTAAGAATTTTGTAAAACAATCCTTTTGAAAAGAAAACACTGACTCCACAAACTCTGAGCTACGCATACACCCAGATGACTGGTCGTTAATAGCCCTACTTGGTTGTCTTAATTTGTTTTAAACTATTCTAGGTACTTATCTAGCCCCATCACAGTAGCATCTGTGCATCTCACAATCCTTAATGTATTTTTCCTCACAACACCCCTGTGAGGCAACGAAGTACCATTATGACTATTTTACACACAGGGAACTGAACCATGGAGAGACAAAGTGACTTGCACAGGTCACACAGGAAAGTCTGTGATGGAGCTAGGAAATGAACTCAGATCTCCTGAACATCAGGCGAACCCCCTAATAAATGGACCATCATTCCTTTCTTAAATACAGTATGGATCCTAAACAATAATTAACACCCAGTTCAGCATACTCTTAGCTTTAAGTGTATGCTTTATTTGATCCCTGTTCAGGAAATCATGTAATCAAAGGACTTAAGCACATGCTTCGGTGCTTTGCTGAGAATTGGGGCCTTACGAGCACAGCAATACCTGATACTCCTTTGTTCAGGGATGCAGTCTGGTACTCACATCAGGTGGTTTGATTACACCAGATGAGCTCCACTGATTTCTGTGAAGTTACACCTGATTTACAATGCTGGAAATAAGGTCAGAATCTGGGCATTAAATTGTTCAATGAAACTAGTTCAAAAATTATCTGTAATTTTTCATGCTGTTATATAAAAATATTGTCAAAGGAGGAAGTTTCCTTCTTGCTCATATTGTCTAGTGTTATGTTGGTCATTTGCTAACTACTTATGCATATGTAGTAAGTTTCCTTTACTGTTACTGATTAACATGAGCTACAGTGTAAATCCAAAACAAAAACAATCAGCCATGTTAATCATGATAAGTTATTCTTTCTGTGAAAAATGCCATAACCCAGGCATAGTTAATACATTACATGTATATTATTAGACAATAAAAACAGAAAAAAGGGGTAGAAGTTAAAATATTACAGATGAACATTTTTCTCTCATTGAGAGAGTTGGGAAATTATTATTAATATTCCATAAATATCTATTTTTAAAATACATCATCAATTCTAATTATTTTAATATATATTAATGTATAATAAAACTGAGGATCAGATACAAGGATTTTAATAAAGCTTTCCTAAAACTCAGGGAGAGGAAGAGGAGGAGGATGATCAACTTACATATTAAGGCTGAAGAAGAATAAACAACTCCTTTGGATATAAGGAAAATCATGGGGAAATATTATATTATGATAAGTTGGCAAGAGGCACAGTAGGTAGAATATTCAGTGGACACATTTAAAAAAAATAATAATTACCAAAGTATGTTATATGTGTTACATACATCACCTTATATTTTTGTGGTGTATATAGCTGTGAAAACTTTGATTTTTTTGTGGGTTATAGTCTTTAGATATCTAAGAACATTGTCTGTGTGCAGACTGGAAATACACAGGGAATACACAGGAGTAGCTGTTTTAATTGCAGAGCCCAGGAGATCTACTGGGCCTGATTCACCACTGCCTTGCACGTAGTAAACATTTAAACTTGGGACATGAAATGCTACTTTGCACTTGAACGCTATATAGTGGAGACTCAGACATCAGGCTTTACACTAAAAAATAACAGGCTGAATATGACCTATTGGAAAAATATTCTTGATTTAGAGAAAACTTGAGCAAAGCTAATTTCTCTGTTCAAACAATGGACATTGATGCTAAGTAATATTAGAGGGACAAGTAAATGAGGTATCTTTTATGGGACCAACTTCTGTTGGTGGAAGGTACAAGCTTTCGAGTTTCATAGATTGTCTCTCTCACCAACAGAAATTGGTCCCGTAAAAGACATTACCTCACCCACCCTCTCTCTCTCTCTCTCTTATATTCTGGGACCAACATGGCAAAAACAAAACTGCAAACTAGTAATATTAGACATTTTAGACTTAGTTATTTTTTAACAAAAATAGTTAAAAACTGGGAGACGAGGGAGGAGAGACATAAATACATATTTGTAATCTGCAATGAATTCAAACAGTTCTAAATATTGCTACTATTTCAGCAAGCAATTTTTTCCATCTTGTGCCAAAGAGAAGTGGTAGTGCAGAGAAATGTCAAGCTAGTAAATTGCAGTCTTATTTTTCTGGTAACCTTTTTTCATAGCTTTTCTCTGTACCCTACCTCAATCTCCATTAAATCTATGCTGGTTGCTCAAAAAGTACAGCTTGCTAAAAGCACTCAAGGGAGGGCCAACTTGTAAAATGCATGTAACAGTTCATTATTTTCAAGAGTAAGTACAGACTGTGTTGTGAGAATGCACTAAATTAGCAGGGAATAGACACCAAACAAACCACTACATGCTGCTCCTAATATTTCCAGGAGGAATAATTTTTTTTTAAATCACTTTCTTTTTTCCCTTGTCTGGCTTCATAGTCAGCTATTCTTCATGCCATAGCATATAATTATGTTTCCACTATAAACTAATAGGAAAAATAATTTGTCAAATTAATGAGGTATTTTTATTAGTCAGTGTGACCACTAAAACAGAAGGTAAAGATTTCAAATGGTAAAAATGCAGAATCATACTCTATGCATGGAACAGCGCTCTGTATAATTCCAATAGAATTACGTGGACCTTAGAGAGTTTCTCTGGTACTATACAACATGCACCTTAAGACTCATATCCCTTTTTATACCTCCAGGTCCCTTCTGCCTTTACTCACAGAATAGTACTTACTCATGAGAATCATCCCTTGGATCCTCAAACGCGTCTATACTTATGAACTGTGTGTATTGTGGGGTTATTCTTTTAATGGTATTTCTGGGTATTCCTTTCACACTACAACACAGTCTCGGGTAGTCTGAAGAAGAATATTATTATGAGATACAACATCTCTGAAGCCTTTTTGATAGCTGTTACATCTGGACTCAGCAGAGGTGATACAGGCACAGAGGAGCTCATTTAAGCACAGCTAGGTGCCGTGCAAACCTTTATTGTTCACACTGCAAAACTGAAACCAACACAAAAGTGAGGCTTTCCATGGAGTAAGGGGAGAGCTCAAACGTTTAAAGGGACAGGACATCACATTCCTCCACCCTACTTTAGGAAACTTTCCAAATATATATACGTTATTGTTCACTTGGTTAACAAGCATTGTGGGTGGACTACTGCAAACTCTTAAATTGCAAGGGAATAATCTACACTGAAATAGCAACTCACTAACTAAACAATTTATAAGTTCGGACGCACCACTCGCTTTCACACTCTGTTGGGATAATGTGCTAATATGGCAGTGTCCTGAACAACAGGAACAATTGGTAGTAAGGAATCAACTGGAGCTAGTATGAAATGTACTAGATCTGGTATCAAAGTTTCTCCCAACAAGTTGTCAAAATTAGCAGCTGTAACAGAAGGGGGTTCGATTGGAGGAACAGAATGTCCTATTGGAACATTTCTGGACTCTGGTATTTGTTGAGGCTGCAACTGGTCCAAATGTTGTTTCCTCAAAATACCATCAGATAGTTTTACCACAAACAAAACAGGCCATGTGCATTTTACTAGTTCTCCAGGTGCCCATTTCACTCCCCAACTGTAGTTGCACATGCACACTGTCTCCTATTTGAAAAGAACAAAGATGAGTCACACTTCTTCCATCAACCTACATAGCTTGTGATTTGGCTACCTATGAGTCAACATTAAGATGTAACAGGTCCCAGCAGGTACACAAAAATAGCTTCAAGAAAAGAGTTGCAGGTGACTCCTGGGTAGTAGCATGTGATGTGGTCCTGTAGACAAGCAAGGAATTGTCCAATTTCTGCTGATGACTCAAAATAGACTTGTTAGTTCTTAAGCATCCATTAAGTGTCTGTATAAAGCATTCCACTAGTCCATTTGTAGCCAGATGGTATGGTGTGGAACATATGTGCTTAATTCCATTTGAAGATAGGAACCTCTGAGATTATTCAGAACAGAAATGAAGCCATTGTCACTTATCAGCTGTAACGGTAACCTAAACTGGCTAAACAAGGTATGGAGATATCCAATGGTCTTGGTAGCTGCAGTGGAAGTCATTCTGAAAACTTCTGGCCATATCTGAAGCCATGACCAAGGGTGTGGACAAGCTGAGTCAAGTTTGTCCTGAATTTGCTCACACGTAGTACAGCACTTAGCCTTCCTCTCAATATCTTTGTTGATCCCCAGCCATGAGAAATGACTCCAGACCATGCCCTTCATCTGTACAATGTGAAAATGTCCTTTGTGAAGAGCTTCCAAAACCTGAGACTGAAGTGATTTTGGAGTGATCATTTGCATAACCCATGAGATGCAATTGTGATTCACAAAAAATTCACGTTGATGTGCAACGGATTGTGTAAACTGGAGATTCTTTTGAATCAACACTGTACGTTGTAGTACCATTCCCTTCACAAGAGAAAGCATGTCATCCTTAGCAGTTTCTGTGTTGATGTCTGTGCTAGTAATAGGTTAGGGAAATAGAACACTTTGTCTGAAGTTCCTCTGGGTTGATGGGATCTTGGTCATGGCAGGCGCAAAAGCCCATCAGCATTACCGTGTTAAGTCCCTTTACAGAATTGAATAGCATAGGAATATGCTGAAAGCAGCAATGCCCATCATTGCATATGAGCAGCAGCTAATGACAGAATTCCATGTTTCAGTTCAAAAATTGAAAGTAAAGGACATGATCCATCAGCAAGGTCAAACATCTACCATACAGATAGGTATGAAAGTCCAAATTCAAAGATAATGCTGAGAGCTTCTCACTCTATTAGTGCATACTTCTTCTCAGGCATAGTGAGTGTTTGTGAAGCGAAGGCAATTGTTTTCGCCACGCCATTAGGAAAAATATGGGGAAAGTACTACTTTCACTCCATATGGTGAAGCATCACTAGACATCGCAATAGTAATGAAGCATTCAAGTATGTAAGAACTTCATTTGATGTCAATAGTTTCTTTGTTTCTTAAATGTCACATTCTTTAGTCAATTTCTATTTTCTCTTTGCTTGTAACAGTTCCCATAAAGGTGTCAATACTGTCACCAGATTAGGCAGACGTTTACCACAGTAGTTAAGCAGCCCTAAGAATGAACATAACTGATACACATTCTCTGGTGGGTGCACTTGAAGAACCACCTTCTCTTTCACTGATAAATTCCTTAAGCCAATGACATCAGTTACATGCCCAAGACATTCACCCAAAGGTTTTAAAAACTCACATTTGTCTCCGTGTACTCTCAGTCCATGGTCTTGGAAACATTGCAAGACATCATCCATATTTCAATCCTTTCCTGTAACCAGGGTGTCATCCAAATAGCATTGAACTATGTTCAGTCCCTTAAGAATCTCACCCATGATTTTCTGGTACAAGTCAGGTGCTCGAATGATACGAAAAGGCAAACTGTTATAACAAAATAAGTCTTTTGGCATGTTGATCATAAGATATTTGTGAGATGCCCAATAAATCTCCATTTGCAGATATGCATTGAGTAAATGCAATTTACTGAAATACTGCCCTCCACTAAGAGTAGCAAACAAATCTTCAGTATGAGGTACTGGATACTGGTCTGCACATAAAACTGGATTTATCATCACTTTGTAATCTCCACGAATTCAGATTGAGTCATCCATCTTGCTTACTAGTACGATGGGTGTAGCCCACTCACTATGTGAAACCAGTGATAGGACTCCAAAGTTCACTAGGTGGTCCAAATCAGCTACCACCAGAGGCTTCGGAGCATAAGGCACAACTCTGGGCTTGCAATATTTTGGCTGGCTGTGATACTTAAAAGTGAGCTTCACTGACATATTGCTCATCTGTCCAAGTTCTTTGTCAAAAAACTTTGGAGTGCCTGTCTAGTATTTCTTGAAGATTTTGAGGGGCTTTCATGATCACCTTGATCTTGGTCCAGTTCACCTTGAACTTCTCAAGCCAAAAACTACCAAATAATGGTGGATATTTTCCTTCAATCACATACAAAGGTAAAATGATTGATTGTCCATCTAGTTGAACTTTCACCAGGAATATTCTTT
Source organism: Terrapene triunguis (assembly GCF_002925995.2). Lineage (NCBI taxonomy): Eukaryota > Metazoa > Chordata > Testudines > Emydidae > Terrapene > Terrapene triunguis. Next base: position 27,126,929 of record NW_020664372.1, on the reverse strand, counting down.
TTGATACCAACTTTTCCCAAGTATAAGTCTTCAAAACCATGGAGGTTTCTTCCAGAGGAACTGGTGACAAAGTCTGGTGATTGGTAGATGCAGAAATCAATGAAACAGCAGCTCTAGTATCAAGCCTCATTTTTGTAGGAATTCCTTCAATCAAGGATGTGACCCAACGCTATTTCTTACTCCAGAATCTGATAACACATGGCATGCTAGGGCTTGATCAGTATCACTTGAGTTCTTGTCTTTTTCCAAAATTATGAGTTCCCAACTTCCATCCTTTCTTAGTGTCAGTCTTCATAAGTGTCTTCTTGATTGGACAGTCACTCTGTATTGCTGGTTGTTTTGTATGACAGGTCATGGCGACATGTCCTTTCTTTTGGTACTTCCTGCAAATAAGCTGATGTGCACCTCAATCCTTCTCAGCAAACATAGTTTGTGCACAATGGCCATACAGAAATTCTGTAATTCCCATGGTTCTCTGTCTCACTGATTAAGGAGATGAAAGTCTCAGTTCACACTAAATTCCAAAGAGATCTTCTCTGTGGTCTCAGTGGAAATAGCTATTTCAACAGCCTTCTTGAATGTAAGAGTTGATACAGTCAATAACTTCTTCCACACCTAGTCATTGCATAATCCGGAGAGACTAACTGGTCATGCACGGCACCATTTAATGTTTGTCCAAACTGACAATGCTCTGAAAACTTCCTTAGAGCACCAGCAAATTATGCTACCAATTTTCCACTTCCCTGATGTCGCTGGTGGAACCAATATCATTCTGCTATTATCTATGGGATAGGAGAAAAATGTTCCTGTGTTGCTGCTGTAATTGCAGCATACGTGACAGTTCCGGGCACCGTAGAAGACAATAGAAGTCGAATGGCTTCAGATCCATCACTGTTAGTAATGTTGAAACTCGTTGTCCTTCTGGAATGGTGTTGCACGGTACAAATTGCTCAAAATGTTCTAGGTACACCACCCATGATTTGCAATTATTATTGAATTCACCAACACTGCTCATAAAACTTGCCACTCTATCTGTTCTCCCATTGGACTTCATGCCCTTCTGGACACCTTTTGTTCCACAGGGAAACTCTTTTTTGTTACTGTATTATCTGGGCTCAATCTGTCTCTTCTGGCTGCATGACAAAACTGCAGAATGCTTCCTTTGGCTGTATTTGGGCTTCCAATGTTGGCTATAGACCAGGGATCGGCAACCTTTGGCATGTGGCTCACCAGGGTAAGCACCCTGGAGAGCCGGGCCAGTTTGTTTACCTGCCGTGTCCACAGGTTCGGCCGATCGCGGCTCCCACTGGCCGCGGTTCGCCGCTCCAGGCCAATGGGGGCTGCGGGAAGTGGCGCGGGCCGAGGGATGTGCTGGCCACCACGTCCCACCGCCCCCATTGGCCTTGAGCGGGCAGCGGGAGCCACGATCAGCCGAACCTGCAGACATGGCATGTAAACAAACCGGCCCGGCCTGCCAGGGTGCTTACCCTGGCGAGCCGCATGCCAAAGGTTGCCGATCCCTGCTATAGATCCTCAATGCAGGCTAAGCTATTTCTCTGTCTGCCTGCTTGCACATGGTCAGTGAAGACAGCTGCTAGCTTCCGTCTTAATGCTTTGTTTGAACAGGTCCAACAGTAATTGCAGAAACCTTATTCTTTGCTCTATCTTTATTTCCTACTTCCCTCTGGTTCATGTTGTGCCCACAGCAAAAAGAGCAGCTTGTCACTTTGTGCCTGTAGGTGAATTTTCACCTTTTTTATAGTATTATTTGCCTACACTTTCTTCTTGTTGTTCAGGCAGAGGCAGCACCAGACACTCGTGGGATATAAATCCTTCATCGCCAAATGTTATATCTGAACCCAGCAGAGAAAGAGATACAGATGTGCTTAAATGAGATTCTCTGTATCTAGCTGCTATGCAAATGTTTATTGTTCACACTGAAAAACTGAAACCAACATGAAATTGAGGTTTTGCACTGGGGAAGAGTGCTCAAACATCTAAAGGGACAGGGCATCACAATAGTCTTATATAATTAAACTTATTTTATGGACCACTTAATCAAACAAAAACAAAAGCAGACTGTTACAATTTGCTAAGGCTGTAAGTAAAGCCTTTGTGGGTATCTCCAGCTTTAAGTCAAAAAAGGATTAATTTCTTATTTCTCTTCATTGAGAGAAAGAGGCTTCATTGCTTAGGAAATATAAATGTCTTGTGTTACTGTTACTAGGAAATCCCTCATTAATGAGGAATTATGGTGGTGCAGCAGTGCCACTACAGCTAAAGTTGCATCATGACTTCTGTTTAAAGGTTGGCATTTCTAAGTCCACTAAAATGAACATGCTTAGTTAGATTCCTTTGAAATTTGGTGTGCCTCAGAAGGGTGCAGGATAGGGTAAAAAAGCCAAATTTGGGATCATTTGATCTAGGCTTTGAGGAGATATAAACCCTGAAAAAATAGCCATTTTTCAAAAAGTTTCTAGGTATTGATTCTGCCCTCTCCTCCCCCTCACCTGTGCAATTAACTCATGTTGTTTGCTACAAGTTGTCTCTTTTTATTTTAATGAGTTTTTATTTTAAGGGGAGGTTTACTGTGAACACAGTAGAATAGTCAGCAGTTGGTCTAACCAAGATTGTTTTTGTTTTATATATATATATACATATATATATATATCAGGTGGGGAGGAGCTGGAGATCAAGGACTTGCAGTGGGCAGTTGGGATGAGGGCACAGGGACGGGGGTTGCATCTGTGAAGGGAGTGGGAATAAGGAGGGGTGGTAGGCAAGCCTTGGAGTGGTTGTTGGAGTGTATTTTACTAGACCTGGGAGGTGGGGAGTGGGAGACCCAAGTGTCTACTTCCTGATCTCAGGACATATTAATGTGGTGTTCTGAAAGATGCACAGCATGGATGTTTGGAACTGACAATGCAGGTAGCTTAACTAATAAGGGGGGAAATATATGTGTACTGCCAGGGTTTCCAACCTGTCAGGGTTTCCAATGTGTGAATCTGGGCAATCCCTGCATCACAAGGTTGCAGGAGTTTGCAGGAGAGGAAGGAGTACACCATGACATGGGGATTGCTGATTTGGGTGGAGAGAGATGGACTGTGTTGGCATAATGTTTTGCCCATTCTGTAACATCTAAGTGATGACTTAAGAGGTTGTGATCTATCGGACATTGCGGTGATTCACGCAGGCAGAAATGACCCAGTGTGTACCTCATATGATGTACAAGAGCAGGTTTGGACCATATCTGAGATTTGTGTCCAGGAGCTGTGATAGTTTACTCTGATTTGGCTGCGTGTCTGCATAATTGCTACAGAAACAATATGGAAGTTCTTAATAAGTGTTGAAAGAACATTAACTGGGAAATCAGAGAGTTCATGGCTGACTAGAAAATATATAATGTACGGCATAGAAATATTACAAGCTCTGGCACCTCAGTGTTTCTCGGAGATGGGAGGTATATCTATTGGACACATATCAGTCAAACATAAAACTGACAGTATTTTGGGGTAGAAACCCTGTCTGTGATTTTCATGTATTTGTATGTATGTATGTATGTATTTTTTGCCATTTTATAGTGTTAGATGGAATCCTGTGGATGAGAGTGAATGTGCTATAAAAGGAGGCAAAGAGCCCATTACATTTCAGCACCTGTGTGGTTAACAAGCAGAATAAAGATATGTGTGTTAATGGGACATTTGGGGCATTGCTAAAAGAGGACAGAGATAAGGTAGCCTTGGGATCCCTTTACTGTGCATTTTCTGGTTTTCAGACATTTCAGTCTTTCTCAAATCAACATTCTGAAAAGGGATTACATACCACTATCAGCCTTAACTCTGAATTAACATAGTTCCCCCCCTCCCCCCATTGAATAAGACATAAAATTAAGCAGAGGTGTTTAAAGAAGGACTCACAAAGTAATGTAAAACTGAAAAAAGTGAGCATGTTTTGAAAGAAGAATTGGCTTGTCTAGTATTCTTCTGCTTTCTTTGCCTGTCTTAAGGAGGTCAGATTAGATGACGACCATTGTCTCTTCTGGCCTAGTAATCTACGAACAATGTGATTTCTGTCAATTTCTTCCTGCAATTACACCGGTCCTATCTCAGCAACTGCAGTGGGAATATATTACTTAGGGCAGAACATAGCCCATTTGTGTTTTAATAAGTGCTTTTCCCTCTCACAGACCACCTTTCATTTTAGCTTATAGTATTTACAGTGCATTGTTCTAGAAATTATGATCATGTCACAATTCAATGTTAGTGAACCTATGTTCCTGCACTGTAGGCTTTATTTGTGTTTAAAAGACATATGTCCACTTGTTCGAACTTTTAAATGAATGTGCTTCAGCTGTGTTTGCACCTATTTTGTGTTCACTTTCTCTGAATATTGTAACAAGTTAACAGGCACAAAAATAGACAGTTTTAACCAAATATTGTGGAATGGTCATGTGCAGCCAAGCCGGTTTATGATCATCCAACCAGGGAACAAAAACTGATCAAGCTGTGTCCAGTCAAACAGCTTGAATGTACAGTTTGTGAATAAGATACAAAAATGATTTGGTAAATAATTGTGGACAGCAAACAATTTCAAGAAACATGGAGTTTCTGCAGATAATTCATAAAAATGCACCAAGCTATATTTCCTGAATAGGATGATCAAGATGCTAAAAGAGCACTCAAGGAGGATAAAGCCATTACAGAGAAACTAAATGAATTCTTTACATCAGTCTTCACAGCTGAGGATGTGAGGGAGAATACACAACCTGAGCCATTATTTTTAGGTGACAAATCCAAGGAACTGTCCCAGATTGAGGTGTCATTGAGGAGGTTTTGGAACAAATTGATAAATTAAACAGTAGTAAGTCACCAGGACCAGATGGTATTCACCCAAGAGTTCTGAAGGAATTCAAACGTGAAATTTGAAAACTACTAACTGTAGTATGTAACCTGTCATTTAAATCAGCTTCTGTTACAGATGACTAGAGGATAGCTAATGTAACACCAATTTTTAAAAAGGCTCCAGAGGTGATCCCGGCAATTACAGGCCGGTAAGCCTAACTTCTGTACCAGGAAAATTGATTGAAACTATAGTAAATAACAGAATTATCAGACAAATAAATGAGCACAATGTGTTGGGGGAAGTGACATGACTTCTATAAAGGGAAATCATGTCTCACCAATCTATTAGAATTTTTTGAGGGGGGTCAACAAGCATGTGGAAAAGGATAATCCAATGGATATAGTGTACTTAGATTTTCAGAAAGCTTTTGACAAAGTCCCTCACCAAAGGCTCTTAAAAAAAGTAAGCTGTCATGGGATAAGAAGGAAGGTCCTTCCATGGATCAGTAACTGCTTAAAAGATAGGAAACAAAGGGTAGGAATAAATGGTGCATGTTCAGAATGGATAAAGTTAAATAGTGGTGTCTCCCAAGGGTCTGTACACAACTTGGTGACTGGGCAAGAAAATAGCAGATGAAATTCAGTGTTGATAAATGCAAAGTAATGCACATTGGAAAACATAATCCCAACTATACCTACAAAATGATGGGATATAAATTATCTGTTACCACTCAAGAAAGAGATGTTGGAGTCATTATGGATAGCTCTCTGAAAATACCCACTCAGTGTGCAGCAGCATTCAAAACAGCTAACAGGAACCATTAGGAAAGGGACAGTAAATATCATAATGCCACTATATAAATTCCTGGTACTCCCACACATTGAATACTGCATGCAGTTCTGGTCACCCTATCTCAAAAAAAGAAAAGCGACTAAATGGGGTAGCAAGTAGCCCAGGGGAGCCAGACCTTGAGCAAAAGGTCAAAAAAGCAAACAATGTTGGGAATCATTAGGAATTCATAAGACATATAATCATATTGCCGCTATATAAATCTATGGTACACCCACATCTTGAATACAGCATGCAGATCTGGTTGTCCCATCTCAAAAAAGATATATTGGAATTGGAAAAGGTACAGAAAATGGCAACAAAAATGATTAGGGGTATGGAACAGCTTCCATATGAGGAGAGGTTAATAAGACAGGGAGTTTTCAGCTTGTAAAAGAGGCGACTAAGTGGGGATATGGTAGAGGTCTATTAAATCATGACTGGTGTGGAGAAAGTAAATAAGGAAGTGTTATTTACTCCTCATAACACAAGAACTAGGGGTCACCAAATGAAATTAATAGGCAGCAGGTTTGAAACAAACAAAAGGAAGTATTTTTCCACACAGGTTGACTGTGCAACTCTTTGCCAAAGAATGTTGTGATGGCCAAGACTATAACAGGGTTCAAAAAATAACTAGATAAGTTCATGGAGGATAGGTCCATCAATAGCTATTAACCAGAATGGGCAGATATGGTGTCCCTAGCCTCTGTTTGCCAGAAGCTGGGAATGGGCAACAGGGATGGATCACTTGATGATTACCTGTTCTATTAATTCCCTCTGGGGCACCTGGCCACTGTCAGAAAACAGGATACTGGGCTAGATGGACCATTGGTCTGATCCAGTATAGCCATTCTTATGTTCTGAATAAATTATTTAATACCAGTTATTCATCCTGGTCCTAGTTTCAACTTTAGCTGAAATAACTTGTACCATCAGTACCAATACATGTGTAGTCACTGGGGACTTGTATAGCTGCATTGTAGTATTTATAGGCCTGTCAGATAAATTAGATATCGACAGGTAAAATACAGAACTTAGCCCATGTAGCCCCAGTGTAATCAGTGGGGTTCCATGGATATAAATGAGAGCAATTTTCAAACTTCCACTTGTATCAGACAGACACTATCTCGCTCTTATATTTTCCATGTTATTTAAAGAGAAACTACACAGGATTTGAGGAAGCCACACAGGTGATGTCCATCATACTGCAGTTTTCCTGTCTAACTGTGCAAGGTGGACAAGGATGGGATGGAGTTAGATGACCTGAAATGTGGAATCTTCAGGGTGTTTTTTTTTTCTATTGGGTGATGATGATGGGAAATTTAGGGACATGGAAGCTACTAGAACGGTTCCATTCCCACTGACGGGCCTGAGAAGGAGGATTCTTTTCCCTTCTACCATGAAGTTATTTATGATGGGGCCCAAGGAGAGGACTTAACTCGTAGTGTTTTAGTCAAACTTTCCACTTAAGGAAATTTTGCAGTCATTATTCCATCTCTTAAAGATCCATGGACAATGATGTAGAAGACACATGGATCTGAAGATTGGTACTGTTTGGGGCATGACAGAATATTAGTATATATCAAGCTAAATGGTGACACTATCTGCCCCCAACAAATTCTTAATTTAATGCACATTTCAGAGATCCATGATGCTGATCTGGTCAGAGATTTGGCCTTAAGCATGGATGACTTCTGCTGTGATCACTGCAAGTCTAGATACTGTGGGGTAAAAGTTTCAAAAGTGCCTAAGTCCTATTTTCAAAACTAAAATAGATATCTAAGTCTCACTGAAAGTCAAAGGGACTTAAGCTCCTAAGTAGAGCTAAGTGATTTTATTTTTTTGTTTGGTGGCCGAACCAAAAAATCTGAAAATCAAAACACTTTGGTTCAATAAAATGAAATTTGGGGGGAGGGGTGGTTCCATTTTTTTAATTACATTTTTGGGTCTTTTATATCCTTTTCAATTTTATTTTTAAACAAATCTAGCTAATTTTTAAAATGAACGATTGTTTTGAAATGAAAAATCAGATTTTTTAAAATTTTAAATGTCAAAACAAACTATTTTGACTTTTCTTTTTCTTTTCTTGTTTTTCATTTGGCCAAAACTATTTGCTGAATTCAACCCAAATGCACAAATAGTTTTGGTCTAGCAAAAAATGCCTATTTTTGGCAAATGAACTACTCACCAATAAAACAAAACAAACCAAAAAACTCACCCAGCTTTATTTCTAAGGGCCAGATCCATAACGTAATTTAGCTGCCACTAGACTGCCATTCCAGGTGCCCAAGTCTAAATTTTAAAAGATGGGCTGTGCAACAAAAATCAGGCTATTTTGGGCTGACATGTGGAGTGAATTCCAAAGTCAATGCCTGCACTTCAGCTTGCATGGTTCTCTTGATTTCAGCTGTGGTTCTATGATGTGAAGAGAGAAGCATTTTCTTATGTGGGTCAGTACCAGGCCACATAGGTTTTTGCAGGTCAAAACCAACACTGCAAACTCAACATAGAAGCCAATATGCAACCAATTCAGATCCCAAAGTACTGGCATTGTGCTCATGATAAAATGCTACTTTCAGAAGTGGGCTCCTGTACTTTGCACTAGTGTTAGGTTCCAGATGGATTTAGGGTGTAGTTTCAAGCAGAGTGCATTGCTGTAATCCAATATGGAATTGATAAAAGTATGGCTCACTATAGCCCAAGTCATATCTAAGAGGAAATGGCACAACCTCCTCTCCAGATGCAGATGAAATAAGCAGTTCTGGTATTGCTGCTATTTGATTATTTAGAAGCAACTGCAAATCTAGTCAGAAACCCACATTCAGAACTTTGCAAATTAAAGACAGACATGCACATTCAGTTAGGATGGATGATGTAACTTCAGCCAAAGCCTCCTGCTTGTTCTTCCAGCCCACCATAAAAAAAAATTAGTCTTATACAAATTGAGACTTAGCTAGCTTCCTCTCATCTGTGCCTCAGTATCACCCAGATTTTGGAAAAGACAACTGTATTCTGTGCTGGAAGTGATGGAGATACAAAGCTAGGTGTCATCAGCATACTGAAACTATCATATCTATAATCCTATTTTCTATGACAAGGCAATAGAGTTCTATGTCAAATCTCATTGCAGTGTATAGACGTTCTATAGCAGCAACTTCAAGTAGCTTTAACTACCTTATTTAAAAAAGGAAAGCACACATCCCTATTCCATTAATAAAAGCCTACCATAATATGTTCCTCAGTTAGCTACTTAAAAATAATTGCACAGGTATTTGGCAAGGACCTCAAGTGAAAAGGATTAAACAGATTTTACTATGATGGTTTTCCTTTTGCATGTTTTACTTACATATGGCTATATTGTGTCTAAGAATAGCTCTGAACATGGGGACTGGGCATTGGATTGCACCAACCACACAGCAGCTCTGGAAAGCATTGTGACTCAGGGACACAGTTGAAATACAGTTCCTTCTCTACCTCTCCTTGTTGTGTATGGGTTGGAAGAGTGATAGGCTTTACTTTTGGCCTATACCTGCAGCAAATATCTCTAACGGCTGGTGATGGGACACTAGATGGGGAGGGCTCTGAGTTACTACAGAGGATTCTTTCCCAGGTGTCTGGCTGGTTGGTCTTGTCCATGTGCTCAGGGTCTAACTGATCGCCATATGTGGAGTCAGGAAGAAATTTTCCCCTAGTCAGAATGTCAGAGACCCTTAGGGTTTTTCACCTTCCTCTGCAGCATGGGGCACAGGTCACTTGCAGGTTTAAACTAGTGTAAATGGTGGATTCTCTGTAACTTGAAGTCTTCAAATCATGATTTGAAGACTTCAGTAACTCAGCCAGAGGTTAGGGGTCAATTACAGGAGTGGGCGGGTGAGATTCTGTGGCCTGCACTCTGCAGACTACATGATCGTGATGGTCCCTTCTGAACTTAATGTCTATGGGTCTATAAGTTAGAACATGCCACTCATACCAGCTCAGCTCCACTAGCTAGCATGTGAGGGAAGGTGAAATCAAAACTCTTCTCATTCCATACCTCTCCCTGTCATCTGCTCCTGCTAAGGAGTAAGTGGCTATACAGCACCCACTTACTCATGTGCACCTGCAGCTAAGTTCTAGGTAATCCATCTAGAGATGTTGTGGGGAGTTATTACTTCCTCTCACTCCCTTGCATGGGTATGGAGTCTAAGTCACAATCTAGCACATAAGAATTGTTACTGTTGTGGTCTTAATATTTAGATGCTTGAAGGCTGTTGCTATTATTGTTAGCCATTACCATTTATACAGAGATGTACATTTACCAAGCTCTGTGCAAACCTTAATTAATTTGCTGAAACAGTGGTTCTGCCATTTAAATTTCTCTAGTATATACACAGAACTTTGTGTGAACAGATTGAGAGCTTATTGTAGACATCTTTTGTGAAATCAGATAGGATTCCTTTTCAAACAAGGATCAAATGTTCAGAGAAAGCCAAATAAATAAAGTTGTGATCTAAACTCTTGATATATACCTATCAAAATTCTGTACCGGGGGGAGGGAGGGGAAGGGGACATGAATAAAACATGATTTGCCAGAAAATTCTAGGTGAGGTGGCTTTTCACAATCTCATTCTCAAAACTTTTAATAAGACAGAGTTTCATATAATCCTTTAAGTGTACTTGTACTTAGAGCAGAAATTCACAAAAGGTCATTTGGGGAGACCCTGTGGACATATGCTGCATGTCATCAAAAATTACTGCCAGAAATGGAAATAAAAAACCTAGAGGCTGCATCTGCTAAAGCAGTGGAAGTATTAAACATTTTCTATGAAGTATATCAAACTCAGTATTGAAGAAAGCTGTATTTTAAGTAGGGCTGTCGATTAATCGCAGTTAACTCACACGATTAACTAAAAAAAACCTTAATCGCAGTTTTAATAGCACTGTTAAATAACAGAATACCAACTGAAATTTATTAAATATTTTTGGATGTTTTCCTACATTTTCAAATATATTGATGTAAATTACAACACAGAATACAAAGTGTACAGTGCTCACTTTATATTATTATTTTTATCATTTTTACAGTGCAAATATTTGTAATAAACAAAAGAAATCATGTTTTTCAATTCATCTTGTACTAGTACTGTAGTACAATCTCTACAACCTGGCAAAACGGGAATTACATTTTGAAATATAAATTTATATATGTGCAGCGTTGTATAGCAGGTTAGAATATTTCCACTTATTTAGTAAATACAAGTTTACAAGATGATCCAAATTTGTGCAGGATAATCCAAGAAATGTACAGGTTATTCTAAAGTGAAGTTTACTGTTAAAGTGAAGCTTTAATGTTAAAGTGAAGCTTACAAATGTAGATTTTTTTTTTGTTACATAACTGCACTCAAAAATAAAACAATGTAAAACTTTAAAGCCTACAAGTCCACTCACTCCTACTTCTTATTCAGCCAATCGCTAAGACAAACACGTTTGTTTACATTTACAGGAGATACTGCAGCCCGCTTCTTATTAACAATGTCACCTGAAAGTGACTTTTGTAGCTGGCATTGCAAGGTATTTACATGCCAGATATGCTAAACATTTGTATGCCCCTTCATGCTTCGACCACCATTCCAAGGGACATGCTTCCATAATGATGACGCTCATTAAAAAAGTGATGTGTTAATTAAATTTGTGACTGAACTCCTTGGAGGGAGAATTGTATGTCTCCTGCTTTGTTTTACCCACATTCTGCTATGTATTTCATATTATAGCAGTCTCGGATGATGACCGAGCACATGCTGTTCATTTTAAGAACAATTTCACTGCAGATTTCACAAAACACAAAGAAGGTGCCAATGTGAGATTTATAAAGATAGCTACAGCACTCAACCCAAGGTTTAAGAATCTGAAGTGCCTTCCAAAATCTGAGAGGGATGAGGTGTGGAGCATGCTTTTAGAAGTCTTAAAAGAGCAACACTCCTACGTGGAAATTACAGAACCCGAACCAACAAAAAAGAAAAAGCAACCTTCTGCTGGTGGCATCTAACTCAGATAATGAACATGCATAGGTCTGCACTGCTTTGGATCATTATCGACGAAAACCTGTCATCAGCATGGATGCATGTCCTCTGGAATGGTGGTTGAAGCATGAAGGGACATATGAATCTTTAGGTCATCTGGCACGTAAATATCTTGCAAGGCCAGCTACAACAATGCCATGCAATCACCTGTTCTCACTTTCAGGTGACACTGTAAACAAGAAGAGGGCAGCATTATCTCCTGCAAATGTAAATAAACTTGTTTGTCTGAGTGATTGGCTGAATAAGAAGTAGGACTGAGGGGACTTGTAGGCTCTAAAGTTTCACATTGTTTTATTTTTGAATGCAGCTATTTTTTGTACATAATTCTTCATTTGTAAGTTCAACTTTCATGATAAAGAGATTGTACTACAGTACTTGTAGAGGTGAACCAAAAATTTTTTTGTTTGTTTTTTACAGCACAAATATTTGTAATAAAAAACAAATATAATGTGAGCACTGTACCCTTCGTGTTGTGTTGTAATGGAAATCAATGTATTTTAAAATGTAGAAAACATCAAAAAATATTAAAATAAATGATATTCTATTATTGTTTTACAGTGTGATTAATCGCACAATTAATTGTGATTAATTTTTTTAATCACTTGACAGCCCTAATTTTAGATAAATATGGTGTTCATGGAAAGTACTAGGTTGGCTGCACAAGACTGAAGTTCAGTACTGTATTTACAAAAATCACACAAAAAATATGGTATGAAAATTGGTGGTGCAAACTTCCTTCCACCGATCCACCAGTGTGACTCAGCTCTGGGCTGGGGAGACTGCCTGTAGTCCTTTAGTTCTGACACCATATCCTTAATATAATTAATAACTAATAATTGCAAGGTATTTAATAAGCACAAAAGGTAAGGTAAGGCCACTGTCATAAAATGCTCACATGCTAAAAAAGTGAGAGTTGGAGAGAAAGAGAAAAGTACAACATACAAGTAAATTGGAAAGTAATACATTCTAAAAAGAGAGCTTCAGAAATTAGTCACATATCCAATAGCCTTTTCAGTTTTAACTACATATGACAAAATACTGCAGTTAACACTAATTGAAAATTCCTGCTGAAATCAGTGGGAGTTTTATCTGAATGTGGATTTCAGCACTGAGCACATACCATTTTAAATCTACCACTTGTCTTGCTTCCAGCTTCATACAAACAGTGTGAATCTTCCTTCATAGCTACTCTAACTTTAGCTCGGTAGATATTTTCTTTTCTTCTTCAATATGGCTAGAATGCCTATGATATAGCTTAATTAGTGTTGTAAGGGAAATATTTAAGGACAGGCTCATCTGCCCTTCCTCATTTGTGTAATAATTTAGGACTTGATTTTCATTTACACTAAGCCCTTTTATGTTGCCAGAGGAGCATAAGAATGAATTACTTTGGAATTCATCCCATTGAATTCAGTGGTTCTAATTACAGATTGCAATATTACTTAATATGAGTAAGGGGCAGAATGTGGGCTTTAGAAAGGAAAAACATATTTTCCTTCTTTCAGGTACTATTTTATGATCTATGTAAGCAACTCCATACCATTTTTTAGTTCTCTGTGGGATTTGGTATGGAAATATTTCAATGCTGGAATGCTCTGGGATGTTAATACTAAACAAAACTTAATTAGACAACTTCACTTGTCGTCATTTATCTCCCTTTAAATTAACAGAGATGCCCCAGGGATTAATTCGACCCAGTCTTTTCAGCTATGTCCTAAAATAGATTTGAGCAAAGAACATCTTAGTAAATGCCAGAACTAGAATGAAAATTATTTAAACCTAAAGGCATGAAACCAAACTTCTAAGCAAATTAAAAGAGAAGTAATCCAACTATGCAAATATAAAGCAACAGCAACATTGATTGTGGTCTTGCTCCATTATCACTTTGAGTGATATTCACTCTCAGTCAACACTCAATATAAAAAACAACATACTCAGTGTAATACCATAAATGTAGCATCAGAAAATCATTTTGGATGGACAGAACAATCAGTGTGCTATCTGTTCCACTACAATCTATTGTGGTAACATTAATGTAATTATCTTTTAAATGTGTTCCTGGGCTATCTTTCAGCAATGGAAATTCCATGACATCCTAGTTCTGTTGCCTGACTTTTTAAATTTACCTGATTAAATAATATAAGGCAAAGGAAAGGCTATACTCTGCAAACTATGTAGATAGTAGACTGAGACTGGTGTTTATTATTCCAAGCATATTCTTTCACTGTTGCTTTATCCATCCTTCCCCTCTCCTGATATATTTGTTCTCTGCATCTGTTGTCTCTTGTCACAGGATATGATTGCAAACTCTTCAATGGAAGATGACAGTGCTCAAAACTTTGAAAAGTGGGTCCAAGGTGCCTCAGATTAAACACCCAGAAATTGAGACACTGAAAATCAGTGGTCACTTTTGAAAATTTGTCTGTGTCTCTCCCTCGTTCATTCATATTTAAAAAAAGAAACTTGAAAGTTACAACTTGTGCACATTGCTAGTCTACATAATGATGTCTTCCCAATTTCTCTCACCTCCCCATTCTCTGCACCCTGTTGTGTCTTGTCTCTAGGGCAGGGAATGTGTCTTTTAATATATGTTTGTATAATGGAGCCCGTATATTAATTGGAGCATCTAGGTGCTACTGTAATATAGATAGATAATACATTATGGCTAGGATTTTCAAAGGAAACGAAGATAGTTAGATGCCCAACTTTCAGTGGGCCTTTCTTTTAAGCTTCTCTGAAAATTCCAATCTTTAAAAACAAATAGGGCAATTATGAATCATAGGCTGAAATGAGAACTATTGGTGGTGTTGGAGGATGCTGCTCTTCCTTACATTATTTTCCTTTTTGAATGCTACAGCTGTTTTTAACAGAGCTGATTTTACAAAGACATGATTTTGTTTATTCTACAGTCCAGAATCTGGTGTTTGGCAAGTAATTCTACAAACAAATGCACAACCACAGGACACCGGCTATCTCTTGGACGATTGCCACAAAGTAAGAACACACAGACAGCCCACTAGCTCAGGGAGCACTTAGCTTCTCACAGCCCTCTACATTAGATGGCATTGAAGGGAACTTTGGAGGTGCTTATTAATGGGGACCTTCTGGAAAGGAAGATTCATTAAATATGAAGTGTTAGTCCATTGCATCGAATCTATTGCATGACAATGTATATGGGTAATTAATTACGTTTTATTTATAGCTCTTAATAATATTACATAGCGCTATTGTTTGCATTACTCAAAGGCTTTAACGGACAGTGTAGCTCTGGCATCATCTAATAGCACATTCTTTGCTTCCACTCCATTTGTGCTTTCAGAAGATACTTATTTTGTCTGTTTCTATACTGAGAGTAGTAATGGGTTACCTCTAAATGTATTCTAATTGCATTTAAAAGTAACAGATAAGCCTCATCTGTTTTTTCTTGCAAGAAAGGAAAAACAAAGTATCACATGCACAGAGTGCCTTTTGCAAATCTGATTTATTTGTGAAATGTCTCTGCTAATGATAGCTTATTCGAGTTAAATAAGAAGTAATGTAATATCTGGTAAAGAGTTTGTTAAAGCTAATTCTTCATCCAGATGCAAGCCATGCCATTTCCAAATTGTTTAGATGACTAAAGTGCCAGAGTAAAGGTACAGAGATTCAGAGCTGACATATTAGTCTGCTTTAACCCTTATAAGAGAAGACAGATCCAACCTTAGTTATTTATTCAAGCTTTCAGATCTTGACAAATATGTATTTTGTTTCCTCTAAACTATTTCATATGTGGAAAAGAATCCAAACTGATGCTACAACAGATGTTTATACAGTTAGCTCTAGGTCTATATGCCCTTGCTAGAGAATTAAATGATTGATCCACATTCTCATTAGTCTCCAAGCACCTTAATGTTAAAAGTCACAGTATTTTATAGAAGTATAACTTTTAAAGCAGAATTGTGCTTCTGAACCCAAATTGTTTTAATCCTTCTCTTTGAAAACATTGCCAAATATGACAATGTTTTACATCGTAATTGACTGAAGGAAAGAGGCACAGTATGTTAAAGGACCAATAACAGGATGGGAGAAAAGCTCTGTTCTTTTTCACAGTCACTTTGTAACCTGATGAGCTCTGAGAATTTGTCAAGTTTAAACTGGCCATACCCAGACAAAGTTGTTCTCTTTCTGTTTCTTGGAGAGCTTTGATAGAGCTAAACCCCTGTCCCCTATCTTTCCTTCAGGCAGATATAATATACTATGTTTATAAATCCAGCCCCAGACTGAGTTTTGTTAAATGGTCTTTCAAAATCTCCTTACCTCCCTCGAATAAGCAATGCTGACTATAATGTCATGAGGTGCCAATATATATTAAGTTGAAGGTTCCCTTGGTGTTTTACTTTTTTCCAGAATGACTAACTACTCACCAGTGATTCTGAGTGGTATATTTTCTTTCAGTTTACAAATGCCAACAAGCATAATTTTATGGAGGACACACGAAAGTGATATGGCTTTAGTTAGAAAGTAGCAAAAGATTCATTAATATTTTGCATAATACTAACATGTTATCTACCTGTAGAGATGTATTCCCCTCCCTTCTCTTATCCTGTGATCTACCACATTGAAATATTATGTCAGTTCCAGAAATATCACCTTAAAATCTTTCCAAACAATTTTAGTGTTAGTAAAACAGCATTCTGAAAACTAAACCATAACATCACTCTGAGGGATTTTAGAGTGATACTTCTGGAATACTGAAAGATGTGGTAGCCCTCACTGTTGACAATAAAATGCTAAAGCCACAACGACTTACTCTCCAGAATTATTATGACCTATGGTGAACAGGGCCCTCAGAACTCACAAACTTTTTGACATGTCTGATGGGCTCTTTGCTATGGAGCTGTTTTGTTGGGGTTTTTATAGAGAGACAAAGAGAAAATTACAAAACCAGTGGCAAACCTAAACTGCTCTGGGCATGAAAGGCAATGTGGAACCTTTAATGATTTTTTACATTATGAATGAGGTTAGTACTCAGTTCTCATTCTTAACCACTGCAATTATGACTCTCTGTGTTTTCATTGAAAACACAATGGAACATTTTGAGTTACCTCATGCACTATGCAGCACTCAAAGTACACTTCAGCCACCAGGCTGTACTTGGCCTGGTAAGCAGCTGTGAAGCAGACTGATGACTGATTACAGCTTTCAGAAAACAACATAGCTCAGTGGATAGAACATTGGATCTGGGAGCCAAAACACCCAGGTTCTGTTCACTGCTTGGCCACTGGCCAACTATGTAATTTTGAGCAAGTCACTTCATAGATTCCATGGCCAGAAGTGACCATTGTGATAATCTAATCAGATCTCCTGTATCACAGAGGCCATAGAACTTCCCCAAAATAATTCCTAGAGCAGATCTTTTACAAAACACATCCAATCTTGATTTAAAAATAATCACCACTGGAAAATTATTCCAATGATTGATTACTCTCACTGTTAAAATTCTACACCTTATTTTCAGTCTGAATTTGTTTAGCTTCAACTTCCAACTGATGGATCTCATTACACTTTTCTGTTAGATTGAAGAGCCCATTATTACATATTTGCTCCCCATGTAGGTACTTATAGACTGTAATCAAGTCATCCCTTAACATTCTCTTTGTTAAGCTAAATAGAGTGAGCTCTGGGAGTCTGTCACTGTAAGGCAGGTTTTCTAATCCTTTAATCATTCTCGTGGCTCTTCTCTGAATCCTCTCCAGTTTATCAACAACATTGTTGACTTGGGGGCACCAGAACTGGACAGAGTATTCCAGCAGCAGTTACAGCAGTTTTCAAATATAGAGGTAAAATAATCTCTCTACTACTACTCAAGATTCCTGTTTATGCATCCAAGGATGGAATTAGCCCTTTTGGGCACAGTATCACACTGGGAGCTCATGTTGAGCTGATTATCTGCCATGACCCCCAAATCTTTTTCAGAGTCCCTGCTTCCCAGGATAGAGTCCCTCATCATGTAAATATGGCCAAAATTATTTGTTCCTACATTTACACATGTAAATATAAGCCATATTAAAATGCACATTGTTTGCTTGCAACCAGTTTGCCAAGAGATCTAGATTGATCTGCATCAGTAACATGTCCTTTTCGTTATTTACCAATTGGCCACTCCCCCAATTTTTATGTAATAAACCCTATCAGTGATAATTTCATGTTTTCTTCCAGATCATTAATACAAATGTTAAATGGCATAGGACCAAGAACCAATTGCTGCAGGAACCCACTAGAAATACACCAGTTTGATGATGAATTCCCATTTACAATTACATTTTGAGACTATCAGTTAGCCATCTTTTAATCCACTTACTATGTGACATGTTATTTTATATCTTTTCTAGTTTTTTAATCAATGTCAAGTGGTACCAAGTAAATGCCTTAGAGAAGTCTAAGTGTATCACATCAACATTATTACCTTTATCAACCAAATTTGCAATCATCAAAAAAAAGATATCAAGTTAGTCTGACAGGATCTATTTGCCATAAACCCATGTTGATTATCATTAATTATATTACTTCCTTTAATTCTTTATCAGGCAAGTCCGAGATCAGTTGCTGCATTGTTTTGCCCAGGATCAGTTTCAGACTGACAAGCCTTTACTCTTTTAAAACATTGGTCTGACAATAGTTTTCTTCCAGTCGTTTGGAACTTCTCCAGTGTTCCAAGACTTATTGAAAATCAACATTAATGGTCCAGTGAGGTTTTAAAATTGCTGGGGTGCAAATTATATGGACCTGCTGATTTAAAAATGTCTAACAGCTCATGGACAATTCAAGAACCGAAAAATGGTAAAAAGTACCAAAAAAGTCTCATGTTAGAAGTTAAAAAGCCCAACCCATTGCTTCAAAGTAGCTGGCTTTGATTTGCCTTTAAGTCATCATCTAAATTGCTTTCTTTCTGAATAATGCACTACAACTATGGCAACATTGCAAGTTCTTGACAAATAATGGAGTGCTCTTTAATAATTGTTCAAACTGTTTCTTGGGCTGTCATTGGCCATGGTGGTTTTTATACCATATAGTAGAATGGATATTTCTCTTTGGGAGAAAGGGAGGAAGCCCTTCTACTAGTCTCCTAATAACTTACACTTGTGAGTCACCAAGACACAAAGCCAGTTAGAGTGAGAAGCCTTAATGGCTCTACAGTACTCTTGGGAAGTTGGAGGTAGAGAGTTTGAACAGGACGAGTCAGAGACTGAAGATTTGCCAGTGTGCTGCATTAGTCCAGGTATCTAAGTACATCACCAAACCCTTTCTAGTGTAGACAAGGCCTCAGATAATCAGATTGAAAGTTACACACATTCTCAGGAGCATCTAGATAATACTGAGTCCTGCCATGAGTGCAGGGGCCTGGACTAGATGACCTCTCTAAGTCCCTTCCAGTCCTACGATTCTATGATTCTATGATCTAGGCTTTGCAAGTTGGTTCTATTCTGTACCTGTAAATTAAGAGAATAGTTTATCTCATTTACCTTGGAGCGAAGTTTGAGATTAAATGAGACTAAATAAGCATGTGGGCTGTTTGCTATTTTAAATCCTTTCCCCCCTCTAATGTTCTGTTCCAATTGCTAAGTGAAAACACCTTGTTTCAAGAAGGCTTTTGATCATTCTCACTAACCACACATTCCCAAAGGGAAGAAACACAGATGTCCAAAACTGAGTCAGACCTGTGCGTTTCTAAGTAGTTGTCATGCATGGGGTACTGTAATCAGGCCCATGTCCAAGACAGGAGGAATCAAGAGGGTCCATCCTGAGATAGGTAAGTGCAAGAGGCTGAAACATGAAGGGGTGCATTCAGACCGAAAAGGGATTGAAGTGCAACTAGCCCCATAGCCATGGCATAGTTACTCTTATTTTACCACTGTTATAAATTCATTTCTCTCTCCATTTCTGAGATAGTGTTAAGAGTGAGACATCGTTAAAACAAAACACTTTTCCTCCCTCCATCCCACTCCACCCTTGGACGGGCTCACCGGTACGTTCTAGGGAGATATCTGCCTCCTGGAGAAAATTATCATTTGTATTGCAGTAGCATTTAGAGACCCCAGTCAGGAATAGGGCCCTATTGTGCTAAGCACTGTACTGATCCCTGTCTTTCCTACAAAATCCAGCCAAATAATAGGCCCGTTTATTCTAAAGCAGGTGGGTTAGTTCAGGTTTGGCTTGAACAAGACTATCAAATTATTACCATGTGCCAAAGACAGAATGAAGATAATTCTCAAGCCTGGAAGTACCCATGCCTTACCTATAAATGCAAACATCTCTCTTGAAGAGAAATCCACAGCCCCTCATATTCTTTCTTATATTGGAATATATGGAACAGAAGTTGTTGTTGTCACTAAAGGTGGGTGTGACCCAGGGATCTCTTTGTGACAACTGGCAGAGGACATAGGGATGCATAAGGGTTACTGGGTCTGGCATCTAATACTAGCTCCCCAAAAAGTGTCATGTAAGGTTGTGACATTCCCAAGGGGTGGCCTGAACTGCTGAGCTGCTGTGTCTCCTTAGCTCTCCAGCCTGGGATGATTTTTACACTGTTTTCCTAGTGAACAACTCACCTCTCCAGGTGATGATCACTTACAGCATGTACAGTCACACCCAGATGAGTAACATGAATGCTCTCCTGGCCACTCATGAACTACACACAGGGCAATACCCTCAAATTCCCCAGCCCAAGCCTCAGGGCTGGCTCTAGCATTTTTGCTGCCCCAAGCACACACACAAAAATAAAAAAAGCCACGATCGCGATTGGCGGCAATTCGGAGGCAGGTCCTTCGCTCCGAGAGGGAGTGAGGGCCCCGCCTCCGAACAGCTGGACCTGCCGCCCCCCTCTTCATTGGCCGCCCCAGGCAGCTGCTTGCTACGCTGATGCCGGCTCCTGCCAAGCCTTCCACCCCAGAAATGTGCATCTTTCAATGTCCAGTGCAGTACTGAAGACAGCAAGCTCATAAATCTGTTTTTCATTCAAACAAAGGGTAATAAATAACCTGAGTAGAGATTTCCCAAACAAACACACTGGTTTAGACAAAAGAATAAAACAAGTTTATTAGCTACAGAAAAATAGATTTTAAGTGATTTACAAGTGGTAAGGCACAATGGTCAGAATTGGTTACAAAAGAAATAAAAGATAAACACACAATCTAATTCCTAAACTTTACCAGACTAAGTAATATTTGAAGCAAACAGCTTTCTCACTCCACCAGATGCTGCAGGCAATTCACAGGTCTTATTTCACTGGGTGGATTTCCTTTCAGCCTGGGACCACTCCATTTAGTTCAGTGTCTTTTAGGTATTCATTGATGTTATGAGCAGAGAAATGTAAGGTGAAAAGGAGAGGTAATTTGTGTGTTGTGTGTTCTCCCTTCTTGTACTCCAACCCCCTGTGCTGGAAAAGTCCTTGCTTGGTCATGGGGTAGGCAGTTCCATAGCATATGTGCTCTGCAATCAGTACTTCATATTAATTGTAAATTATTTAGTTTATACCTTCCCCCCTTCTGTTGAATGTCTGATTAAACAGGTAATAGCTCCAACAGTTTGCTGGTGAGCCAGTATGCCTTTGTCTCTGAGAAATTGGTTTGTGGGTGTTACCCAGAATTACAACACATTTCAGTAACAATCATACAGCAAAATATTATAACTCCATATACAATGCTGGTACACACATTATAACAATGATGTTCAGCAGATTATGAATGTTAAATGATATTGCACAAGGCATACTTCGTACAAAATATAACATTCTATGATTCTATGATTACTACATAAAAGTGGTAAATATGGGGTACAGGGTGTTACATGGGGTTCAGTGTGTCACAAAGGTCTCTAATGAAAGCCTGTTTCACACTGATCACCATAATCACTGTGTTATATATGTATGTATAACATGTAAAGAGTTATGTTTATATGCTGAAAATTATGTTTGTAAGGCCTGTGACTTGAGGCTGGTCACCAAAAGGTGAGATACAGATTTCTTTCAGACAAGAGATGTTTATCTATCGGTCTATGTATACATTGAGTATTGTATGGTTCACAGTGAATGCCCATTTACAGTCTGAGCCAAATGCTAATGAAGGGATTAAGAGATCTTCCAGAGAGGGAATTTACAGGAAGAAATAAACCAACAGGAGGGAGTCCATTTACAAGTGAAGACAATGGATTTTTGGACTATAACTGTAGATACAGAACTATATTCTGCATCCTTCACTGAGGGGCAAGCTGAGAGCTTGGCTTGCTTCATAAAAAAGGGATCACTGCCTGTCTGGCTGAAAAATGCTGGTGAGCTATACGAAGTTCAAGAATGTATGTTATGGTTTTATTTTATATGTAACACTTTGTTTCCAATCCTTCCATGCAGTTGCTTCTTCTCAAAATTCTGTTTTGTGTTAAATAAACTTATTCTTGTTTTTTATTATAAATAGATCTAGGGCATGTCTACACTTACCGGGGATTGATGCTGCGGCGATTGATGCACCAAGGTCGATTTAGTGGGTCTAGTGAAGACCCACTAAATCGACCACAGATCGCTCTCCCATTGACTCTGGTACTCCATCGGAATGAGAAGAATAAGGTAAGTTGACGGGAGAGTGTCTCCCGTTGGCCCAGTGTGGTGTAGACACCGCAATAAGTCGACCTAAGCTATGCTGACTCCAGCTACGTTATTCACGTAGCCCAAGTTGTATAACTTAGGTTGACTTACCCCTGTAGTGTAGACGAGGCCTAAGTTGTGTGTGCTGAGCAGTGTAATTGGTAAACTGATGTGTACTGCTCCTTTGAGAGTAGCAGATCTGTGAGTGCTATGTGTCCAGTAGAACAGGGGCTGGACACGCCAGGGGAATGCTCGAGGGGTGGAGTGTGCCTACCATTAACCTATAAAGACAGCGAGGGCTGCGGAGACCTGGGAGGCAGTGCTTGTGTAAAATGTATATTGTACAGATGCATTGTTTTTCACATGCTACACCCATTCAAGGATCAGGGGTCCCATTGTGCTAATCATTTTTCAATCTGGTAGTAAAGGTCCTTGTTCCAAAGAACTTAGAGACTTAGTTGATGACAAAATGACATAAACAAGCTGGTGTGGGGGTGGAAGGGAGGGAGGATGAGGTAATCATAACATAGGAATATTTTTGCAGAAACCAGTGGGGCACACAATGTAGCTTGCCACCAGCTTACCATTACTGTTTAATTACAAATCAGATGCAACATCTTATTGGTGATAATTCCTGCACTTCCATTTGTTCTCTTAAATCAACATGTTTAGGTATGTTGCCTCCTGTTACTGTACAGCTGGTCAGAAATTTTTCAACAAATTCTTTTTCTTTTTTGTGTGTGAGAAAATGCCAATTTGTCAAAACCAAAATCATTCACTGAAACACTTCTCAGATTCAGGACGGAATTTCTGGTCAAAACATTTATGTGTGTGAGAGAGACAAACACATAGAATATCTAATAACTCAGTGGTTAGGGCACTCACCAAGAACATAGAAGATCAGAACCTGGGTCTCCTACATCCCAGGTGAGTACTCTAAACACCAGACTATTGGCTACTCTAGGATAAAAGTTCATTTTTTTTTTCATGAAAAATTTCAAAAGGTCTTGTTTTTAATCTGATGTTGAATGAACTCAAATTCCAAAACATTGGAATTGTTCACAAAGATGGGGGGTTTTTTGGCCAGTCCTACAGTGGAAAGTATAAATTGTAAATACTGTACATTTAAATAAACAACAACTACCATGTTGCTGAAGTTATTTCTGTTTTAAGATAAAATTTTACTGATTCTCCCTCTTTTCCTTGTCCCTGCCAGCAGGTATATGGGATCTTGGGGAGCAATTACCACACAGGTGGGGTGCCAATTAATTTCTTTATGAAAGGAAAAAGGAAGTGGTGGGAATTTAACAATGAAATACGATGGGATGGGGTGTATAGGGTGTTTACAATAGACAATGATGGGGGGGGTTCTTCTAGTAAATGGGATAGGGGGTTTCAATAGTGGGGTACAATACAGTGGGGTACAATACAGTTGGTAACCAATTAACACTGAAGTATAAATGTAACAGGTAGCTAACAATGTCTATGTAAAGAGTGTGTCACAGCAGCATATAACCAACTAACAGTATGGGTAAAATGTGTTAAATAACCAACAACTTTAGGTAAAAATGTGTCACAGTGGTGTAAATGTAAAATGTGAGGGGTGTTAGAGAGAAAAGGGGTAACCAATGGGGTTTTATGCTAGAAAGAGAGAGAGCAGACAGGCTGCAAGTTTAAACAGCAGAGAGAAAGAGAGAGGGGAAGAAAGTGGTAGAGAAGTGAGGTTGGGGGATGGGGGAAGAGGAGCA